>NC_139349.1:90118292-90718292 GCF_055883805.1 Amblyomma maculatum | reverse complement strand
AGCCACTGGCTGTGACGTAAAAAATAGTGATTTGTGTGCCTTGAGAGCAGTCGATTTTTTGTGGCTACGGACGAAGAATCTTACCCGCCGTTAAAGTGCGAGGGTTGAGGCGGCCCAGCGTAAAACGCAACCAACGTCTTTCACTAACAGGGTATTCACACAGGAGCTACTCGACTGCCTCTTCGAAGCCACATTTTTTACAGGCAGGGCTGCCGCGTACTCCAATCCGGAAATCATATTTGGTTCTGAAAGCAACATCGACCCATAAACGATCCAGCAATGTTTATTCGCTAGTGGCTATCCTATGGGAAAGCGACGACACAGTCCAGGGTCCAATATTCTGAGGCAACGGTTACAAAATTCTCCTGTGTTACATAATGAAAGTGTGAGCTCCAGCGCCAAATAGCGATGCGCACAGGCTGCGTCAACTCACGATATAGGCTTTCTGATTGGAATCCATCATTGTGGGCGCAGAGCAGGCAGCCTCGTCTGTCTGGTGGCTTCAATTATTTAGCGCAATGTTTTGAATAATATGGCATTTCGATATCACGCCATGGCACAGCTTGAGGATCTGTGCAACGAGGTGTTCGTATGACCAGCGGCGTAGTGCGTCTGCAGGACTTCAAAGACTGCTTTAGATTCTGTGGACACAGTCAAGTCATGTGGAGGTTTTTGTTTAATTCAACTGCAGTACATACACTGCGGGCAGTTCAACACCAGTGGAAGAAGCGAGATAAGTCTTCTTCCCATTTATTGATATACTTGGCCAGTTGTAGCACACCACACAGAACTGGTCGAATTACCTGAGCGATGTTTGAGATGTCGATGCTTAGAATGTAGATAATAATCCAATGTCATATTTTTAAGAACCGGCGATGACATACCAACCTTCCTCGTAAGTCCAGAAAAAAACGAGCGGTACCGCTGTAGCATCGAGTGCACTGATATGCCCAAGGACTTTCTTCTGAGGAAGGAGATGACTTGGATAACCGCTGTCAGTCTCACCTCATATTGTTTAGATGGGGATTTCACGAAATATTCCTATTAATTACGACAACAAGAATGAAATGGCTTTTCTCATAGTGGGTATAGGTAAAACATGGCTTTGTTGTACGTGGGAATGCACAGTTTACACTTCTCGGTCGAAATATTTAGACCCTGCAGAAGAAGGTGGCATTTCAACATCGATGCCGCGTTTTTAACTATCGCACGAATTTGGGAACGAGTCACACTTGATGCTGAAATAGAGATATCATTTGCATATATGGAGATTAAGCAAACTGTAGCGAGAAGTCGACGACTCGACGATTGCAATGCTGAAGAGAGTTGGGAGTCGCCCTCCACCCTGTGGAATTCTTCGCGAATCTCGATGCCAAGACGTTGGTACATCTTAAGTCTGCCCATAAAAGAATCGCTCTTACTGAAAGTTACGTATACCGCTGAACATGCCTATTCCAATTTCAGCAGCTTCCAAGGCGTCTAAATGCCCTGATGCGTTACGTTTTCGTAGGTGGAGTGATCGCAGTTGCTGAAATTCTATATGAATATCAATGTAGTTTGCGACTGGGTAGGTTGGTTTCTCGATGACCGTTTTAATGTTTTTCTTAAATATCTATGAAGCACCCTTCGGCGCAAGCATCGCCCATTGCTGCTTTGAAAACTGTCCAATGATTGCCCCGCGTACGTTTAGTTAAGGAAACAGACAGCATTCATCAAATTGATTAGGATATGATCGCAGCCTTGGGTTTTATGCATTCGAAAACCACCAAACGTTGCAGGTAGTACGAGCAGCTGAAGTACGAGCAGCTGCTATAAGTGAGTCCTCAAATTTGACTTGGGGTTGTCGACCATAAACCCTGACTGCTCATTGGAGGGTCAAATTCTAAAGTTAAAGCTCAGCTACTTTGGTCATCTGATGAGAAGAGAGGAGTCGCTGGAGAAAGATTTGATGTTGGGAAAGGTTGAGGGTCGCCGGAGAAGGGGTAGGCAGCGAACGCGATGGTTAGATGGCATCCTCGAGGCACTGCAGATGAAGTTATGTGATGTTAGGAAGATAGTGAGAGACCGGAAAGCGTGGCGTGACATGGTCAATAGGGTCACGAAGAGTCGGACACGACTGAACGACTGAACTGAACTCTGTCATGAGGGCAATGAAGACCGTTGTCAGCTGCAAAGGACACGAGATTTCTTCTCCTAAGGTTCATCCTAACGATTTCCCACATGGTTTGGCGAGCATTAAAATTGCCTATAATTATCCGCCGACTGGGTGTGACTGCCATCATATAACTTAACACTGCGGCATGAAAACGCCTTGATGGCGCCAAGTAGACAACCACAAGCGCCATTCCCTGAGAGAAGAAAGTGACAACTAGCCCATATCACTACCATTATCCGAACCAGCTTCCAAGATATGAAAGCAGTGAGGAAGCAGTAGAAATCAGTCCGCTGGCTCGCATGAAAATCGCAACCGGCCTCCCTGGGGCTCTGATGGCAGCTTATGTCATGGGTATCAAGAAGCTCTGATTGCTACCGCCGTCAGAAGACATCCTTGCCCCAAAACCTTTCAATCTATGAAAGCATTCTTCTAATTTGTACACGAGACTGTTTGCTCCGGAGATTTTTTTTGAGCTCTTTTTTTCAGCAACATATTTGTTTATTTGTTTTCAAGAATGACATGTTTTAGGCTCTAGTGCGTGGTGCTCTTTAAGCTCGTAGGTGTGCGATACCCGAATATACACAGGATGTATTTGAATGTTTAATCTCTCCAGAGCTCTTTATATCCTCTCTGTGATATCTGATGTTAGTTTAAGTGCATGCACAAGATATGGGCTATATAAGCCAAGGCGTCCGTGAATAAGACTTCACTTCCGTACCTGGCTGCCTGCGTTCTTGTTTTTGTTCTGCCACGACAAAACAACTGGCGACGTGGATGGGATTGGATGCCACGATTCCGAAGTAACCACCGGCACAGCGGCTGAAGCGGAACGCACAACTGGACCACGAACAGAAGGCAAGCATTTTATTATGGCTATGCCATGGGCTTCGCAACGTTTCGGAAGCAATGCCAGAGTTAAACCCAAGAAGCGGCAATATCAAGTCGTACTTTCAGAGGTTTGAAAATTTTGTGGCACTTAAGACATCCCGGAGACAAAGAATTTGAGGTTGTTCTTGAACGTAGTAGGCAGTGCAATATATGAGAAGCTGAAGAAAAATTTAGTTCCTGACAGTCCTACTGACAAGACACATTCCAGAAATACAAAAGGTACTAGAACAGCGCTAAATTTCCGAGTATTCCGTAATCGCTAAGCATTACAAGTTTAACAAGCGAACGCAGCAAGAAGGAGACAGTGTTAAGGACTTCGTGACGGAACTTAACATCTGGCGGGTAATCGCGAGTATAAAGCGTTCCTTAATGATGCCTTGAAGGATCGGCTTGTGGCAGGATTGCGCGACCAGGAGACTCAGAGGAGATTGTTCGCAACCGAAGACTTAACCTTTGAGAAAGCCTGCAAGATTGAGTTCGAGAAAGAACTTGCTGCAAGACAATCTAAGGAGCTACATTCCCAAGCAGAACGCTTGCCTGACGTAAACGTGGTTCGAGGACCGCTGGCAATAAAAGCCAGGCCATCAGAGAGCACGAAAGGAAATGCACGAAAGATCGCTTGCTATCGCTGCGGAAAAGGCCATGATTCAGACAAGTGCTCGTATCGTAATGCGAAGCGCCGCGCATATGCGAAGACTGGGCATTTACAATCGATGTGCCAAAGAAAGAAAACCCGCCCGGTGAACTACGCGGAAACGACAGACGAAGAATCTAATGATTCGCAGCTGTCACGATATGCTATCCACGGAGGACGGAAAGCGCGGCTACAAAGTTTCCGTCCATATTGAAGGAAAACCCATCTCCGTGCTTTTGGATACGGGCGCAGCTGTCACATTGATGCCGGAAAGTCTTTTTAAGCAATGCTTTTCGCAGACTAAATACAAAGCAATAAAAACAGCTTTGAAAACTTATACAGGAGAGCCTGTGAAGCTGAGAGGAAAGGCAATGGTAAACGTGGAGCATAACGGATACGCAACTGAGCTTCCACTGCATATAGTAGACGGCCAAGGCAGAGAGATGCCTACCCTTCGGGGCCGGGATTGACTTGACAGGTTGCAGCCTGACTAAAAAACAGCAGTGTCGCAGAAAACGCTCATGTCAAGTACCTACGGGAGACATTTTCTGAAGTTTTTCGTGTTACACCGGGAATGGTCCGCAATTTTGGAGCTTAAATAGCCATAGATCCCATCTGCATGCCTATTGTCTGCAAAGCCAGATAGATCTATGCCTTTCGCTACTAAAGACGCAGTCGCCGAGAAACTTCAAAAGCAGGAAAGTCGAGGCATTCTAACGAAAGGCAAAGATCCGAAAGGCATTGTGCCGGTCCCAAAGCGCTGTGGTGGATTAAGATTTTGCGGACACTACAAAGTAACCATCAGTCAAGTACTCAAGACGGATTGTTACCCGCTACCACTTCCTGAGGATCTGTACTCGATGCTAGCTGATGGTAAACTATTTTCTATGCTGAATTTGTGCTGTGCGTATTATCAAGTTCCTCTGGCGGAAGAATCAAAGCCACTGCTCACGATAAATGCGCATCAAATGTTTTACGAATTCCAAAGGCCACCATTCAGAATTCCCAGTGCACCAGCCTTGTTTCAGGCCATGACGGACAAATTCCTGAAGTAATTCCTAACGTCGAATGCTACATAAACGACGTCTTATCACAGGCAGCAGTACAGACGATTCCTACAGCACTACGACTAAAGGCCTGAATCAATTAAGCGATCACAACATAACGCTAAAAAAGGAAAAGTGTAAGTTTCTTCGCAATTCAGTTGTCTACCTAGGGCAAAAGGTCTCAAAGGATGGAATTCATCCTATCGCTGAAAAGATAAAATTATTACGGGATGCCTCAGAAGCTAGTAACATCCCAGTAATGAGGGCTTACTTAGGTCTTCTAAACTTCTATGGCAAGCTTTGCGGAATTCGGCAACTGTGGTCGCACCTCTTTAAGAGCTTCTTCAAAAAGACCGTAAGTGGAAATGGACGGAACAGTGCAAGAAAGCATTCGAAGTAAGTAATGAAATCATTAAGAACAGCGAAGTACTTGCCTTCTACAATGTCGCAAAGCCAATCGGGCTTAGTTGCGATTCGTCCACTTACGGCCTGGGAGCTGTCATTTTCCATGAAATGGCACGCGGAACTGAGCGGCCTATCCCACTCGCTTCACGCACTTTACCAAGTACCGAACGAAACTATGCCTAAGGTGAAACAGAAGCGCTGCCATTGATATTTGGGTTGCGGCGGTTTCATCGTTACTTGTATGGGCGCAAGTTCTCTCTTTACACAGACCCTCAGCCGTTTATCGGACTTTTGGGGTGTGACAAGCCGCTGCCATCTTTAGCAGCTGCGTGGATGCAAAGCTTATCAGTGTGATCTCAAGTTTCGGAACGGCAAGAAAATGGAAATTGCTGACGCACTATCA
The DNA here is from genome assembly GCF_055883805.1 of Amblyomma maculatum. Lineage (NCBI taxonomy): Eukaryota > Metazoa > Arthropoda > Arachnida > Ixodida > Ixodidae > Amblyomma > Amblyomma maculatum. Next base: position 90,712,761 of record NC_139349.1, on the reverse strand, counting down.
CGACTACCGCTGTCGACCGCTTCAAGCAACGATGAACAGGAGAGTTTGGCTGTTTTTGATGCCACCCCGCTAACTGCTAAAGAAGTCGCCCAGGAAACGAAACGACACTACTTACAAACACGCGTTTTAAGCTGCGTTCTTTCGGGATGGCCACAAAATTTCTCTGAGGAACTGCGACCGGCTTTCTTACGCACAGATGACCTGTCTGCAGAACAGGGATGCTTGACTTTGAGCAATCGGGCGATCGTGCCAGAAACCTTGCAGGAGCATGTGCTCTCCTTGTTACATGAAGTTCACCCAGGGATGACTCGCATGAAGATGCTGGCGAGGGCATACGTCTGGTGGCCTTCCTTCGACAAAAACATAGTAGAAACTGTTCGAAATTGTCAAGTTTGTCAAGGTACCCTTCCAGCGAAGTCGACAGGGCCTCTGCAATTCTGGAGGTATCCAACAAAAGTTTGGGATAGGATTCACGTTGACTATACTGTAAACGACGGCGTAACTCTACTAGTCTTTGTAGACGCGTAATCTAAGTGGATTGAAGCGTTCGCCATAAGAGCGAAGGCCAAAACACTGGAAAAGCTGGGCACATTATTCGCAGCCTACGGCTTCTCCGAAGAAATTGTTACCGACAATGGCCCACTATTCACTTCGGAGAACTTTGAAGATTTCGTGAACAAAAGAGGTATCAAACACACAAGGACCCCTCCCGTATCATGGCGCTTCGAATGGGGCCGCAGAGCGTCTGGTGAGAACAACTAAGGAAGCTCTCCTAAAACAAGTTCTGAACGATGCAAATTCTGGAGGTAAAGTACAGTACAAGAACATTTGAACAAGTTTTTATTTTTCTATAGAAACCTTCCGCACTCAATGCCTTCCCGAACACCTGCTGAAGTTTTCCTGAAGCAATTGACCAGAATTACATTGTCCCTTTTAAAACTAAGTTTTGCAGGGAACATGACAGAGCGTCTAAGAAGAGACACTGAACAACGCAACAACCGAAGAGGACCCGCAGAATCCTTCTTCATAGGTGATGGAGTATACGTGAAGACCACACGAGGTGAGCCTGTGTCATTGCACGGAGTTACGGTCGAACAAGTTGTTAGTCCAGTCACATACATAAGAGTACAAGGTCGACTACAGTTAACTCACGTTACCACCTACGGCCAAGACAAACTACAGTGTGGAATGAAGCCACTGATAATTCGACACAGTTAACATGTCAAGAGAATGGAGATATCGGTCTAGGAGGTTCAAAGTTCAAAAAAGTTCAAAAAAGTATTTGTCAAGAATTCTTTTCTCAAGAGTTCTTTTCCAGATTGTAAGAGTGTGGAAGCGAGGTGCACACCCAACCGTCTCCAAGGAATCAAGCTAGAGGAACCGCACCAGAGCCAAGTCAGTCTGACGATGAGCCGTCACCGAGCCCGCCACCCAACTCACCAACAGTTGCAGGACTAGACAATCCAGAGCTCAACACGACCGGGTCCAATCTCGAAGCAGAGGAGCCTATTCTACAGGCAACCAGTCACCAGCACCATTACTCCGACGAATCACTCGTGTGCGACCCCCCCCCCCCCCCCCCCACACACACACAGATACACTAGAGGAGATTACAGGAAGATGCAGAGTAAAAAATTAAATGGCATTTGTTTTCAATAAGAAACAAATAATGGGAATTCTGATGTCCGTTTAGGCGCGTGCGTAAGACAAAGGCTATAAGCCGAGGCGTTCATGAATATGACTTCACTTCCGTTCCTGGCTGCCTGCATTCGTGTCTTTCTTCGGAGACGACAGAACACTCTCCAGGCTCAAAGGAACAGTAGCGACATAAAATTATTGCACATCAAGCTAGACAGGTTTCTTCTAAAGGCTGAGGGTAGCGTAATGTAATAAAAACGCATGCATTAAACGCTCGAGAATTCTCAAACTTAGCAAAGAGATGTCAATTAATATATACAGAGACGCAGCTAAAGGCAACTATAAACACATTTGGAGAACTAGATTATTCGACTTTTTTACATGAGAAATCGTAACACCTCATAGGAGCACGAGACGCCTCAAGGAACAAAGTTTATTTCAGGCAGCTAAGCCGTCATACCTCAAGAGATAAGTTTCGCGAGGTGCCGGTTCAATACACTTCATTCTTGACACCCAGAGGCAGCAGCCGAGGTGACATTTCCTCGTTCGGTGGAGCAGTCGACAGCGGACCAGCATCTCTCCTCGCACACTCCACCAGTGTAGTCGACATTGTCCAGATGTAGGTTGAATGTTCAGATCTACTTGATGCCACGATTCGTGCTGCTCTTGGTTATCTTCTCTTCCTACTCACCCACGGCGTGCACGTTGTGGGCTGCAGTTCTTGCGGCAGTGAATGCTAAAAGGTTGAGAGGGGAGAGGGAGGGGTTAAAAAAAACTAACTGACACGAAGTTGCCACGAAATCGAGTGTTATTTGATACCGAACAGTAAACAAGTGCCACATAAAAAGAGCGAGAGCTTCGTGCGCTTAAAATTGCGTTTGGCGCCGCAAATTACATTTCCAACAGTCTTCCAGACCTGCCTGGAGGAAAACGCAGATTAGTGAGAACCTGCGTGCATAAATTGAATCAACAAATCTGCGGGCATCCTTCGCCACTACGGTGCGTGAGCAGAGAAGTATAAATCTCAAGAGGAGGTCACAGAAAAGAAGGAAGAGGAAAAGAGAGAGGACGGTTAAAATGGAGAAAAACTCCAGAAGCTCGGCGTAAAGACAACTCTCTTGAACAAACATCCCGAGTGACAATTTTCGCCAGAGAAATTGTATTTCCATTCAGTTTAAATATATTTACTCCTCGATTCCAATTGACTTTGCATTGCCAGCAGAAAGCAGGAATGATGCGATATTTTCAGAACATTTCCGCTTATTGCGACAGGGGGAGGATAATAAAGCATCAGATAGAAGCCAAAACAGATGGAAATTCTGCCTTTTGCGGAAGTGATGCTTACGCCCACGAAACAAAGGCTGGACTTTGCCCAGAAAGAGTATCTGTCGCTGGTATTTTTCTTACAGGTCGGGAGGGTTCTGCAGAGTGTGGGCATATTTTGTCTTTGAAGTTCAGATGTGGAAAAAGCCATGCAGCGGATGCTGAAATCGCCTCATAAATGTTCACGCTTCTTTCGGGAAGAGCATGAACTGTTACCTTTTCTCAATAAATGTGTCCGAAGTAATTGTTTCGCCGAGGTTGCAAAGATTTTTTTCATTCACTCAGAAGAGGAACGCCCGACTTGCGAATTCAGGGCGTTCGCATTAAACTAACTCGAGAATTCAGCGCGTTCCCTCAACTAACTTGACTTAGCCGACTATTCTTAAATAGAATGTGCGAATAGTCATAACGGCGCCATACAAACTGGTCATACTAATCTTTGTTACACCTCAATGTTTTAAGAAATAAATAGCTACATTATAAAGTTAACATCCTATGGTCTTATGCTTGTATTATGCGGAAGACTAATAATGTTCCACGGGCCCGGAAAGAAAGAGCAGTTAACAATATATAGGTAGCGAGGCCCCTGAAGTGTGGAGTAGATATGCTTGGGGCAGGTAGTGGCCGAAGTTGTGCGATCGAAAAGAATTAGATAATGAGTTGTCCATGTTTTGGCGTTTGCGGCCATCCAGTTTATGGAAGAAATCGGACCGGGTCAAACAAACTTGGATTCGTTCAACATTGAATGAACAGGCATTGAATTCACTGGGCGGTTTCAAAAAACAGTAGCTGTGAAAGCAAAAGCCGTGTTTCATTACAACGAAATTTCATTATCTTTTTTATTACTGGCATGAAGACGGCCATGAAAAGCTCGTATTATCTGCCGTGAGTAACCAGCTGGCTGGCCTTCATGCGTAAATTTCATGGGCTCTGCCAAGCTAACAAAAGAGCCTGCTCCGCTTACCACGGACCATAAGGCACGACTCCTCAAAGCAACTTTGTGCCTTTGCTAAGTTTTTGATATTCTTTGATTTTGCTTCGCGTCAGCAAGCTAGTTCGAAAGCTGATGTTACGGGCTTTCTCCCTCGAGAACTCCGATGTGAACATAGGTCGCCTAAACAATCGTTTTCAGTCTATATATAATGTTTCCTTAGAGCAGCACTAGTTGTGGATGTGGTAACATGACGGACGAGTTTCGCAAAGAATTCGAGTCTGGTTTAGAGGAGTAAGATTGGTGGCAGGAGCGATATTTGGGCGGTTTCACAGTCAAAACTCGAAGGCTCGCTTTGAACCGTCTAAGCAATTACTTCGATTTAATTTGTACAAATATTACCTTGAGTACATTATTCGAATTGAGCATTGGGACGCTCATTCTGCACATCCGTGGCTCACTGGACAGCGGGCACTGCAGAGAAGGTTAAGCAATAGGGCGTGAATTATCAATTAGTAACGTTTTGGACCTTGAAAACAAAATTGCTCCGATTAAAATTTCTGCTGAGAACGCAGTTTCTTGGGTGCTGCGCTTGCACTTTGTTCACCTTGCTGCGTACGAGCTCCTACATATGCCGACAAAGCCAATAATTTAAACGTGTGAATATTTTTCTCTCATCCGCTTAGCAGTCTCTACGCCGCAATGTATTTTATTCGGTCTTCAGAGTGTGAGACAAGAACAATTATGTCTCAACATAAAAACGTAAAAGTATATTCAAAATTCAATTTTATATGATACCAAGCATTTTTGTCTTATATTTGAGAAATAATAAACAGATTATTTTGACTAATTATGTATAAAAGCGGCTTGTCATATATATTCAATAAATGTGATTGTCATGCATTAAGAAAATGAAATTTTTACCACTTTCGGTTTCGTTAGAGATGGTTTTATTGCCATTTGGCAAATATAAAACGGTGCCCGGGGCATGAAACGATGACTTTCTTCAACACAGCTGGAGATAGTGCTAGCTGAAGCAGCACAATGCAGGATGTTTTACAAAATAAATTGAAATGTGTAATATAGGACTCGAACATAATAGACTGCAACACCTGTTGTCTGTTGGCGTGGAACCAATGATACGGCTCTTCCTTTGTGTTTTATAGAACATATTTTCTCTGAGACAGGCTGTTTTCTCTTCAAGACAACTGTCGTGAATCCCAGTGTACCACCGTAACACTTTCAGATGTCGCGCAGCCAGGCTCAATATTCATTCAGCAGACTGTCTACGTCAGTTTCCGCTATAGGCTTTCCTTTTATGTCGCTGCAAGGAAGTTGCACAGCGCACAACGGCACTCCCTCGTTCGCTATTGCAAAAGAACAATGTTTACAGCAAAGCAGCATCAGAGTTCCAAGAATTGTACGGGGCACAGAAAAAGAATTTCATTCCTTTAAAATGATTTCGGCGAAGTCCTTATATCCATAGCCGGAACTAAGACAGCTGAAAACAGGACAACCACAGAAGAGGACACGTTACAAAAGAACGTGACTGAAAACAAGTGTTATTTTCTGCCATGTGCTTTTCGATGATTGTACTGTTTTGCGCTGTCTTCATTTCGAGCATGATTCACCAACTAGCCCAGCCCTATGTTATAAATTAGCGAGTTTAAGTAGCAGCTGCTCTGGCGCAGCAAGCAAGCGCAGTGGTGTGCACTCGCCCATGCATACATCAAGACAGCGTCAATAAAATATTCGAAGCATACATAGTGAAGGGCTATTAACGTTCAGCCCTGGACCATTCTTATGCAGCTCGGTGCGGAGAGCCGACCTTACGAAGAGGCGTTGCTTGGGACCCCGAGTTCCCGAGTTCCACTTTGGTCAAAGTCCGTTTCACCGATGACTGTCCCTTTGTTAGCCCCGCTGTCCCCGAAATATTTGTCGGCCCTTCATAAACGCCATCCTCTCTATTATTGCTGTCTCGCTGCTGAGGAAAACGTTCACCTGAAGCACGCAGTGGGCTCCGGTCATTGAGACGAAAACAACTGTGAGTTAGGTTAGAAAGGCGGAACAATTGTGCAGGCTCTGTATACAGGGGAGAAATTAGCATGGGGGATTGCGAGTTTCGTGCTAAAGCGCCGTCTGGAGTTGAATGTATGGGCATTTTCAAGACAGTGTAAGCAATAAGAAAGTGGATGATTGGGCTTTACCTACTTGTGTCCGAGCTGGCGCTGTCATGGATGTCTAGTAAGCATCCCCCCCCCCGGGCACAGAGGCCTCTTTTTTTGTATGTGATATATGAGGAGCTCAAAAGTGTACATATCTTCGACTATGTTTGTACGACATTTCCCTGCTTTTTTTTTTTTTCATCACCTGCAAACGTTAACGTATATGTTGAGCGTAGTCTTTGATGCATACAAGCAATATTGATTGGCAGGGGACTAATGTGCAACAAATCTAGAAGGACTAGTGACTTGTCCTGGAACGGATTAGACGATAATCGAAATACTTTGAAGAGAATATTTTGATTTTTATTTACAGTTTACTGTCACGTTTCTCATACAAATTACCTAACGCCATTTGAAGTCGAAGCCGGGGGTGACTAAATTAAGAAATGAAAATGCATATAGGCAGAGATGAGCTCTAGCTAGAAAGCAAAATACATTTTTTAGAAAGAAAGTATTAACGTAAGTAGCTCTTTAGAAAGATTGCTTGCAGCAGTGACACTTAATATGCAATCCTCTTTGTACATGCTCGCTAGCATGTAGGTGTTCCACTCGGTTCGCCCTTACATCTTTGCAGCGGTGTAATTTGCAGAAACCACTTCAAAAAGCATGCATAAGAAAGAAGGTCACCGAGCCGGAGAACCTTCGTATAATACTTATCCGCTCACGATTTTAATTCCCATCACATTTTAGCACTGAGGCGAATGTCCAGTACTGTTGATGAAATAAGCAGGTCGATATTTTAACGTGACGGCCTTAAAGGCACAGGTCACTGAAAATCAACTGCGACCGCCACCTTCGGTTTCGGCGTGAGCGCTTGCGTTGTGAGTGAAACATCTCGAGCATGAGGCAGGCGGGCTGCATCTGGCAGCCGACATGGCAGCGCACTGACTGGAAGGAGAGTTGCCTTACCAACCCTCCTGACGTTCGTTCGTTCGTTCGTTCGTTCGTTCGTTCGTTCGTTCGTTCGTTCGTTCGTTCGTTCGTTCGTTCGTTCGTTCGTTCGTTCGTTCGCTCGTTCGTTCGTTCGTTCGTTCGTTCGCTCGTTCCTTCCTTCCTTCCTTCCTTCCTTCCTTCCTTCCTTCCTTCCTTCCTTCCTTCCTTCCTTCCTTCCTTCCTTCCTTCCTTCCTTCCTTCCTTCCTTCCTTCCTTCCTTCCTTCCTTCCTTCCTTCCTTCCTTCCTTCCTTCCTTCCTTCCTTCCTTCACTATGTTGCCGCACGTTCGCAAGAGACTTCGCCGGTCCCAAAGATTTGTGCCCATTTCGAACTTTAGGATAAGCCCGTTTTAAAACTTAATTTGTCATAAAATGTACCTGAGTGACAGTGATAATTTAGGCGGCCCACCCTTAAAGCGGACGGATATTGCAGCTGTTCACAGCGCTTGCCAAGAGAACCACCATCGCCTTCATTTTTCCACTCTTCATCTTTTGTGGCTTCTATTTGCACCGAGCACAGAATAATTTCTAACCTGCAGTGCTGCAATACAATTTAGACAAATCTTGTGCAATATTTGAAGGGATTTGTCTAAATTTAATGGCTTTCTATCTGTGCTGAAAGCAGTGGAACTACTACTGCGCTGCAAATTGAGAAGAGCCGCGTTCTTCAAGGCACCGGGGGTCGAATTTTACCAGTCACTACATTTGTTCTAAGAGGCAAAAATCAATTTTGATTCAATTTAATTTGATTAATAAAGAACTGAGTCTTTCTGAAACGTACATACTTCTCAAATTAAGTGCGTGCTACCATCATGCTGACGGGCAAAGTGTGTAATCCACCTATCCTGAAAGAGGCCAAGTTGTACAGGCATGGCAAATTCGCCGATCTAAACACGGACTCAGCCGCTACAAGATTTATGCGCAAAGCGTCTTGCGTTTTCCACCATGGTATAGCAGGGACAGCTCTGAGCCTGCTTCCTTATTTCACTTTTTTTCGCAGCGCGCAAACAGCAGTCGCTTACAGTGGAAGACCAAGAGCACAAACTACGCCCTTCTTTTGCGATGAAGGGAACGCCGTACGCGAATCTCACTTCTAAATGTTTTCTGCATGGTAATATGAGAGCGCTGGTTTCTTTTTCTATTTTTCCTTTTCATCACCCCGGGCAGCAGATAGCCGGCAACCAGTGAAGTATAGTGGATGAACAAAAAAGCGCTCAAAGGTACAGAGCAACCGCGTTTAGATAGGCAAAAAAGCAAGGAGAGTATTGCTAAAAGGCCCATACACACGCCCACATGCAACGGAGCCCCACAATGTTCCCCAGCTACGCAAGAAATTGGTTCGGAAGCACAACACGGGAGAGGGGAGAAATGTGAGCTGTCGCCGATACGTCCGTAAATTGATGGGCGCGTATTCAAATATCAGGAGGCGATTCTATTTCGGGCTCCTTCGTCTACGGGATGAGTATCAGTAGAAGAAAAAAAGCAAGCCGGGGAGATAGCAGGCGATACAGCGCGAAAAAATTACGCACACTGAAAAGATACAACTCTTCCGTACGTTCTTCGCAGACAGAGTGAAAAGAAACGTGGAGGTAGCATCAAGGTGAGCATGCAGTGGTTGTTACGGCTGTAAACCGAAAAGTTGGTTATTCGTAACCCCGAATCCGTGAACTGGAGTGCAAGGAAGACACATTGCGATCACGTGCCTCATATGTGGCAAACGAAATTTCAACGTGGAGATTATTATTTGCTACCGTACGATTCTCTCTCTCCTCCGATGAAAGCTCCTCTGTCTCCATATTCTCTCTGTTTCCATGGAAAAAGAAAGGCGAGGCTCCACATTTAAAAACAGCTAACGGAAATTGAGCCAGACAGAAGCAGTGATAAAGGGATGAAGGTAGTGTCACTATCGACCACGAGCACTTGTACGATCGGCGCACAAATACAGCGCAGGAAGAAAAACTACCTGGATCATGATAGGGAGTTCAATGAGGACAGTTTTAAAATTCATAGAGAAACTAAGCCCCCGGAACTAGCGTGGTAAGCTGCTCTTAGGCATGCGCACGGAAAACGTCAGCAACGATCGATTACTCGTAAATATTGGACGAACACAACACCATCGCAAAACTTTAGTGGACGGAAGGGCAGCGCTACTAGCTCGAGAGCGGGGAATACGTTTTAAGTAAACTATATTCTTCGGATGTTTGTTCTTCCGCGTGCTTCATGCGCAGAAGAAATCCGTAATAGCACAGATCTGAGCTCTCATGACGCGGGACCAAGGCATTGAAATGCTCGAAAAATGATTCCTTTACGATTACATCTTGTTGGCGGGTTGTCGACGTTAAATCCATTTACTGAGAATTGAATGGACATATTTCAACCTTCCTCAGCGGTATGTCTGTGATACCTACAAGCTCCTTTGGCAGCACTCTCAGGGTGACTGCCGCACTGCTGTGAGCCATTTACTACAGAGCACACAGCATTGAATCACTTTACTGCACTGCCAGAGCGTACATCGCTCCAGCTGACAGCGTCGCAGCTACCGCTACAAGAATCTCCAGCATTGCGCAGGTGGGAACCGCATCTGGCAGCATTAGGCTCGGGAAACTCACTCACTCCTGTCAAGAAATGCAGTGATCATGCCTTTGTTACTTTATAATAGGGCAAATGTTCCCGGCCAAACATTTCTCGTAGTCGCTTCTTCCATATTCTCGGTACAGACATGCTGCAGAGTAATAGTCACCTCACTGTAACTAAGTACAGTACTATATGGTCTGATGAATGTTATTCTCTACAACTCAATTATTTTTCCACCTCATCGACAACCTCTAGATCATACCCCATACTGAAAGTAATTTTGGTGGTATCGCTGATATACTGTAGTACCCATCTTTCAAAAATACGAAAAACATCGCAATAGGAACGTTGCAGCTTTCAAGTCATATAATCCGGCAGGGTATTTTATTTCACGCACTTTTTTCCTCTCTTGCTTCAAAATGAGGGAAATAATTTCTGAGGTAACTCTTTATCTCAAAGCGGAAGACGCGATTTTGACAGAAACTAAGGCCGCACAATAAAGTCGGAATATGTTACCATGAACAGCATATCGGTCCAACGGTCTACCCTTGAACTAGAAAACAGTATTCCACTTTTTTCTATTTAACATTTTAGCAGGAGCTGCTAAAATGTTAACTTAACTATGCAAAGGATTAAATACCGCAGCAACTTCAGCAAAGTAGAAACAATCACTAGTGTTTAAATAGATAGGGCGGTGTATATGAATTAATATTTTTGTTTTCATCAAATAGTTGACGTTTCCCTCTGCACGGCATGCTTGTTTAAAAAATGAATAATTGATAGTGCGTTTCTAACTTAGTAACACCAATCGCTGACGTTGTTGCCGCGTCCATTACTGTTGCCGGCACCCCCCCCCCCCCCTTCTCAGACACGTATTCATCCTGGCTAGCTATTTGATTCAGTTGGTATATTTATCTCAAGAATACGGTTGTAATGCAACGAAACGTACGATGTCAATAACTGACTGGAGGATAACTAATGCTTTAAAGGGCCACTGTTCCCCGTTTCCTGTGCTGGCCCGACGGGCCACAGTAATGACGTACGTACCGCGAACGACGTCCATTGGTCCTTCTCTCTGACTGACGGGAGAAGGATGGGTGTCTACCGCTCGCTGCGCGCTTTTCCCTCGCCACGGCCAGACTGAATCCAGCGGCGCGCGCTCCCTCGGCCGTTTTTCTTTTCTTTTTTTTTTTTCGCGCTCGCAGAGTGCCACGCCCCACTTCCCGCCAAACGCGGAGGAGGAAGGAAAATTTGTCTCGCGGAGGCTAGACGACCTCGGGCAGGAGAGTGAAAAACCCTTGCGAGGGAACGGAAGGAGAGAAGCATGACAGAATCGGGTGATTGCGGTGGCTGTAACTGCGTTATTAGTAACTCTTTTCAAAAACACTTTGCGGCCTTGCGTTCTAGGGGCGAAGTCTCACAGTCACCGGGGAAGAAAATATTTTCGACCGGAGGGTGGACAGTGGGCCTTTAATACCATGCCCATTGAGCAGGGCTCTCAAATGCACATTGTATACTGTCGTATTTAGAAAATATCATGCTCGAGAGCGATGATCAAGAAAACAGCAAAGAAAAACAACTGAAACAACCAAAGTTCACCTAAAAAAGCAATAAGTGCCAATAAAATAACAAAAAAAAATAAAGAAAACGCCTGGTTTCCAGATAATGCTCTCCCATGTTTCGTCAATAAGAAAGCGGATGTTTACTCTTATACATAAACGCCGAACAATCTCCACTTCAGTAGAGACCTGAGAGAGCCGCTGAAAAGTTGGAACAGTTGTTACCACTATCACTCGTCCTCAAAGGACAAAATGTAGGCTAGAAGATGGTGAAAATGGAGAGTTGTCGGAGCCTCGCTCTTGGAGTCAGCTGGCGTCCATCCGAATGCAGATTAAAGGAAAACTGCCTCATACGATGTTTTTTTTTTTTTTTCAATAAATCCGCACTATCTGGCGACGAGGCATTTTAGTTGATTTTCGCTCGGAAATATGTTCGGTGGTAGAGCTGAATCGTTAATCTGGAGCGTGCACTCGAAATAAGGCTCATTGTATTTGAAGCCGGTGGTCAGGATCGCACAGCTCACACACCGCATCGCACACCGCTGCTAAAGAAGACAGAAGAGGTAAATAGAGCCGCTCATGAAATAAACTGTGTCTTGCTCTACAACGATGAGCTGCCAGAGTGCATGGGCCTTGCTCAACACATTTCTGGTGCTCGAATATCAAAATCTTTGCTTAGTTGGCGCGTCGAACATCGGTGTAGGTATTGAGGTTTTGAGTAATACTATCACCTTCCCATACTAAGTTCTTTGTTCCTGCACGGCGCAAATTGGTTTGTAGCCTTCGATTTTGTGCAGTTATTTTCCAAAACATTTTAGACCGGCGGTTAATCAGATTTGCAGGAGCCACGTAGCCACGCGTGCTGTTTCCATATCCTCTTCCACGATGCATCAAGGCGGAAACCCGGCTATTTTGCTCATATATTAAGTTCCTACTGCCTGCGGGCTGCACTTCTTTTATTGCATTCAGTAAATGAAACACGAGTTACTATCTCAGTGGGCGGAATGCCAATTTCTGCGGTTTGAGGCATACGCCTTTTTTGGGGATGTCAGAAACGAAATATTCGCCTTGCTGTTCATTCGTCACCGAGAATTGAACGAACATTTGGTAAAGCTTGAAAACTCCCCATTCGCGTAAAAAATAGTCCACAACATTCCGGCTGTGAGGGTGAAATGAAGCGAATAAACAACTCCTCATTCGATCGTTACCTTTCTGTATGCCAGTTGTCTGAAGCAAGGAACATTTTCAATCTTGAGAGACATTTAATACAGCACTATTCATTCAAGATTAGGAGCGAAGGTATAAGCTGGCTCAAACTTCACAAAAAAAGCAGGTCATCCAGTGGCTTTTGGGTTGTTTTCTACCGTACAGCATGTACTTTTCGCATGCCCCTATTATAGCCATGGCCCTCATCTTCCTCCCTTCATTTGTATGCTTCCTGCAACCTCGGCGTTCCACAGCATAGTCCCATGCTTTTCTGCGCTGTTAGTGGATTACCTGGAGCCTGGCATCCCAAGCACAGACACCGATCTTGTTGTTAGTCGTTTGCCTTGTCCGCTAACTTTTTACACTGCGTATTTGTGTTTTTGTATAGATGGATGAGATAAACGCTTTTGCTGCCAGTCATCCGACCGCCTATCAACGCCAAGCATACACAGGATAGCACGTTCCCCCAGAAAGGATCATCACAAACGAAGTTGAGCGTAATCGATACTACATTCCCATTTCGACATGGAGGTGGAGCTCGATCCTCATCTTTCTCTCGCCTGAGTGCCCTAACCTTTAGCTATCAGCTCTTTATTGCTGGAGAAGCAATCTAGGTCGCGAAGGGTCGTATAGTTGGTGCTGATCTCGGGCGGACAGACACCGCTTACACAGACAGTAAGGCCAGAACTATATATGTTCGCCCTTAGTTTCGTTTCATTTCTTTTGCCGTGGACAACAAGGGGGCCTATGTGGTCGAGACTAATGACTTCGCTGAGGGTTCCTATCAGTCAGACCTAGTAAGCTGCGACCATAATGTAGCTTACGACTCGTCTCGTAGCTTGCCAATTGCTGCGGTCTATAATAGGTTTCGAATTTAGACGACACGATCGATGCATTTGCGTCCTCGGCCCTCCTCTTATGGCATCGAAGTTTTTACTTCGTGGAGAACATTCAAACCAGGTTTGCTGACAAGTTAAGCTGTAGGGTTTTTGTCCCGAAGTGGACTCTCAAAACACCACTAGGCCATTTTCAAAAGTAGTAAAATTAGGGCGAAGCTGCAAGTTCAGGGAAGCTTAGCAAGCCACGCTATCATGCGCGACGTCGCAGGTCATTACTTTCGGCTTGTGCCTTGATATCTATAGAGATGCTGCGATAGTTTAGTCTATATCATCATGATCTGTAAAAAGCAGTTTCTGCACGCATGTGTAACAACCTTGAGATATCATCCATTAACCTCTTGTGGCGGCCATTCCTCTCCTGCCCACAAGCACGGAGAGAGTAGTGTAACTTCTGGAGGATAAAACATAACTCGCTTCTCCAAAATAACGCGCTGTTTGGCACGGTGGTGCTTTTCGATAGGAACCAGCGGTGCTGCGAACGCAGCCTAAGATCGACGACGACAAATATACATCATAAGTTGTAACATCATATTGCAGTGTCTCCCTAAAGCTTCACTGCTTTTAAAATATACACTCTTGAGGTGTAAACGTGGGTACAACTACTGAGTCCCATGTACGAATGAAGATTATATCTACACTATTTTATTGCCAGTTAGTTATCAAATAGTTTTTATTTAGAGAGCTCTATTCTTTTTTCAGCTCCATCGAGTCTTCCACTTTCATCATAATCATCGACAGCACAAGAGCGAATGAAAAAATTGCACCTATTGAGGAAAATGGGCCATGTACTTCAGCAATCGAAAAAGCTGTTCTCATAATGCATTTTACAGATTCGTGTCGTAGAACTACAGAGTTTACCCTGAAATGTGTACACTTAACTTTGCAAGAGTAAGCCGTCGGTGTCACGCCAAACACGAATTGAGTGATCAGGCTTCTGACAATGGTTCTTTCGGTGTGAAACACCTCTCATCTTGATGACACAGGCCGGTTCATGGCTTATGGTGTGTGATGTCACATCACAAGTAGGCGGCCAGGTAGACTGATTTTTGCGGTTTGACGTCCCATGAAACGTTCGAGTGATATATCAGGTAATATAACAATTCCCTGGTAAGGGCAAATTTTGGCTGATCTTATAATCGAACCTCCATCCTATTTCTCACGAAATGAGTGTAACCTCGATACCGCGGAGACACAAGCGATCAAAAGTAATAACAGGATACCGTGGGTTTCGCCCTGCTCCGGATATCGCGAAAACAATCGATGTGTCGGTGTTTCGCATGTCTTGCATAACGCCAATTGAACGAATGTGAAATCAGTGGATGCTGACGCTGACGTGTCAGGCAGTGACTTCCCCGCACTCTAGCTTCTTCACTTCCTGCTGCAATTCACGACTTGTTTTCAACAATTTATCCATCGGACGCGTTCGCTTTTTCGAAATGCATGTGATTCGCTTGCCCTTGTATGGAGATGGGGCGGGTGGAAGTGGGTATGTCAGAGAAGTATAATAAATGTAAATAAGCAAACTAAGAGAACCGTTGTACAACATACTTTCTCATTATTATATTACAGCGCCATGGAGGTATTACGTCGCAAAATATCAATGGGACGTTCCCGAGTAAGAATTCTACAATGAGGTACTCAGAATGTGCAGTATGCAGACTTTATGCGTCTGCAGGATTTAGCACAATATACTCTTTCGCCATCCCAACGCTGTAAAAATAAGCAATAGCTATCTAAAGAATGTATTCAGTGTACAGCATGAACGACATCACTTTTTTTTCTTAGCGCTTCTAATCACAACGTTCCGTCTAAAACCATGCGCACTTTAGTCAACTTCCGTGCGCGCCCTTGTTCAAGATACATTGTACATAGAACGGCAATAGATGCTCAGAATGCTTTTGAGATAAATTGTTAGCAAGCATATACAGATGCGCACCTCTAGCTTACATTCAGATTGCTTGTGCATTGTAGCTAGGCGTAAGCTACCATTCAAACTGCCGAGGAATAAGCAAAAAAGAAAGAACAATGTGATTATTACTCTGAACGACCACTCTTAATGCAATGACTTTACGCTGAAGCTCATGCGCGATTAATACCCCGGATACTTCTCATTTTCTAAGCACACTCTAAGGTTTGCGAAAGATTAGGGTAAGTAGCTTGTAACCAGGCCATCACATAACAGCATTTCTTCTGCTCGGGGCCACCGGTGGACTGAAAAGCACATTCGAAAACTATTAGAGCATCAATAAATAACCGGCGAGAATTTGAAAGCTCCGCCAACATGCATGAACTGAAGGAAATGCGCTCAGTTTAATTCGAAATTCTTGTTGAAGACAAGTTGCCATGTTTGACGATTTCCTCGCAAGACAAACATTCCGCTAACGTTAGCGATATTCGAAGATCTGCCAAATGACTCCTGCCTCTATGGCTATCGAAGCTGCTGTTTAACAAACAGTTTTCACATACTTTCGATCTCTCACCATCGTAATGAAGTCGGAAAAGTTTTCTTTCGCTTCGTTTTACGCATTCACATTGACGACTTATATTTGGTCGTACCAGTGCTTTAATTCATTCATATCAAAATGCCGAATTCATGAACACATACTGTTTAATTTATTGAGCCTTAGCGCAATCTTGACATAAAGTACCGCTTCTTAAATAGAATTACAGCGCTCAGGATCTATTCTTAACAAGTTCCTCCTTTATTGCTTGAAACGACGTGTCTGTTCTACCCGCAAAAAAATCGTGGCTTTAGCATATGTCTTCCTCGCATTTGTGAGTGCAGCACCAGGACTTCCACTCTGGATGCAAAACTTCGCACCTGACTAGGTACTCTAAGTGTACTCAGAAGGCTGTTTATGAGATTCCCTTGCATTATGGAAAGTAATATATCGGAAAGACAGGAAGATGTCTGAATGGCAGGATTAGAGAGCACGCTATGGCAATATCGGACAAGTCTGGCACTAATCTCGCTGTGCACTGTGAAGACTGCGTTTCGTTGTAGAGACCAAAACTGTCCGGATGACCTTCACAATGTTAAGGATATGAAAAGGATGAAGGACAAGTCAGCAAGAGAGACTTATGAAGCATATGCAATCTGTGACTTGGGACACCAATGTATCAGCATGCCATCAGGGGTTTTGTTGAAGAATGAAGTAGATTTTTTGCGCAAACCGGCAGGATGTGAAAGACAAGGAATAAGTTGGCTGCAGAGGTGAAGTGAAGGAAGAAGATGTGCAGTTTCTAGTTAATACAAAACAGATTCTTTCTAACGCTCATTTGTTCCCCGTACTTCCAAAGAATGGAACGATCATTCTAATGAAATTATATCTATTACTGATACAAATAACTTTCGCAAAGCTTTAACCTGCATTGTATAAGTACTACTAGTTTTGTGTCTACTTATACAAATTTTGCCGATTTCATAGCTAATATTGTATATATAGGATGTATTATTTATGTACCCGATTTTCGCAGTGTTTCTTTTTTCCTGTAGTTCTTTTTGCCCACTCCCCTCTGAAATGCCTGTACGGCCCTGAGGGTAAAGACAAATAAATAAAAATCAATCAATAAATAAAGTTGTCAGTGCAGCGTTGTCCTTGTGTGCGTGTGTGTGCCTCTTACGCTTTGTGGTGTTGTTCCCTGCTTTGCTGCCTTCTTCCATGAGATGTGTGACCAACTAGCTCAGCGTTCGACTCTATTATTGTTCCTCTTCACTTCACTGAGCCTTTCTACGTGTCAACCGCATCTACTAGACTCTCAACAATTGTACCAGTGGATTTTCTTCTTCACCTCCCGGGCTGGTTTGCTGTCGCGCTGCATCCAGAAAAATGTCTTGGCGGATGAGTTGATGGCCCTCTTCGGAATGATATCACCTTCTCGAGGCTATGGAAGGAAGGTGATGAAGATTTTACGCTCAGAATTATGGAGACACATTCGCCTGTTGAATGAATTTCTGAAGGTGGGAGCCGCAGACGACTTATCATATAGAAGATATTATTATTCCACGCGATTTTGCACTGAGCATATTTGCAATATGTGGTTCCTTCGTCTGGTAAGGAATTCCACCAAAAAGCAGCAGTCCGTTCCAGTGCGAAAACGTCCTGTAGTTACTGTAGGTAATGTACAGTTATCTGCCAATTCAACGGAAGTGTTAGAACATGGGCCTAAGTTTGCTCTTCCCGCTAAGATTGACGCCGCAGGGAAGCTTGCCATTGTAAGACATGTCGCAGAAAAAGCTGATGAAGAAGAGGCCAGCCGAATTGTGGCTGAAGGAACTGACCTTTTGAACCGCATAAAAGGACGTGGAAGATGAAAAATGCGATTTGAAACAGTAATTAAAGAACTGAAGAGCAAGGAATTTAAGCTGTGCCTTTCGGATACAGAGGGTGGTTTTGTTGTATTGGATTCTATCAGTTACGGAGTAAAGGCTTTGGCGGCCATGAATAAGAAATTTCGAAAAGTGCAACCTAAGGAGTTAAAAGCTGATAAGAGGAAGGTTGTACGGATTCTCGAGGAAACTGAACTGAGGCAGCTTTGCCGCAAGGTTAAAGACATCAGACATGATACCTTGTCGGTATTCTTCAGTGCAAAAACATACAAACCTGACATACCTTTCCGCGCAATATTGTCAGAGGCACCCACGCGGCAGATGCTAGTCTCGGAATACTTGGTCAAGCATCTCGACCAAGTACATGTGGATGATCCCTTTAGAATAAAAAAACTCTGAGGAGTTAATATCTGAGATCAAGGGATTTGATAAGAAGAGACTTTCTAGATTTTCGTTCTATATTGAAGACATGTACTATTATATCCCACAAGAAGGCTTATTGAAAGAACTTCGAGAAGCAATTGAGAAGCAGGCTATTGTTTTCCAGAATTCAGCGGGGGTGTTTGTGGATACATTCTTGGAGTTGATTGCAGCCTATCTCAACTCAACTGTTGCATCCCGTGATGGAACATTGTGTGTACAAAGGAGTGGTGTGTGCATAGGTTCGAAAGTTGCTCCTGTTGTGAGCGATGTGTACCTAGCCGCATGTGACAGAAGGATCCTGACGGCTATTAAAAATAAAGGCATTGTAAAGATTTTTCGTTACGTTGACGACTTTTTGGTATTGTGTGAATTAGAGAAAGGAAAGGCGACTGATCAACTAAAAGACATAGCCCTTGGTGTGTTTGAAGAAACTTGCCCTGATCTAAGATTCACCTGGGAACCTCCAAAGGAAGGTGTTTTGCGCTTCCTGGATCTGAGTCTTGATTTCTTACCAGAACACTTATGTTCGACTTACCAGCCAAGAGCGAACAAGCAGTTTCTTCCGTATACGTGCCAACATTCAAAGATAGTAAAACGAGGTGTTTAGAAGGCAGCATTGACGTCGGCTCTCAACAATTCATGCCACCACCATGTTAAAAAAAGTTTTATAAGCCAGACTGAGAGGCTTCTGGAGGCAGGGTATCCTGAGCATTTGCTGTGTAGCATAATAGAAAGCATTGTCATGCGGAGGACTCGAGAAGAAACCTTACTCAAGGAAACAAGTGGTCAGTTGTACCATACATGCATGGCTTCACCCCTTATCTAATGAAGACTAGTCCAAGACAAGCAATCTGGATTATTCCAACAGCACCAAACAGAGCTAAAGGGATGTGTGTGCAGGTTAACAACCAGGACTTCAACTGTGGATGCAAAACTTCGCACCGGACTAGGTACTCCAAGTGTATTCATGGGGTTGCTTATGAAATTCCCTTGCATTGTGGAAAGAAATATATTGTACAGACAGGAAGATGTCTCAATGACAGGATTAGAGAGTACGCTATGCCAATATCGGACAAGTCTGGCACTAATCTCGCTGTACACCGCAAAGACTGCATTGGTTGTAGAGGCCAAAAATGTCCGGATGACCTCCACAACGTTAAGGTTATGAAAAGGACGAAGGACAAGTTAGCAAGAGGGATTTATGAAGCATATGCAATCTGTGACTTGGGAGACCAATGTGTCAGCATGCCATCAGTGGTTTTGTTGAAGAAGGAAGTAGAATCTTTGCGCAAACCGGCAGGATGTAAAGACAAGTAAGAAATTGGCTGCAGACGTGACGTGATGGAAGAAGATGTGCGGTTTCTAGTTAATATAGTTGTCAGTGCAGCGTTGTCCTTGTGTGCTGGTGTGTGCCTCTTACGCTTTGTGTTGTTGTTCTCTGCTCTGCTGCCTTCTTCCAAGAGAGTTTTCCTTTTCGTCTATACTGAAACGCGGACAATGCGCATTAACAAAGACCGGAAAATTGTTTTCGAAAAATAATTTCTTTCATGGTTGCGAGGGGGGTTTAACATTTAAAAAGGGAGGGTGGGTGTGCTATTTGAGACAGAGTTGACGAGAAGAAACACGGACGATAATTTTCGGATCTAATGCGCAGCGACTGCAATGTGGCATAGGTTGCGTCATCAGTCAATCATTCAATCAGACATCAATTGGTTGAAGCTTTGCAATAGGTCGGCAGATTCCCTATAGAAGTCACAAACATTTTTGTTCTCATGATGAGCGCGAGCACAGCGGCATAATACAGAGCACAGTTCTCGCTACCCAAGGCGGCCGAGCACATTTAAAAAGCCTGTCTTGAAGCAGGAGAGATATGCCAGGGCATCTCCCAGCAAGCTGCGTTACGGCTGTACAACTCCGAGGGCTGTGGGGCCAATACTCAACGCGCTATCACTCGTCACACTGCGCAAACCATGCTGGAAGAAGCTGTTTGTCGAGCATCGCAAGGCGCTCCGCATTTGCCTCGGCCTTCCTCAGAACTCTCAATGCGCAGCTACTTTGGCCGAGGCAGGCGCGTCGCCTTACAACTTCAGGACACGCGGCTGGCTCTCCGACACATCGATCGCCTACAGCGCGCAGAGGACGGCGGCCCGCTGTTACATCGGTTGCGACATCATCGCCCCTCGCGCATGGGAATAGCGCTGCTCGAGTACGAGCAGCTCAGCAATGCAAAGCCCCCCTTCGACCTCTTCTCGCCATATGGCCCGTTGCTACTGAGGTTCAGCGAGAGATCGTCGGAATTACGGGGAAACGCACCACACCGCTCTGTGCAGTGCAGCAGCTGACCAGAGGCGTCATCTACGAGGTACTCAAAGACCACCTCCTCGTTTACATCAACGGCTCCGTGGCCAGATATAGTTGATCGCTAGCAGCGGCGGCTACCATCCCTGCCCTGCAACTTCACAGACAGCTGCAGATGTCATTCCTGGGTTCTTCCACCACGACGTAGCTGCTAGGCCTACGCCTAGGCCTGGATCTACTGCTTGAACTGACTCCGCCGCCAGCCAGGTGTGCCGTGCTATGTGACTCCCGCGCTGCCATCAGCCGCCTTCAAACGACCTGCCAGGGAACTCCGCTGCTGTGTCAGATTCGCGCGCGTCTCGAGAGCTTGGCATAGCGCGGCTGCGCTATACGGGCACAGTGGATCGCCGGGCACTGTGGCATAGAGGGCAACGAAAGTGCCGACGAGCTCGCGACCGCAGCACATGAACTTCCTCCTAGCGACGAGCAACTCGCTTTGGAGGACGTGCGTGCGGTAATCGACGACCACCTCCGGACGCAGCACCCCGACCCAAGCATCGCAAGGGGTGAGTGCATTCACAGTGTCAGCGGCCGCTCGCTGACTCGGCTGCACCGCGCAATGATCCTCCGTGCACGCGTTGGATGTGTATGGCCTGGAGAACGACGCATGCGCCACGGACTTGCCAATAGTGAGGTGTGTGACGGCTATGGCGAGGTAGAAACTCTCGAACATCTTCTACTGCGCTGCACCGCGCTAGCCGAACCCCGACGTGAGTTGCTGGCGGCTTACAGAGCGCAGGGGGTAATCCCGGACAGCGTAGCTCTGCTCCTGTGGAAGTCGGGCAATGCGCGTCCGCGAGCGAACACACGTGAGCTTGTGTGAGTATATCGAACAGGCGAGCTTGATTACCCGCCTAGTCTACCTCTCCAGATAGTGCGTGCTGTGAATGAACGCTCCGGGTGTGCTATTTCGCACAATAACGGCCGGTCGCCCACGACAGCCGTCAGTGTTTTGTACAGTGTGCAAGTACGTGCGTAGTGAACAGTTGCCTGGACGCAGAGCTATTGCGCAGGTCTGCCCGATGTGCCGAGTGCTCAGTGGCCTAAGACATTTGCAGGTGGGCCTCAAGCAAACTACTGTATATTGTACCATAGTGTATATCCTTATTTTATTTTTACCTACCCTTTTCTTTCTCCCTATCACTCACCTCTTTGAATTCCTCTACCTTTTTCTCGCTATCCCTTTATTTCCGCCGCCCCAGTTCAGATGCTTCGGATATCAGATAGCAGATACCGGGGCTGCAAACATCTTTTCTTTCCTTTTGTATATGCAATAAATAAGCACTACCACCACCAGCAGGAGAGATAGGCAGATTAGCCTTAAAACGACCGAAGCGCAATATATCGAATTCGCGACGTAGACGCGACCTTATCTATCATGGTCGCTGCAACCTGAAGAGCCTGGGATTGAGCTGCCCGAAGCCGCCTGACAAAAAAGGCGCCAGGTGAAGGCATCTTAGACCGTCTACGAAGTATCGGCTACGAAACTCTGAGGTGAGCAGAAAGGGTTGCGGCAACTCTAAAAATAGGAATGGCGGGTTTGGCTGCTTAGCACATGCGCAATTGGTGGTGTGCAAACTGATTCAGGTCAACCATTTTAGCTGTCAGCCACTTTATCAATTCTTGTATTCGTCTGCTTTCATTTCTGATGTACTGGGACTGTTCAGCCACAACGCTTCCCTTAGATAGAGGGGGCTCAGCTACAAAGCCAGTAGCACCAGTCGAAAAAAAAACTACAGAACTGTGTCAAAAATACGACAAAATATCCTGTACTTCAGTCGTAACCATCAAGTTTTTCTGTAGTTCTGTAGTACTTTTCTGTAGTTCTGTAGTTCTTTTGTGGTATATTTCTGTTGTCTGTAGTTTTGTAGCACTTTTCTGTTGTAACTACAGAAATTTCTGATGTTACTAAAGAATGTTCTGTTGTCACAACAGGTTTCCCGTCAAAAATCGCACAGAAATTCTGTCGTAACATCAGAAAATTTCCTGTAGTTTTTTTCCAACTGGGCAGGCCTGTGCATTTTCTTTTCCTTCTTCCTACATCCACAACACAACACAACACCGGACTGCGAAGGGAGGCTCCTCCTGGAGGAGAGGTGGTGAAGTGTGGCTGTTCTTGGCCCTGTGGGGTTGGGACTGGTAGGTCAATGCCGCTTGCGGCGGGGCTAGCCTGCCACCCTAGTTTTACCTTTTGTAGGCCGCTATTGCACCCGCTATCATTTCGGTGATGGACGACGGCTATTGCGGCGCGCGTCTTTCTCCCCTCTTCTTTTTCTTTCTTTCTTGTCTATTTTCTTTTTTTTGTCTGCACGACGCAGTGGAGGTGGCCCAGCTACAGAGCCACTAGCAGGCCTGTGAATTTTCTTTTCCTTCTTCCTACAGCCACAACAACACGCCTACCCATTTTGCCTCCATCAAAACAGCCGCCGGCGGCCGGGATCGAACCCGGGAACTCCGGCACAGTAGTGTGGCGTCTTACCACTGCACCACCGCGGCGGGCCAAAAAGCTTATAATTGGTTCACAGAAATGGAAATTCGCAGTATCTGTTAAACATGTTTCTGTGGACGTCTTAATCGCGCCGCAAGGGAAGCGAGGAGCGAGTGAAAATCCAATTGAGCTCTGAAGTGCGCCTTTTATAATTGCTTCACAGGAATGGAAAGGCGCAGTATCGGTCACACACGTTTCTGTGAACACCTGACTCGCGAAGTATGGGAAGGAAGGATGGTGGCAGTGAAAGTAGAATTAGTTACGAGAGGCATTGTACTGATCCGCATACCGCCTAGACGGCCGGCTGCTCGCAGCCAACCGATTGGGGGTGGCATCCCTATCAGCTGCGTTTGTCAGAGAGCCAAACATAGGCGGGAGTTTCGAGATCATTCGTAATATTAAAGGGTTCTGCTATCACACATGCATTCATAAGAAATTGCTAACTACAACCAATAAATATGCTACTACAATTCCACAGAAAAGCAATCTCCCTCAAATGAGGATTTCGTACAGATATTGCTGTTGTTGTTCTGGCTGTAGGAAGAAAGAAAAGAAATTGCACGTGCCTGCTATACCTGAGCCACCTCCGGTACTTTATAATAATATAATAAGTGGTTCAGAGCAAGTAAAAGAGGCAGTATCTGTCACACTTGTCTCTGTGGACACCTGAACCACGTCCTCAGGGAAGGGACGAAGGTGGAAGTAAAAGTGGAAAGAGGAGGAACCGTAGTGGAGGGCTGCGGAGTAATTTAGACCACCTGGGGATCTTTAACGTGCGCTGACATCGCACAGCATACAGCCGCCTCTTCGTTTCGCCTCCATCGAAACGCAGCCGCCGCGGTCGGGTTCGAACGCGGGTACTCTGACACAGTATTCTGACGACTTACCACTGCACCACCCCGGCGGGGCTGCTTCCCAGATGGGGCTGGAACTAGTCTGCTACCGAATGCTTATTGGTTGTAGGCCATCATTGCACCCGCTACCACTTCGGTGGTTGAAGACGGCTCTTGTTCGCGCGTCTTTCTTTCCTTCTTTCTTTTCTTTCTTCTCTTCTGTCTAGACGCACGAGGCAGCGGAGGTGGCTCAGCTACACAGCCATTAGGAGACCCGTACATTTTCTTTTCCTTCTTCCTACAGCCACAACAACAGCTCCGCTACCTGATTAATTAATTTATAGGAAGGGAAAGGCGCGGTAATTGTCTCACTTGTTTTCTGTGAACACCGCAACCGCGCCGGCCCCGCCGCGGCTGCGTTTCGATGGAAGCGAAACGAAGTGGCGTCCGTGTGCTGTGCGATGTCAGCGCACGTTAAAGATCCCCAAATGGTCGAAATTACTCCGTAGCCCTCCACTACGGCTCCTCTTTCTCTCTTTCCACTTTCATTCCCATCTCCCTCCCTTCCTTTACGGCGCGGTTCCGTTGTCCACAGAGCAAGTGTGACAGTTACTGCGCCTTTCCCTTCCTGTGAACCAATTTAACTTTTTAACCGCGCCGTAAGGAAGGGTGGAAGGTGGGATGAAATTGGAAAGAGAGAAAGAGGAGCCGTAGTGGAGGGCTACGGGGTAATTTCGACCACCTGGGGATCTGTAACATGCGCTGACATCGCACAGCACACGGACGTGTCTTCGTTTTGCCTCCATCGAAACGCAGCCGCCGAGGTCGGGTTCGAAACCGGGTACTCCGGCACAGTAGTCGGGCGTCTTACCCCTGCCCCACCCCGGCGGGGCTGCTCCGCTACCTGATTTATTTATTTATAGGAAGGGAAAGGCGCGGTAACTGTCTCACTTGTTTTTCTGTGGACACCGCAACCGCGCCGTAAGGGCAGGGATGAAGATAGGAGTGAAAGTGGAAAGAAAGAAAGAGGAGCCGTAGTGGAGGGCTAGGGAGTAATTTCGACCACCTGGGGATCTTTAACAGCTCCGCTATCTCGTTCGTTCAGACAGAAGAGAAGATAGAGAGGAAAGAAAAGGACGAGGGAAAGAAAGAGGCGCGCCGCACCAACAGCCGTCGTCCACCACCGAAGCGGTGACGAGTGCAATGACAGCCTACAACAGATATAAAATCGTTGGCAGGATAGCCACCGCCGCAAGCAGCGGTGACCTACCTGTCCCAGCCCCATCAAGGAGTACCTAAGAGCCGGTAGGCAGCGACGACCACTGCTTATAGGGCTACAGCAAGCAAGCGAGTTTTCGGAGGTAAGTACCGTCTGTTGCTGAAGTTTGCAGCCCAACGCGCCGGGCGGAGGAGCAGTATCGCTGCCGAGAGGCGGCGCTGCGCCCGCCGGCGCGGCCTGGTGACGCTGCTATAAAGAGTGAGGTGGCTTGTTCTCTTCCCCTCATCCCGCGTTTGATATCGCACATCTTTGCTCTTAGCCGCGCGATGAGGGGAAGAGAACAAGCCTCCTCACTCTTTATAGTTGCGTCACCAGGCAGCGCCGGCGGGCGCAACGCCGCCTCTCGAGCTGCAAAACTTCTGCGACAGACGGTACATGGCAATGGAGAGCAATATAGGGGAAGTCGCAGAAAGCAACGAGTACTGCTTATAAAGCTACAAATGTTGCTGCCGATTGCCATTCACCTTACCTTCGAAAACCCGCTTCCATGCCCAAAACAAACCGTAACTCCTTTTCTTTTTTCTTCAGAAATATCGGTAATATATAAGTGATCGTCAACTGCCTGCTTTTTTCTCCGCACTGCGCGTACAACTGTTATCGTACTTATTACATATAAAAACGCAAAATTCTTAGCTACAACATATGGAAAAATACGCAAGCATGACGTTGCTGTTGCGCACGGTTTATTGAGTCGAGCGTCTTATATCAGTATTTCACTCCGTGGAAATCATATAGCAGCTGCGTCATTCAGCACATTGTGTAGCAAGCTGCGCATGTTATTTTATGTCTTAATAAGACATTTCTATGCCTATAATGAAACTCGCGCTTCAGCGACATTTTTCATCGAGGTACCATTGGTACAATGAGTGACAGATCCGGCGCCTTTCCTTTCCTGCAAACCAATTATAGAACGCAGGTGAATGATGTGTTCAAGGGAACATAGGTTTTTTGAGTTAAAGGGGCGCGCCATGTTTCGCGTGCAACAGCAACCCACAGGCTTTCAAATTTCTCCTTTAAAGATTCTACACTGCTGTCGTAAAGTTTAAAGGAGAAAGCCTTTCAAGGCTAAAGCCGTTAATGGCTCATGCTGTCATGGACAAAGTGTGTCCGGCTTTTGCGGTGTTCTAAGTGGTCGAGCCCGGATGCGTCCCTGCCATCTGCAATCCCACACTTTAACGTGCGCCAAGGAAAGCAACGTTCCCGCCGGGGTGGTGCAGTGGTAAAACGCCGACTACCTTGCCGGAGTACCCGGGTTCGAACCCGATCTCGGCAGCTGCGTTTAGATGGAGGCGAAACGAAGAGGCGTCCGTGCACTGTGCGATGTCAGCGCACGTTAAAGATCCCCAGGTGATCGCAATTATTCCGCAGCCCTCCACTAGGGCTCCTGTTTCTCTCTTTTCACTTTCACTCCCACCTTCCTCCCTTCCTTAACGGCGCGGTTGAAATGTCCACGGAAAACAAGTGAGGCAGTTATCGTGCATTTCCCTTCCTATAAATCAATCCAAGGAAAGCCACGCGACAAGAGCGATGGTTGATTGATT
Source organism: Amblyomma maculatum (assembly GCF_055883805.1). NCBI lineage: Eukaryota > Metazoa > Arthropoda > Arachnida > Ixodida > Ixodidae > Amblyomma > Amblyomma maculatum. Next base: position 90,686,222 of record NC_139349.1, on the reverse strand, counting down.
GATTCTAGCCGCATAGAAATCGGGGAATATGAGGTAAAAAAAAATCCCTTGGTTTGGTTTGGTTTGTGGGGTTTAACGTCCCAAAACGAGTAAGGCTATGAGAGACGTCGTAGTGGAGGCCTCCGGAAATTTCGACCACCTTGGGTTTTTTAACGTGCACTGACAACGCACAACGCACAGCGCACGGGCGCCTCGCTTGCACCCCCAGCGAAAGGCGGCCGCCTAGGCCGGGATTCGACCCCGCGTCCCATTGGTCGAAGTATTTTATTAGTGGGCTTTGTGTAAATGTTGGGCAACCTGGTTTAAATTTGCCAGGCAAAATTACAATAGGCCAGGGTGAATCGTTCAAGAATTTATTTAGGAATGCAGAAATCCCTAGTTACAAAGCTCTAAGCACTTTTAATCCCAGCAATTGAAAACCCGTGCTTTCGCTACTTCCGTATTTCTAGTTTGCTTATGTCATGTGGTGCATGTTTCTTGCAGTCGTGTTTGCCAAGTCTCAAGGCGCTATGAATGCAATAAAGCTTTCATATTATTTGATTGAAGATATTGAATGCTGAGATGTCTTAGTTTATTTGAAAGAAGAATTAATTATAGCATGTCACGTTTTTATAGGGCCACACAGGCTGATTTTAATAGAAATATTTTCAATACTTGCGATTTAAATACTTGTGATTGTGATTGATGGGCGCGTATTCAAATACCAGGAGGCGATCCTTTTTCGGGCTCCCTCGTCTACGGGATGAGTATCGATAGAAGAAAAAAAGCAAGCCAGGGAAATAGCAGGCGATACAACGCGAAAAACGTACGCACACCGAAAAGATAGGACAACTCTTCCGTACGTTCTTCGCACCCAGAGTGAAGAGAAACGCGGAGGTAGCATCAAGGTGAGCAGTGGCGATTACGGCTGTAAACTGAAAAGTTGGTTAATCATAACCCCGAATCCGTGAACTGGAGTGCAAGGAAGATACATTGCGGTCACGTGCCTCATATGCGGCAAACGAAATTTCAGCGTGGAGATGTATATTTGCTACCGTACGATCCGCTCTCTCCTCCAATGAAAGGTCCTCTGTCTACTTATTCTCTCTGTCTGCATTGAGAAAGAAGGGCGATGCTCCACATTTAAAAACAGCTAACGGCAATCGGGCCAGACAGAAGCAGTGATAAAGGGATGAAGGTAGTGTTAATATTGACCACGAGCACTTGTACGATCGGCGCACAAATAAAGCGCAGTAAGAAAAAAATGGCTGAGGCTTAGCTTGGTTAAGCCTGGTAAGATGCGAAGCATATTGATTGCTAAACTGGGCTTTCCATGGTTTCACTTGGCTAAACTTTTATTTCCTTGGTTACACATGTTTTTACACGGTTTAAACTTGGAATGCACAATGTTTTCCCATCGCATAAAACTAGGTAATAGCATGACTCGTTCATCTCTAATCTAACTGTGTTACCGACACGCAAAATGAACATGTCGTCCCCCAGGCCAACGATGCTCGATTGCCACTACGCGAATATGTACGAAAAGCAAAAGCTCTTAGAACACCGACGTGCTAAAGGAATCAACACGTCCTCAGCCAGTCACCATACCACGTGGTCCGCACGGCATGCAACCGCAGCCGATGGCGCGAGCCGGTCCCCCGTCTCTCCTCTGTCGTGACGTCAGCGTATCACGTGCTGTGACGTCACCATACCATGTGGTCCGCACGGCGTGCAACCGCAGCCGACGGCGCGAGCTGGACCCCCGTCTCTCCTCTGTCGTGACGTCAGCGTATCACGTGGTGTGACGTAGCATTCCACATTCTTTGCACGGCGTGTAACCGTCACGAAGGGCTGTGGTTTACCTCTAGCAATATGCTTCGCATAAAACTGCCTGGATCATGATAGGGAGTTCAACGAGGACAGTCTTTAAATTCATAGAGAAACGAAGCCCCCGGAACTAGCGTGGTAAGCTGCTCTTAGGCATGCGCACGGAAAATGTCAGCAACGATCGACTACGCGGAAATATTGGACGAGCACAACACCATCGCAAAACATTAGTGGACGTAAGGGCAGCGCAACGAGATCGAGAGCGGGGAATACGTTTTAAGTAAACTATATTCTTCGGAGTTTTGTTCTTCCGCGTGCTTCATGTGCAGAAGAAATCCGTAATAACACAGATCTGAGCTCTCATGACGCGGGACTAAGCCACTGAAATGCTCTAAAAATGCTTCCTTTACGATTACATCTTGTTGGCAGCATAGAGTTTCTTACTCTTACCTAGAGGGAAAGCTGTGCTGCCGTCTGTGGGAGTTTACATGGAGTTTCCAGACGGCCTGTTCACCCCCATGGGTACTCAAAGCATCATGGGCCGGAGAGCTACCGAGTTCAGAACTACAACTTTTGGCCAAAACTAATGCAAAGGTAAACGTTGTTCTACCGTAAATAACGTCCTAATATTGAATATTGTGACTCTAAATTGCAAAAAGAGAGAGAAACAGCATGTCAGTGTGAAATATATCCTGTATAAGCGATGGCTCTTTCTCCTATTGGCTTAGTTTTGAGCAGCACAAATACCAAACTTTCACACTTAACAGGCAAACTTTGAAATAAAAAAGCGTTATGAAAATATTTATGCTTGTGCAATCACTTAAGGAAGATTTTAGTGGCATTTCGGAAAACAAAAAAGTAATGGCGACGTCTGCTTTTGCGCCTTCGCCACTATGGCTTTCGTGGTCTATGTACGCACCTTCAAATGACGATGATGACGAAACAGCAACATCGCAGTAACGCCACTCCATGTACCCGAGAAAAACCGACTGTCCCGCAACAAGTAGCACACTGGCCCATGATTCCTAGCGCGCCAATGGTGGCTGAAGTGCAGCGCCCTCAGCTTTCCCTCTAGTTAGTGTAAGGAACTCTATGGTTGGCAGGTTGTCGACGTTAAATGCTTTTACTGAGAATTGAATGGACATATTCCAACCTTCCTCAGCGGTATGTCAGTGATATCTGCGAGCTCCTTTGGCAGCACTCTCAGGGTGACTTCCGGACTGCTGTCAGCCATCTACTGCGGAGCACACAGCATTGAATCGCTTTACTGCACCGCCAAAGCGTCCATCGCTCCAGCTGACAGCGTCTCAGCTACCTCTACGAGAATCTACAGCTTTGCGCAGGTCGGAACCGCATCTGGCAGCATTAGGCTCGGGACACTCACTCAGTCCTGCCAAGAAATGCAATGAACATGCTTTTGTTACTTTATAATAGGACAAATGTTCCCGGCCAAGCATTTCTCGTAGTCGCTTTGTCCATATTCCCGGTACAGACATGCTGTAGAGTAATAGCCACCTCACTGTAACTGAGCACTGTACTATATGGTCTGATGAATGTTCTGCTCCTGCTCTACAACTCAATTATTTTTCCACCTCACCGACAACCTCTAGATCATACCCCATACTGAAAGTAATTTTGGTGGTATCGCTGGCATACTACAGTACCCATCTTTCAAAGCTACGAAAAACATCCCAATAGCAACGTTGCAGCTGTCAAGTCATATAATCCGGCAGGGTATTTTATTTCACGCACTTTTTTCCTCTCTTGCTTCAAAATGCGGGAAATAATTTCTGAGGTAACTCTTTACCTCTCAAAGCAGAAGACGCGATTTTGACAATAATTCAGGCCGCACAATAAAGTCGGAATCTGTTACAATGAACAGTATATTGGTCCAACGGTCTAACCTTGAACCTGAAAACAGTATTCCACTTTTTTCTATTTAAAATTTTTGCAGGAGCTCCTCTATACTTAACTATTCAAATGATTAAATACCGGGGCGACTTCAGCAAAGTAGAAACAGTCACTAGTGTTTAAATAGATAGGGCGGTGTACATGAATTAATATTTTTGTTTTCATTAAATATTTGACGTTTCCCTCTGCACGGCATGCTTGTTTAAAAAATGAATAATGTATAGTGAGTTTCTAGCTCAGTAACACCAATCGCTGACGTTGTTGCCGCGTCCATTACTGTTGCCGGCATTCCTCGAACGCCTATGGCGAAACACTTCATCCCCCCCCCCCCCGCCTTCTCAGATATGTATTCATCCTGGCTCTAGTTGGTATATTAATCTCAAGATTACTTCTCTAGTGCAACGGAACGCACAATGTCAATAACTGACTGGAGAATAACTAATACTCCCATTGAGCAGGGCTCTCAAATGCAAATTGTATACTGTCGTATTTAGAAAGTATCATGCTCGAGGGCGATGATCAAGAAAACAGCAAAGAAAAACAACTGAAACAACCAAAGTTCACCTAGAAAAGCAATGGGTGCCAATAAAATAAAAAAAATAAATAAAACGCCTTGTTTCCAGGTAATGCTCTCCCGTGTTTCGTCAATAAGAAAGCCGATGTTTACTTTTATACATAAACGCCGAACATTCTCCATTTCAGTAGAGAGCTAAGAGAGAGCCGCTGAAAAGTTGGAACAGTTGTTACCACTATCACTCGTCCTCAAAGGAAAAATGTAGGCTAGAAGATGGTGAAAATGGAGAGTTGTCGGAGCCTCGCTCTTGGAGTCAGCTGGCGTCCATTCGAATGCAGATTAAAGGAAAACTGCCTCATACGATTTTCTTTTCTCAATGAATCCGCACTATCTGGCGATGAGGCATTTTAGTTGATTTTCGCTCGGAAGTGAGTTCGGTGATAGAGCTGAATCGTTAATCTGGAGCGTGCACTCGAAATAAGGTTCATTGTATTTGAAGCGGGTGGTCAGGATCACACAGCTCACACACCGCATCACACACCGCTGCTATAGAAGACAGAATAGGTAAATACAGCCGCTCATGAAATAAACTGTGTCTTGCTCTGCAACGATAAGCTGTCAGAGTGCGTGGGCCTTGCTCGACACATTTCTGGTGCTCGAATATCAAAATCTTTGCCTAGTTGGCGCGTCGAACATCGGTGTAGGTATTAAGGTTTTGAGCAATACTATCACCTTACCATACTACGTTCTTTGTTCCTGCACGGCGCAAATTGGTTTGTAGCCTTCGACTTAGTGCAGTTATTTTCCAAAACATTTTAGACCGGCGTTTAATCTGATTTGCAGGAGCCACGTAGCCACGCGTGGTGTTACCATATCATCTTCCACGATGCATCAAGGAGGAAACCCTGCTATTTTGCTCATATATTAAGTTCGTACAGCCTACGGGCTGCACTTCTTTTACTGCATTCAGTAAATGAAGCACGAGTTACTATCTCAGTGGGCGGAAGCCAATTTCTGAGGTTGGAGGCATACGACTTTCTTTGGTGATGCCAGAAACGAAATATTCGCCTTGCTGTTCATTCGTCACCGAGAATTGAACGAACATTTGGTAAAGCTTGAAAACTCCCCATTCGCGTAAAAAATAGTCCACAACATTCCGGCTGTGAGGGTGAAATGAAGCGAATAAACAAGTCCTCATTCGATCATAACCTTACTGAATGCCAGTTGTGTAGAAGCAAGGAACATTTTCAACCTTCAGGGACATTTGATACAGCACAATTCATTCAAGATTAAGAGCGAAGGTATAAGCTGGCTCGAACTTCACAAAAAAAGCAGGTCATCCAGGGGATTTTGGCTTTTTTCTACACTACAGCATGTACTTTTCGCATGCCCCTATCATAGCCATGACCCTCATCTTCCTCCCTTCATTTGTATGCTTCCTGCAACCTCGCCGTTCCACAGCATAGTCCCATGCTTTTCTGCGCTGTTATTGGATTACCTGGAGCCTGGCATCCCATGCACAGACACCGATCTTGTTGTTAGTCGTTTGCCTCGTCCGCTTAACGTTTTACACTGCGTATTTGTGTTTTTGTGTAGATGGATGAGATAAACGCTTCTGCTGCCGGTCATCCGACCGCCTATCAACGCCAAGCATACACAGGCTAGCACGTTCCCCCAGAAAGGATCATCACAAACGAAGTTGAGCGTAATCTATACTACATTCCCATTTGGACATGGAGGTGGAGCTCGATGCTCCTCTTTCTTTCGCCTGAGTGCCCTAACATTTAGCTATCAGCTCTTTACTGCTGGAGAAGCAATCTAGGTCGCGAAGGGTCGTATAGTTGGTGCTGATCTCGGGCGGACAGACACCGCTTACACAGACAGTAAGGCCAGAGCTATGTATGTTCGCCCTTAGTTTCGTTTCATTTCTTTTGCCGTCGACAACAAGGGGGCCTATGTGGTCGAGACTAATGACTTCGCTGGGGGTTCTTATCAGTCATACCTAGTGAGCTGTGAACATAATGTAGCTTACGACTCGTCTCGTAGCTTGCCAATTGCTATGGTCGATAATAGGTTTCGAATTTAGTCGACACGATCGATGCATTTGCGTCCTTGGCCCTTCTCCTATGGCATCGAAGCTTTTACCTTGTGGAAAACATTCAAACCAGGTTTGCAGACAAGTTAAGCGTTAGGGTTTTTGTCCCGAAGTGGACTCTCAAAACACCACCGGGCCATTTTCAGAAGCAGTAAAAATAGGGCGAAGCTGCAAGTTCAGGGAAGCTTAGCAAGCTGCATTATGATAGGGGACGCCGCAGGTCATTACTTCTGGCTTGTGCCTTGATACCTATAGAGGTGCTGCGATAGTTTATTCTATGTCATCATGATCTGTAAAAAGCAGTTTCTGCAAGCATGTGTAGATCTATTAATCTCTTGTTGCGGCCATCCCTCTCCTGCCTACACGCACAAATAGAGCAGCGTAACTTCTGGAGGATAAAACATATAACTCGCTTCTCCAAAATAACGCGCTGTTTGGCATGGTGGTGCTTTTCGATAGGAACCAGCGGTGCTGAGAGCGCAGCCTAAGATCGACGACGACAAATATACATCATGAGTTGTAACATCATATTCTAGTGTCTCCCTCAAGCTTCCCTGCTTCTAAAATATACACTCTTGAGGTGGAAACGTGGGTATAAGTACTGATTCCCATGTACGAATGAAGAATATATGTACTCTATTTTAATGCCAGTTAGTTATTCTGTTCTATTCTTCTATTTCTATTATTATTTATTCTACCTCTATTCTTTTTTCAGCTCTATCGAGTGTTCCGCTATCATCATAATCATCGACAGCACAAGAGCGAATGAAAAATTGCACAATTGATGAAAATGGGCCATCAACATCAGCAATCGGAAGAGTTGTTCTCATAATACATTTTACAGATCCGTGCCATAAAACCACTGAGGTTACCGCGACATGTGTACAGTTAACTTCGCAAGAGTAAGCCGTCGGTGTCACGCTAAACGCGAACTGAGGGATCAGGCTTCAGACATTGGTTCTTTCGGTGTGAAACATCTCTCATCTTGATGACACAGGTAGGTTCATGGTTTATGGTTTGTGATGTCACATGGGTTTGACGCCCCATGTTTTATGGGTTTGATGTCCCACAGAATTTTCGAGTAATATATCAGGTAATATAATAATTCCCTGGTAAAGGTAAATTTTTGCTGAAGTAATGATCGAGCCTCCGTCGTATGCATCACGAAACGAGTGTAACCTCGATACCGCCGAGAACAAGCGATCAGTAGTAATAAATGCAGACCGTGCTTTTCGCAATGCTCCGGATATCGCGATAACAATCGATGTATCGGTGTTTCGCATGTCTTGCATAGCGCCAATTGAACGAATGTGAAATCAGTTGATGCTGACGCTGACGCTGACGTGTCAGGCAGTGGCATCCCCGCACTCTAGCATCTTTACTTCCCGCTGCAATTCACGATTTGTGTTCAACTTATTTATCCATCGGACGCGTTCGCTTTTCCGAAATGCATGTGATTCGATGCCCTTGTATGCAGGTGTGGCGGATGGAAGTGGGTATGTCAGAGAAGTCTAATAAATGTAAATAAGAAAACTAAGAGAACAGTTGTACAACATACTTTCTAATTATTATATTGCAGCGCCATGCAGGTAGTGCGTCGTAAAATATACTCCAATGGGAAGTTCCCGAGTAAGAATTCTACAATGAGATACTCAGAATGTGCAGTATGCGGACTTTATGCGGCTGCAAGATTTAGCTCAATATACTCTTTCGCCATCCCAAGGCAGTATAAGTAAGCATCAGGCTACCTAAAGAATGTATTCAGTGTGCAGCATGAACGACTTCGCTTTTTCTTAGCGCCTCTAATCACAACGTTCCGTCTAAAAGCATGCGTAATTAGTCGACTTCCGTGTGCGCCCTTGTTCAAGATACACTGTACATAGAACGGCAATAGATGCTCAGAATGCTATTGAGATTAATTGTTACCAAGCATATACAGATGCACACATCTAGCTTACGTTCAGAATGCTTGTGCATTGTAGCTAGGCGTAAGCTACCATTCAAATTGATGAGGATTAAGCAAAAAAAAAAGAACAATGCGATTATTACTCCCAACGACCACTCTTAATGCATTGACTTTACGGTGAAGCTCATGCGCGATTAATATCCCGGATACTTCTCATTTTCTAAACACACTCTAGGTTTCCGAAAGATTAGGGTAACTTGTACCCAGGCCATCACATAACAGCATTCTTTCAGCTCAGGGCCACCGGTGGACTGAAAAGCACATTGAAAAACCTATTAGAGCATCAATAAATAACCGGCGAGAATTTTAAACTCCACCAACATGCATGCACTGAAAGAAATGCGCTCAGTTTAATTTGACATTCTTGTCGGAGACAAGTTGCCATATTCGACGATTTCCTCGCAAGCCGAACATTCCGCCGAAGTTAGCTATATTCGAAGATCTGCCAAATGACACCTTCCTCTCTAGCGGCACTGATTTCTGTCGAAGCTGCTGTTTAATAAACAGTTTTCACGTACCTTCTATCTCTCGCCATCGTAATGAAGCCGGAAAAGTTTTCTTTCGCTTCGTTATACGATCGTTCACATTGACGACTTTATTTGGTCGTCCCAGTGCTTTAATTCATTCATATCAAAATGCCGAATCCATGAACACATACTGTTTAATTTTTTGAGCCATAGCGCAATTTTGACATAAAGTGCTGCTTCTTAAAAATAATTAGCGCTCAGGATCTATTCTTAAGAAGTTCTTCCTTTATTACTTGAAACGACGTGTCTGTTGTGCCCGCCAAAAATCTAGTGGCTTTAACATTTGTCTTCCTCGCATTTGTGAGTGCAGCACCAGGACTTCAACTCTGGATGCAAAACTTCGCACCGGACTAGGTACTCTAAGTGTATTCAGGGGGTTGTTTATGAGATTGCCTTGCATTGTGGAAAGAAATATATTGGACAAATAGGAAGATGTCTCAATGACAGGTTTAGAGAGCACGCTATGGCAATATCGGACAAGTCTGGCTCTAAACTCGCCGTGCACAGCAAAGACTGCGTTTGGTTGTAGAGACCGAAAACATCCGGCTGACCTTCACAATGTTAAGGTTATGAAAAGGATAAAGGACAGGTTAGCAAGAGAGATTTATGAAGCATATGCAATCTGTGACACGGGAGACCAATGTGTATGTAAGGTCCAGAGCGTTGCCGTTTGTATTTTTGGCATCCTTGACTGGGAAGGAAGGTCTCGGCGGGGTGCCGTGGTGCGAACTGCGCTTCTGGTCTGTTTTCAAACACGTGGTTTCTTGAAGGAGACCATTAGTTCAAGAGCGCAGGCTCTTCGGCCCCCTCACGCGCTTCCCTTTGCTACGGGAGACAGAGAGACTCTCGGCTTCCCTTGAGCGGGACCTCATTAACGTGCCCCCCCCCCCCCCCCCCCCCCCCCGCGGTCCCGTAGCCCGAGTGAGATCGGCCGGAGGCCATAAATCCCTCGAGAGTGGTCTGGCTTTCGTCCCGCTGCATAACATGTAGCTTGCTAGTACACGAACGTCAGTAAGCGAAACGGTCAGACAGGCTGCGACGAGTGGCCCACATACGCGGGAATGAGAAGCTACAGTTACTGTATTTTTATGTTTTTACGTGTGGAAAGGGGCGCGCTCTCGGCTCACCTCTGGAGCGCGGGACGGGCCCCGAGTGTCTTTGGCTGGAGCTACTCCTTGCGTTAGGACGCTCGAGCTGGTGAGCGCTGGGAGTAGCTAGTGATTGCTTTGGAGCTGGGGTAAGAGGCGCCAGCTCGACTGCGGGGACGCGGAGTCCCTTGTCGCTCTGTTCCGACCGCGGCTTTTTTTCCTTCCTGAATATAACTCTTGTGCCACCTCTTGTTCTTTTGTATAAAGTTCTCCGGTTGTTTACCAAGTTGCTCCACCAGCTTACTGGCTTGCTCCACCATCCAGTCACTCATCAACACCGAACCAAAAACTTTACTGGCGCAGTCGCGACATGGTTGGTGTGCTGCAGCTCAACCGAGAAACAAGGTGCGTGAAGCATCAGGCGTCGATACGCCGAAGACAATGAGCAGGGACAAGAGGGTGCGTCAAGCATCGGGCGTCAAGGCGCCGAAGACGAGGACGTCAACGAGCAGCGATACGAGCGACACAGAAGCTTGCAAGCGCAAGTGGATGCTGCCGTCGACGGACGCGAGCAGAGCCCTCGAGTAGCGACAACAGCGGACGACTTCAAGCGGCGCCACTCTGACGATCGGCGCCAATCCAGTCCGAAAAGAGGACTCGGCGGGCAGCACAGAGTGAGTTCCCTGGTCCCTTTGTTTTTCTTGGCGTTCACTGTTTGGTGTGGCTGGTGTAGTGAATGCTGACCAGATTTAGGCATCTTAACCCCGACAAGGCACTGACAATGGATAGTGACGATGACGGGGGGGGGGGGGGGGGACGGTGGCAACCTGGCCAGCACTGAGGCGCCGAGACCTCAGTGTGGCCGAAACATTGAAAAGGAGCTAGAGTTGTACGAAAAAAAGATAAGGGCTTTAGAGCTCCAAATGCAACTCATGCTGGCTAACGGGCAAAGTGCGGCGCCTTCGGAGAACGAGCGTCTGAGGCAGTACGCTAAGCTACTCGCCGGCGCATTCCCCAAATTACCAGCGGATGGTGAAGTGCCGGTCTGGTTTGAGTCGGTGGAATGCTCGCTAGAGGCTTACAACGTTCCGAAAGAACACTGGGCGCAGCTCGTGTTCCCGATGCTGGCCGAGCGAGTGACCTACTTGTCAACTCGGTTCACCGCCGAGCAACACCGGGACTACGACAAGCTGAAGGCGGTGGTCCTAGAGGAGCTAAAACTTTCAGCCGCAGAGTACAAAAGGCCGTTTTCTGGGGCCACCAAGCGCCGCGAAGAAACCTGGAAGGCATTCGTCACCCGCCTCCAGAGTTATCTAAATTTTTATTTAAAGTCTCGATGCGTGTCATCCTTCGATGAACTTGTAAGGCTATTGGTAGCCGATCAGCTCAAAGCGGAGCTGTCAGAGGAAGCAAACAAATATGTAAAGCTGCGCGAAGGCGATAGATGGCTGAATGCGGATGAGATAGCCGCGCTGCTACAAACATATGAGGAAGCCGCTGGAAAGGGCAGCGCTCAGAGGAAAGAAAACAGCTTGAAAGCCCCTGACACGCGTCCAAGGGCGAGAACCAATTCCGCACTTGTGCAGAATTCAGTGTCGGACAGAGCTGAGAGATCTGCAGGCAGGACAGGAGGGGAAAAGAAAAGAGCATCGCGATCGAGTGGCTGTTTCCGATGCGGGAGCTGGAGACATTTTGTTGCGAACTGCCCATACAGTGGTGAGAGCTCAGCTGACAAGCGAGATAATCTGCCCCGCGAGAATAAGCTAACGGCACGCGTGTCGACCCACGACGAGCAAACCACGCGTCCTGCGCTCAGGGACATTAAACTCCGCTGCCGGGAAGCCGTTATTAATGCCATGGTGGACACTGGTGCTGATATCACCGTCGTGCATGAGAGCATGGTACCTGAGGAGTTTATAACCACACATGGGACAATCGATCTCATTTCTGCTTTCGGAGAGAAAGTTGAGGCGAAACTGGCCATCGTTCCGTTGAGTTTGTATCGTGGTGCTTCCTTAATCGAAGGCGGAAAATATTCGACACCGGTGAAGTGCACGCTCACCGATAAGCTCACGCATACAGATTGCCTAATCTCCGCAGAGGCCTGGGAACACCTGCAGGACTCGGGCGAAACTGGCCGCGAGAGTCACGTGCAGGCAGTGGTAACGGTGCCGACACCAGATGAAAAACCAGATGAATCTGGGCTAGACGCTGGCGCGGAGCCCGTCTTGGTGTCAGAGAATGAAATGCTGCCGGATCAGACAGTTGTCATTAATGCGGTGGAGAAATCACAAGATGACAATGTGATTACTGAGCGTAGCGGGGTGCAGAGGTTTCGGGAGGACCAGCACGAGGATGAGACCCTGCGTCAGGCCTGGCAGAATGTTAGGCAAGAGAAGGCTGGCATGTCAATTGTAGAGGGAGTTTTGTATCATAGAGACCAGGTGTTAGGTCAGGGGGTGCAGCAGCTAGTACTGCCAAAATCACGATGCGAGGCCGCACTGAGCCTGGCACATGAGTCCTACTGGGGCGGACACATCGGCTTTCGGATGACTAAAGCTCGCCTAAAGTTAAGTTTCTATTGGCCTGGCATAGAGGCGGACATCCGCAACCACTGCGACGGCTGCGACAGTTGTAAAGTTCGGTCCGACCGCCGGCAAACCGACAGGGTACCGATAGCGCCTCCCCCACGCAAACAGATCTGGACAGGAGATATCGAGGTACCTGGGGAGCGAGCGGAGGCCCCCTATGACTACTTGAAAAACCTTAAACCGCAGCTCGTGAAAACCTTTCGTGAAGGTGAGGCGGTTCTCGCCTTTGATGACAAGAGACCAAGGAAATTGTACCCGAAGTGGCTCGAGCCGGCGGTAGTGAAAAAGAGATACCGCGAGCACTCGTACTATGTACAAATGAGTGACGGTCGCCGCATGCTAGTGCATGCAAATAAGTTATGTCCCCACATCGGCAGGGTAGACTCAGTGAGAGTCATATTTCAGGATGACAGCGACTTTAGTGAAGTCGAGTATACTCCGCTGGGGTAAGTTCTCAATTTTGCAGATATCGCTCTGCCACTGACACGCCTAACGGGGAAAGGCTCACCGTATAAGATACCGTGGCCAGATGATGCGGACAAAGCCTTCAGCGCCTTAAAGAACGCTCTATGCGAGGCTGTTTTGGTGACCACTCCAGACCCGCGAAAGCCGTATCTGCTTTTAACGGACGCGTCGACAGTGGCTGCCGGTGCCTGTTTGGCGCAGCTTTCTGACGACGACACGGAGGCGCCCATAGCCTTCGCCAGTCACACGTTCGTTCTAATGCGATGGGCTGCAATCGAAAGGGAGGTGTACGCCGTAATATGGGCGTTAAAGAATTTTGAGACGTGGGTGTTTGCTGCCACCGCACCCGTTGTCACCGATAGCATCCTCTCTCATTCCTTACGAGTAGTATGCCCCAAAGCGCGAAGCTTACTCGCAGATGCCTTGTCTGAAACCCCTAACGCTTGTTGGAGCAGGCCACCGGCTGACATCACGCAGTGACCGCTGGGGACAGTGGGCCAGGGAATGGTGCGCGAGCAACAAACTGGAATCGTTGGTTTCGAAGTGTGCACGCCAATGCCGAACTAAGTAATCTTGTGGACCATCTGTGTGTGTTTATTTCTTTTCGCATCATGTGTTTGTGGGTGTATGTGACGAAGGGTCGCGCAGCCAGGCTCACCGGCTTCCATAGCTGGCGTGAGCTTCAGGACTCAACCGCCACTTGCCGAACCTTTTTCTTGTTGTTTTATCTCGGCTTATCTTTCAATAGATCAACCGAGTCTTGGGGGGAAGGTTTAAGGTCCGGCGCGTTTCCGTTTGTATTTTTGGCATCCTTGACTGGGAAGGAATGTCTCGGCGGGGTGCCGTGGAGCGAACTGCGCGTCTGGTCTGTTTTCAAACACGTGGTTCCTTGAAGGAGACCATTAGTTCAAGAGCGCAGGCTCTTCGGCCCCCGTCACGCGCTTCCCTTTGCTACGGGAGACGGGAGAAACCCTCCGCTTCCCTTGAGCGGGACCTCATTAACGCCCCCCCCCCCCCTCCCCCCCCCCCCCGCGGTCCCGTCGCCCGAGTGAGAACGGCCGGAGGTTATAAATCCCGCGAGTGTGGTCTGGCTTTCGTCCCGCTGCATAACGTGTAGCTTGCTAGTACACGAACGTCGGTAACCGAAACGGTCAGACAGGCTGCGACGAGTGGCCCACATACACGGGAAAGAGAAGCTACAGTTACTGTATATTTATGTTTTTACGTGTGGAAAGGGGCGCGCTCTCTGCTCACCTCTGGAGCGCGGGACGGGCCCCGAGTGTCTTTGGCTGGAGCTACTCCTTGCGTTAGGACGCTCGCGCTGGCGAGAGCTGGGAGTAGCTAGTGGTTGCTTTGGAGCTGGGGCAAGAGGCGCCAGCTCGACTGCGGAGACGCGGAATCCCTTGTCGCTCTGTTTAGCGGTCAGCGCGGCCGACCGCGGCTAGTTTTGCTTTATGAATATAACTCTTGTACCAGCTCTTGTTATTTTGTATAAAGTTCTCCGGTTGTTTACCAAGTTGCTCCACCAGCTTACTGGCTTGCTCCACCATCCAGTCACCCATCAACACCGAACCAAGAACTTTACTGTGTATGCATGCCATCAGTGGTTTTGTTGAAGAATTAAGTAGAATTTTCGCGCAAACCGGCAGGATGTTAAAGACGAGGAAGAAGTTGGCTGAAAACGTGAAGTGAAGGAAGAAAATGTGTTGTTACTAGTTATTATAGTTGTTATAATCCTTTGTGAGGCTTGTGGTGGAATTGAAAATATTGAACACTTCCTTCTCGCTTGCCGAAAGTTTTCACATCAGAGGAGGGTGCATTTAGAAACTCCAATTGCACGCTTGGGATTTACGTTGTCGGTCCCGATTCTACTCTCCTTCGGTGGGAGTGCGAAAGGATTTGCGTTGCCTGAAATTTGTCAGTACTTACATAACTACATCACAGCTACTGACTTATTCCCATGCTAAATGTCCTCGAAATTACAAAATTGAAAGTTTTGCTTCATATTTTTCTTTCAATATTTTTGTGATCTCAAATCTTATGTTTTTGTTTAGTTGTCAATTACTTATTACACTAATTCAGTTTGTGTAGGACATTTGCCAGTCCACACTGAACCCTGGCCAATTCCCCTTCGTGGGTAGGTGCCAAATACCAAGGAAGAAGAAGAAGAAGTTGTCAGTGCAGCGTTGTCCTTGTGTGCGTGTGTGTGCCTCTTACGCTTTGTGGTGCTGTTCCCCGCTCTCCTGCCGTCTTACAAGAGATGTGTGACCAACTAGCTCAGCGTTCGACTCTATTATTGTTCCTCTTCACTTCATTGAGTCTTTCTACTTGTCAACCGCATCTACTAGACCCTCAACAATTGTGCCAGTGGATTTCTTTCTTCACCTGCCAGGCTCGTTTGCTGTCGCGCTGCATCCAGAAGAATGTCTTGGCGGATGAGTTGATGGCCCTCTTCGGAATGACATCACCTTCTCGAGGCAATGGAAGGAAGGTGATAAAGTTTTTAGGTTCAGAAGTATGGAGACAGATTCGCCTGTTGAACAAATTTCTGAAGGTGAGAGCCGCGGACGACTTACCATATAGAAGATATTATTATTCCACACGATTTTGCACTGAGCATATTTGGAATATGTGGTTCCTTCGTCTGGTAAGGAATTCCACCAAAAAGCAGCAGTCCGTTCCAGTGCGAAAACGTCCTGTAGTTACTGTAGGTAATGTACAGTTATCTGCCAATTCAACAGAAGTGTTAGAACATGGGCCTAAGTTTGCTCTTCCCCCTAAGATTGACGCCGCAGGGAAGCTTGTCATTGTAAGACATGTCGCAGAAAAAGGTGATGAAGAAGAGGCCAGCCGAATTGTGGCTGAAGGAATTGACCTTTTGAACCGTATAAAAGGACGTGGAAGGTGCAAGTTGCGATTTGAAACAGTAATTAAAGAGCTGAAGAGCAAGGACTTCAAGCTGTGCCTTTCGGATAAAGAAGGTAGTTTTGTTGTATTGGATTCTATCAGTTACGGAGTAAAGGCTCTGGTGGCCATGGATAAGAACTTTCGAAAACTGCAACCTAAGCAGTTAAAAGCTGCTAAGAGGAAGGTTGTACGGATTCTCGAGGAAACTGAACTGAGGCAGCTTTGCCGCAAGGTTAAGGACACCAGACATGATGCCTTGTCGGTATTCTTCAGTGCAAAAACACACAAAACTGACATACCTTTGCGCGCAATATTGTCAGAGGCACACACGTGGCAGATGCTAGTCACGGAATACTTGGTCAAGCATCTTGGCCAAGTACATGTGGATGATCCCTTTAGAATAAAGAACTATGAGGAGATAATATCTGAGATCAAGGGATATGATAAGAAGAGACTTTCTGGATTTTCACTCAATATTGAAGATATGTACTATTCTAACCCACAAGAAGGCTTGTTGAAGGAACTACGAGAAACGATTGAGAAGCAGGCTATTGTTTTCCAGAATTAAGCGGGGGTGTTTGTGAATACAATCTTGGAGTTGATTGTAGCCTATCTCAAGTCAACTGTTGCATCCCATGATGGACATTGTATGTACAAAAGAGTGGTGTATGCATAGGTTCTAGAGTTGCTCCTGTTCTGAGTGATGTGTACCTAGCCGCATGTGACAGAAGGATTCTGACGGCGATTAAAGATAAAGGCATTATAAAGATTGTTCGTTACGTTGACGACTTTTTGGTATTTTGTCAATTAGAGAAAGGAAAGGCGACTGATCAACTAAAAGACATAGCCCTTTGTGTGTTTGAAGAAAGTTGCCCTGATCTAAGATTCACCTGGGAACATCCAAAGGAAGGTGTTTTGCGCTTCCTGGATGTGAGCCTTTTTTTCTTACCAGTACATTTATGTTGGACTTACCGAACAAGCAGTTTCTTCCTTATATGTTCCAACATTCAAAGACAGTAAAAAGAGGTGTTTCGAAGGCTGCACTGACGTATGCTCTCAACAAATCATGCCACCATCATGTTAAAAAAGTTTTCTAAGCTAGAGTGAGAGGTTTCTGGAGGCAGGGTATCCTGAGCATTTGCTGTGAAGCATAACAGAAAGCATTGTCCTGCCGATCAAGCGGAGGATTCGAGAAGAAAACCTTACTCAAGTAAAAAAGTGGTCAGTTGTACCATATATGCATAGCTTCACCCATAATGTAATGAAGATTGGTCAAAGACACAGCATCGGGATTATTCCAACGGCACCAAACAGAGCTAAAGGGATGTGTGTGCAGGTCAACAACCAGGACTTCAACTCTGGATGCAAAACTTCGCACCGGACTAGGTAACTAAGTGTATTCATGGGGTTGTTTATTAGATTCCCTTGCATTGTGGAAAGAAATATATTGCAGACAGGAAGATGTCTCAATGACAGGATTAGAGAGCACGCTATGGCAATATCGGAAAAGTTTGGCACTAACCTCGCTGTGCACTGCAAAGACTGCGTTGTTTGTAGAGACCAAAATGTCCGGATGACCTTCACAATGTTAAGGTTATGAAAATGATGGATAGGTTAGCAAGAGAGATTTATGAAGCATATGCAATCTGTGACTTGGGAGACCAATGTGTCAGCATGCTATCAGTGGTTTTAATGAAGAATGAAGTAGAATTGTTGCGCAAACCGGAAGGAGGTTACAGACAAGGAAGAAGTTGGCTGCAGACGTGAAGTGAAGGAAGAAGATGTGCGGTTTCTATAGTTAATATAGTTGTCAGTGCAGCGTTGTCCTTGTGTGCGGGTGTGTGCCTCTTACGCTTTGTGTTGTTCCCTGCTCTGCTGCCTTCTTCCAAGAGAGTTTTCCTTTTCGTCTATACTATAACGTGGACAATGCGCATTAACATCAGACCAGACAATTGTGTTCGTAAAATAATATCTTCCATGGTTGCGAGGAGGTTTTAACATTTAAAAAGTGAGGGTGGGTTTACTATTTGTGACAGAGTTGACAAGAAGAAACAGTGACAACGATTTTTGGATCTAATAAGCGCAGCGACTGCAATGAGGCATAGGTTGCGTAATCAGTCAATCATTCAATCAGACATCAATCAGTTGAAGCTTTGCAGTAGGTCGGCAGATTTCCTATAGAAGTCACAAAAACTTTTTGACATGATGAGCGCGAGCAGAGCGGCATAATACGGAGCACAGTTCTCGCTACCCAAGGCGGCCGAGCACAATCAGGAAGCCAGTCTTGAAGCAGGAGAGACATGCCAGAGCATCTACCAGTAAGCTGCGTTAAGCCTGTACACCTACGCGGCTGTGGGGGCAATACTCTACGTGCTACCGTTCGTCACAATGCGCAAACCATGCTGAAAGAAGCTGAAGGTCGAGCATTGCAAGGCGCTCCGCATTTGCCTCGGCCTTCCTCAGAACTCTCAATGCGCACCTACTTTGACCGAGGCAGGCGCGTGGCCTTTACAACTTCAGGCCACGCGGCGGGCGCTCCGACACATCGATCGCCTACAGCGCGCAGAGGACGGCGGCCCGCTGTTACATCAGTTGCGACATCATCGCCACTCGCGCATGGGAGCGGCGCTGCTCGAGCACTAGCAGCTCACCAATGCAACGCCCCTCTACGACCTCTTCTCGCCATATGGCCCGCTGCTACGGAGGTTTAGCGAGAGATCGTCGGAATTGCGGGGAAACGCACCACACCGCTTTGTGCAGTGCAGCAGCTGACAAGAGCCGTCATCTACGAGGAACTCCAACACCACCTCCTCGTTTACATCGACGGCTTCGTGGCCAGAGATAGTTGCTCGCTAGCAGCGCTGGCTACCATCCCCGCCCTGAAACTTCACAGACAGCTGCAGATGTCATTCCTGGGTTCTTTCACCACGGCGGGGCTGCTGGGCCTACGCCTCGGCCTGGATCTACTGCTTGAACTGACTCCGCCGCCCCCCAGGTGTGCCGTGCTATGTGACCCCCGCGCTGCCCCCAGCCGCCTTCGAACCACCTGTCGGGGAACTCCGCTGCTGTGTCAGATTTGCGCGCGTCTCGAGCGCTTGGCGGAGCGCGGCTGCGCTATACGGGCACAATGGATCCCCGGGCACTGCGGCATAGAGGGCAAGGAACGTGCCGACGAGCTGGCGACAGCAGCACATGAACTCCCTTTTAGCAACGAGCAACTCGCTTTGGAGGACGTGCGTGCGGTAATCGACGACCACCTCCGGACGCAGCACCCCGACCCACGCATCGCAAGTTCCTGGCGGCTTTCAGAGCGCAGGGGGTAATCCCGGACAGCGTAGCTGTGCTCCTGTGGCCGCCGGGCAATGCGCGCGTCCGCGAGCGAACACACGTGAGCTTGTCTGAGCATATCGAACAGGCGGGCTTGATCACCCGCCTATTCTACCTCGCCAGATAGTGCTCCGGGTGTGCTATTTCGCACAATAACTGCCGATCGCCCACGACAGCCGTCAGTGTTTTGTACAGTGTGCAAGTGCGTGCGTAGTGAAAAGTTGCCTGGACGCAGAGCTATTGCGGAGGCCCGCCCGATGTGCCGAATGCTCAGTGACCTAAGACATGTGCAGGTGGGCCTCAAGCAAACTACTGTATATTGTACCATAATATATATATTTATTCTATTTTTACCTACCCTTTTCTTTTTCTCTATCGCTCACCTCTTTGATTTCCTCTACCTTTTCCTCGCCATCCCGTTATTTCCGCCGCCCCAGTTCAGGTGCTTCGGATATCAGATAGCAGATACCGGGGCTACAAACATCTTTTCTTTCCTTTTGTATATGCAATAAATAACCACTACCACCACCAGCAGGAGAGATAGGCAGATTAGCCTTAAAACGGCCGAAACGCAATATATCGAATCCGCGACGTAGACGCGTCCTTGTCTACCATGGTCGCTGCAACCTGAAGAGCCTGGGGTAGAGCTTTCCGAAGCCGCCTGAAAAGAAGGCGTCAGATGACGGCATCTTAGACCGTCTGCGAAGCATCGGCTACGAAACTCCGAGGTGAACAGAAAGGGTTGCCGCAACTCTGAAAATAGGAATAGCGGGTTTGGCTGCTGAGCACACGCGCAATTGGTGGTGGGCAAACTGGTTCAGGTCAACCATTTTAGCTGTAAGCTGCTTTATCAATTCTTGTATTCGTCTGCTTTCATTTCTGATGAACTGGGACTGTTCAACCACAACGCCTCCCTTAGATAGAGGGGGCTAAGCTACAGAGCCAGTAGCAGGCCCGTACATTTTCTTCCCCTTCTTCCTACAGCCAACACAACACAACATCGCACAGCGAAGGGAGGCTCCTCCTAAAGGAGAGGTGGTGAAGAGTGTCTGTTCTTTGCCCTGTGGGGCTGGACTGGTAGGTCAGTGCAGCTTGTGGCGGGGGCTAGCCTGCCACCGTATTTTTACCTGTTGTAGGCCGCTATTCCACCCGCTACCATTTCGGTGGTGGACGACGACTATTGCGGCGCGCGTCTTTCT
Organism: Amblyomma maculatum; assembly: GCF_055883805.1. Lineage (NCBI taxonomy): Eukaryota > Metazoa > Arthropoda > Arachnida > Ixodida > Ixodidae > Amblyomma > Amblyomma maculatum. The sequence goes on along the minus strand of NC_139349.1, from coordinate 90,665,826 downwards.
CTCACTCTTCTTTTTCTTTCTTTCTCTTCTGTTTTCTCTTTTGTCTGCACGAGGCAGTGAAGGTGGCCCAGCTAGAGAGCCACTAGCAGGCCTGTGTATTTTCTTTTCCTTCTTCCTACAGCCACAACAACACGCCTATTCGTTTTGCCGCCATCAAAACAACCGCCGGCGGCCGGGATCAAAACCGGGAACTCCGGCACAATAGTCGGGCGTCTTACCACTGCACCACCGCGGCGGGGCGAAAAGCTTATAATTGGTTCACAGAAATGGAAAGGCGCAGTATCAGTTAAACTTGTTTGTCTGGACGCCTTAATCGCGCCGTAAGGAAAGCGAGGAGGGAGTGAAAATCCAATTGAGCTCTGAAGTGTGCCTTTTATAATTGGTTCACAGGAATGGAAAGGCTCAGTATCGGTCACACTTGTTTCTGTGAACACCTGACTCGCGAGTTATGCAAAGGAACGATGGTGGCAGTGAAAGTAGAATTGGTTACGAGAGACATCGTACCGATCCGCATACCGCCTAGACGGCCGGCTGCTCGCAGCCAACCGATTGGTGATTGCATCCATAGCAGCCGCGTTTGTCAGCGAGCCAAACATAGGCGGGAGTTTCGAGATCATTAGTAATATTGAAGGATTCTGCTATCACACATGCATTCATAAGAAATTGTTAACTACAACCATTAAATATGCAACTACAATTCCACAGAACAGCAATCTCGCTCAAATGAGGATTTCGTACAGATATTGCTGTTGTTGTTGTCGCTGTAGAAAAGAGACCCCGCCGGGGTGGCGCAGTGGTTACGGCACTCGACTACTGTTCCCAAGGACGCGGGATCGAATCCCGGCCTCGGCGGCCGCTTTTCGATGGAGGCGAAAAGCAAGGTGCCCGTGTGCTGTGCGATGTCAGTGCACGTTAAAGAACCCCAGGTGGTCGAATTTTGCGGAGTCCTCCACTACGGCGTCTCTCATAGCCTGAGTTGCTTTGGGACGTTAAACCCCACAAACCAAACCAAACCAAACCGAAGAAAGAAAAGAAAATGCACGTGCCTGCTACTGGCTCTGTATACCTGAGCTACCTCCGCTACTTTATAATAATGTAATAATAAGTGGTTCAGAGGAAGGAAAAGAGGCAGTATCTCTCACACTTGTCTCTGTGGACACCTGAACCGGGTCGTAAGGGAAGGAAGCAAGGTGGAAGTAAAAGTGGAAAGAGGAGGAGCCGTAGTGGAGGGCTGCGGAGTAATTTAGACCACCTGGGGATCTTTAACGTGCGCTGACATCGCGCAGCACACGGCCGCCTCTTCGTTTCGCCTCCATCGAAACGCAGCCGCCGCGGTCGGGTTCGAACGCGGGTACCCTGACACAGTAATCGGACCACTTACCACTGCACCACCCCGGTGGGGCAGCTTCCCTGATGGGGCTGGCGGGGGCTAGCCTGCTTCCGAATTTTTATCTGTTGTAGGCCATCATTGCACCCGCCACCACTTCGGTGGTGGAAGACGGCTGTTGTTGCGGTGCGCGTCTCTCTTTCTCTCTTTCTTTTCTTTCTTCTCTATTTTCTCTTCTGTCTAGACACACGAGGCAGCGGAGGTGACTCAGTTACAGAGCCAGCAGCAGGCCCGTGCATTTTCGTTTCCTTCTTCCTACAGCCACAACAACAACAACAGCTGCGCTACCTCGTTCAGACAGAAGAGAAAATAGAGAAGAAAGAAAAGGAACAGAGAAAGAAAGACGCGCGCCGCACCAACAGCCGTCGTCCATCACCGAAGCGGTGGCGGGTGCAATGACGGCCTACAACAGATATAAAATCGGTAGCAGGATAGCCACAGCCGCAAGCAGCGATGACCTATCTGTCCTAGCCCCATCAGGGAGTACCCAAAAGCCGGTAAGAAGCAACGACCACTGCTTATGGGGCTACAGCCAAGCAAGTTTTCGGAGGTAAGTACATGGCAATCGACAGCAATATAGGGGAGTTCCTGAGAATCGGCACTAAGTTACGACCACTGCTTATAGAGCGACAGATATTGCTATCGATTGCCATGCATCTTAGCTTCAAAAACCAGCATCCATGCCCAAAGCAAACCGCAACTCATCTTTTTTCTTCAGAGATATCGCAATATTTAAGTGATCATCAACTGCCTGCTTTATTTTGCCCACTGTGCGTACAACTGTATTGTATTTATTACATTCATAAAAACGCGAAATTCTTAGCTACTACAGATGGAAAAATACGCAAGCATGAACGTTGCTGTTGCACACGGTTTATTGAGTCTAGCGTCTTTCATCAGTATTTAACTCCGTGGAAATCACATAGCAGCTGCGTCATTGAGCACATTGTGTAGCAAGCTGCGCATGTTGTTTTATGTTTTAATAAAACATTTCTATGCCTATAATGAAACTCTCGCTTCAGCGACATTTCTCACCTAGGTACCATTGGTACCATGGGTGAAAGATCCGGCGCCTTTCCTTTCCTGCAAACCAATTATAGAACGCAGGTGAATGATGTGTTCATGGGAACGTAGGTTTTTTCAGTTAGACAAGGGGCGCGCGATGTCCCGCGTACGGCAGCAACCCACGGGCTTTCAAATTTCACCTTTACAGATTCTGCACTGCTGTCGTAACGTTTGAAGGAGAAAGCCTTTCAAGACCAAAGGCTTTAATGGCTCATGCTGTCGTGGGCAATGTGTGTCCGGCTTTTGCGGCGTTCTAAGTGGCCGAGCCCTGATGCGTCCCTGTCATCTGCAATCCCACAGTTGAACGTGCGCCAAGGAAAGCAACGTTCCCGCCGGGGTGGTGTAATGGTAAAGACGCCCGACTACTGTGCCGGAGTACCCGGGTTTGAACCCGATCTCGGCGGCTGCGTTTCGATGGAGGCGAAACGAAGAGGCGTCCGTGTACTGTGCAATGTCAGCGCACGGTAAAGATCCCCAGGTGATCGAAATTATTCCGCAGCCCTCCACTACGGCTCCTGTTCCTCTCTTTTCACTTTCACTCCCACCTTCCTCCCTTTCTTTACGGCGCGGTTTAAGTGTCCACAGAAAACAAGTGAGACAGTTACCATGCATTTCCCTTCCTATAAATCAATCCAAGGAACGCCACGCGACAGGAGCGATGGTTCATTTATTGAATCAAGCCGCATAGAAATCGAGGAATATGAGGTGAAAAAAACCTTGGTTTGGTTTGGTTTGTGGGGTTTAACCTCCCAAAGCGACTCGGGCTATGAGAGACGCCGTAGTGGAGGCCTCCGGAAATTTCGACCACCTTGGGTTCTTTAACGTGCACTGACAACGCACAGCGCACGGGCGCCTTGCTTTTCACCCTTACCGAAAGGCGGCCGCCGAGGCCGGGATTCGATCCCGCATCCCATTGGTCGAAGTACTTTATTAGGGGACTTCGTGTAAAATGTTGGCCAACCTGGTTTAAATTTGCCAGGCAAAATTACAATAGGCCAGGGTGAATCGTTCAAGAATTTATTTAGGAATGCAGACCTCCCTAGTAACAAAGCTCTAAGCACTTTTAATCCCTGCAATTGAAAACCCGTGCTTTCGCTACTTTCGTATTTCTAGTTTGCTTATGTCCTTAGCTTTTCCATATGTGGTGCATGTTTCTCGCAGTCGTGTTTGCCAAGTCTCAAGGCGCTATGCCTGCAATAAAGCTTTTATATTATTTGATTGAAGATATTGAATGCTGAGATGTCTTAGTTTATTTGAAAGAAGAATTAATTATAGCATGTCACGTTTTTATAGGGCCACACAGGCTGATTTTAATAGAAATATTTTCAATACTTGTGATTTAAATACTTGTTATTGTGATTGATGGGCGCGTATTCAAATACCAGGAGGCGATCCTTTTCCGGGCTCCCTCGTCTACGGGATGAGTATCGATAGAAGAAAAAAAGCAAGCCGGGGAAATAGCAGGCGATACAACGCGAAAAACGTACGCACACTGAAAAGATAGGACAACTCTTCCGAACGTTCTTCGCACCCAGAGTGAAGAGAAACGCGGAAGTAGCATCAAGGTGAGCAGTGGCGATTACGGCTGTAAACAGAAAAGTTGGTTAATCATAACCCCGAATCCGTGAACTGGAGTGCAAGGAAGATACATTGCGGTCACGTGCCTCATATGCGGCAAACGAAATTTCAGCGTGGAGATGTATATTTGCTACCGTACGATCCGCTCTCTCCTCCAATGAAAGGTCCTCTGTCTACTTATTCTCTCTGTCTCCATTGAGAAAGAAGGGCGATGCTCCACATTTAAAAACAGCTAACGGCAATCGGGCCAGACAGAAGCAGTGATAAAGGGATGAAGGTAGTGTTAATATTGACCACGAGCACTTGTACGATCGGCGCACAAATAAAGCGCAGTAAGAAAAAAATGGCTGAGGCTTAGCTTGGTTAAGCCTGGTAAGATGCGAAGCATATTGATTGCTAAACTGGGCTTTCCATGGTTTCACTTGGCTAAACTTTTATTTCCTTGGTTACACATGTTTTTACACGGTTTAAACTTGGAATGCACAATGTTTTCCCATCACATAAAACTAGGTAATAGCATGACTCGTTCATCTCTAATCTAACTGTGTTACCGACACGCAAAATGAACATGTCGTCCCCCAGGCCAACGATGCTCGATTGCCACTACGCGAATATGTACGAAAAGCAAAAGCTCTTAGAACACCGACGTGCTAAAGGAATCAACACGTCCTCAGCCAGTCACCATACCACGTGGTCCGCACGGCATGCAACCGCAGCCGATGGCGCGAGCCGGTCCCCCGTCTCTCCTCTGTCGTGACGTCAGCGTATCACGTGGTGTGACGTCACCATACCATGTGGTCCGCACGGCGTGCAACCGCAGCCGACGGCGCGAGCTGGACCCCCGTCTCTCCTCTGTCGTGACGTCAGCGTATCACGTGGTGTGACGTAGCATTCCACATTCTTTGCACGGCGTGTAACCGTCACGAAGGGCTGTGGTTTACCTCTAGCAATATGCTTCGCATAAAACTGCCTGGATCATGATAGGGAGTTCAACGAGGACAGTCTTAAAATTCATAGAGAAACGAAGCCCCCGGAACTAGCGTGGTAAGCTGCTCTTAGGCATGCGCACGGAAAATGTCAGCAACGATCGACTACGGAAATATTGGACGAGCACAACACCATCGCAAAACATTAGTGGACGTAAGGGCAGCGCAACTAGATCGAGAGCGGGGAATACGTTTTAAGTAAACTATATTCTTCGGAGTTTTGTTCTTCCGCGTGCTTCATGCGCAGAAGAAATCCGTAATAACACAGATCTGAGCTCTCATGACGCGGGACTAAGCCACTGAAATGCTCTAAAAATGCTTCCTTTACGATTACATCTTGTTGGCAGCATAGAGTTTCTTACTCTTACCTAGAGGGAAAGCTGTGCTGCCGTCTGTGGGAGTTTACATGGAGTTTCCAGACGGCCAGTTCATCCCCATGGGCACTCAAAGCATCATGGGCCGGAGAGCTACCGAGTTCAGAAGTACAACTTTTGGCCAAAACTAATGCAAAGGTAAACGTTGTTCTACCGTAAATAACGTCCTAATATTGAATATTGTGACTCTAAATTGCAAAAAGAGAGAGAAACAGCATGTCAGTGTGAAATATATCCTGTATAAGCGATGGCTCTTTCTCCTATTGGCTTAATTTTGAGCAGCACAAATACCAATATTTCACAAACTTTAAAATAAAAAAACGTTATGAAAATATTTGTGCTTGTGCAATCACTTAAGGAAGATTTTAGTGGCATTTCGAAAAAAAAAAGACATTTAATGGCGACGTCTGCTTTTGCGCGTTCGCTACTATGGCTTTCGTGGTCTATGTACGCACCTTCAAATGATGATGATGACGAAAAAGCAGCATCGCAGTAACGACACTCCATGTACCCGAGAAAAACCGACTGTCCAGCAACAAGTAGCACACTGGCCCATGATTCCTAGCGCGTCAATGGTGGCTGAAGTGCAGCGCCCTCAGCTTTCCCTCTAGTTAGTGTAAGGAACTCTATGATTGGCAGGTTGTCGACGTTAAATGCTTTTACTGAGAATTAAATGGACATATTTCAACCTTCCTCAGCGGTATGTCAGTGATATCTGCGAGCTCCTTTGGCAGCACTCTCAGGGTGACTTCCGCCCTGCTGTCAGCCATTTACTGCGGAGCACACAGCATTGAATCGCTTTACTGCACCGCCAGAGCGTACATCGCTCCAGCTGACAGCGTCGCAGCTACCTCTACGAGAATCTACAGCTTTGCGCAGGTCGGAACCGCATCTGGCAGCATTAGGCTCGGGACACTCACTCAGTCCTGCCGAGAAATGCAATGAACATGCTTTTGTTACTTTATAATAGGACAAATGATCCCGGCCAAGCATTTCTCGTAGTCGCTTTGTCCATATTCCCGGTACAGACATGCTGCAGAGTAATAGCCACCTCACTGTAACTGAGCACTGTACTATATGGTCTGATGAATGTTATACTCTACAACTCAATTATTTTTCCACGTCATCGACAACCTCTAGATCATACCCCATACTGAAAGTAATTTTGGTGGTATCGCTGGCATACTATAGTCCCATCTTTCAAAACTACGAAAAACATCGCAATAGCAACGTTGCAGCTGTCAAGTCATATAATCCGGCAGGGTAGTTTATTTCACACGCTTTTTTCCTCTCTTGCTTCAAAATGAGGGAAATAATTTCATAGGTAACTCTTTACCTCTCAAAGCGGAAGACGCGATTTTGACAGAAACTAAGGCCGCACAATAAAGTCGGAATATGTTACCTTGAAAAGTATATTGGTCCAACGGTCTACCCTTGAACTAGAAAATAGTATTCCACTTTTTTCTATTTAAAATTTTAGCAGGAGCTGCTCTATACTTAACTATTCAAAGGATTAAATACCGTGTCAACTTTAGCAAAGTAAAAGCAGTCACTAGTGTTTATATAGATAGGGCGGTGTATATGAATTAATATTTTTGTTTTCATCAAATAGTTGACGTTTCCCTCTGCACGGCATGCTTGTTTAAAAAATGAATAATGTATAGTGAGTTTCTAGCTCAGTAACACCAATCGCTGACATTGTTGCCGCGTCCATTACTGTTGCCGGCATTCCTCGAAAGCCTATGGCGAAACACTTCATCTCCCCCCCCCCCTTCTCAGACAAGTATTCATCCTGGCTAGCTATCTGCTTCAGTTGGTATATTAATCTCAAGATTACGGCTATAGTGCAACGGAACGTACGATGTCAATAACTGACTGGAGAATAACTGATGCTTTAGCACCATGCCCATTGAGCAGGACTCTCAAATGCACATTGTATACTGCCGTATTTAGAAAATATCATGTTCGAGGGCGATGATCAAGAACACAACAAAGAAAAACAACCTAAACAACCAAAGTTCACCTAGAAAAGCAATAAGTACCAATAAAATAAAAATAAAGAAAACGCCTTGTTTTCAGATAATGCTCTCCCATGTTTCGTCAATAAGAAAGCCGATGTTTACTCTTATACATTAACGCCGAACATTTACACTCCTGTAGAGAGCTAAGAGAGAGCTGCCGAAAAGTTGGAACAGTTGTTACCACTATCACTTGTCCTCAAAGGACAAAATGTAGGCTAGAAGATGGTGAAAATAGAGAGTTGTCGGAGCCCAGCTTTTGGAGCCAGCAGGCGTCCATCCGAATGCAATTAAATTAAAACTGGCTCATACGATTTTTTTCCCAATGAATCCGCACTATCTGGCGACGAGGCATTTTAGTTGATTTTCGCTCGTAAATGAGTTCGGTGGTAGAGCTGAATCGTTAATCTGGAGCGTGCACTCGAAATAAGGTTCATTGTATTTGAAGCTGGTGGTCTGGATCACACAGCTCACACATCGCATCACACACCGCTGCTATAGAAGACAGAATGGGTAAATAGAGCCGCTCACGAATTAAACTGTGTCTTGCTCTAAAACGATAAGCTGCCAGAGTGCATTGGCCTTTCTCCACACATTTCTGGTTCTCGAATATCAAAATCTTTGCCTAGTTGGCGCGTCGAACATCGGTGTAGGTTTTGAGTAATACTATCACATTCCCATACCATGTTCTTTGTTCCTGCACGGCGCAAATTGGTTTGTAGCCTTCGACGTAGTGCAGTTATTTTCCAAAACATTTTAGACCGGCGTTTAATCTGATTTGCAGGAGCCACGTAGCCACGCGTGGTGTTACCATGTCATCTTCCACGATGCATAAAGGTGAAAACCCTCCTATTTTGCTCATATATTAAGTTCGTACAGCCTGCGGGCTGCACTTTTCTTGCATTCAGTAAATGAAACACGAGTTACTATCTCAGTGGGCGGAAGCCAATTTCTGCGGTTGGAGGCATACGACTTTCATTGGTGATGCCAGAAACGAAATATTCGCCTTGCTGTTCGTTTGTCACCGAGAATTGAACGAACAGTTGGTAAAACTTGAAAACTCCCCATTCGCGTAAAAAATAGTCCACAACATTCCGGCTGTGAGGGTGAAATGAAGCGAATAAACAACTCCTCGTTTGATCATTACCTTTGTGAATGCCAGTTGCGTGAAGCCAGGAACATTTTCAACATTCAGGGACATTTGATACAGCACAATTCATTCAAGATTAAGAGCGAAGGTATAAGCTGTCTCAAACTTCACAAAGAAAGCAGGTCATCCTGGTGCTCTTGGCTTGTTTTCTACAGTACTGCATGTACTTTTCGCATGCCCCTATTATAGCCATGGCCCTCATCTTCCTCCCTTCATTTGTATGCTTCCTGCAACCTCGCCGTTCCACAGCATAGTCCCATGCTTTTCTGCGCTCTTAGTGAATTACCTGGAGCCTGGCATCCCATGCACAGACACCGATCTTGTTGTTACTCATTTGCCTTGTCCGCTTAACTTTTTACACTGTGCATTTGTGTTTTTGTATAGATGGATGAGATAAACGCTTCTGCTGCCGGTCATCCGACCACCTATCAACGCCAAGCATACACAGGCTAGCACGTTCCCCCAGAAAGGATCATCACAAACGAAGTTGAGCGTAATCGATACTACATTCCCATTTCGACATGGAGGTGGAGCTCGATCCTCATCTTTCTCTCGCCTGAGTTCCCTAACTTTTGGCTATCAGCTCATTACTGCTGGAGAAGCAATCTAGGTCACGAAGGGTCGTATAGCTGGTGCTGATCTCGGGCGGACAGACACCGGTTACACAGACAGGAAGGCCAGAACTATGTTCGCCCGTAGTTTCGTTTCATTTCTTTTGCCATGGACAACAAGGGGGCCTATGTGGTCGAGACTAATGACTTCGCTGGGGGTTCTTATCAGTCAGACCTAGTAAGCTGCGACCATATTGTGCCTTACGACTCGTCTCGTAGCTTGCCAATTTCTGCGGTCGGTAATAGGTTTTGAGTCGCCACGATCGATGTATTTGAGTCCTTGGCCCTCGTGCTATGGCATCGAAGTTTTTACTTCGTGGAAAACATTCAAACCAGGTTTGCTGACAAGTTAAGCTGCAGGGATTTTGTCCCGAAGTTGACTATCAAAACACCACCGGGCCATTTTCAAAAGCAGTAAAATTAGGGTGAAGCTTCAAATTCAGGGAAGCTTAGCAAGCCGCGCTATGATAGGCGACGCCGCAGGTCATTACTTTTGGCTTGTGCCTTGATACCTATAGAGATACTACGACTGTTTATTCTATATCATCATGATCTGTAAAAAGCAGTTTCTGCACGCATGTGTAACGACCGTGAGATATGATCTATTAATATGTTGTTGCGGCCATCTCTCTCCTGCCTACAATCACAGAGAGAGTAGCGTAACTTCTGGAGGATAAAACATAACTCGCTTCTCCAAAATAACGCGCTGTTTTGCACGGTGGTGCTTTTCGATAGGAACCAGCGGTGCTGAGAACGCAGACTAAGATCAACGACGACAAATATACATAAGGAGTTGTAATATCATATTCTAGCGTCTCCTTAAAGCTTCCCTGCATCTAAAATATACACTCTTGAGGTGAAAGCGTGAGTACAACTACTGACTCCCATGTACGAATGAAGAATATATGTACACTATTTTAATGCCAGTTAGTTATTCTTTTTTATTCCTCTATTTCTAATATTCTTTATTCTAGCTCTATTCTTTTTTCAGCTCTATCGAGTGTCCCGCATTCATCGTAATTATTGACAGCAGAAGAGCGAATGAAAAATTGCACCTATTGAGCAAAATGGGCCATCAACATCAGCAATCGGAAAAGCTGTTCTCATAATGCATTTGACAGATTCGTGCCATAAAACTACTCAGGTTACCGCTACATGTGTGCACTTAACTTCGCAAGAGTAAGCCGTCGGTGTCACGCTAAACGCGAACTGAGGGATCAGGCTTCAGACATTGGTTCTTTCGGTGTGAAAAATCTCTCATCTTGATGACACAGGTAGGTTCTTGGTTTATGGTTTGTGATGTCACATGGGTTTGACGTCCCATGTTTTATGGGTTTGATGTCCCTTAAATGTTCGAGTAATATATCAGGTAATATAATAATTACCTGGTAAAGGTAAATTTTTGCGGAAGTAATGATCGAGCCTCCGTCCTATGCATCACGAAACGAGTGTAACCTCGATACCGCAGAGACACAAGCGATCAATAGTAATAAAAGGAGATCGTGCTTTTCGAAATGCTCCGGATATCGCGAAAACAATCGATGTGTCGGTGTTTCGCATGTCTTGCATAGCGCCAATTTAACGAATGTGAAATCAGTGGATGCTGACGCTGACGTGTCAGGCAGTGGCATCCCCGCACTCTAGCAACTTTACTTCCCGCTGCAATTCACGATTTGTTTTCAACAATTTATCCATTGGACGCATTCGCTTTTCCGAAATGCATGTGATTCGCTGCCCTTGTATGGAGGTGTGGCGGGTGGAAGTGGGTATGTCAGAGAAGTCTAATAAATGTAAATAAGAAAACTAAGAGAACAGTTGTACAACATACTTTCTAATTATTATATTACAGCGTCATGCAGGTATTAAGTCGTAAAATATACTCCAATGAGACGTTGCCGAATAAGAATTCTACAATGAGGTACTCAGAATGTGCAGTATGCAGACGTTATGTGGCTGCAGGATTTAGCTCAATATACTCTTTCGCCATCCCAATCAGTATAAATAAGCAATAGGTTACCTAAAGAATGTATTCAGTGTTCAGCATGAATGAATTCGCTTTTTTCTGAGCGCCTCTAATCACAACGTTCCTTCTACAACCATGCGCAGTTTAGTCGACTTTCGTATGCGCCCTTGTTTAAGATACACTGTACATATAGAACAGCAATAGAAGTTCAGAATGCTGTTGGGATTAATTATCAGCAAACAAATACAGATTCACACATCTAGCTTACATTAAGATGGCTTGTGCATTGTAGCTAGGCCTAGGCTACCATTCAAACTGCCGAGGAATAAGCAAAAAAAAAACAATGCGATTATTACTCTGAACAACCGCTCTTAATACAATGACTTTACGCTGAAGCTCATGCGCAATTAACATCCCGGACACTTCTTCTAATTTTCTAAACACACTCTAGGTTTCCGAAAGATTAGGGTAAGTAACTTGTACTCAGGCCATCACATAACAGCATTCTTTCAGCTCAGGGCCACCGGTGGACTGAGAAGCACATTGGAAAACCTATTAGAGCATCAATAAATAACCGGCGAGAATTTGAAAGCTCCGCCAACATGCATGCACTGAAAAAAATGCAGACAGTCTAATTTGACATTTTTGTCGAAGACAAGTTGCCATATTCGACGATTTCCTCGCAAGCCGAACATTCCGCCGAAGTTAGCGATATTCGAAGATATGCCAAATGACTGCTGCCTCTCGAGCGGCACTGATGGCGGTCGAAGCTGCTGTTTAACAAACAGTTTTCACATACCCTCTATCTCTCACCATCGTAATGAAGTCGGAAAAGTTTTCTTTCGCTTCGTTTTACGCGTTCACATTGAAGACTTATATTTGGTCGTACCAGTGCTTCAATTCATTAATATCAAAATGTCGAATTCATGAACACATACTGTTTAATTTATTGAGCCATAGCGCAATCTTGACATTAAGTGCCGCTTCTTAAATAGAATTAGCGCTCAGGATCTATTCTTAAGAAGTTCTTCCTTTATTGCTTGAAACGACGTGTCTGTTTTACCCGCAAAAAAATTGTGGCTTTAACATATGTCTTAATTGCATTTGTGAGTGCAGCACCAGGACTTCCACTCTGGATGCAAAACTTCGCACCGGGCTAGGTACTCTAAGTGTATTCAGGGGGTTGTTTATGAGATTCTCTTGCATTGTGGGAAGAAATATATTGGACAGACAGGAAGATGTCTCAATGACAGGATTAGAGAGCACGCTATGGCAATATCGGACAAGTCTGGCACTAATCTCGCTGTGCACTGCAAAGCCTGCGTTTGGTAGTAGACACCAAAAATGTCCGGCTCACCTTCACAATGTTAAGGTTATGAAAAGGATGAAGGACAATCAGCAAGAGAGATTTATGAAGCATATCAATCTGTGACTTGGGATACCAATGTGTCAGCATGCCATCAGTGGTTTTGTTGAAGAATGACGTAGAATATTTGCGCAAATCGACAGGATGTTAACGACAAGGAAGAAGTTGGCTGCAGACGTGAAGTGAAGGAAGAAGATGTGCGGTTTCTAGCTAATATAGTTGTCAGTGCTGCGTTGTCCTTGTGTGCGTGTGTGTGCCTCTTACGCTTTGTGGTGTTGTTCCCTGCTCTGCTGCCTTCTTCCAAGAGATGTGTGACCAACTAGCTCAGCATTCGACTCTATTATTGTTCCTCTTCACTTCATTGAGCCTTTGTACGTGTCACCGGCATCTACTAGACCGTCAACAATTGTGCCAGTGGATTTCCTTCATCACCTACCAAGCTCGTTTGCTGTCACACAGCATCGAAAAGAATGTCTTGGCGGATGAGTTGATGGCCCTCTTCTGAGTGATATCACCTTCTCGGGGCAATGGAAGAAAAGTGATGCTGATTTTACGCTCAGAATTATGGAGACAGATTCGCCTGTTGAACGAATTTCTGAAGGTGAGAGCCGCGGACGACCTATCATAGAGAAGATATATTATTCCACGCGATTTTGCACTGAGCATATGTGGAATATGTGGTTCCTTCCTCTAGTAAGGAATTGCACTAAGAAGCAGCAGTCGTTGCAGTGCGAAAAACTCCTGTGGTTACTGTAGATAATGTACAGTTGTCTGCCAATTCAACGGAAGTGTTAGAACATGGGCCTAAGTTTGCTCTTCCCCCTAAGATAGACGCCGCAGGTAAGCTTGCCATTGTAAGACATGTCGCAGAAAAAGCTGATGAAGAAGAGGCCAGCCGAATTGTGGATGAAGGAATTAACCCTTTGAACCGCATAAAAGGACTTGGAAGATGTAAGTTGCGATTTGAAACAGTAATTAAAGAACAGAACAGCAAGGAATTCAAGCTGTGCCTTTCGGATAAAGAAGGTGGTTTATTTGTATTGGATTCTATCAGTTACGGAGTAAAGGCTATGGCGGCCATGAATAAGAACTTTCGAAACGTGCAACCTAACGAGTTAAAAGCTGCTAAGAGAAAAGTTGTACACATTCTCGAAGAAACTGAACTGAGGCAGCTTTGCTGCAAGGTTAAGGACACTAGACATGATACCTTGTCGGTATTCTACAGGGCAAAAACACACAAACCTGACATACCTTTCCGCGCAATATTGTCAGAGGCACACACGTGGCAGATGCTAGTCTCGGAATACTTGGTCAAGCATCTCGGCCAAGTACATGTGGATGATCCCTTTAGAATAAAATCTCTGAGGAGATAATATCTGAGATCAAGGGATATGATAACAAGAGACTTTCTGGATTTTCACTCGATATTAAAGACAAGTACTATTCTATCCCACAAGAGAAACGATTGAGAAGCAAGCTATTGTTTTCCAGAATTCAGCGGGGGTGTTTGTGGATACATTCTTTAAGTTGATTGCAGCATATCTGAAGTCAACTGTTTGCATCCCATGATGGAATATTGTATGTACAAAGGAGTGGTGTATTCATAGGTTCGAGAGTTGCTCCTGTTCTGAGCTATGTGTACCTAGCCACATGTGACAGAAGAATTCTGACGGCTATTAAAAATAAAGGCATTGTAAAGATTGTTGGCTACGTTGACGACATTTTGAGAGAAAGGAAATTGACTGATGATAGCCCTTGGTGTGTTTGAAGAAAGTTGCCCTGATCTAAGATTCACCTGGGAACTTCCAAAGGAAGGTGTTTTGCGCTTCCTGGAATTGAGCCTTGATTTCTTACCAGAACAGTTATGTTGGACTTACCAGCCAAGAGCGAACAAGCAGTTTCTTCTGTATATGTGCCAACATTCAAAGACAGTAAAAAGAGGTGTTGCGAAGGCTGCATTGACGTCGGCTTTCAACAAATCATGCCACCACCATGTTAAAAAAAGTTTTCTAAGCCAGACTGAGAGGCTTCTGGAGGCAGGGTATCCCGAGAATGGGCTGTGTAGCATAATAGAAAGCATTGTCCTGCCGATCAAGCGGAGGATTCGAGAAGAAAACCTTACTCATGGAAACAAGTGGTCAGTTGTACCATATATGCATGGCTTCACCCATAATCTAATGAAGATTGGTCAAAGACACGGCATTCGGATTATTCCAACGGCACCAAAAACAGCTAAAGGGATGTGTGTGCAGGCTAACAACCAGGACTTCAACTCTGGATGCAAAGCTTCGCACCGGACTAGGTACTCTAAGTGTATTCATGGGGTTGTTTATGAGATTCCCTTGCATTGTGGAGAGAAATATATTGAACAGACAGGAAGATGTCTCAATAATAGGATTAGAGAGCACGCTATGGCAATATCGGACAAGCCTGGCACTAATCTCGCTGTGCTCTGCAAAGACTGCGTTTGGTTGTAGAGACCAAAAATGTCCGGATGACCTTCACAATGATAAGGTCATGAAAAGGATGAAAGACAAGTTAGCAATAGAAATTTATGAAGCATATGCAATCTGTGACTTGGGAGACCAATGTGTCAGCATGCCATCAGTGGTTTTGTTGAAGAAAACAGTAGAATTCTTGTGCAAATCGGCAGGATATTAACGACAAGGAAGAAGTTGGCTGCAGACGTGAAGTGAAGGCAGAAGATGTGCGGTTTCTAGTTAATATAGTTGTCAGTGCAGCGTTGTCTTTGTGTGCGGGTGTGTGCCTCTTACGCTTTGTGTTGTTCCCTGCTCTGCTGCCTTCGTCCAAGGGAGTTTTCCTTTTCTTCTATACTGAAACGTGGACAATGCGCACTAACATCAGACCAGAAAATTGTGTTCGTAAGAAAACTTCTTCCGTGGTTGCGAGGAGGTTTTACATTTCAAAAGTGAGGGTGGGTTTGCTATTTGTGACAGAGTTGACAAGAAGAAACAGTGACGATGATGTTCGGATCTAATGCGTGCAGCGACTGCACTGTGGCATAGGTTGCGTCATTTAATCAGACATCAATGGGTGTAAGCTTTGCAATAGGTCCGCAGATTTTCTGTAGAAGTCACAAACACATTTTGTTGACATGATGACCACTAGCACAGCGGCATAATACGGAGCACAGTTCTCGCTACCCAAGGCGGCCGAGCACAATCAAGAAGCCAGTCTTGAAGCAGGAGAGATGCCCGGGCATCTCCCAGCAATCTGCGTTACGGCTGTACAACTCCGCGGCTGTGGGGGCAATACTCTACGCGCTACTTCTCGTCACACTGCGCAAACCACGCTGGAAGAAGCTGTTTGTCGAGCATCGCAAGGCGCTCCGCATTTGCCTCGGCCTTCCTCAGAACTCTCAATGCGCAGCTACTTTGGCCGAGGCAGGCGCGTGGCCTTTACAACTTCAGGACACGCGGCGGTCTCTCCGACACATCGATCGCCTACAGCGCGCAGAGGACTGCGGCCCGCTGTTACATCAGTTGCGACATCATCGCCACTCGCGCATGGGAGCGGCGCTGCTCGAGTACGAGCAGCTCACCAATGCAACGCCCCCCTAATACCTCTTCTCGCCATATGGCCCGCTACTACGCAGGTTGAGCAAGAGATCGTCGGAACTGCGGGGAAACGCACCACACCACACCGCTCTGTGCAGTGCAGCAGCTGACCAGAGCCGTCATCTACGAGGAACTCCAACACCACCTCCTCGTTTACATCGACGGCTCCGTGGCCAGAGATAGTTGCTCGCTAGCAGCGACGGCTACCATCCCCGCCCTGCAACTGCACAGACAGCTGCACATGTCATTCCTGGGCTCTTCCACCACGGCGGATCTGCTGGGCCTACGCCTAGGCCTGGATCTACTGCTTGAACTGACTCCGCCGCCACCCAGGTGTGCCGTGCTATGCGACTCCCACGCTACTCTCAGCCGCCTTCGAACCACCTGCCGGGGAACTCCGCTGTTGTGTCATATTCGAGCGCGTCTGGAGCGCTTGGCGGAGCGCGGCTGCTCTATACGGGCCCAGTGGATCCCCGGGCACTGCGGCATACAGGGCAACGAACACGCCGACGAGCTCGCGACCGCAGCACATGAACTCCTTTCTAGCGACGAGCAACTCGCTTTGGAGGACGTGCGTGTGGTAATCGACGACCACCTCTGGACGTAACACCACGATCGACGCATCGCAAGGGGTGAGCGCATTCACAGTGTCAGCGGCCGCTCGCTGACTCGGCTGCACCGCGCAATGCTCTTCCGTGCACGCATTCGATGTGTGTGGCCTGGGGAACGACGGATGCGCCACGGATTTGCCACCAGTGACGTGTGTGACGGCTTTGGCGCGGTAGAAACTCTCGAACATCTTCTACTGCACTGCGCCGCGCTAGCCGAACCACGACGTGAGTTGCTGGCGGCTTACAGAGCGCAGGGGGCAATCCCGGACAGCGTAGCTGTGCTCCTGCGGCCGCCGGGCAATGTGCGCGTCCGCGAGCGAACACACGTGAGCTTGTGTGAGTATATCGAACAGGCGGGCTTGATGACCCGCCTATTCTACCTCGCCAGATAGTGCGTGCTGTGACTGAACGCTCGGGGCGTGCTATTTCCACAATAACGGCCGGTCGCCCACGACAGCCGTCAGTGTTTTATACAGTGTGCAAGTGCGTGCGTAGTGAGCAGTTGCCTGGACGCAGAGCTATTGCGGAGGCCCGCCCGATGTGCCGAGTGCTCAGTGACCAAAGACATTTGCAGATGGGCCTCAAGCTAACTACTGCACCATAGTGTATATATTTATTTTATTTTTACCTACCCTTTTCTTTCTCCCTATCGCTCACCTCTATGATTTCCTCTACCTTTTCCTCGCTATCCCTTTATTTCCGCCGCCCCAGTGTAGGTGCTTCGGATATCAGATAGCAGATACCGGGGCTGCAAACATCTTTTCTTTCCTTTTGTATATGCAATAAATAACACTACCACCACCAGCAGGAGAGACAGGCAGGTTAGCCTTAAAACGGCCGAAACGTAATATATCGAATTCGCGACGTAGACGCGACCTTATCTATCATGGTCGCTGCAACCTGAAGAGCCTGGGGTAGAGCTTCCCGAAGCCGCCTGAAAAGAAGGCGTCAGGTGACGGCATCTTAGACCGTCTGCGAAGCATCGGCTACGAAACTCCGAGGTGAGCAGAAAGGGTTGGCGCAATTCTAAATATAGGAATGGCAGGTTTGGCTGCTTAGCACATGCGCAATTGGTGGTGTGCAAACTGGTTCAGGACAACCATTTTAGCTTTAAGCTACTTTATCAATTCTTGTATTCGTCTGCTTTCATTTCTGATGAACTGAGACTGTTCAGCCACAACGCCTCCCTTAGATAGAAGGGGCTCAGCTACAGAGCCAGTAGCAGGCACGTGCATTTTCTTTTCCTTCTTCCTACAGCCACAACACAACACAACATCGGACAGCGAAGGGAGGCTCCTCCTGGAGGAGAGGTGGTGAAGAGTGGCTGTTCTTGGCCCTGTGGTGCTGGGACTGCTAGGTCAATGCTGCTTGTGGCGGGGGCTAGCATGCCACCCTATTTTTACCTGTTGTAGGCCGCTATTGCACCTGCTACCATTTCGGTGGTGGACGACGGCTATTGCTGCGCGCGTCTTTCTCTCCCTCTTCTTTTTCTTTCTTTCTTCTCTATTTTCTTTTTTGTCTGCACGAGGCAGCGGAGGTGGACCAGCTACAGAGCCACTAGTAGGCCTGTGCATTTTCTTTTCCTTCTTCCTACAGCCGCAACAACACGCCTATCCGTTTTGCCTCCATCAAAACAGCCGCCGGCGGCCGGGATCCAACCCGGGAACTCCGGCACAGTAGTCTGGCGTCTTACCACTGCACCACCGCGGGGGGGGGGGGGGGGGGGGGGGGGCGAAAAGCTTATAACTGGTTCACATAAATGGAAAGGCGCAGTATCTGTTAAACTTGTTTTTGTGGACGCCTTAATCGCGCCGTAAGGGAAGCGAGGATGGAGTGAAAATCCAATTGAGCTCTGAAGTGTGCCTTTTATAATTGGTTCACAGGAATGGAAAGGCGCAGTATCGGTCACACTTGTTTCTGTGAACACCTGACTCGCGAAGTATGAGAAGGAAGGATGGCGGCAGTGAAAGTAGAATTGGCTACGAGAGACATCGTACCGATCCGCATACCGCCTAGACGGCCGGCCTCTCGCAGCCAACTGATTGGGGGTGGCATCCCTATAGCCGCGTTTGTCAGCGAGCCAAACATAGGCGGGAGTTTCGAGATCATTAGTAATATTGAAGGATTCTGCTATCACACATGCATTCATAAGAAATTGCTAACTACAACCAATAAATATGCAACTACAATTCCACAGAAAAGCAACCTCGCTCAAATCAGGATTTCGTACAGATATTGCTGTTGTTGTTCTGGCTGTAGGAAGAAAGAAACGAAAATGCATGTGCCTGCTACTGGCTCTGTATACATGAGCCACCTCCGCTACTTTATAATAATATAATATTAAATGGTTCAGAGGAAGAAAAAGAGGCAGTATCTGTGGAAAGCAAAAGTTGAAAGCGGAGGAGCCGTAGTGGAGGGCTGCAGAGTAATTTAGACCACCTGGGGATCTTTTGACGTGCGCTGACATCGCACAGCACACGGCCGCCTATTCGTGTCGCCTCCATCGAAACGCAGCCGCCGCGGTCGGATTCGAACGCGGGTACTCTGACACAGTAATCGGACGACTTACTCTGCACCAACCCGGTGGGGCAGCTTTCCTGATGGGGCTGGGACAGGTCTAGGAGAGGCTGGGACAGGCTGGGACGGGGCTAGCCTGCTATCGAATTTTTATCTGTTGTAGGCCGTCATTGCACCCTTCACCACTTCGGTGGCGGACGACGGCTGTTGTTGTGGCGCGCGTATTTCTTTCCCTCTTTCTTTTCTTTATTCTCTATTTTCTCTTCTGTCTAGACGCACGAGGCAGCGGAGGTCTCTGTTACAGAGCCAGTAGCAGGCCCGTGAATTTTCTTTTCCTTCTTCCTACTGCCAGAACAACAACAGCTCCGCTACCTCGTTCAGACAGAAGATAACTGATTTATTTATAGGAAGGGAAAGGCGCGGTAACTGTCTCACTTGTTTTTCTGTGCACACCACAACCGCGCCGTAAGGGAAGGGAGGAAGGTGGGAGTGAAAGTAGAAAGAGGAGCCGTAGTGGAGGGCTACGGAGTAATTTCGACCACCTGGGGATCTTTAACGTGCGTTGACATCGCACAGCACACGGACGCCTCTTTCTTTTCGCCTCCATCGAAACGCAGCCGCCGAGGTCGGGTTCGAACCCTGGTACTACGGCACAGTAGTCGTGCGTCTTACCACTGCACCACCCCGGCGGGGCTCAGACAAAAGAGAAAATAGATCGGTCGTGGACGACGGCTGTTGGTGCGGCGCGCGTATTTCTTTCCCTCTTCATTTTCTTTCTGTCTCCACCACCGAAGCGGTGGCGGGTGCAACGACGGCCTACGACAGATATAGGTGGCAAGATAGCCACCACCGCAAGCAGCGGTGACCTACCTGTCCCAGCCCCATCAGGGAGTACCTAAGAACCGGTAGGCAGCAACGATCACTGCTTACAGGGCTACAGCATGCAAACGAGTTTTTGGAGGTAAGTACATGGTAATCGACATCAATACAGGGGAGTTCCCAAGAGTCGGCAGAAAGCGACGACCACTGCTTAATGAGCTAGATATAAGGTTGCCGATTGCCGTGCATCTTAGCTTCGAAAACCCGCTTCCATGCCCGAAGCAAACCGCAACTCATCTTCTTTTTTCTTTAGAGATATCGCAATATATACGTGATCGTCAACTGCCTGCTTTTGTTTCCCACACTGCGCGTACAACTGTTATCGTACTTATTACATTCATAAAAACACGAAATTTTAGCTACTACAGATGGAAAAATACGCAAGCATGAACGTTGCTGTTGCACACGATTTATTGAGTCGAGCGTCTTTTATCAGTATTTCACTCCGTGGAAATCATATAGCAGCTGCGTCATTGAGCACATTGTGTAGCAAGCTGCGCATGTTGTTTTATGTTTTATTAAAACATTTCTATGCCTATAATGAAACTCCCATCAGCGACATTTCTAGAACATCGAGGTACCATTGGTACCATGAGTGTCAGATCCGGCGCCTTTCCTTTCCTCCAAACCAATTATAGAACGCAGGAGAATGATGTGTTCAACGGTTGGTTGGTTGGTTGGTTCATAGGAAGGGAAAGGCGCAGTATCTGTCACACTTGCTCTGTGGACACCTGAACCGCGCCGTAAGGGAAGGGATGAAGGTGGGAGTGAAAGTGGATAGAGAGAAAGGGGAGCCGTAGTGGAGGGCTACGGAGTAATTTCGACCACCTGGGGATCTTTAACGTGCGCTGACATCGCACAGCACACGGACGCCACTTCGTTTCGCCTCCATCGAAACGCAGCCGCCGAGGCCGGGATTCGATCCCGGGAACTCCGGCACAGTAGTCGGGCGTCTTACCACTGCACCACCCCGGCGGGGCGTGTGTTCAACGGAACATAGGTTTTTTTTTAGTTAGACAAGGGGCGCGCGATGTTCCGCGTGCAGCAGCAACCCACAGGCTTTCAAACTTCTCCTTTACAGATTCTGCACTGCTGTCGTAACGTTTAAAGGAGAAAGCCTTTCAAGGTTAAAGCCTTTAATGGCTCATGCTGTCGTGGAGAAAGTGTGTCCGGCTTTTGCGGCGTTCTAATTGGCCGAGCCCGGATGCGTCGCTGCCATCTGCAATCCCACACTTGAACATGCGCCAAGGAAAGCAACGTTCCCGCCGGGGTGGTGCAGTGGTAAGACGCACGCCCGACTACTGTGCCGGAGTACCCGGGTTCGAATCCGATCTCGGCGGCTGCGTTTCGATGGAGGCGAAACGAAGAGGCGTCCGTGTACTCTGCGATGTCAGCGCACGTTAAAGATCCCCAGGTGATCGCAATTATTCCGCAGCCCTCCACTACGGCTCCTGTTTCTCTCTTTTCACCTTCACTCCCACCTTCCTCCCTTCCTTAACGGCGCGGTTGAAGTGTCCACAGAAAACAAGTGAGGCAGTTATCGTGCATTTCCCATCCTATAAATCGATCCAAGGAAAGCCACGCGACAAGAGCGATGGTTGATTGATTGATTCTAGCCGCATAGAAATCGGGGAATATGAGGTAAAAAAAAATCCCTTGGTTTGGTTTGGTTTGTGGGGTTTAACGTCCCAAAACGACTCAGGCTATGAGAGACGTCGTAGTGGAGGCCTACGGAAATTTCGACCACCTTGGGTTCTTTAACGTGCACTGACAACGCACGGCGCACGGGCGCCTCGCTCTGCACCCCCAGCGAAAGGCGGCCGCCTAGGCCGGGATTCGACCCCGCGTCCCATTGGTCGAAGTATTTTATTAGTGGGCTTCGTGTAAAATGTTGGGAAACCTGGTTTAAATTTGCCAGTAAAAATTACAATAGGCCAGGGTGAATCGCTCAAGAATTTATTTAGGAATGCAGAGATCCCTAGTTACAAAGCTCTAAGCACTTTTAATCCCTGCAATTGAAAACCCGTGCTTTCGCTACTTCCGTATTTCTAGTTTGCTTATGTCCTTAGCTTTTCGATATGTGGTGCATGTTTCCTGCATTCGTGTTTGCCAAGTCTCAAGGCTCTATGCCTGCAATAAAGCTTTTATATTATTAGATTGAAGATATTGAAAGCTGATATATCTTTGTTTATTTGAAAGAAGAAATAATTATGGCATGTCAAGTTTTTATAGGGTCACAAAGGCTGATTTTAATAGAAAACTTTTAAATACTTGTAATTCATCAGCATACTGTAAAAGACTAATATTTTGTTACAACAGAAAACTGAAGAACGGTTGAAGGGGATATCATTTTACAAGCCAAGCCAACGTTTCGAAAACGGGACTCTTTCGTCTGCACCCACACGAATAGATGTCCATTTGACATAACGTTGGACTTTTCTAAAAATTGAGGATCCTACTCAATGCTTGGTCAGTTCTATCATCCTGTGTACCCATCTTCCGCTCGTTCTATATTTTTGTGAGTTTAATGTTTTGCGAATTTGGCTCGAGACACTGCTTCAGAATATCTCGTCGTAAATTATGGGAGACATGTGGGGAGATGCTTAATGGCCACCTAATGCTCACTTCCTTGGGAAGCTTTTGAGCTTGGTAAACACTGGGATTGTGCCCATTTTTCTACATTGTGCAACTAATTGTGGTATAAATGGTAGCGCGAACGCAGCTGGGTATAAACGGCATAGAGGACACACTCATGGCTATTTGAAAAAGCTGTAAATGTATGGTTGAATTTGTAACTTGCCGTTATTTGATCCTGAGTGAACACCATAAACTCATGTTGCTTATGAAGTGGATACAGAAATAGTAAACTTGTCACAACCTGTCAGGGCTTATATGCCTCTGGCTGGCTTCTAGATAATTTTAATGGAGAGGATAAAGTCAAAGCTTTGATGTCAAAGCAAGTTTGGATTGCGAGTTCAGAAGTTTAGTATTCGAATGATTTCTTTTGGCGCCCGGTTAGGCAAGGCAAGTTTTGCAGTAAAACGTGCACTGGGGTCAAGGACTAGAGGAAGCATTTGAGAACGGTGCTTCAAGGAAGGTCTGATAAGGTCTTTTAGTAAAGCATAAAATTTCATCGAAATAAGGGAAGCTATACCTGTGAAATCCTCACTGATGTAAGGAGTGTTATAACCATTGGTCGTTAATTATGCACGGCTTTATTCTTGCACGGAAAAGAACTTATAACATTCCTTTTTAAGGGAGGGTTTTTATAGTGTAAAAACAGCATTTTCTCCTATGTTACATTTGCAGAACATTCAATGTCAACGACACAAAGGGGAATGCCAGCCATGATGCTGGCGAAAAAGAAAT
The DNA here is from genome assembly GCF_055883805.1 of Amblyomma maculatum. Taxonomy (NCBI): domain Eukaryota; kingdom Metazoa; phylum Arthropoda; class Arachnida; order Ixodida; family Ixodidae; genus Amblyomma; species Amblyomma maculatum. The sequence continues at coordinate 90,642,374 of NC_139349.1, read as the reverse complement.
AATCTGTATCTCACTTTTTATTTTTAATTTTGAAAAGAATTTATTTTTTTTTTTTTTTCACTTCTTCGCAGCGTTGCATGACTGTCATATCTGTATATAAAACTATGCATCGAATTACCAGCAAAACCTATTTTGTGTGAACGTACATCTTACATTGCAGGATTCGGCAAACCCACATCTGTGATTTGTACTGAGGTGCATGCATACAATTAATGAGCAGCAGCTGCCTTCTAAAGTTGTCATAAAAGTAGAAGGCATAGTGGATGCGGTATACATTTCCAGGAACAATTTGCCGTCTGAAAACATTCGCTTCGCTCAGATTTTGTATTTTAGTGGTGTCCTCCAGAATTATTTTCAGTCTGCCCTTTTAGCAGCTCAATACATGCGCATCAAAACGGACCATTAACTAAGATTTTACACAGGTGTAGAGATAATTAAATTGTTTCTATATATACAATAAGATTTAAAATAAAGCCTCAACATCTGTACATACATGTCCACAGAGAGTCTATGCATGTCAAACTTGTTTATAAAGATATATGTCTATATACTTGTCTATATATGTCACGTTTAGATGTCTATTCTCTCGTGTGCAATGTCTGACTACTTTCCTAGGCCTATTTCATTTGCATGGCACCCGCGAAGATTACCTACAAGTTATCAATTTCCAAGAGTCACATAGAACATTTTCAATGCTAATTTGTTAGCGCGTAGGCATTATACAGAGCCTATAAACATTCCTTATGAAGTTGAAGTAAACACAGGTATAAAAGACAATTTCCATCAAAGTTGGGCCAATTAGTTGTAAACTCTATATCCTATCTTATAACAAAGCAAATCATGTAAACATCAGGAACACTTCATTATTGCCCCTTAATGTCGTTCGTGTATCAGTACACGCATTTTGGTGTTTTTATATTATCACGAAATAAGAGAAACCTTCGTAGGATAATATGCTAGACGTAGTGAGGATGAACCATTTCTTTATCTGCGTGAATGGTATTGACACTCAGAGAAAAGTAGTCACCTCATTTTTTAGCTGTGAACATTTTTTTTTTGTCTCCAAGATAAGGGTGGGCGAGAAAAATAACGTAATAGTAACACTCGATGCCGATCCTGCCTCCATGTGGGGCCCTAAAGACAGCAGGCCTGCGGGGAAAAATCCATAACACCGCCAGAGGCTGAAGCTCTAGCACAGTGCAGCAAAACCTGCGTCAGTGCTAGTGGAGGTGAGGGTAGTTGCATTCGATGTGCTGACTAAGCTCCAAAGGGCAAATAAAGAAGTCGAGGGCCGACACAACGTGTAGCACAATGCCTACAAAATGTATGAGGCTTAGCATTTCCTTCAGCATGCACCAAGGTTTGGGAATGGTGGAAAAGGAGGAGAGAGGTATTTTTACTTCTAACGCTGCATGGCCAGGACCAACGAACCAGAGCACCTTTCACTTTTCAGAAGAGCTTAGACGCCAAGCCACTGTCGTGCTACTATTTCTACATCCACGCATCCGGAGGCACAGAGGCTTCCACAGCCGTACGCATATCGGTATGTTCCTGCTCGAAAAGGCCGATGTAAAAGCGTGTCCAGGGAGAAGCTGATGACATAATCGATAGGGATACCACGCGAACTGAAGCGTACGCCAGCACTTTGCGACATATTCGCTCCTCCAGGCCATCCGAATCATGTTTTGGCGGCGTTAAACTGCAGGCGTCTTCGGCTGATGTGTGAGCTGTTAGGAGCAGCATAGTGCAGGTGACCGTGGTGCAGGTAATGGCGGGTGAAGCAGCAAAGAGGTGGAGGCTGCGCGGTTAAGTCGTGAAAACAGAGCAACGGGATGCGTCTTCACCGCAAAAGAAGATAGTAGAACAAAAAAAAAAGTGTGCGAAGGGGATAACGGAAGGAGGATATAAAGGGTCTAGATGTCTTGAGGTTCGCTCAATTGCGCTGCAGGAATGGTTTACCTAACCCATGTCTGCTCTTCCTGAGTACACTGGTGTCTGTGCGAGAGTGCCGTTAAAGGTGACTACTTCGCAAAGTAAAGCAAGCTCGACAGATTGGATACTGAGGCCCATCTTCGCAACGTATTTTTCGGTCGGTCTAGCTCACGCCCGGTAATATTAGTTTTCGAACTCCCAGGTTGTTTTTTATGATGATAATAAAAATTCAGCGTTCCTTGACGCCTGGTCTGTTCGCAGTCGTCAGGTCATGGCGCCGTGGGTTCATCTGATTGGTTTCGCAAGCAGGATCAGGCAAAGCCGTTTTTTTTTTGTTTACGGGTTTGAGCGAGTCAAGGTGGCCTTGCACTTGGTACAGATTTGGTTAATGATTGGTGGTTGTGCGCTCGGGGGCAGTAGACATTCTTTTTTGTAGTGATATTATGTGTGGGTTTGGGAATTTTACAAACTGGGAATTATCCTATGCTATCCTGACAGCTGTAGATAAAATAGTGAATGAAGGCATTGAGAACAGTGTCCCTCTACACAGATTCGTTGAGTGTACGCATGGCTTTACATCGCAGAAATGCTGCTATGCCTCAACTTGGTGACATAATACACAATTAAAATATGATCGTGACACAAGGACCTAACATAGTATTCGGTTGGGCCCCAGGCCACGTAGAGACGGCAATGAAAGAGCAGACAAATGTGCTGCGCTAGCCCACAACCACGGTTACACCGTGCCCACAACAAACTGATTCTAAAAGTAAACATGCCACATAGGGATTGCATGATATTAATGCAACATAAACAGAAGGATAAATGGCAGCTTATGTGGAAAAACCTAGAAAATAATAAGTTGCGCCTCATAAAGCCCGTGTTTGAAGAATGAATTTCGAGCACGCATCAACAGCGTTTTATTGATGTGATAGTATGTCGCCTTCGTATTGCACATATGCCTCTTACACACAGCTTTCTACTGATGAAACATAACAAACCGACCTGAGAAGAATGTGGTGAAATACTCACTGCAAACCACATTCTCATTACATACTCAAAACTTGAGGCACTACGAAGAAAACATTTTACAATTTTTTTACAATCATACCATTCCATTTCACTCCACCATACTTTTAGGAGAAAGAGCAATTGTAGACATAGCATCTGTTTTTAGTTTCCTACAAGAAGGAGTCTTTTTAAACAAACTAGATTTTTAGCACACACATGCAAACACACACACGCACACAAGCACAAACTGGGAATTCATCTGTAGATAGGGCTAGATATGAAATCTGTTTGTAGCCTCATATTTGGCAATGCTCTAATTTGAAGCTCCCGCTAACTTGCGGAACCAGATCGGTGATATATTTGCGCATGGGTGGGTATGTCAATCTGCTTTCATTGTAATATTGTTTGAGGTCAGAGAATGGCCGGCTGCCCCCCGTAGTGTGGTAGTTACGTGGATGCGACAGGTGTATTTCCTTCTTTATTTTCGTTGCAAATTTACCTTCAAGACCCAAAGGGCAACCGCTCGGGAGAGAATTTATGCACGCTCGTTACCCGGAAGAGAGTTGCTGCCTGCACTCTCGGCAATGTGTATATTCTGCGCGGCGTATGCCGAAAAGGAGGGTGACACTCTATCTGCCTGGGGATAGAATATACTATGCGCCTAGACCAGAAAAGCCGCCCGGGGGTCCGTCATACGTGGTTGGTGAAAACAGCTCTTCGTCTAAGGTGCGCGAGGAACTAGTACCAATATGTGATTTCTGTTGTACTGTAGTGATTTTGGTAGTTGATATGGCCAAGTAACAGCAACAAATACGCGAACAAAGGAGTAACAATGCGGACGTTCATCCTGGTTAACCCTAGGTGCCCGACTGAGTACGTTAATCCTGACTAAAAGGTCATACTGGCGTTTCTACTGTAAGCCAATTCTTAGCTTGTCATCGTTCTCTGCCTCGAGCTGATTACGCTTTCTCTAAGCTTTTCGGCAAGCTTTATCTGCTGGATAATCAGATTCAGCCTGGCGCCTACTCAGAAGACCTGACGCACTCAGTTCAGTACGCGTCTAAACCATGGCAGGACTGAAGAAGCAAGCGCCGGCATAGTTGTTGTACCCCCCTTCCCCACCCGACCTGGTCGCGTAGTATCACAGAGGAGAGGAGAGTCTCTGTGTCCACAATCGGGACAATCGCTTGAGGGCGCCGTGTCACGAGACGAACGAGGATGAAGTGGCGGGCGTGGCCTGGGCAGGAGCGTTCAGGACACTCTAGCGCTAGCGGTAGTCAATCTTCTGCTGCCATTCGGTGGCCCCAGGTAGTGCTTTGGAAGACAAAGAAGCGGGCAGCAGCATAGGCAGGTGTGCTGGCGCTATGCCTGCTTTGTTGGTTCAAGGTCAAATGCCCGAGTGGATGACCGTGGGAGTTGCAGTGAGTGTTCCACGCCGCTTCAAGGTGAAGAGTTGAGCGTGAACAGAACTGAATGTTCAAATAGTTGGAGAGATATCGAAGATTCATTATGAACTTCCAAATCTACTCAAACCCATATCCTTTCCTTATCGGTGGTAATCAAGTTGAATGTCCTCATACTGATAACGCTTGTGTTCTTTCTTTCTTTTCTGTTGGCACAGTAAGAGGAGCACGTATGATATAAATTCATGACGTAAGCTATGTCATGTAGACAAGCGAAATGCCCTATGGGTGAATATATCAGCCCAGCATTTTAAGCACCAAGAACGGTGCTGATGTTGCACATGACAAGAAAATACTAACTGTTGTGCTTCGGTTCATAGGTTTAACTTCTCAAAGTGACTCAGGGCATGAAGGACGTGGCAGGGGTGGGCTCCCAAAGTAACGACCGCCTCGAATTCGTTTAAGGTGCACTTACATCTCAAAGCGCAATGGCACTGTCATTTTTCCGCCTACGTGGAAAAACGGCCTACATGCCGGTGTTGAGCCGGCGTCTTTCAGGGCAATATTCAAATGCTCTAGCCACTGAGCTCAGGTGCTACGCCTAGTGAAGCTTGATGCCCTATCTTTAACTCCCTGTAGCTTCCTGTTGAAGGTGTTCGAAGGAAGATTATGTACTATTTAAAAACACGCTATTTCAGGCAGAATGATTTCCCCGCAGGCTTAGCAGCAGCATTAGTGGACGTGTTAAACATTTAAGAGGAGTTGATTACAAATGTGGCAAGCTAAATTCGTCCCACTGATGCTCCAATTTTGACAGCTAACCAGTTGGATACAATTACAGAGTTGTGTCGTTGAGCTATCAGTTCATACATCTGAAGAACTGCGCTCGTCCTCAGACCTAAACTGCAACGAATATCGGCCGTCCAGACGTATCCTAAGGGAGCGTAGCATCTGTTAAGATGATGCTGAGCCTGCAATATCCCGCCGATGGAGGAACATAGCATTCATTGGACGCATTACAGGGGCCTTGCAACTGCGGCATTACACTGCTTCTACGGTATCCATGTGGATTGAGCGCCGTTATGCGACAGGCAGATTGCGCTGGAGTTGGGAGGCGGCCGTGGCTACATTTCAGCTTCCTTTCGGCATGCATCCTATTGATTCTCCTCAACTGGCGAAATATCTTCTTCAGCAGCGCTAAGAAAATTGTAATTCGTACACATCATTATCTGAAATTTACCGCGATGAAAAACAACGTGCCGATGGTGGGGACCGAACCGACGACCTCCAAATATCGGAGGTCATGGGTTCGGTCCCTACCATCGGCACGTTGTTTTTCTTCTACTTTGTGTTTAATTAACTTTCCCCTAAGCAGATTACATTACTCATTTCTGTGATTATCCAAGTAAAAATTAAAAGAAAAGACATAAAACATAATCCCCAATGCTTTCCTTGGCCTCGCCGACTGTTGGCTTCTTTCCTTCATGTATTATAACGAGCACCCTCATTTCCCCTTCATTTTATCTGCGTGTAGCTTACGGGGTCTCGGTTCTGGCAGTCTTGCAGCCATAGGTAGCGTAAGAGGGTTCTTGCACAGCTTTCGCCCTTGCTCTTGATCACGTTCTACGTGACGCTGGCGGTAACACAGGACGTTCCACGTCCGCCGCTATGGTTGAGAGTGGCGCTGGTGAACACTCTCAAGGTTAGTATACAGACAACATTAATATCCGAGAAAGTAGCAGGGGGGACAGCGGCCGATGTAGCTCAGTTGGAAGAGCACCGGACGTGATATTCGGAGGTCGTGGGTTCGGTCCCCACCATCGGCACGTTGTTTTTCTTCTACTTTGTGTTTATCTTTCCCCTAAGCAGATTACATTACTCATTTCTGTGATTATCCAAGTAAAAATTAAAAGAAAAGACATAAAACATAATCCCCAATGCTTTCCTTGGCCTCGCCGACTGTTGGCTTCTTTCCTCCATATATATATATATATATATATATATATATATATATATATATCGCAATGTATGGTTTCAAAAGTTCCATAGTCTTCCTGCGAACAACATCTCTATATAGTTCTAATATATTCAACTGGAGAAGATAACACTCCCAAATTATAATTGCTCGCTCACGTTCAGTCAATTTGATGACTTTTCTGATGGGAAGGAATGGAACATCCAAAAGGGAACTTATTGCTTTGTTATTTACCAAACTTGGTGACAGAATAATGTTTTTTTTCTCGAAAAAAATTAGGCCATTTACCTCAAACGCACATTTTTAGTCTTCGCCGTGAGTTCTCTTCCAAGACTGAAGACTCAAATTTAGGGGCATTCTTGATGGATCGTGCGTTGTGTACCCCTTCCTATCATAGAGCCACTGTCCACGAAGCATCGTATAAAAGCCTCATTGAACGAACGCTCATTCTCCCTGGGCTTTCGGCTGGTGGCATTTTAGCAAAGAAAAAAAAAATAAGACTGCACCTTCGTACGGAGTTTGAAAAATGACGAGCTCGGAGCTTCAACGCAACGAAATAAAATTCAACCAGCAAAAATGACTTCAACAAAAGGTCGGCGGACAAGCCTTAAAAGAGTCGTCACTGTGTTTTCGCTATTTTGGCGATGAGCCTTCCTTGGTGAAGCTCTTTGCATTGCTTTTAACCTCTTTATAATATGTTGTTTCCTGCTTCCATTAATTTTATTATATTACATTCCTCCACTCTGCTCTACGAGATCTAACGTGGAAAGACTGGTGCACTTCGCCCGCCTTCTCTGGTGGCGCCGCGCGCATCACACTGTCTTTCCATTACTGGTCCGTCTATCCCACAGTGCCTGTCGTAACTGAGTTAAGCGCATGGGCCGGAGCTGCTTTGCGAGGACCCGCCTAACTTTCTTAACGTCGCCCTAGTTCCCGTCAACTCGGCTTCGTGCATGGCCCGAACAAAAGAAGAAATTCGTTTCCCTACTGCTCGAACACGAAAGGCGCCACCACTCTCACGTGTGGTTGCATATTCTGCTCCTTCTTGACAGCATGACCTCAAGGACGTTGAGTGAATTTCAAGAAAGCGCTGCAGGAGAGTGTTTGGAAGCGCGACTCATGGAAATTAATAAAACGAAAGACATTGGAAAAACAGGAAAGTGAGAGCTGGCCTTGCAGCACTCTCTACGAGTGCAGTTATTGTATTCCCGTTTACGTTCATTCTTAATATTGTCCTTCTTGTTTTAGCCTGAACTCCATTTTCAGTCACCGGGAGCTAGGAAATTCGAGATAGGCAAATTGACGTGCTGAGCTGATTCAAGTGTTGAGGTGTATGAGTTACAGACATCGAATAAAATAGCGCCCATTAGTTTATCATACAATAAAATTAATTATTCTACAAAGAGAACAATTAGCATTCTGTGCAGGTATAAAGTGACCTTTAGCCCTTTAAATACAAGCGAAACCGTTTTTTCGACATATTATTTCCAGCTTGTCTTACAAGAATCTCCAGCATCATACGTCCGTATCATTCGGATAGCGCACTAATGATTGCATCAGACTGATTGATTCTTGTATGTTTTACAAAAAATCCGTATCTCTGCCCTACATCTGCCACACATTAGCACGCCTAATCGGCATAGTTGCAGATGTTCAACATGACAAACATATTCTTGCAGATTATCCTAGAATAGTAGTCATAACAACATACATGCTTTTTCTGCATACCAGAGACTAACTTAGGCTTTAGTTAAGAGGACTGAATCACAGATATTGCCTGTACTTCCACGCAGCCATGTTTTTTAGTAATCGCATCGCGGCCTCTATGCTATGAACTATCTAATTGTATTGATAGTTATATATGTAGTATATATACAATATATATATATATATATATATATATATATATATATATATATATATATATATATATATATATATATATATATATATATATTCTAACAGTTATTGAGCCGAAAGTCCGGAAAACACCCTGCGCCTAGAAGACTACCGAAGTCCGAGAGCGGTCCGAGTGCGATAACAGGCAATCAACTTCTTCGTCTCCGCCAACTTGCAACCAACTTCGTCCTCTATACCACCAACTAGCAACCAACTTCGTCCTCTATACCAACTAGCAGCCAACTTCGTCGTCTACTCTAACTAGCCACTGATTGTCTCCGCTTCGTCGTCGACTATAGTTTGTATCACTGCACCCATCCCCTGTAGCATCGACTCGATGCGACGCGGTGCTAGTAGGAAGAAGTTAGCGAACGGGTACACAAAAGTGTCACAAGGACCCAGTGGCGTTGATGAAATATTTAATCATGCACGATCGTGATAGGGCTTCAGCCGAACCACGTTCACAACTTCAGGACGGAGCTGGGGCCACGGGAACAATGGCGTAGGTGACATCAGTGATTAGGCGGACATTTTCATAAGGGCCGAGTTATAGGCGTAGTAACTTTTCAGATAGGCCGCAATGACGAGCAGGCGCCCACACTCACACGAAGTCGCCGGCTCGTAAGTGACGATTTTTCGGTCGTGGTTATACCGAACAGCGTTATTCGCCTGGTGGCGGTGGATTTAGAGGCTAGTTCGTGCTAGTTGGAGCGCTTCCTCAGCACGCTGAACAAAGATGTCGGCGTCAAGTTCGGTGTCAGAGCCGCAAAAAGGACCAACTGGCATCACGGTGTTCAACGGCGTGTTCATTTGGCGAGCGAAGGCCAGCTCGTTCGTGCTCGTTTCGTTCGTGCTGCCTGACTCACTCGTTAACTGAGCGCCTATTTTATTTGATTTATGGAGTTTTATACCCCAAAGCGACTACGGGTATGAGTAACACCGTAGTGGTCGGTTCGGAAATTTCGACTCTCCTAGCATTCAGCGCAGTTTGTGTGTCCCTAGTCCTTTGCCCTTGTCTGCCAGTGCTGCGACACCATAATGTTTGATAACCACCACAAACTAGCCCAGCAGTATGGACAAGCAATATCGGACAAGTCTGGCAGAAATCTCGCTGTGCACTGCAAAGACTGCGTTGGTTGTAGAGACCAAAAATGTCCGGCTGACCTTCACAATGTTAAGGTTATGAAAAGGATGAAGGACAAGTTAGCCAGAGAGATTTATGAAGCATATGCAATTTGTGATTTAGGAGACCAATGTGTCAGCATGCCATCGGTGGTTTTGTTGAAGAAGGAAGTAGAATTTTTGCGCAAACCGACAGGATGTTAACGACAAGAAAGAAGTTGGCTGCACACGTGAAGTGAAGGAAGATGGGCGGTTTCCAGTTAATATAGTTGTCAGTGCAGCGTTGTCCTTGTGTGCGTGTGTGTGCCTCTTGCGCTTTGTGTTGTTGTTACCTGCTCTGCTGCCTTCTTCCAAGAGCTATGAGTGATACTCTAAAACTGACTGTATTCAGGCACAAGCATGCCGTCCTCTGAACTATGTGTCACGCGCTACTAATATAGTTTGCCGATGGGTTTGCGGGGTTTTGAGTGATTTGGAAGAAACGTTTCTACATTTACATTATACAAAATACTCACGCGGTGATAAAAAATGCAAAACTACTCCGAATGTGCAAAGTTAGGCCTTCGAAAGCAGTTAATTTCGATGTCATTAGCCTGGTAAGTATAGTAGTAACTGTATACTGAATTTTGAGAGGGCGAGGCAGTAGATTCCTTTTTTTACTGCCTAGCATGAACAGCAATAAGTAGCACCCCTTTTCAGTCCAGTCGGTACCTATGTAACAGTAAAACAATAGATACCATAGCTACTGCACAACAGCCCGATGCAAGGCGCAATTATGAACTTATTTCTGTAATATGCGTTGAAGTTGTGTACAGATTGCAAGCTTTGAGTACCAACGTTTTTCCCATTTCGGTTTCTGGTAACATAGACGGAGCGCATATGCACAAGCCGCAGAAAGATCAACAAGATAGGACTTCTTTTTATTTATTTGATTGCGCAAATGCATCCTAGCGCATTAGTGGCCACATTTCCTTTAGTATCCGGTTATAATAAGCTCATATCGAACGTTTAACTAGCTCGGGTTGGGTGGAATGCGAAAGAACTAACTGAACACTAGATCTTGTACTAGCAATTGTGTACAGCATAGTATAAATTTTGACCCGATATCGAACTCGACTTTCCACATGTGGCGCTTGCTTTTTCCATTGTTACTTAATTCTAGTACCACATATTCAATATTAGAAAATTGAAGAAAATCTCGGCCCTTCGTAGCTGAAATCTCTACATAAATTTTTCACAGCATCCAACACACTCACAACTTCTGCACTGTTACCCATTCACCAAATGTGCCTTTTGCAGGTGTCCGTGCACCATCCAAAATACGACACCGTAAGCGTGACTGACCGAGATTCGTGATATTATACCGAACGCTCGCGTGGTGCGATTCAAAGCGATGTTAATGGCGTGAAAAATAGGCGAAGAACCGATTAAGAGTAGAAACTGCACGGCGCACTTGGTACTTAAAGCCGCTTTTTTGGTTCATCCACCACCACAAACACGGCTTTCGAAGGTTGGTTGAAAAACCACTCGGATTGGAAAAACAGACCACCTTCTCAAGTCGGTTCCCTATTTAGGCACTCCAGAAAACTCCAGAAAACTCAGGCAGTAAGAATGCGTACAGTGTCGTGCACACCGAAATTTGTCGAAACATAAAAATGTCACGGGTACGGCACACTGCCGGTTTGGAGGTGCTTGCTCCCTCTTCGTAATCTGCTCTCGAAGCGAACGAGCGGCTGATCTTTCAAGCTCTGGGACATCGCAGAATAACCCCCTCGAAGTTTTATGCTGCATAAGACGGAGCGTCGCACACACGCACCCCGTCTGATGCTTTTCCAGCTATACTGTACAAATATGCGTGTATGTATGCGAGGGGGGGAGGGGGGGTAATAGCTGAAAGCACTTGCTGTACAGCCCGCTACGAGGAAGGAACGTGTCTGCACGGGAGGACGAACTCGGGGATGGGAGAGTTGAAGAGCCATAAAAGCTGTACGCTTCAGGGCGCTATACCGTCAAGGGCCGCGCAGCTGAAATTATAGATGTAAATGTCACCGTACGTGATCACCGGGGACTCGAGCGTGTCGTCATCGTTTCCATGTTCTGTACTTACGGCGTGCTTGCTCGGGACCATAAAGCTACTCCTGAAGTTCCGCATTAGAGCGCGAGTTTGGTATTAGAGCACGCCGGTGCACGCCGGAGAGGCTCAGTCAGTTTGCAGTTCGTGTACGCTCACATTCTGTCGTGTCTTTCATTTCTACGCTACGAACGGCCGAGTTTTGTGAGCGAAATTCAGACCATTAAATGAAGAAGGGAAGAGCTCGCCAGCCATTTCAACAAATCAGACAGAACGATTGCAGCTGATTGCGACTCGTGTTGTTCCAGGTAGTTAAGCCGGGCTGAATGTCTGACAAGGTATTCTCATACTCTTGTATATAGAAGATAGAATGTATGATTTGTGCATTTTACTAATTAGGCGAAGATTGCCTTCAGTTCAACACCGTGTGAAGAAATTCCTATGCCACTGAACCTGCCCCTATGCCAGAACAGCAGCCTAAGAGATCGACATTTCAGTCTGCATGCAGCTGGATATTTCCCGCATATGCCACTGACAACCCTAGAGCATTTTCTTTCTCTAATCTGCACACGTTACCATAGGATATATAAGGGAGAAGTCGGGTAAAATTGTACATGCAATAACTGAAGGCAACTTTTTAGGGCTATTGTAGAGCCATCATTTTACCGAACCCGACGTTACTGGTCCTGCCTCCCTCCCATGTAGCGGTGACAGCGCTCCCGCCTGAGCTTTGCCGTCTCCATGGCAGTGTAGGGGCACAACGACGACCTCTTAAATCCGGTCTCCAGGACAGCGCATGGCACAAGCAATCTGCCGGCAGCCTGATATGAAGACCAATCACCACAACGAGCGTGCATGCAGTCGCCACCGAGTGGAGCTGCTCACCTTGAATCCTGCACGGAAGAAGCATTCTGTGTTCCGCGCGGTTCTGGTAAAGAAGCACTACAGTAGAATCAGCCCCAAATGCTTTTGTGCGCCTTATCGGTCTTAAGGGATCTTAAGTGCCTCAATAATTCTATCCTTCTTCACCGCGCAAAAAGCAGTCAATGCGCATTGATTCCTTGGCAACTGACATTTTAACCGCAGTGCCATCGGCTTTTAAGTGTAACCAACCGCGAGGGTTCGGAAAACTAGAGAAGTTGCCCTTAATACGCGCATCGCAATCATTTTTATTTTTCGTGCCACGCCACGCAATGCAGCTGTTGACGTGGTGAAGAGACCAGTGTAGAGAATGCATCGACTGTAATGAGCTGATATAGAAGTTTCATGCAGTCAGTCTCCACCACCGTGGTCTCCACGAATCGATACACTGAGCAATCTCAAAGTTTTGCGCCTAGCGAAATGGGCCTCGAGGCTCGATCATGTTATGATGATCTGCAAAGTTGTTTTCTGCTAGGAGATAGTGTACTTTTAACCCTAATCATGTTGTTCATGATGAGGTATCTCTAGCTGGCATTATTGTAAGGAACACAATTTTGAATTAAGTTTTTTTGTAATTTCCAGACTCGTCCCCTTTTAGCTATAGCATGGTCACTGCTTTAAAAACGTCATTACGTCCGAACTGTTCGAACAGTAAAGCTAACTGGCAGTCCATGTAAAGCAGCATTTTCGGGTTCCTCTGTGACTGCATCGCTTTGCATCGATATGCACCTGAGTTGGATGTAATGTTGCTTTGACATCCGTGACCCTGTACGTCTTCTACCGACTGGAGAGAAAACCACCGAATTGTTCAAGAAAGCAAATATCTGCTATTTATATTCATTGGAATGGTGCGTGGGACGTTATCAAACGAAGGTCTTTGCGTAGCTTTCAACTAAATCTGTAAATGTTTAGCGACTGATTCTCTTCTTCCTTCTATTTCCCATTTTGTTTCAGTCAAAGAACAGTGTCTGGCAGTGGCACCAACAAATTACATTATAAGTGACGTAATACATACAAGAACTACATTGTCTTCCCTGCTTGCTCATGTTAATTTGTTAATTCGCTCCACCTTTTACTTAAACCTACCACAGAAGCCGAATGAAGAGACTGAATGATAAATGCTTAGCAGAGTTCATTATGTGGCGCGAAAAGCTTGTGGTGTTCCTTTTTTTAATTTTTTATTTTATTTCAGCAGCGAAATTACAGCGTCTGTTACAGGGGCAGAGGCTAATAGCTGTGGCGTCTGACGAAGGCCTCTGTCCCTCTGCAGTCCTCTAAGTGCAGTGATATTGCCGCATAAAAGAAAGTAATGAACATAAATGAAAAAATGTCTATAGGAAAAAAAACAACAATCACATGAAACTACAAGCCCCGCTGGGGTGGTGTAAGGTGTGGGGTCGGGTAAGACGCCCGACTACTGTGCCGGAGTTCCCGGGTTCGAACCCGACCACGGCGGCTGCGTTTCGATCTAGGCGAAACGAAGTGGCGACCGTGTGCTGTGCGAAGTCAGCACACGTTAATGATCCCCAGGTAGTCGAAATTACTCCGTAGCCCTCCACTACGGCTCCCCTTTCTCTCTTTCCACTCTCACTCCCACCTTCATCCTTTTCCTTACGGCGTGGTTCAGGCGTCCACAGAGCAAGTGTGACAGATACTGCGCCTTACCCTTCCTATGAACCAATTATTATTATTATTATTATTATTATTATTATTATTATTATTATTATTATTATTATTATTATTATTATTATTATTATTATTATTATTATTATTATTATTATTATTATTATTATTATTATGACACTACAACACACCATAGGACACGACATAGCGGAGAAATATAAGCATTTATTATTTGCCGGGCGTATTGCAGGCTGATGTGCTGATCTATTATACTATATAGTTTATAATATAGTACAAGTGAGAGATAAAAAAGGGAAAAAAGGTTTAGAACTCCATGGTAAGCCTCATGTACGTTCGGGTAAATGGGGACAAAGAAAAGGGGAGAGGAGGGAAGGGGGCAAGACTAGCTGTTCTGTTACTTGTTCGAGTCTGAACAGGCTCAGCGCATTGAGGGAGACTTGCAGTGACAATGGGGAGGACGACTGCCCGGGACATTGCAAAAATTTGGATGACGTTGCGTACCTTAGTCTTTAACCGTAACGCGGACGCTTGTAGCTCTGAGGGCAGTGTCTGAATGTTACGCTTCTAAATTGCTGCTCTTCCATTTTCACTGCTCTTCTCTGTCCTTTGCCTTGATCGAAGAAACGCGTGCGCGAAGAAGCCTACTCTATTGACACATTGTCTGCTAAAATTATACGAATTTAGCAATGCGAAGAAACTCTAAGAATAGAAAAGCCACATTGTGGCCATAGTGCTTTTTGCGCTGTACTATAGTTCCCATTGTGGTTAAACCAAAACAGGTTTAGCAAAAACTTTATTCACAGGTCAGATTTCTTTCTCATCATCCTTGTTTCCGCTTCTTGCAATCGCTACACTTCAGCAGGAGCTGCCGGCTGAAAACGTTCATTAGATGTGCTCAGAAAATTGCAAATCATCGTATCTTAGCAACGTGGAGAATAAATGTATTTATTCAACAAATGTCAATGCATCATTATACAAGAAAAAAAAGAGCCATCTATATTTGTACGGTTGCGTATTTCAATGGTACCTGCTACCAAGCCTACTTTAAAATTGTTATTTTTAAGCGGCAAATCAACACTCTACCCTGCATGTTCGTGTACTTCACACCACGACTGGTTTACGTGCATGGAGCTGGTATGATAAATGTCGCGGCGTATACTCCAGGCTAGCTGTCACCCTTTTGATTGTCCTGATGTATATAGATCCTTTTTGCTACGCTTTGAGATTGCACGCTACTCTTCAGGCCTTTTGATACCACTCGTTGTCGATCACTTTCCAGGCAGTCAATATTCGGTGCAGCCAGAGCCTTTGTAGCTGCAGCCGCACCAAATCCAACTGCTGGTCAATTGTAATATACTGGTGCCTACTCAGTAAATTCTTTAAAACTATCCAAACCTCGCATGAACGGCAGCTAAGAGGAGGCAGTACAAACGAGTCGTAGAAGCGAAACGTTTAAGCATAAATTTTTGATGCCCCTCGCAGACCGTGAAACTTTAAGTAGACTCGGCTTAAGTGCTTCCATCTGCAACACATGCGCGTTATGCGTGCAGTAAAGGATATTCACTCTCTGACATCCACCCAAGCGCAGCCATAGGGATACTAAGGAAAGCTACACAGCTTTCTCAGAAACTTCGTAGTTAAAAAAAAATTCGTCCTGCTCCGAGAATCAAACTCGGGACCATCGAAATTCCGGGGCAGTCATTCTGCCAACTGAACTAACCAGGGCGGTTAGCAGAACAGATGGTAGTGTGACAGTGAATTGATCAATAACTCTAAGCGGGAATGGTGTTTGTCTGATATTGAGGTCTGATATGTGAGATATTTAGGTTGTAAATGGAATTCTCATCTAGCGATTTCAAATGCAGATTTACAGTTTCTCAGTGCACTCATACATTGGGCAGGTCTGAACAAAAATTATTATTGTCCGCTTCCCTCACGAAATCTCAATTTCTTCATATAACAAGAGTATTAGTGTTGTTGCAAATGCAGCTAAGAAGTCTACGATTTTGGGAAATTTAATTGGACAGTTACATTTATAAACTTGCTGGCGGCCTCCTAGTATATTTCGCTTGATTTCTACAACCATATCACCTGACCTTTTTTTCACACCGAATAAGGGCACTAGTTTCATTAGGTGCAACGATCGGAGCAACGTGCGCTGAGAGAAACGTAGCAATACGAAGATGTCCTCAAGTGTTTCTTTTTTCAAGAATGTTTTCAATAAATAAAATCGGCAACAAAATACCAGTGCCAAACTGTGTCCTCAACGACCTAGAAAATTGGGATTCATAAGGAATACAAGCTGCAAGAAAAATTCTAGACTTGCAAGTCGCAATCGCTATGCAATAAAACAAGCTCTCTCTGGCTAGGACTGTATCTTTCGCTGCTTAACAGATGCGTTTGTGTTTGATCTTTTTTTTTTTAAATGGCTGCGGAATACTAGCCTGAAGGGCTGAAGCTGCATACGAAATGAGAATATGTCGAATAGGGACCGAAAAAGAATGCGTAAGATTTTCGGGAGTGGAACAAAGAGAAGGGTATTGTGCTGCAAATACGCTACGGAAAGGAAACCTTTTGAAGAGAACAAAATGAGGAAGGAAGGTTTGAGCCGGACAGATGCTGAATTGTGAAACACATCCACAGAAACCGTTCTAAATGTGGCCCAAACGAAAATGGGGCCCCGCCTATTTCCTCGCATGTTCGCTGCCGAGACGGACCTCCACCGGAATATATTTCGACAGAGGGCAAGGTCTGTTATTTTTCTCTGAAGGTAATTCCCAATCTGGGAATTCTATCTACGTACTTAGTTCGTTCGGAAATATTGCCTGCACTGAGCTTGAGGAAGATATGAGGAGGCGAGCGGGCAGCGTCAGCAGCGCAGTGCGTCGACATCTTCCGGGAGGCACAGAGAAGACCACAGGCACAGGACCACGAATCAGTGTAAAGAAGAGGCCTGCGTTTCGCTTCAAAGATAAAGAGGCAATGGATCGTGGAAAAAACAAGGGCCTTATGATATGGAGCTGACATCGGGAGACTCTACCATAGGGAACACACAAAGGGCAAACGCCAACGCGTATCCTGAAATTCAAAAAAGAAAGGGATAACAGTACTGGCCATAAGCCGTACCATATTAAAGGAGGAAAACTTGCAAACGTTGTTTAAGCTTATTTACATTGCAAGAAGCCTTCTTTATCGGTCATGTAGAGGCAGTGTCCGCTAGAAGACACAGCGCCAGAAACGATAAAACTTTGAAAAGGAACCATGAAAGCGGACTAAAAATTTAACCCTCAAGTCGAACGCGGAATAAATTTAGAATATGTTTTAAGAATCAGGCTCATGGGGATGAGAAGGTAACATTAAATACAGGAGATAATGGGTCCGCAAGCGCCCGCACCACTTGGTGGCAGTATCGAGGGAAGAATTCGTGGTTTAGCCAGCAATATATATTTTAAATTGATCAGGAAAATCAGGCTTTCAGATTAGAAAAATCAGACCGTTTCTGCGGCGAGGAGAAAAATAGCCTCGAACCGAAGCGAGATTTAATTTCGCGAAGAGCATGTTCATCTGAGCTGAATAGATCACTGCTAAGCTGCCGCCAGTGAATAATTCGTCTCCTAGCTAGTCGTTTCAATACTTCTCTGTAATTTTCAAGCATATGTAATGACTTTCCTGGTGCAGATTTTCAATATTGGCTGATAAACGTTATCACCGCAATCCAAGTGAATATTTCAGCAGTAGCTAACGCCAAAAACACGTTTCTGAATACCAGTCCTCTATTGTTCCTGGTTTCTAAACTAAGCGAGTGTTAGTCTACTTTTACAGGTACTGAAGAAATGTTCTCTTATTTGTTTCTGACATGCCAGTTCCGCCCCACGAGTGTTGTAAAATAATTGATAACACCTTCTCGTCCTTTTCCGTACAATCGATCCACACAATTGTACCATTCCTCTGACACTCAAGTTCCCCTGCTATGCACTCTATCTTTATTGACTTGGTTGGCGTTGGTAAACGCATCAGTAATATCGAAAGTTCTTCGTTCTGTGTTGCGGCCTTGAATAGCTCTAAAAATAGTAAAATGTACAGATTTTTCTTTTTGAAGCATTATGTTAGGTGTACAGCATTTTACCGTGTTTTCCACCCTTTTACCAAAAAAGAGCCTCTACGCAGTGGGCAGTTTTGACGCAACTGGAAAATAGCTGTTAAAATTTCCTCATAGTTATACCCTTGTTCTGTTTTGAGCCGCAAAATAGTTATTAATTTCACCATTCTTTCCTGCTCCACTTAAGTACCTTCAAAATACGAAAATTAGCTACTCAGTAAATAAATAAATTAAAACACTTTGTTATTTTAGTTATGTGCCGCACTAACAGGTACACAGCTCTCTTCGTCGATGTTAGAAGTTTCGCAATTTTTGTCCGACACGCTGTCGATAAGCAGACTGAAGCCCAATAAGTCAATACGTAAGCTATAAAGTAGCTATAACAACACACGCAGCCTCTACCATTTCAGAAGTTTTCCTTGGGCTCCACAACCAGCAAATCAACTGTTTCGAATACATTTCTGCCTCTCTTTATGCCTTTCATGACAAACCTACGGAGACGAGTGAACACGAAAGTACGCTATAAAAAAATCATAAAATATCGCTCTGCAATAACATTCGCCTACCAGACGTCACTAAAAGCAATCCCATGCAGAATTGCGGTGCTCCACTTGCACGCAGATAAAGCAGAATCAATCAAAAGAAAAGAGACTCAGTGCAGAAAGGGGGAAGATGAGGAGGAGGAAAGGCAGTGAGGTTAACCGGTAAAAGAAACCGGTTTGCTACCCTGCACTGGTTGAAGGGGGTTAGCGGATATAAAAGTGACGAGTAAGAGAGGGACGGGGGAAGTCAATATAGCCACATCATAGCCATATCACATCAAATCACCACACATCACAGTCATATCACGTTACATAAAAACAAAATCACAGCCTATCGATCGCGCCCGTGGTTTTCAAGAAGCGGAGCAGTGCCTGGGAGGCCTTTACCGCCGATGATCACCGCGGCCAGTGACCTAGAACCTTTATTTGAGTCAGTGGGCGTCCATCTAGACGCTCCAGCGCACGGCAGAGAAACTGTCTTTCCGCACTGTATATGGGGCACTTACAAAAATGCGGCCTATAGTTAAGTCGCACCCGCAGGTTAGACATGTATCTGGAAACAAAAAACGTAGTACCAAGGGACTGCACGATGATAGCCATTGTTGACTGACCCCAGCCCTGTGGCACAGTCTAAAAATGATCGCATTCCGTTCCGCATAGTCCCCTCTTGCGAGAAATATTCTAGCTGCCAGCTGTCCCTGTTACGGCAGATTGGCAGCTCTTTAGTGACCGCCGGATATTTCACTTCACGGGTTCAAAAGAATGGCCGCACATTGGTTAGCATAAGGTACGCATCCTAAGCAGCCGTACCCGCATGAAAGAAAACCAAGTAGCAAAATGTCCTACATAGCATCCGGCAAAAGCTGCACAAAAAAAAAAAAAGAGTGGAATGAAATGATGACGGGCAGAAAAATTGCACTTGGAATCTAGGGGCGTGGGCTCGTCATCTATATTATAACTTGAAGAATGAGGCTATATATTTTTTTCGGTAATTTTGTTACATTATCTTTCCCCATTTTTTCATGATCATTTCAACACCGATGTTTGTCTGCATTTTCCTCTCTTGAGCTTGGAGAAGATAGACTACTTCAGTATTATGTCGGTGAACCTCAACTGCTTTAGAGTGGTCGTTAAGAGGCAGCCGGATACTCAACTCTCGACCTCCCTTTTTATAACCATAATGTGTATAAATTCACAAAATCTGAAAATACGTCACCACATAGCCTTTGTAAGAACTTGTAGTCCTGAAAATGTTCTAAGATAAGAAACACAGGAGAAACTAAATATATTTGGCCGGGCAAAGCTTAAAGATTGAAAGAGGGGCCGATATGTGATTTGTATTTTCCCACTGCGTGACTGATAAGGCCAGAAGGAAATTCGTTGCCACCATCATGTTCTGTAGTGTGAGGCACAGCGTGGCGCAATCGTGGCATATGTGGCAGTCGCAGTTTTCTTGAAAACGTGAAACGAAAAAGGGGACATCATTCATTCTTTGCTGAAGCGTACACCATAGATGCTATTTCTCACGAATGTCACAGTAGCGGAGTCTACTCTCTCATGGTGCTATTGACAGCGTGCCTAGATTTCATTAAGAGCGTTGACAACAACACCTCGCTGGCTTTCCTGGAATATTTTGAACGCCACCAAGCACAGCGCTAGCGAAACACATTCCGCAAGATACGCCGAAGCCATCGCCTCGCCTCCAGGAAGAAGTAGTAAAGAGAAAAGCCAGGAACGAGGCATAAAGAGCAATGCCTCCTAAAGCCTAAAGGTGCTTCTTTTGTTTCCCACCTTCTTCCTACGCGTCTCTAATGTGCGTCGGTACATTTTCTTATCATTTCTTTTAAACTGAATTCTAGTACCATGTGAAGCGAGCATTCCAGCAAGCTAAAAACCAAGCAAGCAAGATAGCGCGGAAGTTGAAAAAGGATGCAAGTAATAAGACCGTGCCGCTGTTTATTTTCCGGCGTTCCTCCCACTGGTTTGTACGGCGGCCCCTTCGTCAGTTCTTGACTCATTTCATGAGAGTCACAAAGCGAGAAGAACGCTGCTGAGAATACGCTGCTTATCTCGCAAAGCTGCAGGCAGTGTAAAAAGAAGACAGCAAATTAAAAATGAAACACTTGAAGGGTTGGGTGCTACAGAACCCCCGGCAGAGAGCCACTTCACGTCGCCCGCTCCGACCTCAGTCAGCCGTCGAGTACAAGAGCGCAGTGGGGGACCGCGGGCCTGAGATGAGCTGCGCGGGTGCCTTCACGAGACGCCGGGTAAGCGACGCAGGGTGCCTGCTTTATCGCAAAAGCGTCCGCGCAAGCCAGCGTGGGGCTTTTCCGCAAGAGGGCAACGGTTGTGACTGACTATATAGTCCTGCATCGCCACCCCGTATGCCTCCACCGTGGCCGGCTCAAGCAGTTTTGCTTACCGTATACCACTGCACGTTCTCGGTGTATGTGCAAGACGTCACACCTTTCCGGTTCTCTGCGTACCCTATTCTTTGTTTTCTGAATTCATAGCCATCCAAGCACAGGCGTTACTCTCATCTGTTTTTGTCGCTTTCCTAACCAACCCTCTCCCCCTCCCCTCCATCGAAAGAGGAATGCGCGCAGTCGCGGAGTATATCTTCTCTTCTTCTATTCTTGGTCCCTTAGTTTTCTTTTTTCTTAAAAGACTAACATTTGTTGCAGGCCACAGATACTAAATTCTTCCTTCTACCCTGGATTCATGCAGTTTTATTTCTCACAAAAACAAGTGGTCTTGCTGAGGGGAGAGGAGAGCGGCTTCAGCAGCCAAGTCACCGTATCAGGACCCCATTTCCTAAGCGACAGAGTGGGCTGAATGCAAACGCTCCTATTTTATTTAAGAAGGCGTTCTGGCTTACATTCTGCCCTCTATCCGTTGGGTGTAAAAGTGGCGTCATTCGCTAGAAACTTCAGCGCCCAAATCGAATTCTTCACAAAGAAAAGAAGTATAACGTTACATTTGACGCGCAATGTGGAAGTATTAATATAAGCGCACAAGTAAACCTGCTTTCAACTGCCGCTTTTTATTCTTCTCATTGTATGCGACAGGACATCTATGATGACATTTCTTGTACCGCATGGAAACGCGATTCCTGCCTGAACCGCTGCGGTAGTGCTGATCATATTTTCCCGCTCATTTAGGCCTTATCGTTTTACAGTCAGCTTTCTGGTTTATATTCGTTTGCTCTTCCTTTGTTATATTTTTCTCGTGCAGGCTGTCATACTGTAAGGGAAAGGGGAAACATGAAAACCTGGGTTTGCAAGCTAAAGACGACAGTAAAAATCGAGCGCGTCAATAAAAGTAATATTGTAAAATAACGTATATAAATTATTACATGTGTAGAGAGTAAATAAAAATAATATTATATCTACAAAACATAAAATGTTAGCAAAACCAATACCTTTCGCCCGTTCATGTTATCGGATTTTATTAAAAGGTTAGTAACCATATCTCATGCCTGACTGACTCTTGTCACACGCCTCTAAGAACGAAAGTTATATGCGTCGCTGAGCCGGAAACTGTGCTCGATAAAATTTTTGTGAGGCGCGCCGATTACGTAAATGACATTCTACTAACCAAGAAGCAGCAACCCAAGCGGAAGTTTCTGCGCTGGGTGACGCAATCACAATAGCAGTCCTGACTGCTTCCAAACTCACGCAGTCGCTTGATCATTCCGCTGGAAAACGTTCTGACCCCACAGTTCCGATTCCCGCCCTCGACGCCCCGAGGGGTGATGCACTTTGCGAACTTCCCCTTCGCCTTACTCGCAGCGTAGGGGTCAAAAATGGCGCTTGGGTGGAAGGGAGGAGAAAGGAGAAGAGGGGGGGGGGACCAGGAAGCAATCGGACACGAAATCACGGTGGAGCGTTGAGCCGAGGAATAAGCGGGCCCATTGGCACTTAAAAACAGACCCAATAATAAATGAACACCCGCCTGGTACGCGCAAGGAGCCCCGAATTCGTATAAGAGAGCGCTTAGAGCTGCAAATTAAGTTTTGAAGAGCCTTGGTGCCTGCCTGGGGAGGAGAAACAGCGCCAGAGAACGCATGTTGTTCGGGTGTTCTGCATAGCCACGGTACGTGTTCCGCGCGTAGTCCTCGCCGAACTATAAATGGAAAACATCGGGATAGACCATGATCAATACGTGCTGTTGTAGTGGAAAATTCATGTTGAGCTTTGGAGGCAGAGAGAGAAGAAAAATAAAAGGACGATTAAAGGAGTCTAAACACTGAAGGATCTCAAATTAAGTGGCTTTCTACCATAACCGTGCTGGGTAAACACATTTTCTTTAAATAAACGCAGCCACTAGTTAGCCAGTACTTGCGACGAGCGTCTATGGTTATAGCCGATGGTAGAACAAGTGAACTTGCGATTAGGGCGACTGGTTGCTCGCTCGTTTCGTCTTAACTTGTCTTGGAGTCTGCTCTTTCGCTGCTCTTTCACAGGACATGCAACATAATGTAGTTACATTCATAGTTCCACACCTCTGCTTGTCCGCTTGTAATAAAGGAAAACTTTTTTTTGGCATCTAGTCAGTTTCAGATTCGCGCCTACAGCGCTCACGAGGTTCACGATTAAAGGTAAATCTGTTGTGGTCCCGAGTTGGAACTAGAGACAACCTTATCCGTAGCAGTCAAACTATACTCGAATTCGTGTCAGTTCCTGTCTACAAAGCCGGATAAACTTTTTTTTTTCACTTTGATCTTTTCTTTTCAATTTTGCTTCATTCGCTTTTATCTGGTGAAGTCATTCCCGCGTTTCTGCAAAGTTTTCCTTCAAAAGCACTCAATGACGAGCCATGATAACTGATTTAATATACCCACGAAATAAACGCTGACCTTTCTACGTAAACAATTTCCGTTCACCACTGATTGTTCCACTTAATTGCGGAGTTCCAATGGGCGCAATCCACTGACCGCAAGTTTCACGAAAAAGTTTGCACATAATGTAGAATGCGGACTCAAGTTTCCCGACTTTTCTTCGACAGCAAAAACAAAGGCTCTGGAGGGTGGCTCATTTCGGCACCTCTCATCAGAATATTTCTTTTTGACCGAAACTATACTGATTTCGTTGACTCACTGAAAATTTAAGCCCGCTGCTCACGAATCTTTTTCGCATTCTTTGCGAATGCATTCTTATTCGGCCAGCCTTAAATGTATACTTACATTGCTCAAACCTGCACTGTGCCACACAAACCAGAAGTTTAATACTCAGTTACGCTCCATTCGATAGTCCGATACAACTGAAATATGCAGCAACAAAAACACACAATTTTTGATGAGCGACAGAACGTACTCCGTTGTTAGAGCTTTTCTGTTTACCCAGATAAAGCGCTATTCCTCATGGCTAATTAAAATCTCAAGAAATTTTGATACCTCTGACTTGTTTAGTAGCTTCAATTGAAAAAAAAAAAAAACTGTCACTGTTTGCTATCCAGCGGAATAATACATGCGCCGCGAACCACACTTCATAGTTAGCAACTGTTTCCTTTTATTTTTATTTGTATCCCAGAATAGATCTAAAGAACACACTACAGAGTGGAGTTTGCGTCCTGTTTTCTAACAAAATCATTTCGATCGACAAGCCAGACATATCCCAGCCCTACTACAAAATCATGTAGGAGTCATTAGCTGGCCTGTTATTTTAGTTGATATTCAATCGTTAAATAACGCAGCGGATATTCAATAACGTCGGGGACAAAAAGAGTAGCCTTAATAACACATCTGCTACACAACAAATTCTTCCCTCTTATTTGGCATAGCCATTTATCAAGCTAAGAAAAGGACTTCGTAAATCGATTCTCTGAGCCTCACAGAAAATGCAAAAATAAAAAGCCTAATATTTCTTCGCCACCAAAAGCGCAGCAAAAGGAACCTTTTCAATAAGAAGCGGCATGTGGTATCATCACAAGCACTACTCATCGTCGCTTTGAAGATATCGATCAGATTCGTTTCCTATGTCCTTTTTCTTGGTCTCAACCATGCAACCGCAGAGGGTACTCACTCGGGTTGCCATGGTTGCATAAACAAAAAGGCAATACAGTAGTTATTTGTTCAGCGCCGTTTCGAATTCACTAGTCAATAGCAAAGAATACCGAGCAGGAGTTCTCGTAAATCCTAAGCCTAGTTTTGAAACTCGAGTTAAGTTTTCTCTTTTCACATTTCATCTGAATTCTCAATAACGCGCTGCCTGAGGCCTTAAATGGAGTGACTTCTCTTTGAAATACATGAAACGAAACAAACAAACGGACTAGCAAACAAACAAATTTGACAGCCAATGCCAGGCATTAAAATGCTAAAGGCAGTTCATTGCTTTTACTGTACTCGAAAGATGAGCCCACATTGATCAGCTTTGCTTGTATGCACATCAGTACAGGGATAAAAACAAATCACGAGGGCTTCGAGTTAGCTAAACATGATTTCAAGAAATATAGAGGTTGGAAAGGAAGGCTATGGTTATCGGGTGATGCGCGTTTCTTTAATTTCCCAAGTCGCGGAGCATCAATTAATTGTTCGCTTCTGAAATGGTAAATGGCCCAAGGCAAGCCGAGCGTAGTGCTTCTCTACCATCTACTCCACTACCTCATTTGCAAAGTAAGGTGGCTTCTCTGCACGTTTATTTCGACCTCCACTCTGCCTGCGGTGTGCAGCACTTTTGAACTATGTGTTTTGTAAGTGTTGTTTATTTGTTTCAAGAACGTTTTATTATTGTACTAATAACTAACTATAGGGAAGTATTCAGAAAGTTGGAATGGGAGCAGTTAGGGATAAGGGTAGATGGAGAATACCTCAGTAATCTGCGATTTGCTGATGACATTGCCTTGCTAAGCAACTCGGGGGATGAACTGCAAATAATGATTGGTGACCTAGACAGGAAAAGTAGAACGATAGGCTTGAAAATCAATATGAAGTAGACTAAGGTAATGTTCAACAGCCTCGGGAAGGAGCAGCAGTTTACATTAGGTAGCGAAGTACTGGAAGTATTAGGCGAATATGTCTACTTAGGACAGGTAGTAACCGCAGATCCTGACCATGAAAAGGAAATAACAAGAAGAATAAGATTAGGATGGAGCGCGTTTGGCAAGCACTCACAGATTATGACTAGCAGCTTACCGGTATCGCTAAAGAGGAAAGTATATAACAGTTGCATCTTACCTGTACTCACCTATGGGGCTGAAATGTGGAGGCTAACCAAGAGAGTTCTACTTAAGTTGAGGACAACCCAGAGGGCTATGGAACGAAAAATGGTAGGGGTAACATTAAGAGATAGGAAGCGTGCAGAGTGGGTCAAAGAAATACTTCAACTTACCGACATCCTAGTGGAAATTAAGAAGAAGAAATGGGCATGGGCAGGACATGTAGTGCGAAGAGAGGATAACCGGTGGTCGCTTAGGGTAACAAACTGGATTCCAAGGGAAGGAAAGCGTAGTAGGGGGCGGCAGAAAGTTAGATGGGCGGATGAGGGTAAGAAGTTCGCAGGGGTCAAGTGGTTGCAGCTAGCACAGAACCGGGTTAAGTGGAGAAATATGGGAGAGGCTTTCGCTCTGCAGTGGGTATAGTCAGGCTGATGATGATGATGATGAACTAACTATCCATGACGCAGCACCAGGTCCGAAGAAAATAAAAATACTAAATAATGCAATAAATAGACGTTAGAATTTCGGAATGTGTTGTGATAATTTAGTCTCCGTAAATTATAGTGTGTAATGCCGTGTTATTAAAGAAAATGTCAGCGTAATATATTAAGTTTTCTAAGACGGAGAAGAGTGTTTTCGAGTGTTCAGCAGCTCTCCGGAGCCTGGGCATAGCGCCATGAGCATGGAGTAATTGCAAGAGTAAGCAGTTACTTATTTTCTATAACGTGTACAACACTAGCAGTCAGCAATCTTATGCTGCTATCGTGAGTACAGTCAAGAAATTGAATTTTACAATGACAGCCTCTGCTAATGATAAACGTTTTGGCTTCCTCAATAAATTCCCTTTTTTCCACGAAAGGAGCAGTAACCGGTATTAAATCAAGGTGGGTAACATTCCTTGACGTTTCGCATTAGGCCGGTATTTTGTTTTCACGGAAGTATTTTTTGCTTGCCATACCTTTTTTCCGTTTTTAGACACAGAAAAAGGATATCGCCAGAATGGCTTGTACGCCACTGTATTATTCTTAATATAGAGCACCGCATTCTCCTTTCTTTGATAGATATAAGAACGATGTTTCTAGCCAGCTTTATATTAAGCTGGCATATATATGAAGTCCTTATTATTAACTACGTTTATTTTTGTTTTCGTTATTTATTGCCAACGTGATCGCCAGTTACAAAAAAAGAAAAACGTTATTGCACCTTGAAAGAAGTAAGCCAAATGATTGTTTCAGTTTAGTTGCGACATGGCTCCTCTGAAACGCGCGGACGGTAAGGCAACCATAATCCATCTCTCTATATGTGGCAAAAATATTCTGAGCTGGTAAGTCGTGAAATAGGCTGCGACAAGTTAAGCAGATGCTATACACACGTCTCGCAGTATGAATAAACCACCGCTGTAAACCACGGGACAGGAAGGCCGGACACAATGATGCCCGTGGTGCTATTAATAACCTAGGAGGATGCCACATAACGTGCCAGTTGAAAGACACGTTTATGAGCTTAAGCCCATAAACTCGATAAAGTGATAGCACGACGTCACTGTGTACTACGTCCTAGCCGCGGCTGCTTCTTCCACGTGTCGCAAGTTACGCAGCTTTTATGAGTGCGGGGAGCTCCTAAATAGCTTCGATAGCCCTTAGTATCAAATATCACGAAAACAAAAGGCTAAAACACCTGTGTTATGCAACTGCTGCCATGCACAGTGAAGTGTCTTGACCTTTTTATTTATTTCCTTTTATTTTACGTGCAACTTTCTTGGGAAAGCATTCCACTTCGCGTTTTCGCGAGCTGGAGCCGATATTGCGTTGTGCGAGTAACCTTAAACAGGCGGTGCTGCTGAGATGACAACAAAATAAGCGAAGCTAATGTATCCTGAAATCGGGGATAAAGTTAACAACGAAGGGAGCCTTTGCTTTCAACCATGTCTGCGCGGTAATTCTTGGTTATGCAAGAGCGCCTCATCGACTTCTTATCAAACATCAACATTAATCTGCGTGTGAGATATAAACAATAATCAATGCGAGATCTCGGTATACATTTCTGTGCTGCCTTCGCACACGGTGCAAAGCTTAGCAAGAGATATTCACCGACAGGCACGACGGCATCGACAAGCACGACAAAATGCCGAGACTGTGGTCAGCGTAGCTCTTGCTACAAAAAAAAAAAAAAAAAAAAAAAACTTCTCTCTGTTTTTCAAGTATCCAACAAATCCCAACGAATGTCGGTTATATTTACTGCGCAGTACCTATCCTGATCGTCTCCATTTCGTTCTCTTCATTTCGACTCGAACACCATTACCTCGCATTTATACCTGGCCGGCTTAGCTCTTTTCCTGTCCTTTATTATTATACGCCTATCATTTTCGTGCCCGTAGCTCACTCTGGCGTCCTCATTTTAGATTTAATCCTTTTCGTTGCCATTTACGTTGCTGCCCCATACGCGATGACTTTTTGAATATACAGGAACCAACCTTCAAGATACACGCAGTGGAGCCGTGTTTCATACGTGTCACATTTTGATAACTGTGAAAGCTGTCCCTCATAAACATTGCCAGACCTATGCCTAATGTTGCTTATGCAGTTAATTGATGCAGTGGATAGTGCCCAGGATATTGAGCATGCCTCTCTGGAGGCAGCTCGTAGCTATCGCGCTCTTTTAAAGATACCACACGCTTTACCGACTTCCTAGCCCATGGGTTATACAAAACAGAATATTGAACTCCTTTTTTGAAGTTATTTACAATTTTCCTGAGAAGCCGTGAGACATGATATACGTCCGCCGAGCATCAATATCATTATGTAACATACCATACTTTGTCAACCGACCACGTTGGAAACAACCTGAGCGCTATCTTTCTTTTTTTTGTGGCGGGGATGAAGCGAAATTATTTAATGGTTGGATATGTAGTTTTCATTAGGATGATGTTATATACTGCGGTTTTTTGGGAGGAGAAGTAGACCATAAGAAACTAGCTGCAAACGTAAATTCCACCGGAAAGTATCCTTTTGTAACCTTTTGTAAAATGACATCAGTCAGCTTCCTTGCACAACAAGAACTCCTATACCACGGTGGCGCGGCATGTCATTGGAGCAGAAGATTGGTGCAGTGCTGATAACTTCCTATTCAGGATTTATGTATAGCACGATTATGGCGAGTAGCATTTCATTGCTAAGCGGAGATAAAGAACGATACATGTGAAGCAATGGCTTAGCAGAGTGGCTAGAAATGTCTTTACCGTGGCGGCAAGAAAAGCGAGGAGCCTGTAATAAAGGGGTGCGGCCTTATCCTGACAGGCGCGCGAAGGCTCCAAAGAATGTTTCATCAAAATCAGTTTTGCCCGCCATACTGAATGAGTTTTTGCAGAGAAGGTCACGTCGTGTTTTGCAAATTGTCTGGTGCATTTTTGCGTGCTCTAAGGTAAGAAGGGAATTTTCACAGTATTGTGGTAGTTTACATTGTAGGATCAGGATTTAGTCCTGGCATAGAGTGGCACCTGTTATCGAAGAACGACGGAATATCGAGTTCAGAATTATGCCGAGGGTAATTAGCAATGTTTTGAAATTTGTGGCGCAGCTCACTGTGGTATTACAGTATTACAAAATATTACAAAATGATATTTCTGCCTATCTCGCTAAATCCTTTAAAGTGACAATTTCCACCTGTTTCGGCGTCAATTAAGAATCCGTATACATTGATCTACCGCTTAGTTGTAGAACTCCTGCTCAAGATATATGCTCAGTAGCTTCGCGAAATTGCGCTTAAACGTTTGAAGCTGAATGTTAGCTGCATGAACAGCGAAATATGTTCCCAGCAATTATTTCCGAGAGACGACTCGCAGGGGACCACTAACATTCAAATACTTTCACCTTTGCTCTCCCCGTACAGGGTCAAGATTGTATTAAGTAAAAAATTTAGCGCAAAAAAAGAACACATTGGACAAAGAAGAACACATAAGACGTTTGGCGAGCGCTTTGTCCTTTGTGTTCTTTTTTAGCGCTAAATTTTTTACTTAATGGATCACCAACTGGCCCGGCAACATGCTCTCCTCAAGATTGCATATTTGCTATATTGTATCTCAAACGATACAGTATCAGTTCTTGAAGCAAACCGTACTTTGTCATCAAAACCGAAGTCAGGAGCTGCCTGCTGAGGAACATATTACTTTATTAAATCATACGAGCAGAGTCGATGTGCTCCCAGTCGACGTCTGCCTATTTCACTTTTCACTAAACTTTATGTTAGCGTCAATACACGAGACGACTAGCGCCGTACTATCTCCACCAAGGCTGTTTATTTGCCCTCTTTCTCAACAGCGAACGTCACGACTAGTGGTTATACAATAAATGGTGAGCAAATGAAAATGCGCACACGAGTGGGAATAAAGAAGCGAGGGGTCACCTCCTGAAGGTACTCAGATCAGCGCTCCTAGCTTCATTTGCCGACTCTTTATCGCCCAAGGGGTAATCGCGGCTTTCGCTGCTAGGAAAGAGCGTAGTGAACCGGCATTGTCAAGTTCTCCGTAGAGAAAGCCGTACCAGTCTCAAATTTGCTATTGGGAACCAGTGGCAGTAAAAAAAAAAAAAAAAAAAAAAGAGCAAAGATGTGTTAGGGTGTCGAAGAGAAAAGCAAGAGGACTGTAATGTTTTCAAGGAGTGCTGACGCTCGCTGTCCTTGTTTAGCGTAACTCCATCGCAGCGACGGCCAGGCGTAACGCGGTCGCCGTCGTGCGCTGCGGGAGTGCCGCCGCCGTTACCATTACCCTGCATACGTGAAAGGGAAGCATGCAGAACAGCGAATGATTAATGGTCAGCCGTAAGGTTTTCTTCCGCCCACCAGCCATAGGTTCCCGTGTTGCCGCAGCGCTGCCGCTGCACCTCACCTGTCTGTGAAGTTACGGCGGCCTGGCTGTCCTCGCATATTTTGCCAGTCCTCTATAGAAACAAATCCTGCCTTTTTTTTTTTTTTTTTGCAGCCACAAGCGTACAGGCATTAGCTCGCCCCGGGCACGGCGAACACAGCTGTAATGATCACAGCTCGGAGACGTAGCAGCTATGTAGTGGATGGATAAAACTCAGCGGATACAAGAGGTCGGGAGCGAAGCTCTTTCTATAGGTTTGCCTGCCTTTGAATCGCATGGTGCGCCTTTGTGGGGGACGCAACCAGAATCTGAATGAACTCAAGACATTAACGGGAACCCTCCTGGTCGGACTGGAAGGTGAAAAATAAACGGCACCGACGAAAACAAAGAAGTAATGACATTTTTGCTTCCACATGGGAGTATTAATTGTTGGCAATGAAAGCGAAACAAATTAACTGTGCTTTAAATCAAGCCCATGAGTGATTGCAGCCATCTTTCGTGTACTGGTAGCTGGTTGGTTGGTTGGTTTGTGGGGTTTAACGTCCCAAAGCAACTCAGGCTATGAGAGACGCCGTAGTGGAGGACTCCGGAAATTTCGACCACCTGGGGTTCTTTAACGTGCACTGACATCGCACAGCACACGGGCGCCTTGCTTTTCGCCTCCATCGAAAAGCGGCCGCTGAGGCCGGGATTCGATCCCGCGTCCTTGGGAACAGTAGTCGAGCGCCGTAACCACTGCGCCACCCCGGCGGGGTTGTACTGGTAGCAGTTCACCTTCGGGACGATTGGCTACAGGGGGCTGACATAAAGTTCTTGAGTAAAAAAGGGGGGGAGGTGCCAACGGAATGAAAAAACGTTGACCGACCTAAAACCGTCGATGAGGGAGTGATGACGCGGCCTCTGCGTCCAAGCAATATATGTGAACGGGTCATTTGATTCAAGACTCAATGCCGTCATATGATTTCTTGTTGGCTTCAGCGCTTTCCAGACCTTCAACAGGTGGAAATAACCGGCCCAAGAAAGTTGCATATAGGACACCATGAGCTGGGAGGTGAACGTCGAAAACATTAATACGTCCGTGTGAAGGCTGAAAAGAGAGAAATCCTAAGCCGGATACACCGAAGCCTGAACTTATCTTCTATGGTGATACTGGGGTGGATGTATACCGAAAAGGGGGGAGCATGGCCAATCCACCACGGGCCCTATGCCCTTGCATCGTAACATGAAAGGCGTCACTTGTGTTCTACGGCACCGCGATTTGAGGACAGCGGTTAGATAGTGTACGTTGTAAAATTAGGCATTTTAGGATATATCTGAGAACTTCTTTATCAGTGCAGTTTCCGTTAGACTCATCTGCAGTGCTCGCTCCAAAGAATCTTGGAGTGTGCACTTGGCGAATGATTTAAAACAACAGCCGGTCGCGTGAGAGAATTTGTGGAAAGCCTACAAAAAAGCTACGTAAATCGTACCGTTATGTAAACAGTGAGTTAGTTGTTTTCGAGGTGATCCAGAACTTTCCTGTCGAAGCTTATCTTCCTCAAGCCAATAATTAACAAAACTGGTAATTCGTCTTTAGTGTTTGACTTTGGTGAACGAAAACATAGTGCAGATTAGCATGGGAGACTCTGAATCACACTGAATCAATTTCACTGGTCGAATTGTACAGATCCCAAGGGGTTGCGTTGCTCTACGGCTAAATCTGATGTTATCGTTTTCCGCAAAATCAGATTTCTTGCGCAACTACCACCAGCTAGCGAACTTAATATGTGCGGAGTCCCCATTCCTCAAGCAGCGAAAAATAAAATCCTGAGCCTAATCTTACAACAACGCGGTTTCAATGGTGATGCAACGTAATCACTAGCACCTTACAACGCTGGAATCAATGCCTTTAAATGCTCATTTTTCCACACGGAATACCTCAATGGAATGGACGCCCGCCTGAGGTCGTAAAAAGTATCGATGTAATTGAAAAATTATTTCTTGATTGTTGCTGAGTTCTTTCCTTTTTCTTTGCTAAGTCATATTACTCCTATGTTTTCTGCGATGTAATTTGCCGCATTTCGTTTATGTTTTTTTTTTTTGCCCTCCTACTCGGACCCATCTCAGGGTCTGCCGTACGGTAGAATTAAATAAATATTTAGATAAATTAAAGTCTTTGAAGGTACTTCGCTGCAAGTTATGCGACTCATTCGCCGCATTGGTAACCGCCAATCCGGCTTGAGGGAAGATAATACTCTCCGCTTAGTAGAAGTCTTTGCGATCGGTCGCATAGCCTACATATGCCCTTATCTACATCTTATGTCAGCTGAAAAAGGCAAAGTAGAGGCCGTTTTTGAAAATGCGTCAAAAATGGCTTGAGCTGCCCAATCACACAGCGACTGAGAGGCTTACGCCTCGGTCTTCATAACAGCCTGAGTGCATTATTCAAGCAATCATCACTTCCAATACCAACGGCTATCGGGCATACCAAATGGCAGATACCATTCGGTTCAGACTCGGCATAAATTACGAAAGACAAGGCGGACTGACAACTGACCCTCCCGAACATATACGAGAGCTTTTGATCATCCCACTGGTAATTCGGTACGCGCACCTAGATTTACATCCTGACCGTCGTGCAGGGAAAGCCAAATATTTCGTCAAACGTTTTCTTAATGATACATCTGTGGTTTATGTCGATGCAGAAGATTCATCGGCTGGAAAGATCGTAGCGCTGGTCACCACAGAACAAAATACAGTCATAACTGGAGGAGCTATACGTACTCAACACACACATGCTGGAGAGGAAGGAACCGTTCCTCTAGCCAATACGGGATCCTCGGCAGAAACCATAGTCAGTGACTCAAAACTGCTATACGTAATTGCACGTTGGAACGAACTCCCGACAAGCAGCCCACATTCTCGAAAAATTATAAGCCCCTATGGCGCATTCACTTAATTTGGACGCCTGCTCAAGCCTCCCTTGCTGGCAATGAGGCGACTAACTGTCCCGCCAAGCTGGGTCGTGCTGCACGCCCGCTATAAGCTCCGGCAAGTACAGGTTGTCTTCTTATAAAGAAATCCTGCAGCATCACAAGTCTGCCAGACTCAGTTTATCCCCTGCAGACAAACAGTCCCCAAACGCCAGGCCAAAGCATAGCGTGAACATCAAAATAACACCTTTCTAAATCCTCACTTATGCTGCCTATATAAGGAAGGACTTTATTCAGAAAAATGCGAAAATTGTGATAACATTGGCAATCTAAATCATATAATCTAGAACTGGCTCCAGTCTCCACCAGCGAGCTACTTCACAAGCGACTCTGCTCAGTAGTAGAATGTACTGCTCAGTCCCGACCCGGGGAAAGCGATGACACTCAACCAGCTGTCTGAAAACGCCTCCAGCTTCCTAACGGATAGCGGACGTCGTTTAAGCGCACGGCACCCATTCGGGTCGCTCCACTGTATCAGCAGGAGATAACGTTTCACCAGGACCACACCTCGGCGAGGCCCGGGCTCACTGTATTCTTTAAAAATACTGTAACACCTAGCTAAGGCAGGTGGCGTATATATATATATATATATATATATATATATATATATATATATATATATATATATATATATATATATATATATATATATATATATATATATATATATATATATATGTATATATATAGGGGGAAATGAGGGTGCTCGTTATAATACATGAAGGAAAGAAGCCAACAGTCGGCGAGGCCAAGGAAAGCGTTGGGAGGTGGCGCTGGCGAGCACTCTCAAGGTTCGTATACAGACAACACAAATACCCAAGCAAGTAGCAGGGGGGACAGCGGCCGATGTAGCTCAGTTGGAAGAGCACCGGACGCGATATTCGGAGGTCGTGGGTTCGGTTCCCACCATCGGCACGTTGTTTTTTCTTCTACTTTGCGTTTAATTATCTTTCTCCTAACAGATTCGTTACTAATTTCTGTGATTATCTAAGCAAACATTAAAAAAAAAGACATAAAAGGACCATCCCCAACGCTTTCCTTGGCCTCGCCGACTGTTGGCTTCTTTCCTTCATGTATTATAACGAGCACCCTCATTTCGCCTTAATTGATCGTCTTGTAGCTTACGGGGGTCTCGGTTCTGGCAGTCTTGAAGCCATAGGTAGCGTAAGAGGGTTCTAGCACAGCGTTCGCCCTCGCTCTTGATCACGTTCTACGTGACGCTGGCGGTAACAAACGACGTTCTACGTCCGCCGCTATGGCTGGGGGTGGCGCTGGTGAACACTCTCAAGGTTCGTATACAGACAACACAAATACCCAAGCAAGTAGCAGGGGGGACAGCGGCCGATGTAGCTCAGTTGGAAGAGCACGGGACGCGATATTCGGAGGTCGTGGGTTCGGTTCCCACCATCGGCACGTTGTTTTTTCTTCTACTTTGCCTTTAATTATCTTTCCCCTAACAGATTCGTTACTAATTTCTGTGATTATCTAAGCAAACATTAAAAAAAACATAAAAGGACCATCCCCAACGCTTTCCTTGGCCTCGCCGACTGTTGGCTTCTTTCCTTCATATATATATATATATATATATATATATATATATATATATATATATATATAAGGGGGGTGGGGGATGCGGCGGTCGTCATTTACTAGAAAACCTGCTGGTCTCCTTCCATGCCGAACTACATTATTTTAAGGGTTGGGAAAGCTTCTTCGAGGAGACGAACTTTGACACTCTACTTTCTGAATCCTATATCAATGTGTAAATGTAGATATATAACTATGGTTAGAAGTGCGAGCATATAACCTCGTATAATTTTATTTATTCCGTTGAATACGAGTGTTAGTAGGCAATGCCCCATTTGCAAAATACAAAGTCACTTGTAGTATTGACGGCTTCTTTTGTATGCTCAGTGAACTAGGCAGCTAAGATAACACTCAGCTGGTGATCAACGTAGATGAAATAAAAAAAAAGCATTTTGGCACTTACACTTAGGACCGATTGCTTGTGATAACATGAAAGTAGTGTGGTATTCCGTTTCTTTTTATACTGCTGCGTCATGCTACGTTGCATTATGATGAAGTCGTGAGTGCGACTATGAATGCCAGCAATATTTAATGCTTGCAAACGTCACACCTTATTGGCTTACGTCCTAGAGGCCAAATTCAAGTTATCACCGTTTATTCGGCGCCTGGCCATGTTCCTTGCCACCTGCCATATACGCATACTCTTAGCCCGGACCGTGATGTACGCTTCCGATGTTTCAGGAGCGATATAGATTTAAATCCGCGCTATAGAGAAGTTCTGATAACTTGGCTGCATTGCCCAATAGCGGCTTGTCTTACGCAGATTCCAAGGGTGACGGTAGGTACGATTCTGATCTGAAATGCGCGTCCCATAGTGAGAGGGACCGGAATAATGGTAAAACGCTAACATTATCTTAATTCATAAGGAAGGGGACGCTAAGGACTTGAAAAATTAGACTGATCAGCTTACTGTCCATACGTAAGCTATGCAGCAAGGTAATCGCTAATAGGATCAGAACAACCTAGACTTTATTAAACTAAACGATTAAGTAGGATTTCGGAAAGGGTTCTATACCATCAATCATATCAAAGTGATAAACCAGGGGATAGAAAAGTACTCGGAATATAATCGGCCCCTATACATAGCATTCATTGATTATGAGAAAGCGTTTGATTCTTTCGGTAACCTCAACAGTCATGCAGGCATTGTGAGATCAGGGTGCAGGTGAGCCATATGTTAAAGCACTGGAAAATATCTACAGTCAACGACCGGACATGCTCGATATTCCGAACATCTTCGCGGCACCGCCACGAGCCCCATAGAAACAATGTTTAAGGGCATCTGAAATTTAGGACGCTCGAACCCCCTGCCATCCAATTTTTCGGACTTTTTTAATGCTACGGAAGGTCTGAAGCCGCAACTGCATCATGCAAAGCCGCCATTTTGGCTATCTCCCAGTCTGTACCATGTCACACCTTTGAACAACTAGCCTTACCTAGCCGCCACACATCGATTTGGTCTGGCCACTCTGGCTATGTTCACCAGCGCCTCTTCCGGAGTTTTTGGAATAGTGGGCCTTGATATGCTTTCTTGTCGCACCACACAAGCCGCCGACCAGCATGAGCCCGGCCATTCCCACTGTTACCTGCCACATCTAGGCTTGTGTTGTTTGCGCGTTTCGGGGAACGCGTGGCTTTCCGAGCCTTGTAATGGCTTCGCAACAACCGATTCTACTGATCTGTTTAGGTGGCTGTTAGCAGGCAGCTTTATGGCGGTACTAACTGCTGCTAGTTGTCCTTTTTCATTGTTAAGGACCATCTATTGCTTTCACATCAGTCTGATTCAATTTCCTAAGACATATGACCTAAACTCACCCCGTGTAAAAAGCCATTTCTTGTTTTTGTGTCTGTCAAGACCTTCTCATGAGCTTGCTTGGCTCTGACAGGTGGTAGATGGCTGGGCCGCCTCCTATATGCTTTGAGTGAATGTCTCCGGTCAAATACCATCCGCAAGAGGAATGTATTGGACTTTCGTGACGTATATGCTGGACGCCGCAGCTGCCGCAGATATATTAAATAAAATTATAAGCAGTATCTTACAAACACTTGATGCAACGAGTGCAACACAGTGTAGGCGTTTTCATAAAAAGCGTGGAGCAAGCGAAATCAGTGAGGGGTGCGTTTTACGTGAGTAGGATGAGGTATCCGAGTGGGCGCAATATAGTTTCTAGTTACAGTGACATGACGGCGAGAGAAGTGTTCGAGTGGAAAAAAATAACCAGCTGTTCATGGCTTCCGCCGATATCATTAGCGCTTAGCTTTCCTGTTGTGAGGGACTTGCTTATTGTGCTTTTAGTTAAAGTGAACCGACACAAACGTTTCCTAACGCGTTGCACTACCAGAACAGTGGGATAGATTGCACACAATTTGTAAAAGCGCGCCTCTAATTGAGGTGGCTCTTTAAGAATGGGCGACATAACACGAAAAATTTCAAAACCGTAATGTATACAATACTTATCAAATCAGGCGCAGATGGGCATCGTGTTCTTATCTAGTCGACAATAAAATGCGCAGCAACTTTTGTTTTGTTGAAACATCCGGCCGCGGTGCAGTTATAGGATTTATGCCCCTATATCCCACGCTTCCCAACTAGGAAAGGCAACCGATCCTTCGAGTCTTCTTTCTGGTTTCCCTCCGACCGTAAGATTTCCACATATGCAAAAAGCAATTGTCTGTGGGAGCGGGCAACCGCGAATTTAGGAACACCGAATGGAAATCGTATTTCGAAATGCTTTCCGCTTGAGCCTACCAACGATATCATTCTTTTTCTTTCCTTATTTTGCAAAACCTCTCGCTCAGCAGCTAGCAGTCGTCTTGCGGAATGTGCGGAATGTGATAGCAAAAACAGCGAAAAGCCCAGAAGGCGAGAGAATAACGGGCTTCTAAATCGAGAAACACGAGAGGCAATGATCGACAGACACACATACAGCGACGTGCCCGTACAGCTAGAGCCCCAAAGCGTTCGTCCGTCGCACGAGAAGCACGACTCGGAAAAGAGGGGCCGTAAGCAACCGGTGATGCGCTCGCATATAGGGATGGTTGCGTAATTAAATACGAGGAGGCTGTTCAATTTTTCGCCGTATCCTTAACGCGGTTGGCTTAGGTAAGAGGAAGAATGTAGCCATAAAACATGTTACCGGCAGGCAGATAGACTGTTGGGCAAAGAAATCAAGAGCTCAGCCAAGCAGCACGAGCTCTGTCTCAGGCTAGCGAAGAGAGGGCAAAAAAGAAAAGGGGGCGATCATAGGTGAGCGCCGATGATAAGAGTCATATGAGAGATGGATTTATTAATCATATAGCTACTTCACGAAACTGAGCGTACGTAAGTTGAAATGCAAGCCCACGGTACGTTTCATAATGCGCACGAAGCGGCAGTGCTCGGACTTTGTTTCGCCCGCGAGAACTACGCTCTTCTTCTTATCAACTTCCTCTTCCTGTTTTATCCTTTCTCCGCGCCCAGGAATAAGGAAGCGACAATTTCTTAAAATGAAAAACGTCGCTTTTGTATCACAAAAAATATTGAGGTAAGACTGAAAGGTCCACAATATCGACTTCTTGCCCTCTCGCGATCCCGGAAGAAATAGAAGTTAGGAAAGAGAAGTACCGGAACCTTCAAAGGGAATGAAATGAAAAAAACTGTGTTAGAAATGATAAGGAAAACAGCCTCCAAGGCCGGCTCGATAACCGTCTGCTGCATATGTGCAAGGAAGGCGACGAAAGCCACGAGTGTATGCGCGGAAAAATTGGACCAACGCGACAGGAAGGAAAAGTTGTTCCTCTAGCTCGACAACGAGAAATGTGCGATATAAACTGTTTTTCTTCTTTTTTTTTTCGCATTGCGGCATGCATACAATTTGCCAGCTGAACTGGCGGAATATTGGCGTTTACAATCAGTTTACTTTGTAGGCGAAAACTGAAACATGAGAAAAAGCTTTCAAGTCGCAAGGAAGCTTACGTGTGCGCAAGTGTGCACAGTGTTTCTTTTCTCGTTGGACATATTTTTCTTTTTGTTCACAGCAAGTGAACGAAATTGTTGAATATCGAACGCAGTGAAGCAGGAAACGCAGTGCTCTTTTATCACACCGTGACATGTTCCCAATTGATAGGAACTCCTACGAACTCCAACTCCGTTTCCACTGCGTGTACATAAAACATTCCTCCGTACGAGGCTATCCAGAGAAAAGCAGTTTCTTTTAGCCTGTGATCAAATGATAATAAGCTGACAGTCAAGGTTTGGTGCTACACTTTCAGACGATAATCAGGGAAGGACGCGGCAATAAAACATTCAAAATAGAAAAGAAATGCACGGCCATCAGTTATGACAAAAGTGCTGCAGAAGAGAATTTGAAGAAAAAGATAGTACTTCTTCGACAAGGAATAAAAGCATTCAGAGAAACAAGACGTTCGCCGGCAGCAATATCGAGGCTTCTTTGCAGAAAGCACGGTGCAATGCGAAGAGATGTTGAATGACGCATAAAGCGAGACGAAATAAAAGTAGAAGGAAGCGGATGTCCCAGAGAAATGATGCGATTAGGCGTCTCGGCAGTGGTTGTTTTCTCAGGTATCGCGTATCAGGATGATATGGAGGCCCAGAGAGGCACCTTGAAAGAGCTTGTTTAGGACGTACCAGTCAAAAACGTCTGGCTCTCGCGGAATAAATCTACTTTGTTAGCAGCCCTTCCTGCCTTTTCTCTGTAAAAAGACGGAAAGAAAAGTATTCGCCCAAAACTTTTCATGACTCCTTCCTCCCCTAAATCTTCCCCGCCCCCGTGGTGCCAGATCTATATGCCTTATTCTCACTCTACAGTCAATAAAGATACAGTGAGGTTGCTTGACCAGGAGACCGATCCTTAATAAAGGAGGTAAGCTGAAAAAATTAAGAGGAAGCACATACATAATTTAAAGCCTCGAAATTCCTAACTGTCGTCTCTGATAATATGAGATTGACCGCCACTGCTAAAAAAACGGCTAGTCAAGATTCAGAAAGGTTGTAGTGAAGTTAACAATTATTAGGAAACTGACCGCCTCGGAATTATCCTCGCTCACAAATCCAGCGTTACGCACAAACAGGGCAGTAGAATATGCAGCCCGTGATCTCCACGGTTTTAAAGCCGACGTTTTTAATTACCGAAACGGTCAACGGTGTTTCTGTGCTCCGCCATTACAGCATAAAGGACAGAAAGAACTCAGCAGAACAAAATACGCAAAATGAACACACTTCATGCATCTTTGATCATATCGCTTCCGACTCATATGGTCAAGGGTGAACTGAAATTCGTCGAAAGTAGTTAAAATGCGGTGAACAACCTTAGTGTCTCATTGATGTTGTCATTCAAATATAGCATTCATGACCTTTATAACAAGCCGGAAATAGTACGGTACATTTTCAGAACTTTCCTCTTCGTGTCGGCGAACACCGGTTACTGACCGATTGCGGCTATGCTAAGACGCCCTGCATTTGAGCGGTTCATTATTACGCACGGATTTTCACACCCAAAGGCGTCAACCAATCTTTCAGCAGTCCGCATTTCATGTCGCGGCCTTCTCAGCGGTTTTCTCATTTGCAGTTTCTTTTTCTTTGTGTCCTAATTCAAATGACAGCAATATTAAGTAAGCTTGTAGCTGTATTGGTCTTAGCCATTATCACTCGTAAGCATCAATCTTATATAAGCTACATGTTCGGCGACTTGAATATGCTCAAAGGCAATCACAAAATGCAAAACAGTGCTTTGCGTCAGTACAAAAGCTTGTATTTTTTTTTCATTAACTCTGCAATATTAAAAATTTAACGGCGATGTTTGTGAATAGCCTTATAGAGTTCAGCTAGTTTGAAATTAAGACGCACTTTTCACTTTGGACGTTTATGAACGGTGTCCAGCGCGCATCTGATTACTACAAACCACGCAATAGAAGGCGCCGTGAGGTGTCCAAGCAAAAAATGAGCTGGCTAACTGACATCCTCGTATCCTGCATCACACAGTGGACGCGCCATATTCGGGACCGGCGTTAGAATACCAAACCTGGCTCGGTCACTATAGGAACGCGTTCGCAAACAAAGGACAGGTACCCTGAGCGCTACAGACGGACAAGCA
Organism: Amblyomma maculatum; assembly: GCF_055883805.1. NCBI lineage: Eukaryota > Metazoa > Arthropoda > Arachnida > Ixodida > Ixodidae > Amblyomma > Amblyomma maculatum. The sequence goes on along the minus strand of NC_139349.1, from coordinate 90,601,088 downwards.
CAAAAAACAAAGGCTCCTACAATAGCGCTGGGTTCTAGATACGTTGTCAATAAAACGCAGTGGCCTGAGGAATCGCGAGACACATCCAAGATCCCAGGCCATCGCCTTACCGAAGCCTCGGCAGCCAATGATGTTTACGGTGTATACTTCGCACGCGCTTTTTCTCCAGGCCTGTTATTATGTGGGATGAGAAGACAGCGTCTGCGGCGGTGAGGATAAATCGATGTGTCTTCCTTTTACAACGCCCCACTAGGCAACACGTGGTCTTAAGGCCATTCAGTAGTGCAACAGCGGGAGGAACCCTTGTAAAGCTGCTTTCTCGCTTTCCTCACCGGGACGATACTGGCTGGTGTCGATACTAGAAGACGAGTTCCGCTCTTTCCTCGGTGGCGCGTGCTGGCGATGAGCAGTCATATAAGTATAGTCGCCTAGGGGCGGCCCATCAGCGCTCAGTGTGCTCTGTGAATAGATGGATATCGAGCTCAGAAAAAAATTTATAGCAGCTATCCTCGGCTTTTGTATAACCCTGACTGTGTGAGCCTTGATTTATAAAGTTTTGGGTAGCCCACCAAGCGGCTCTCCTCCTCTCTAACGCATTATTCTGCTGCAGTTTGTTTTCAGCGTGGGCCATGTAAGAAGTAAGCTTGCAGTCAGTGGGTCATGGCTGCCCTTCATCATTAACACTGTGAATAGCGGCTGCGTGTTTCAGGCGGCCGAGTATGGGTGCATGGAGGCTTGGATGCCGTTAAGGGAGAAGCATAGGTAGTGTTCAGTGGGACATGTACAGCGCCCTCAGGAATGCTGTGTACTCTATAACGAGCGCCTGCAAATTTTCCTTGAAGACAGCGCCGCACAGCCGCCACCACAGCTTAGAAAATCATACGGATTTGGGTCCTCGATGAAGTTTTGTGACCTCTTAATGCAGGAATGTAATGGCACTTACATGCGTCATTATTACATGTTGTTGTTGGACATATATGTATGACCTTCCGTCCGTCCATTCAAGAATGTTCTGAGGACCAGCATAAGTGCACAAAGCACCACTTGAATGGCGTCAATCTATCGGTCTACATATATTTAGTGTTGGCCCATGGTGTCCACGATTTCAGCTGTATTATTTACACAATGTTATATATTTATACCTGCAATACCATTGTTACAAAAACCGCACGGAATCGTAAAGGAAGCTGCTGCCTTGAAAATCTGGCAAAGCTTCGAGATTGGTGAACTGGAGCGTAAGGTTCGCGGCCGTCCTTAAAAGTAGCGCCTTGAGGGCGCCGAAAGTATCGGTGATCTGGCGAGGTGTGCGCACGCCTGCCGTGACGGGATCGATCAGCGCGCTTGAATTCTAAACCTCACACTCCACAACTGCGTTGCTGGAACTAAGTCAATGATGTCAGCATCAGCGGGACTTTTTTCATCCACTATGCGAATATCAACACGCAGACAGTGGACAAATAAGACGGTTCTGTCAGTTGCGTGACTTCATCGTCGACAATGAAAACTAGCGGTGATTTTCAGGGGCTTGCCAGAGACTTCTTGGCCTAACGACTGTGGCCAATCCTTTTTATGCGACTACAAATCCGCTACATGCCTTGAGTGCATTTCTGCACGATACGTCAATCTTATTAGCATTAATTACACGCCGCAATTAGGCTGCATCTCGCGCCACTTGCTGTGTTGGACGGGGACGCAAAAAGCAAACGTATAGAAATAGACTTCCTAGAAACCGGTCTGGAATTTATGGTTAAAAATCACGGATAACCACGCGTGCATTTCTTGTTAGTTATAATATAGGTGACGCTTGGGAGGGGGGGGGGGGGGGGGGCTTACACGCTACTTTCATTCTGAAGGTTTGACGAGCTGTCAAGTATATAAAATCACAGGATAAAAGTTCAATTCATTACCTCAAGAAATGAAAAAAGAAACATATCCGCATGCATTTTATGACAGGTGGCGTCCTCCATATCTTGGTCGCAACAGGCCGCTCGTATCCCCACTCATGTTTTATTACAGTGGCTGTAGGAAATTCTTCCAGCGCTGCATTCGAGAATAATTCGTTTTTTATTTACTTAGAAGCTTAAGTTGTCTTCCAGGTGATTAGCTCGTCATCAAATTGGAAAGTATAGCAGTATAGAAACGTTGCTGCGCAAAACCGCCGCTTCCCTGTTTTCTACAGCTGGCTCAGAAACTATTCCCGCCAGCCGAATAGGTGGCGATGTGTCCTAAATTTGAAATTTAAAATGAACAGACACATTTGAACTTACGTGCCCTTGACCTGATACTCCGTTTACGTTTTCAGTCTCGTAAAAACGCCGTGCCAAATAAGTGTGTTTTCGGAAGGACGCGTCTTCAGAGCCACATACCAAAGCTTCCTGATCCGGCCAGCCGCTTTGCTTCATGCGCAGTAATACATTATTGAAGTGTTCGGCTCCATTACCTTAACGAGAAATATGAACGAGTGTAGTTTGGTGAAAAGTATAGATCTGCACGTTTTTGTTTGTGTTCGCAATGCATGATTACTTCTTGAATAATAGGCTTCTTGAGTGCCGCCTAGTAGGTTATCTAGGCTGACCGGTGCATGGATGCTTGCATATAAGCAAGAGGAAACTAGAGTAGAAAGATCTTGATGCATTCAGCTTCGACTATTGAACATCACACTTCGCTAGCTGATCACAAATCATGAAACATAGGTGTGACCAAGCTTCAATAACATTTGTCGGTTGAAAACATGCTGCCTATACTCAAGACACCTGAACTTAGAAAGAAAGAAGAGCATATGTAATGTAGGGGAGGGGGAGGGTGAGATACTTATTGATTGCTTTATTGCAAGTGCAGAATGCGGATGTTTGTTGGCGAAGCGTAGCTTGTCTAAATACTCGAAGGCGGCTTTCTCCTTTACTAAAGCAAGCTAATTCAGTGTCGCCTCATAACTTGGTTTGGTTTTGGTTTGTTATGGGTTATGGATTTTACCGTCCGTAAGTGCCTCAAGCTATGCATGGACTACTGACAGCCGCTGCCGTCAGGATCCAACATGCGTCATTGGGATCAGGTGTCAAGCGCGCTAACCGCCAATCCACAGTGACAGGGCGTTTCATAACATGCGAAAACTATTTAATAATGAAAGCTATCTGTACATTCACTATAGCGACCCTCGAGTTCACATGCACATCTAGAGCACGAATTAAGTATATTGACAAAAAGCAATGAAACAGTCTGAATATTAGTATTTTCGTCATGACACATCACCTGGAATTAAAAACAATGCAATTGCAATGAAAATTACATTTGAAATGAGCTCACGGAAGCGCACTCAGGCTTCCCGACGGTGTGAGAAAGTGCCTCTCGATTAGATTTTATATTTTACTAAGACGTGCGCAGCCTTAAAGGGCCACTGTCCAGGGAAGGACCTTTTAAGCAAAGGAGCCCAGTGTTTCGATCAGGTACCGGAGATAGTCTGTGCAAAATTCTACAGCGACACGCGCGCCGCAAAGCATCGAAAATACAATTCAAAGCTCCCTCATGCTCTCCTTTGAGAAACCAGCTTCACCGCTCCCTGCGCTGGCCCGACAGGACCCGATAACGACGTACGTATCGGGAACGACGTCCATTGGTCCGTCTAGCTGACTGACGGGAGAAGGATGGGTGTCTACCGCTCGCAGCGCGCTTTTCCCTCGCCACGGCCAGACTGAATCCAGCGGCGCGCGCTCCCTCGACCGTTTTTTTTTTTCGCGCTCGCGGAGAGCCACGCCCCACCTCCCGCCAAACGCGGAGGAGGAAGGGGAATTTGTATTGCGGAGGCTAGACGACCTCGAGCAGGAGAGTGAAAAACCTTTGCGAGGGAACGGAAGGAGAGAGGCAGGATAGAATCGGGTGATTGAGGTGGCTGTAACTGCGTTATTAGTTACTCTTTTCAAAAACATTTTGCGGCCTTGCGTTCCAGGGGCGAAGTTTCACAGTCACCGGGGAAGAAAATATTTTCGACCGGAGGGTGGACAGTGGGCCTTTAAAGCTCTTTTATTGATGAAGTACAGGCTGAAGCTTTATATTCTATTTTTCTTGCTGCAATAGTGTCGAGCCAATAAAAAAGCAGCCTAGCTCTCGCCCCTAATTAGCAATGCTCTCATGAATAATTAAGACCACGACCTCTGATGCAAAGACCACAACGGAGGGATGTTGTGCCAGCTGCGACGGAACAAAAAGCAGATATTCTTATTCTTTCAGCATGTCAGCTTAGTGAGTTAATTCTGGATTATTATCAAATACAGCTGAGAACTATCGATGGCCATAGCAGAGTAAAGGACGGACACTTCCTCAGGAAGGAGTATACTTTTTGTTATGCATGTGTTTGCCGCGGACTGTTGGCACTTTTGAAGTAGTAAAGTGGTTCCATTTACAGAAATTGCCTTTCAGACACGTTACGCACCCTCTTTTAGTTTTGTACTCCTATTTAAGGTAACAAAGTCATATTCGAGGTTTGAGGCACACAATAAAATAAGGATTTACCAACACATTCACAAACGACAAAGCCCTTTCACAATGAGAAAATGACGTAATATGAAACAGACGAAGCATCGCATTGTTAGAAGAGAAACATTCGGCTTGAATTGTGCTACAGCAAGAAGTAGAGCTTCTTTTTGGCAAGCCAGAACAAAATGTTAGTGCTAAAAGCTAAGGGCAATGTAATTAATAATTGCAGATTACAGTAGACAAGCAAAACGCTAAAAAAGGTACGGATGTTACAAATAATGGTTCCAAGAGATGCAAATAAATATTCAGAACAGCAAATATATTTTTCCTTAATTTTTAATAAAACAATGCGTACGATAAGGCAATACGTCTGCCATTGAACAGTCATATAAAACCAATAATTAAGTTAAAACTGAATTTTCTCTTGCACTTGATTCTCTTTTGTTTACACAAAGCAGCCATGCCTCGGCACCATTTGTTACATGTTATGGAACGCATTAAGAATATTGCCTGCGTTCACATCTGTTTCGGTCGTTGTGACTGCGATGCTTAAAACAGCTTGAATTTAATGTGGCACTGAAATAACGATGACGTAGAGAATAAACAGCAGCTTTTCTATGCCTCAAGCTTACTTTGCTGACTTTTGACGTCATAGGCATCGCTGCCCTGTTTGACCTTAAAAATATAATATTTTTTAGTGGTTCTATATGAATTCCACGTATGAACGATGAATAGTATTATCTTACGCATCGTGGTAATGAGAAAAACATGCAACCAGCGTTTTATCCCCAAGGCTATACGCCCCGTGCAAAGCGACGGCCACGTCGCTGGTGGTGCAGTTGGCAGTTGAAAGTAAATCCGAAAGCGGAGCCGGCCGTGTCGTTTGCTAGCCGTGCGTTTCTATGTAGTCCTCGCGTCATGAATTCGCTTTCCCGCGGCGCTTGCATCGTTGAATAAACAGCATCCACTGCCAATGCATTGTGACACAAACTACGTAGCATTTCCAGCAAAAATTTTTATTGCGAAAGCAATACTACGACAACAAAATTGAGACCTCGTGTGGCTGCAGGCCGTGAAGGGGCGTAGCTACGGTCTCCTCATAAAAAAATTAGCCTGCCATAATGTTTGATTTCACGTTACCCTTATGCCACGGGAAGGAGCTGCCAAATTGGGTCGCTCCTTTCATATGGGAGGGTGATATCCGAATCAGCCTGCCACAACCGTTTGCATTCTCGTTAGCCCTACGACACGCAGGCACGTCCATATGGCTTGATTGAAGCATGACTTTATATGTGGGCTGGTAGCTTACGCTCTCGCGTCATACTCTTAAAGGATGGTGTCCCCAATAATGTAACACCTTACACTGATAGGGCATGATAGGGGAAGAATTTATCAGGCAAAAGAAGCTTTCCGCTGTTGCTTTCGCCATTCACTATGGTTAACCAGTGCTAAACCACAATTACTTTTTTTTCCTTGGGTAAATGCTCACAAGCCATAAATAATGCGCTGGAGATTGTAATTACTCGTCCCAGCTCGGCAAAGAAGTGCGATCGAGAGTGCACTGTTGGAGTAGATTTCGCGCTAGCAAGCCGTTTGTCATCCCTGTCTTATATTTCAATATGAAAGCACTTCAAACAACATCGGCGCATGATCGTGAAGTTGCTGACAATCGCTACACTTTACTTGTAGCCCTTTGCTTCTAGGCACAGGAAGAAAAATGTAATGGTTACTACAATAGGTGGTTACTGTAATAAACTTGTAAGATTTACTTAGAGCAGCGCCGCATACTCTAATAGGTGGTTACTGTAATAAACTTGTAAGAGTTTGTTTACTTAGAGCGGCGCCGCATATTTTTGTGGCGCTTAATAATTGAAGCCAGTAGTAGCTCAGGAGTGTAAAGTAAAGACCGATATGATGAGCGTCAGATGCGAAGTTTAACGAAATAATGATGGCACTCCTAGCACATGGTGCTTGTTAAGAGCCGCATCTCTATATATTTTGTTCTTTTACCTAAGCGTATATGCTTCACGAAGCAAATGTCGTAAGCGCTCGCTTTATCGCGTCCTAGCCATTTGCGACTGTATACGCTATGAAACGTGTCATCACCGCGATCCAATCCATCGCTACGGCTAGGCCCATGGGGGATGCTTTAAACATCCAGGCGCTTATTTAAGCATCGCCTATTAAAATCAGAATGCGATTGCATTGTCGAACTCTGTTCGCATCGCGTATTCAGTTAGTCTGCCTTTAGGCAGCTTGATCCAGCGAGCCTCCGCGGCATATGAGCGTGTGTCTGTCTCGCAACACGAAAGTCCTGGGTTCGACTTTCACCCCCACTCAAAGTTGACTCAGTTTTCATTTCCGCTCAATTATATTTCTTTAGTTCCGGAACTCTTGACATATTTAGCGTTAATATCAGCATTTCAAACTACCTAAATTGTTCATCGCCATTCTTCGTTCACGGCCAGCGAAAACGACAAAGAATTTTGTGCGACATGGGAGATTTAGTGACATCGTTTTAAAGTCTTGTGAAATCGGCCAGTGAAGCAGTATGCCTATAAGAGAGCGGTGTTGGCACGACGTAACGGCGGGTGTAGCAGAATGTCTCATATATTAGATCGAGGTGCATCTCTTTGAGCGCATATAAAAGAGCTTGCAAAGCAAAGGCAGGATGTATAAAAAGCGATTGTTCTGTTTGAAGTAATTTACGAGTTGGTTGGTTGGTTGGTTTGTGGGGTTTAACGTCCCAAAGCAACTCAGGCTATGAGAGACGCCGTAGTGGAGGACTCCGGAAATTTCGACCACCTGGGGTTCTTTAAGTGGATGCAGCCTACCCACAGTAAAGCAGGGCTCAAAAATGCAGCGGTTCATTGTCCGATCGTTTATAGGAGGCACGCGTTACTTGGTAGGAAATACTTACTTTCTCGCATATGGCTGCAGGATCATCAATGTTTTCGATTCTACACAAAGGCCATTTTTTACTTTATGTTACGCGTTAGAAAAAAAACATTTTTGTGAGCTTAAAAAAAAAAAAAAACGCTGTTGAGAACATCGGCGATCTTTGCAGCGACCCATGACCAGCCGCAACTCGTATCCAGAAAGGACTTTTGAAAACACCGCTAGGCGGCTTTCAGTGGCGCCCATATAGGCGGTGCACGTAATATTTCCACTTTGAATTCTTTTTTTCCAGCGCAGGCAACGCGAAAGGGTTTCCGAAACGTGCAGGGTTTAGTGTTTTATTTACGTTTGCCTTTACATATAAAATTTTATTTTAATTTTTTTGCAAGAATTACGGTTCAGCAAGGCGTCAGCAAGTTTATATGAGGCTCTTCATCCATTTTTTTTTTTTTTGCGTGCTTTAAACACCGGCGCTCGGTAATACAAAGAATAGGTTTTTGTCTCTTTCCGTGCACGATTCCACACGCTCAAGATTCCGTCTCTTTTTCTACGTAGAAACTTTCCCACTGTATAAAAACGTCTTTAATAAAAAGTGGAGGGATATGGAATAATGTTGAGCACCTGGGGATCTAACGTGCGCTGACTTCGCAGAGAAGTCCGTGTGCTGTGCGATGTCAGCGCACGCTAAAGATCCTCTCTCTTTCTCTTTTTCTGCTTTAACTCCCACCTTTCCCCTTCCCTTACGGCGCGGTTCAGGTGTCCACAGAAACAAGCGGTACTACGCCTTTCCCTTCCTGTGAGAAAATTATTATTATTATTATTATTATTATTATTATTATTATTATTATTATTATTATTATTATTATTATTATTATTATTATTATTATTATTATTATTATTATTATTATTATTATTATTATTATTATTATTATTCAACCGCAAATTCAGAGGATATGTACTAATTAATGTATGCTAAAATCAATTGTATTCTTACACCTTACCGATTATTTAACAACCCGAATAATGTATGAGATTATATTTCAATACAAATACAAACATTATTTCCAAATGTTTGTGCTTAGCGCGCTACAAGGCTGACAACGTGTATCTTGTATTTCAGAAGCAGCACCAACTCCTACGTATGCGCATACCCAGCCTACTGTTAAGCAAAGTTGAACCATTTCTTGTTGCATTAAGGGCAAGTGGTCTTCTTCTAAACCATTAAGTCACGTAGCAGCTTAATGTGGGGGGAACTCGCGACGATTCAACCTTCAAGTGATTTGGAACCTCCTCGATGGACTACAGGCCAGGCACTATGACTAGGAAGGAAACTTATTGGGGCTTTTAGTTTAAAAAAAAACAAAAAAACTGCACCTATTCTCGAATGCAGCACTTACGCTGTCAATATTTTCGCGAGTCAACGATTTCGGCGCTAATCTGCTCTATCCATGAAATCCAACACAAAAAAGGACCTTCTCATACCCTTTCACGAGCTCCTCTCTGCAGTGTGGCTGCCGTTTTTCCCAGTGATGTAAGCTTGATCACCTACGCCCTCTTTCTCATAAGCCCTTTTTGTTTGGGATGGAGCAGCGAAGTCTTCATTCAGGTGTTGTATGAATGGGCACTCTAGATGAATGTTTCCTGGTAAAGAAATCAATAAGAGAGCGGAAACGTCTTCAAGGCGGAACACTCTGGGCACTTACCTCCCAAGCCCTCCGTGTTACACCGCAGCTGCGCTCTCTAAGCGGCGCTACTTCTCCAGTGACAGAAGAACAAAGTATAATATGAGAGTTTTCGTTTTATTTGGTCTGATTGCGGATATGTTGGGGCACGTCTTTAGGTTGATATCTTTTTATTATTTTCCTATAGAACACCATTCGATTGCTCCATCTTTTTGGCATCATTTTTCTCTTCTTGAGCGACCCAGTCATCCAAAATGAGACGATAGCGAAGGCAGGGTTGTGGCGACCTTGTGGAGCTCAATACTCCGGGACAAGAACTTCATCCCCAAATAGTGCTTTTCTTAGGCAATATTTCTTGCACCTTCTCTTTTACCTTGCACCATCGCCAACATCCGAGAGCGCCGGACACAAAAAGCAAGCGCAGAGTATGGACTCGTGTTAAAAGAAGGGCTTGTCAACAGCCCTGGGGATTTCAGCCCGTTATGGCAATCTGTTTCACGTACCGTTTCTCTCTTGTCCTGTTTCTTATTCGTTCAGGTCCTGGGCCTCCTATAGGAGCCGGCCAAATTATCTCTACCGCCATCGTCTCACAAGATTGACGTGATGTCTTCACTTGCCGCAGGTGGATTGGGTGGACTGACAGTGTGCCCACTACTGCTTAATTGCTTCCTTCCTTCGACCCCACTATATCCTCCTCATTGTCATTTATTTTTCTTTGACTCGACATTGTGGTTACTATGTTTCTACATAATGACACAGGCTTGCGCACCAAACGACAGAACGATAAGTTCGTACAATGACGCATGTGAAGACAGCCCTATTTAACCCAACTCTTGCAAGCTAAAAATTTTTCCGACCTAATGAAAAAACACGACGTTAATGTAAAATTTACAATTATCGCCATTTTTGACAGAAAAGATCTGTAATACTAATTGTTCACTACACCTTATTTTCACAAGAGTCTACAGTTTGTAGAATTACAAGGATGCTGAAGCTACGTTTTTAGAGATATGACACTAGCGATAGCGAACGCTAAACCGAATATAAAACTCTGCTTTAAACACGCTGCATGAGAGCATCTGCCTAACTTAGGGGTAATGCGAATGCAAGGGTCTAGGCAGGTTGATTTTGATATCACCCTCCCATATGAAAGGAGAGGCTCGAGTTTGCAGCTCCAGCCAAGCGTTACTTCGTGCAACCTTACGTCCAGTAAGTGCGCGACAATGTCAGTTGCCAGTCAGAGCCGGCCAGCGCCTTTTCACACACAACGCCGAAGCCGACTACGCACCGGAGGTTTTTGTGAACTTCACCATTATCGCGTTAAAATTGTAGGCGACACATATCAAATAACAGTTGATGAAGAGGACAGCCGCTAACAACTAGACAAGATATAATAAATTCATTGACTCTTTCTTGAATGATCCTTTGGCCTCAACGCCGATGTTTTTCCGAATATTCACGTATTAATTCCATGAGCGGCAGCTCTCATATGATAGCTTGTGCCGATATATATATAATCATATCCAAATATGCGTACGTTGGCTGAAGAGTGTCAAGTAAGCTATAGCCCAGAATTCAGCCGTTAACCAGTCTATCTCATTTGCCGTGTAGACAGGAATGCAAAAAAGATGAAAGCCTGGCAGGTCAATGCTTGCACGCTGTGAAGCAACGCTGTCTGGTTCTAAGAGCACTCTACGACGTGATTCCTTCGCCATGCAGGTTCATTACTTTCCGTTGAATTTGGCATGCAAATATTGCGGTGGGGGCAACAGCGGCCCCCAATCCTCATCCTTCATAGCAGTTCGCTGCTGTCGCGATAAATGTCCTGATTAAGAGGACCGAGGATCCGATTGACCGATGTTGGCTGCTTATGGGAGCACAGCTCACGGTCCACCGTGTGCGTGAGGAACTCAAACACAGACGCAAGCAACCGCGAGTGTGCTCGCGTATGCGCGCCTGTGTGTTATTGCGCAGGTTGTTCGTGATTTTGTGCGTGCGCGTGTACGCTTTCTCCTTTCTAGTGCTTCCACTAGTGAGTGCACCCACTGTTCAAAGCGCATCAGTGGCCTACAAACTTCGAAATTTTTAAACAGCGCTTAGCTCTCAAAGCTTCAGCCACCACCAATACCGCAGCGTACCTTCCAAGGAAACTCGATCATTTACGTCATGTGATCATCCATACGTTTTTACTCTCCCAAAACAATCCGCAGTCTATTAATTCGTTTGTTTTTGTGCGTACATAGATGTGCCTACAAAATCTATGGTGTCTATGTGGATACGTGCGTTCGTCCATGCTCCGTCCTCCTGGTAATCCCTCCCCTGAATGTACGTGCTAAGCCGCACGAATAGAAGTGCATCTACTTCCTTCGAGGATCAACCCCCACCCACTCATTGAAGCCACAGAACTAGACCATCGCGAACACCGGAAAGAAAAAACTGCTTTGTTTACCCTTGTGTGATATGGCTGCAAATACTAGCACTGAGCTTGGGAACGGCGTCTGCCTCAGTCATCCCCGTAGAAAAGCAGACCTTGTGTTATATGAGCACCTGTGCCTCGTTCTTAGTATATAGCTTCCAGCCTCCCTTTACATCTTGCCATGATGCTGCTTATTGATCCTAAGGTGCTCAATTAGGATGTAGACGGCACACGTGAAGACGAGCTTGAACTCAGTGGGCATTCGCAGAAAAATTAACATATATACTAATTGTAAAATCGAGGTTCAAATAACGCTATACGCATATTGACGCATTCTGTTGTAAATAGCCCATGTATTTTTGTGTGTGTTTGTTTGAGTTTTGTAAACGGCATAAACGTACCTCGTGGAATCTCAGTATAACATTCCGTGCGCCAGTGAGCTACAGCACACTCCGGCAGACCAGGACGACGGCATGCGTAAGCACGCATCCTTGTATGAGGGACCTAAATTGACCAGGTAGGTGATCGGAGATAGATAGGTTAAGGTTTTGGACCATTAGCATTAAAGCGTTCATTTGCGAGTTTCGCGTTATTGCTAGCTCTATCATTCATTGCCCTCTGAAAAAGCAAATATATGTAACCTAAGTTACAAATAAGATGCGCGCATACCACCTGACCTTGAATATGCGAAAATGGCTACGCAAAGAAAAATGGTAGGTGTAACGTTAAGAGATAGGAGGCACGCAGATTGGGTCAGAAAAAGAACTCGAGTTGCTCACATTCTAGTCGAAATCAACAAGAAATGGGCATGGGCAAGGCACGTAGTGCGAGAAAAGGACAACCGATGGCCGCTTAGGCTAACAAATAGGATTTCAAGGGAACGAAAGCGTAGCAGGGGGCGGTAAAAAGTTAGATCGGTGGATGAGGTCAAGACGTTAACAGGGGCCAAGTGGATGCAGCTAGGACAGGACGGTTTAATTGAAGGAAACTGGGGAGGCCTTCACCCTGCAGTGGGTGTAGTCCGGGTAATGATGATGATGATGATGATGATGATGACATCGATTATATCGAAGATGCATGCATAACAAACGACCTGGAATATAACTATCACGCAACCTCAGTTTTTATGAAGATACGTCGAAGATGCATGGGCTAGCCATGAGCGCAAAAATACCCTTAGCTAACACTGGATATTCATGTTCGACAGTACCGAACTGCTCATTTTTTTAACGAGACTGGTAGGACTATGTCCTGCAACTACTGGGCCGGAAATTATTCCATCTTAGTGACCATTATGTCAGGGGTGTGCTCTCTCGGCTTACCCATGGCTCCATTCTCCGTTTGAGCGAGTCATTTTCAAATATATTTGTGGATGCTAGGCACTGGCTACTCTTAAGAACTTTCTAAGCGTTTTTTTTCTCAACACACGCGACTGGAAGGTAGAGACATTTCTCTTTGCCCAATAAAGTGCGGAGTTGTTTACGGACGATAGCATTCAGCGGCAATCTTGAACAAGTATATTCTTACCAGACCTGCGTTAGCAGTCATGATAGGAGCAAGGGCTTGCTGATTTTGTCTTTGCTATTTAAGATAAATATAAGTAAATGAGCTAAACTGAAGAGACCAGTATTAACACTTAGCATATCTCTCTTTTACCGGACTGTGAGGCACGAAACAAAGATATAAACTGGTCATCGGGGGACATTTGACATAGGCTTAATGCCGAACGTCTCCAGTGACAAAATAGTCTGGAAGAATGCTTTATAAACAACGCTTTGCCTGCACACACTTCACGTTACGCTTGTCTTTATTAGGAACAACACCAAACCAGAAGCGTGTTCCTTTGTGCTTGGGTTTCCTTTGTTCGCCGCAGCACTTCAGGATCTTCTTCGCTCGTTGTTATCTTAACGTGGGTCCTCGTCTCCCTGAGTGCTTTTGTGCGCTTCCTGCGACCACGAAAATGAGGAGGCTAAGCTCTCCATCTCCTTTGCTCCCAGTGAACACCTTTCGGTTGTCCTCACCTGGGTACTCGCTAGCATGCTTGCTTTGACTGGTTTACTTTGCTTTCTCAAATCCCGAATGTCGCAGTTTACGTTTCGATTTTATTTTTGTGGGACCGAGATAAAAGAATCCCTACTCTCACAGGCATCCGGTCTAGTTCTTCTTGCGACATTCGCAAGCCAGCAGGGTGTCAGAGCGGAGCAGGACGCGAACTACGTAAAGCCGCCAGGTTTGGAGTTGGGGCAACCTCTTAATGCTTCATGTTGTGTCATCGCCCTAAGCTTTCCAGGTTATCAGCCTGTTGACCCTAAACCAGAGATTAAACTTCGCAAATGGTTTCCTTCCGGCTATTCCCCTGATGACTGTGTTTGTAGATGACTGAAAGTTAGAACCATTGTCAGCCTTACGTTCGTTCTTAGCTGTTCGTTCGGCACACTAAAAAAAGAGAAGATTTTGCGAACAAGGTTAACGAGGCCTACTATATAAATTGCGACCTTATTTCGGTTTATAGCTTATGTTCGCAGTTTTCAATTCTTTCCACTTTCTTCAGGGAGTCAAAGTAAAGGCTTATTTGATATTAACAACCATGTCCTTGACCCACCTTCTGTAACAAAGAAACGCGAGAAGGATAAAATGTTATCCCTTCATCTGTGCGATTTACTTCGTTGCCAGATGTTCTGAAATAGCAAGTTGGGGTTGGGTTCATGAAGCAAGGTGTATAAGCGAAACTGACCAGTGGCAACCGATGACTTCGACGTTTATTGTTGCTCTCCGTGCAACGAGTACACCTTTGTCAACAGTGTATTACAATGGTGTGAATTGCAAACAAAAAGAAACAATTACGATATTCGACAGCCTGGTAAATGAAGTAGCATGAATAGGTTGCAACGTTGAGCATTTATCAAGCGGAACACTTTAATTGGCGAAACGGGTATAACTCTATCAACAGTGTATTAGAATATCGCGAATGCAAAAAGCAAAAAGAAAAATGACGATATTCTGCAGCCTGGTAAATGAGGTAGCACGTATAAGTTGCAAAGTTTAGTATTCTTCAAGCGCAACACAACGGTACTTTCTACAATATTGTGTTGCAAGAAATCCATAGACGTAGTCTTGAGTATCCGAGCCAAATTTAAAAGCTTTGCACAGAGCCGATAGTTTACAAATAATTTCTAAAACCTGCTTCCGGTGACCTCTCGCAACCGATTAGAACACGTGCTCTGGACACACCGATTAGGACACGGACACCAAATGAAAATAATAAATTGGCAAGCTCATATCTCCTATTCACGTTTGCGGGTGAACGGAAGACTATCAAGCAGATGACCACATTTGCGGTACCACACCGGCTTGAATTCACAAAAACAAGACATTTGATGGCCGGAACCCATAGTCCAAATCTCGTTCTATTTGTTCACTTTCCTTACTCCGTATTGTCAAACCAGTGACAATAAATGGGTGATATGCTAAACGAAGACCAGCTTACGTTGATGCTTCACCGTTGGACTTGGAAGGCCCTACAACTTTTATGTAAGTTCGCATTGGTCTTGAAGAGACTAAATAAAAAAAAAAGTTTTTTATCGGTGGTCATTATTGGACGACCGTTATGGTTGTCATTGTTTTGCACTGAGCGAGAGTATTTCTCTGAAAAGATCATTTTGTGTGTAAACCGGTTCTCAATGTCAGGATAGTCCGTCAGGCGATTTATGCTATTCAGAGAGATGTACTGCAAGCTCTACAAGACATCCTTGTTTTTGTGGAATGTCGGATCTACGTACTATGTAGTAAACGTATACTGCGTTCACGTTTCGCCAATAAGCATCTTAAAGGAAGCTGTCAACGGCGTGTCTTCAGTACGCTCAATCAAAAGGAAGGGCTGATCTAACTGTGAAATTTCTCGTTCCAGTTCTAAAGAAGTATCAGAGATGGACTTAGATCTGCTTTGTCAAATGGACAAGTTCATTGTGATGTTTCATTCTGATCCTTCATGACCTGGGTTTTTCGGGCTCTGCGTTTTGCCCTATATCGCCCTATATCATTAATATCACTTGAAAACGCTCGTGTTAAAACGCCACAAATTGGCTCTTTTTTTCTGCCTGAACATTGTTAAGCTCGCAAAACTTCACATTTATTACTGCCAAGGCACTTAAAAGCGTTCAAGAAGGTTCAGGTAGTACATAGGCGGATATAGCAGTGCCATAACACAGCGTCAATATATAACCCATGGGTCACCGATCACTCTGCGAAAGAATACGCTCCCGCGGTCGCGCGCCCGATCTAATTCGACATTCCGTCCATCAAGCATGCGCGGCGGCGTCTATTACCTTGCAGGCCAGAATTTTCGCAAGGATCAGTCTAATGGCTTCAGCACACCGAAAGGCGCCTATAACTCCCAGAGAAGCGCTCTCTAGCAAGTAGCTGACGCATTCTTTCGGGAAATCGACTCGGGAGAATTCCTTCATGTGTTGGCATTCTGTCGCGCATTTTGCGCACTCATTTCGAGTACCCTAAATTTAAATTTAAGCTCTTTAAACTGCCTTATTTATTGCAGTTTTTTTTTTTACTGCAGTGCAGAAATCGATTGCAAAGTTAAGGTTCAAATACTTGCTGAACACCGAGGGTCCCAGCTCCGAGGTGCTGTGATGGGGACTCCTCAGTGATCAGTGACAGTTGTGCTTAAATGTCTCTCTGTTCGTATCGCATGCAAACAGAATTTAATTTTTTGTCCTCATTTCCTCTGTTTACTTTCTAACTCATCTATTTTCTGGCTTCTTGTCAAGACTGAAGAATCAGTTATTCACGAAAGGTTGCAGGGAGTTCTGTGTTTATTTCTTTGCGGAAAGGAATGGTAGCGTCTATAGTTTTGTGTGGAGGGCTTAAAATTACGCTCAGTGCAACTTTGAAAAATCTGCGGCACATGGCCTACATTCACTGACTATATTATGACCAAAGATTGCTTTTATTCATTATTTCAAAACATGTCAATAATTTCCTGATCTAATACAGCCACAAGGTAGAACACACTGATTCTTCAGTGTTACGTCACTGTTTCGAAACTTACAGCTTGTGCAAGCTGAATACAGCAAATATATTTAGTCGTTTTTTGCGGACAAGGCAGTCTTATTTGCCAGTAGATGTGATATCACATGTCAAGCTTTTACGAGTTCAGATTTCATAGGCGAAGGCAGCTAGAAAGCATTTTGCTTACGGTTTCGTACATTTGTTTATGACTACGTTTACCGATTTTCATCTTCCACTTCTGGTCGCAGGAGCGGCTACCATCTGCAATAAAAGCCTGTCATGAGCTTCTCCGTTCCATAAGAGCGTCAGGCCTTCGCAATAGATTGTTATTCAGGAGTGCGTATTTCGCCTACTTCTGAATTATATGCCTTCATCCCTTTTCCCCCCGTGCAAGGTGGCAGACTGGCTTCTTCTGTCTGTTAGCCTGCGGATATTTCCTTCTTCTTCTCCTTCCCCTCTTTATTTTGCGCAGTGTTCAGTGCGCGGTAATACACTGAACAGAAGGCTGTGCTGCGTTGCAGCATTCGAGGTACTTTTATAGTTCTCACAAGCTTTGACACTGTAATAAATACTGTATGCTTTACTGTACGCCGACCTGCGTACATTCCATTCTGTTGTATGCAGTATTAGGCGATGTGGTGTGAAATGGAATGTTATAAGGTACTAAATTACTTACACATGGCCCAGTGGGCCTCCAACACCTTTTGATACTAAATTCTGCAAAGGAAAAAAAGTTCAATTAAACTGTCTCAAAGTACACTATCGGAAGCAAATCAGCATTTGTGTTTTATTTTTTCCTTTAATGCTTTTAAGCATTGATATTTAGGTTTGGATCAACAGTCGCCTAGCGAAAATGTTGATCTTACGGAAACAACAAGTTAAGAACGAACACACCGCTCAGCTGTATTCAGTCAGTGAGGTTAATGTGAGAGCCTCTAATTCTTTGCCTTGGTACAAAACAATATCGCCATAATATTGCGTTCTTCATGGCGACAAACGTTCATGGTCTAAGAAGCACTGAAGTGTGCAACCTTTCTCAACAACAAAAGCTGAAATGCAGGTAACTGCGCCAAGAGAACCTCTTTAACCGCTACGCTAATAGGGTACCTTTGCGGAAACCACTGACCGCAGGAATGGAGAGAAAGAGTAACTTCGAGGCACCCATGTACTTTCCTTTTCTCTAAGCACAACCACTCAACCAAGTAAGAGTGGAGCAATAACGATTACCGGGTGTCAGTTTCCTAGAAAGAGAGGCCCACAGGAACCGAGGAGCGACCTCGAGGATATAGAAGAGAAAGGAACGCGAAGTATGGCGTTGTTAATCAATTAACGCTCGTGAGTGGCCAGAACACAGCGTCTGTAGTTTCGAATCCTTACATTTTTATGCTTTTCTTCGCTTTAGCGAGTGTACCCAGAGCACTGTCGTATATTTGCCTCCCTTGGCTCGTTTGTGTCCCGACGACGTTCTGTGCACGCTCATTTCTAGACGTATCAACTTGTGGGTCGTGAGCCACATTTCAGCTTTGTTTCTGTCGTTGTCACAGTATTCGGTCTGGCAGACTACATTAGTCCCATCAAGACTGACTGTTTTCTTTTCGCCTTGCTATAACGGGACGATGAAGGGGAGCGTACCTTCCCATTTCGCTTCCACTCCTTCGCCCACCTCGATATAGACCGCTCCTCTACAGAGGAGACCAAGGCAGAAGAGCAACCCGTCGCATCGGGAATTGATTCTTGTGCTTAGTTCGTTAAGCTCTTTCCCCTTACTCTCTCTTACGCCCGCTCCTCTCATCTGTTGTGTCGGCAGCTCTTTTCCTCTGTGCCTGCCTTGTAGTAGGATTTGCGGGCACTGCCAGTGACATCGATTGGGAGCTCACTCTATGGTTTCATAGAAGAAAATAAAGATACAAAAAAAGTGAAAATTCTTCCCTTCCGACAGTGGGTCACTATGCACATACAGTGGCAGCTGCAGTCTCTGTTGGATGGTAGAAGGTGGTAAGATTTAGTGTGATTACCTTAGCTTCCTTCCTGTCGGCGCCCTTTTCGTAACGTCTGTTTAGTTGCTATCTTTCCTGGTGTCGCTATACTTTTTTCTATCAGGGACTCCACTTGGTTCCTCTTTGTCTTACTGTCTCTGTTGTCCTCATTGATTACTTTGAGCAGTTTTTTGCTGTTATTTGTTTTTCTGTAGTAACTGCGGTCATGACCATAAAGCCTGAAGAACTCACGGCATTCACTGAACCGTCGGTGTAGACGTGCATACGATTTGCATGGTACTCTTTGAAGTATTCAAGAGGGATTTGTTTTAGTTGTGTCGACAATAGCTGGAACTTCTTCCTGATGCCGGGTATTGAAAGAAGCACGTGCGGTTGAGGCAAGCTCCATAGTGGAGAGGGCGGTCTGGATTCGTGTGTAAACTGGGATGGCAGAATAGCGCGATGCGCATCAACGGTCTCTGTAAACGATGTACGCGGCCTGGTAATAGGAAGACTGGCCATATGATGACAGGCAACCCGGGTGATAAACGTTAGGACAATTCACCGCACTTCGTCAACAGCCGCAGAACTAACCGCTCTACGTGTCGCTATTAGGCATATCAGTCAGCAAAGCCCTCAACGATGGTCTATTTTCACAGATTCAAAAGCAGCCCTGCAAGCCTTAAAAGCGGCGCTTCGCCGTGGAGCCCATTAGCAACTCTGCGCGGAAATACGACAACTTCATCACTATGCCATAAATGGAAGACATGACATCATCTACCAATGGCTTCCAGGACACAGAGGCATAGCGGGCAATCTCCGGGCGGACGAGGTCGCACGAACAGCCCACCAAGACAGCGATTGTGTGTTGATTCCCTTTTCCAGGGCAGAAGCAGCGGGTAGGCTTCGCGCAATTGTGCGGGAACACATGCTCTCCTTGTGGAATTCTGACCAGTTTGTGAACTGCCGCTTAAAATCCCTGGACCCTGACTTGAAGCTCCGGCGTCCACCTGGCCTACCCCGATGTGAAGAGCCTTTGCTGTGCCGCCTGTGGGTTGATGTAGAATTTACAAACTCTTATTCTTTTTTGATAGGAAAGGCAAATAGCCCTGCATGTACAAACTGCGGGTGCGACGAGACTATAGGCCACATTTTTTGTGAGTGCCCCATATACAGCTAGGAAAGACAGTGTCTATACTGTGGGCTGGAGCGTCTAGATGGACACCCACTGACTGAAATTAAGATCCTAGGTCCCTGGCCACGGCGATCGTCTGCGGTGAATGCCTCCCAGGCACTGCTCCGCTTTATGAAAAGCACAGGACTGATAGAAAGGCTATGATTTTTTTTATGTTACGTGATGTGATGTGACATGTCTGTGATGTGACTGTACTGTCTTCACCCATCCCTCTCTCACCCACAACTTTTATACCCACCTACCCCTCTCCCCCAGTGCAGGGTAGCAAACCAGTTCCTTTACTGGTTAACCTCCCTGCCTTTCCTCCTCATCTTCCTCCTCCTCCTCCTTTTCGCTGTTGCCTTCCGGCGTTATTGAGGCCAGTGGGCGGAAGATAGAATGGCACATATTACGCGCTTCGCATCAATGCTATATTTATGAATTTGCCGGTTCCTTTTTCTAGTCATCATTTCTATGTTTGTGCCTTCTCTGTGAGACCTTTTCTACTCAAGGGAGGTGGAAGGTGGGCTGGTGACTGAAAAAAATATGCTTTTTCTGCTGAAGGCAGCGAAAATACTTTTTCTGATATTTAGGAATATTTACCAAAATGCACACTGTACGTCTGTTACGAACTGTAATAACATTAAGGGTATGCTATTTAAAGAGCGAGCAGATAGTTTGCCTACATGTTGATTTGTTAGGATAGTAAAAGAAAAGCAATATGCGTGTTCCTGGCATGCATTACTTTCGCGTTCTCTCTCCTCTGTATGTAATGGAGGGATGCATTCTTTTGTGGATTTTGGGCAGCCTATCTGTTTCTTTCGCGTAAGACGCTGTAAATTAGGCACTTGAGCATCCATGTTCCATTTTAGATACCGTATCACTGCGCATTTCAAGAGAATATATGCAAGAACGAAGACGCGGCTCTCGGTACTAAATATAATTTTTTTTTAGCAAGTTCAGGTCCATGCACTTTTGGCGCTATGCCGTTTTATGAATTTCGCAGTAGAGTTTGAAAGCTCCATCGCAGCCTGCTTTTGTAAAAAAAAAAAAGAAGTTCTATTATTGCCCTGAATAATAAAGGAACCAAGCCTCCACGACACGCCCGTTTAAACGCACTAAGAGCCGCGCTTAGGTAGATAACTGTTTTCGGATAGGTTGATGTATACATCAACTTAGAGCACGGAAAGCGTCCTGTAAATGCTGATACATTTAAAATGCACATGTATTGTTTTAGAAATCAAACCGCATGAGAACCATTGAAAGATATTTGAACGTTCATTGCATGAGCATATCCGAAGACCACTCGAAACCACTGAACATTTATTTTCGTGTATTCGCTAATGTAGCTCAATAGTGTCATCAAGAACGTAGCCCTGATCTGACTGATTCAGCAGTCCTTCTAATGAATACCAATATTCTTTGTTTGTTTGGTAATTAAGCTATAGAAACTCAATTTTGGCTTAAAAAACTGAAACCTCCGCCAGCTGCCTCAGTAAACACTGTAGTCCGCGTTTCACTCCGAACTTACGGAATCCGTCAACGTCGGCGATACGCGATACTGACCACGCACGAGAAACGGAGCTCATTACGAATTTAGACGAACACGACTACAATAGAGAGGGATGCGCGCTTGCTTATAGACCGCACGAAAATAAACGGACTTTCGCTCAGTGGCGTAATTTGCTTCCTTTATCTCAGTGGCAGCGGCGGGCGGGCAAATACCGCAATGTTATTAACCTCTTGGCAGCAGTTTAGGCCAAAAAGGAAAAGAAAGAGAGATAATGCGTAGTCAATCCGCAGACGTCCGCCTCTCTGGAGCACGCTGCTTTGGCACGTAATGCCTGTTCAGTTGTGCGTTATGGCGAACGGCCAGTCATAATGGGGGCAGAGTAGAAAGCAATGCAAGTAGTCAATAAAAGACGCAGGTCGTCAACATAACTCCTGTACATTCGCTTGGAACTTTATTCCATTCATCTACTTTCATACCTCCCCCCCCCCCCCCCCCCCCTTCCCCTTGTTCTGTTCCCCCAGGGACAAGAAAGCTCCGGCTTCGTTTTTCACCTACTTCTTGCCGTTATTCTCAGAGCGGAAGTTAAGGCAGCCGCTGAGTGTAAGCACGCTCAGTTCGGGGATCACGATCGTTATGCGTCGACGACAACACACACGAAGTAACTCCAAACACATTTCTTATTTCTTTTTTGTTATCATTTTTTTCTTTTTTCTTTCGCACAGAAAGCACGCTTATAAGCAGAGTGTGCAACGCTTTCTAGCTGGTCTCCCTTTCTTTTGGGGTTCAGTGACTCCAGCACCGCTATTGGTCACGCGAGTCTCTTTCTTGAGAAGTGCAGCGAAATCAGAGTGCAACCTGTTATTGCCCTCCAGACGGCACTGCATCAGCTGGACTGAACATTTCGAACGACATCGAAGTCACAGACGGTCTTGCCGACAGATATGTCATCGGCACGTACCTGTCGGCCATGCTGTTGCAGCCATGGCTTGTTGCACTTCGCTCTATATATGCTGAGGCAAAACATGGAACCTATATTTATTTGTAGACAGAAAGCGGAGTATATCGATACGCACAGCAGCAACATCTGTCCGAGGATAAAAGCCAATGTCTGCGGATACGTTTGGACGCTGAATGATAGAGGGCCTTTGCAAGCTTTTGGTGGAGGGGCATGTTGTGAAGATATTTTAACCTTTAGGGAGATAAATATGGGTTACGCGCATACCTGCACTGTCTTTTTGGTTCATCGATTCATGATGCTGTGAGAAAAAAATATTTGAAATGGCATCTCTGATTGTTCTAATGGCTATGTAGTAAATGCCTCATACACATAACATAACCTTCGTCATTTTTATTTGGCAGATTAAAAGTGGGACGATTTTTGCTCTTTTGCGATTTCCTCAACGAGCAAACCTTCTTCGCGCAGAAAGAACAACCTAAAATATCATGCATTCCCGAAAAGTAATCGGTTCGTCGTGCCTAATTCGATATTCAGCGTCTTTTATAGATGCATTTATGTTTGCGACTTAGTCTACTAAACAGGAACGCTGATTATAAGGATATCTGCTCTCAATAAGGTCGGTTTCTGTTGTTCTTTAAGTTGCTGTGTCTTGGTTTTTCAATTGCATATCAATATGCTGGTGCTTAAAGTATCACTTATTGCGAAATCGGTAGGTGATTTACACTTTACTTTTATTCTGAGGAACACTGTCTTAGTAGCCCACAGCAACACAAAATGAATATACTAAAATCAATCTGCGAGACCTGTAGCATTACAGGCAGAGAGAGTGAGTAAAAATATGAACGCTTACTTCGATGTTGTGATGTGGAAAAATAAGGGCAAATAGGCTGGCTACTTGAGCTTATGCGGTCGGAAGTGCGAATACAGATACCACACTTTGAGTATTACTTCGAGTTAGTGCCAAAGTTTCACCATGGGAGCTTATGTCCGAACAGCCTATAACACCACTTAGTAACGGCAGTGATATGGCACCAAATCAAGACTCTATAGTGGAAACGCACGGGCTGTGTTTGTTCTCTGAAAGAACGCCATATGTCACGGCTAGAGAAGTATGAAGGTGTAGTTATTTGATTTGTGGGGAACCATTATAGTCGTTGCTGCACAGCAGGAAAGATTTTATGGAGATAAAAATACCCAAATGTTAAAAGGTTGCATAGAGTTTCTGGTGTAATGACCTATAACCTTGGCTCTATGTTCCATTACTTCGGACGAAAAAAAAGGAGATTTATAAAAAGGCTGCGCCTAATATATCTTGTTTTTTCTTCAATGGCATGAAATTTTTTATGCAGGCCCTGGCAATGTTTAAACGTTGCAACGCTGTCGAATAATTTCTTCATTGCTTGTATAAATGCAATCACCAGAAACTCGCCGCGTCGTACCACAGTGATTTATGTTCTTGCTGTTTGCATTTCGATAATATCCCGTTGGTCTTTAGGCAGGATAGCGCAACATTCAAGGAAAGGTGCATTCAGGCTTTGCGTTTTGCTGCTCGAAAAATACAGACTACCAGCCTTTTTTTTTTCACTTTCACATCCTTCCAATTATGCATGCGAAATTTCTATAACGCACAGATTTATTTCTTCGAGAGGCGATATTCACAAGACAGGCGTCAGATTTCGCCATAAATGGTAACGTCGTCACTGCACACCGCTCGAAAACGCCGAAAGCACATACTTAGGTGCAATACACGAAGTGGGAACTTCTGCTCAGGGCTTCGTCTTCGCATCAGTCATGAAAAGCAAGGCGCTGATACATGACTTCTGTAAAGAATAGAGTTTAAAGCAACGACATTATATGACGTCACACAAGCCAGTTCGATTCTTTTTCTTCAGGGAATGTGGCATCGTCACTGCGCCCAAAGAAGGCGACAATTTTCGCTCCTCGAGACACCGCTGTAAAATTTCGCGGTGAAGGTGCTCGGCGATAATTGCTTGGAAGGCGAAAGGCAAAATGTATGAATTTTATGCTCAGTACACAAATTCTTCTGCCATTTGCCGTATACTCTTGCCATTGCATCCAGCAGTGGAAGCAGCAGAATGAGCGGGTTAGGACGTGTCTGCGAACTCCTCGGCATCTTGGGTCTGAGTGGCGGCTGTAAGGATGGCGCCACAGGGAAGATGATGCCTGTAACGGCGGCAGAGAAAAAGAGCTTTCGTGAGCAGTACGAGAAAGAGGCAAGAGTGCCGACGGCGTCTACGGTCCGTTATCAGCTTTCCCAGACGAGAGGATTCGGGTGTCGTAATGATTCCCCTGAGCTTAATCCCTCGATGAAGCTGCAAAATCCAGACGCGCCTCTGCCGCGCTGCTCTTGACTCCCTTTCTTGCTTCCTCCCCCGACTTCTTTGAACAAACTATGCGTGGAACCTCTGCCCTTTAAACTTCCAGAAACTCTGGAACGGTATTTCCTTCTCCATGAGATCGGTTGATGCTGTCGCTGTTCGTGCGGCTCCTGCTGCTGCCCTTGCGCCAGCTTTCTCGATAGTACTGTTCGTTGCGCGTGGTCATCAGTCCGCTTCCGCAAAGGGGCGCCTTTTGCTTCTTTACTGAGAAGCATTTTCTCTGTTATATTCGTAATGCTCTTTGAATCTTTGCTCGTATGTTTTTTTTTTACAATCGAGCCTGTCCTCAGTCGGCAGACACTTCGCAGTCGCCTCGAGCACTTCTGTAAACTTTCTTCAGTTATTCAAGCGAGGGGGCAAGAGATAGAACAAAAAGAATGAATGAAATAGGGATGAAGAGATGAATGTTTACAGAGCACCAAGAAGGTTTGCGTTAGCCAAGAGCACAAAACAGGCACTGGTCTGCATGATGCAAAGTGCCCTAGGTCAAAACAAATGGTCAGAACAGCACCTCTGTCCTAGCGAATCGATGGCTTCAGGCCGAAAAATACTTTGTTTTCTTGGAGGCTGGAGCGTCACTGGTGTTCCTTCTTTGCGGCTTGGGGGAGCTATTGACTGTTGTAATGAAGACTGCTAGCACTGGTAACGTGGGCCATGTGCATCCGGGGGTGAGAGATGTCAGATGTCCTACAGATGTCATCGTGATAGGCTGTTTGACAACGTAACATTTGCAGCAAGCGCGTCCGGCGCTGGTCTCCCCACCTAGGTGCTACGAGGCCGGATGATTGCCAGCAAAATACGTGTACGAATTGGGTACCGACTCGGCGACAATCAGCGGGGTCGAGGCCGAATCGAAACTGACAAGGAAACAACACGCACCCGTTAAGTTGTTGCTATTAGAGCGACAAATCGCTAGGGGGAGCGATGTACGTCATACCTTCGCTGCCCTGTGTAACGGTGTGAAGGCCTTAGTGTACCTTTATTCCTAGTAGTGTCCGCTAATAATTTTTTTAAAGAAGCCCTACCTACCGTTTGTACCGTTTGGAGGATGAGCTCGAAATCTGCAAGTACACGTCTCCTAAAGTAAAAATAATTAAGTCAATTAGCATATTTAGTTAATGAGCGGACTAATATATTCAGCCTGCCTCTTATTACCTGTTATAAGCGGTGGTTCCCAATATAACCTCAGACCTACAATTTGTTTTAAAGTTCGGACTTTCTAACGAGCACCTCGTATATCTGTTATCTTTGCCTACCGTTTAAGGGCACTTTTCATTATCTGGGAATATTTAACCTAGTCTATCATTTTGGAAACAGAACGCATTCAGATACCTGCTGCTCATTTTATTTCCGCTCGTTATGGCTGCTCGAAAAGATCATGCGCTATTTCTATAACTGGCTGTTTCGGTTCGCAGCAGGAAGCAAATGCCTACATTTGTAGATGATTTAATTATCCTCAGGTCATGCAGCTGTAAATAAAATAAAACTGAGTTGTCCTATACATTTCTGACTATTCCATACATTGTCGTGGATGTATCCTGGACAAACGAATTCCAACTGACATTTTTCTCTATGAACTATACATCAACAAATCGAACAGGCCGAACAAATTGCTTATAAGCCTTCCTGATCCGCCAGTGGAAATTGGATAAACGTTCTTCTTAAGTTATATTTGCTCACCTCTATTTAGGTTTAAAAAATTTATTTTATCTGGGGTTACTTCATGATGCAGGCTGTAAATGTCGCATATAACCAAGGGCATATTCGTTTGCTCTTCTTGTCGATAATATAAACTTCCCCGATATGTCATCAGTGCCTTGATGTTGCATCTTTCTCCTTCTTTCTTATCCTGAAGAAAATAAGGCGGATGCGGACCCCCAAATGAAAAATACCCCGGGAGCACAAGCTTATATAATTTACGTGTACTATTCCTACGTTGTTGATAATTATCGTTCATAAGGGGCACTTTCCCTCCGTCTTTTAGTTATATGAAACTTGAACGCTTAGCACCATGAAGTAAAGAAAGGATGAAGTGAGAAATATTGGCGAAAATACCTAGTTTTTGCCATTCCAATTCTATCGGTATACACCATGGTGGTAGTATTGAAAACATTTATAATTCCATACAAGTGACAGACGGTACGCTTGCATCAGCTACTAAGGGATTGGTAATTTCAAGCACTGGGTAGAGGTCCTTAGTTCGAGACCTCAGTGGTGGTGGCCACCGCACAGACGTGCCCGCCTGAGGCTTGTTGGGCCTGTAAACATTGGCAGCCACGCAGGATCGCCTCCAAGGCCTCTCATACCTCTTGGGATTGCTTGGGGATGACTAAATATCTGGGTGGAGGGGCAGACCCACGCCATGTGATAGGTGTCCGAAGACACCGCTCGACAGAGTGGGCAGTTGCCACTACGAAGAGTCAAAATGTTTTAGGGCTGCCGAATACGGCAATGTATCGGTGAGAAGGCGGGGAAGGAACCGCTCATCCGTCTTCTTAAAGCCTTTAGATGAGCCGGGGTAAAGACGATGAATACCGTGATATTATGCTGCAATATCTGAATGCATAGACAGAATTAAGATCGAGTTTCTGATCAGGTGAAAAAGAAAACAGCCCAGTTAGAGAGCGCGCGGGCGGCTGCTGCCTCATTGCCTGCCAACCCATGATGATCAGGGGCCCAAATAAGGTAATGGTCAGTGGGGTCCGTATCCCGTATACAGGTTATGTACATTTGGCATGCTAGAAAGGGAGTCAGACATTCGACGCCTTCTTAAAGGCTCCATTAAGTCCTCGCGATTCAGTTATTATTGCGGAAGCAATACTATAGGTTTCGAGCCTTCAGCGTAGCGCAGCGGTAGTCACGTATGTATTATCCACGTGAGGCTGTGACGTCACACCCCACGTGACACTAGGGTGAGAGCTGGGCTACCAACTCAAGCGGTCGGCGTAGCGCGGTGGTTGCCACGTCTTACACACGTGATGCTGTGACGTCACACCCCACGTGACAGCAAACCGAGAGATGGGCTCCCAACTTTGGTCTCTCGTTTCACATGGGACGGTTATGTCAGAATCAGCCTGCTAGGACCCTGGCACTCACGTAACTCCTATAGGCCACTAAGGAACGTTCATACGGCTTGGTTAAAGCGGGGCTTTATACGTGGGCTGAGGAAGAAGAAAAAGAGAAGATGAAGGATGCTCGGTCACCCGCAGCTAATGCTTTCGCTCAATACTTGGTTCAGCAGCATTGAACTTTTGTAATTTTTATGTATTTTTAATCAAAATATGAGGCCGTTACCCTGCGCGTGCTACACTGGGTTCTAATGGTGGGGCTATATCTGTTGTGAACTACCGCTGCCGTTTGCCACACCCCGTGGTGAGGGCCTCAGGCGTCCACATAGAGTATGCGCCTTTTCTGCTGCCATGTTGTCGGTCTAGGGCTTTCGTTCGTGCCAGGAGCCGATCATTGTATTCTTCGTGTGGCATATTGGCTGGAAGAGGTTGCATATGGAGAGCGGGTATCCACAGTTCAGGGATGCGAAACCTGTCTTTCATGGGAGTGGTGTGCTGGATAGGTAGTCGAACAAGAAGGCGCCAAACCGACTGCGCTTGCGATAAGCATACGGGCTGGTTTCTAATGTCCGCTTCCCGGAGGTCCCGGATAATATTCACCACCTCAACGGACATATTACGGCAGTTTGAAGAAGGGATTAGAAGGTCAAAGGTACGCCTAATAATTTCGCCCCTTATGACCACAACAGCTGCTTCTTGCTTCCGTATGTGGAGACCAGGAGTCGAACAGAAAAGTCGGCCGGACGCGAAGGCGTTGCCAGCCGTAAATCATCCTAACTTCATAACCTCCCGCATGTGGTCCATCTGGTCCCCCATTTCAGGAAGCCTTCGCAATGTAGTTTCTGGCCGTCGGTATATGCGGATGTAGAGACTGAGTTCTCATATCAGGTCAGCTTCACGTATAAGACCGCTGTCACGAGGAATAGATTTCGGTTGTGCTCTTTGACGAAGGGCAAAGATGCACAAAACACGATTTCTGATTAGAACATTGAAGACAGAAGGCGCGGACGAAGTATTCTACTATCGTTGCCGCTGTTTGCAGGCTGGTATAAATATCCCAAATGCTGCCCTGCGCTGCCAACAGTGTGAATCTGATTGGCGTACAGGGTGTGCCGCACGTCGGCGACATCATCCAACTGCTCTGCGAGGTGCATGATACCCAGATTGAAGAGCAGTGGAGAAATTACCGAGCCTTGGGGGTTCTCTTGTCGAGCAGGTCAGCTCTATGCTCTCTATCCAGGATGCTGGTGTACGAGTGGCGATCCGTCAGGAATTGGCGCACATGTAAAAATGTGTTGAGACCACAGTCGATCTGGCCTAGGTTAGTGAGTACGCCTCCTGCATTACGTCGCCAAATGCCTCTTTAATATCCAAGGTGAGTGCTACTCGGTCATTATGGGGGCATTCGAGGTGTGAAAGACTTCCAGCTTGAGTTGCAGGGGGACATGCTGCGCTGATCTTTCGGGCGGAAACTGAACATGGTGCCACTAAATATGCGTTTTTGTTCACGACATGCAGATGGTCAGTCCGACGCTTTAGGTTGCCCACACAGAAGGCGAGTGAGATGGGGCAGTGGTTATCTGTGTCAATTGGCATGCCTGCTTTAGGAAGCAATTTTACCAGGGCCCTATACCAGCCGATTTGCAGGGGTTGTTCCCTCACCAAATTGCTTTGTTGTAGTCGAGGAGGGACTGGTATGGCGAATCGGGCAGGTTTGACAAAAGCTTAATGGTGACCTTATCGCTTCCCGGGGAGTGCCCTGCTAGATTTTTGCAATATCCGCGAGCAGATCAAAGAGCTAGAAAGGTTAGTGCAGCTCCGTGTCCTTTCTTACTGCGCAAGGGTATACAGATTTACGATGGTCTTGTACTGGGCACAGATACTGGTCTGAATTTTTGTGCCAGTTGAGTCGCTTTGCAAGGGAAACCATGCATGGCTTGGTACAAATGTTTTTGTGTTCCAGTTATTGTTTGAGTTCGGTTGGTGAGGACTGGAATGAGGTGCTTTTTGTTGCGGCTGGCCATCGTCGCGAGGTCATATTGCATCTATCTACCGAGTTAGAGTCGAAGAACAGGGCCACGTATTCAGCCTCTTTCTGAATAAGCTTGGTAATTCGAGCTTTAAGATTTCAATTGGGATATGGCGTAGCCAACGTTAGACGAGGCTGCAACTCGCTTACCGGAAGTGTTGGAGGTAGTTATCACATTCATGGCTACTTCTGAGAGCTGAAGATGTGAGTTTCATGAAAGCGAAGGGGTGTAAGTGGATGATGAGACCGTGCTGAGTAGCCCTACTCGGATATGGGCGTGCTGTGATGTGGGTAAACATTTTCCTGAATTTAGTATATTCTGGGATATGGGCTTGTGTTGTAGAACGGTAAGGCGGAATGTGAGTAATGTAGCGTTATAGGGATGCTGTGGTCGCTACCGAGATTTTATTCGATGTTGAATCAAATTACGTGTCTTTTGATGCAACTGAAGGTTACGCCTGGGCACGTATCCCGCATCTCGGAATTTTCTTGCCAGTTACGGTGGACGGGCTCCATGCGTAGGGGGAGGTCAACTTGAACGCAAGCTCCGCCAGCTTACGGCCGCGCGACTCCTCCTAGCGATATCCCCACAGCTTAATGGGAGCGTTAAAGTCGCCCAAGGAGGGTATAGCTACCCACTAAATGCGCGGCTGACGAGGTCTGTGAAAGTCTCTCGCCTGAGTTTGGGAGAGCAGAATACGTTCAGTACATGAAACAATGCGTCCAGGCAGTGGAGTTGTAGGATAACCACCATTACAAAGGAATACTCTAAATGGAGGTTGAGATCCACTGAGTTGGCTGTGCATGCTTTGATTACGAGAAGACAAAGGACAGGATCCTGCTGGAAGATTGTCTAATCTGAAAGTGTTGCACCGAGGTATAGCTCCTGGGTGGAAGAGACGGCTGGTAGAGACTCGGAGACTTCGAGGTAGAGGCGTTAATTGGCCCGTTTAGCACGGTCCTCAAAGCCTCTACTTTTAAATAATTTCACATAGCTGAATTTTAGGCAAGCGAAAGCCTTTGAATAACGTGTCTCTCCATGAATAAATATTTTTAGGGAGAGGAGGAGGAGGGAGTCACTTCCCCAGAGTCAGCTACCTGCGCCACCAAGCGAGTTGTGACAGAAGGAGTGGGACATCTGTTTACATCGCCTCAATCAATGATCAGACTGTTGAATTTTGAAGCACGAGAGTAGTCCCCAAGAGGCTCCGAGAGACGGCGGAAGTGGGTTTTGTCCGAGATGTGTTTTAAGACCATCACGGGGACGGCACTTTTAACCATGCTGACGATCTGGTTCATGGCAGTCTCTATCATATTCCGCACTATAGAGGTTAAGCGCTCTATCACCGCGTCGCTCTGCGTCGCTCTCCATGGCGTCGGACCTCTGCGGACCTGGAGTGGTGGACCCAAATTTTTGCTCTCAATTACGTGGCACAGTGGCTGTCCCTGGAGTGCTCAACGCGGGATAACATCCGGCCGCGGTGGCTTTCATTGGATGTGAAAAGCAAGGCGCCCACGCACCATGTGATGTCAGTGCACCTTAAAAGAACCCATAGTGGGCCAAACTTCCGAAGCAATCCAATACGATGTCCCTCATAGTCTGAGTCGCGAGCTTGAGCCTGAATAAACGAAAATAATAATTACTACCATGTGTTTTCTGTTCCCGGTGGCAGCAAATACTAGCAATATGACAATCACAACGATATCAATTTTTGATAACAAAATACTTTTCGCGGCGACCAATTTACACCCCTACTGAAAATAAGTTTTTATATCTTTTCATTTATTCACTGACGCTGAGAATACACCGTCCACTTTCATCAGCAAATGTGAGGCATCACCCTATACCTCGCTAAGAAAACATTATGATAGCTCTCATGAAGATAGCCTTCAGATAGAATAAACATTCTACAAAACAGGCCCTTAATCTTGAGAGTTCGTAAAGTGGAGATAAGGGCTGTACGAAAAAATTCAAAATTAGTTTATCTAAAAACATGGCGTAGAGCGGGACGGCTGGAGGGCCCGCGATGCTGTTTCTCGCACGAGCTCTTTACGCCTGAGCTAACTGAGGACATCAATAATGCAGCGACGGACAGCAGGCCGGCTTCGCGCCCTATTAACAAGGCGATCACGCGTGACACAGAACGGCAACGTTTTGAGCAGACCCTAGCAAAGGCTGATAGGCGCCCTCTTGTAAAATTAATGCGTATAGGAAGTGTCTACAAGCGTGGTGACAGCTTTTCAGGGAGTCATACATCAGGCGAGGCACCGGTGGGAAACGGGAATAATGCTTGTGTGACTGGCACTTCGAGACAGGCGTGAAATCGCAAACTAAATTGAGCGGTTGCATCGCATCACGTTACCTTTAAAAAAAAAATAAAGCTCGTAAACAGTATTGCTTGCTTATCATGTGAAACCGCACTATTGCCTCGTTAATAAATGAGGTCATTCGTTGGTGGCTGCTGTCAGTAGTGCTGTGCAAATTAATTCCCGTGCAACCGCTATTTCGCATGCCACAAGAAATAAATCAAGCTTAAGTCATTCTTCTGCCGTGAAACGCAAAGTGGTATATCGAGCTCACAGATCTTCGAGCACAATTTTTTTTTCTGGGTTATCAGCATTTCAATTATTTGTTTTTTTTTTTCGTGATGTTTTGTATAAGTACGACATGCAGTTTTTAATAAAATGTGCTTTTTAAAAGGCATGTCAGAAATATGACTCGTGCAATTATGAAGTCACTAATCATCCAGATAAAGGCTAATGCACTGAACAAAACTACCTCTGAGGTCAATCAGTAGTTAAAGCGTTCAACAACAGAGCCTGAGTATGCGGGTTCAACCTGGACCTCGGCGGGTACGTTTCGACTGAGGCGGAACGAACGGTGTCATCGTACCTCTCAATACAAACACGCGCTTAAAACCACAGTTGGTAGTAATTAATCTATACAGCCCTTCACTGCAGAGTATCACATAGTCAATATCGTTTTGTGATGTTGAACATCAACCATATCATCAATTCAAATCTTTTTTTTAGTCATCTAGAATTGTTTCGACAAAGTCATTGACGCCAGCTATAGTTTATATTTCTTCTGGACGTAATGGCTGGGCTAATTTATGCCTACACAAAATTACCGATCGCTTTTAAAAGAAAAGAAGATGGGCATCATGAAGTTACACATTGCTGTTCGGTGCTACAACTTTTTTTCTGCTTGAGCAGAATACTACGTAACTAAATGACCCTTTATGGGAATTTCGTTGAGGAGAAGCGTTCAGATAATAATGAAAACCAGTAATATCCCGAGCTTTATTGTAGGGCGAGGTCGCTTGCTTGCTAGGGCTAGGTCAAGGTAAGCGCTTACAGGTCCTGGCTTGAACAGCTGGTGCTCGCGTCTCGTGCCGGCGCGCTGGCGTCAAGTCGTCTTCTTATTTACAGTAATAATAAAACGATGCATCTTATTTTTTCATTAGAATAGGGCTGCAATACTCTAAGTGCGCAAGTGAGTGGAAACACTCATTTATTATAATAGACGTTCTATGATATTTGTGAAAATACGGTGACCGAGATGTACGAACATAAATGTCCTATATTTCCTCGATAGCAAGATTCAATGCGTGCGCGAAACAGCGTGTAACCAAATTCAGACTTTCCGTGGTATAGTTGCTAAATTCAATTTTCGAGAGTAGGTGCTGTTGAAGTTGAAAATTTGGAAAAAAGATTTCCTGTGAAAGCGCTATTTGCCCTCCACATTAGAACGAATGAAAAAAAGCTGTCACATATGTAGAAAACAATTCCGCTAAAATTAGAAAATTAATGTCGGTCTTTATGACAAATTAAATTAAATGTAAAATCAACATTAATGGTATGCATACTTAAAGCCTGGAAACAGTATAGCGCTCTTATTTCGCAAATTATGCGCGGCTGTGCTCGAATCTTACCAAGACGCGCACCGAGCCGAGAGCGTACTTGAAGCAGTACATGAAATACGCCATGCGCTCTCAAGAAACCCGGTAGTGAAAGATTTTAAGTGACACCATCTCTGCCACCTTCCATTCATATACTGCACCCTTTGGCTAAACATTTGTTTCTAAGCGACACCGTCTGTTACTCGTAATGCATCGCCAGTGATCTTCTCAGGAACAAGATTTTCTGTCCTGCCTCGTGCAACGATTAAGGCCTTCACGAACGCTGTAGGAGTCTCACTAAACAGAAGAGAGAGGAGCAGGTCTGGATCTAAACTTTTGGCTCAGGTTGTACATATTGATTCATTATTGTAACTGCGACTTCTAGCTGCCGTTTAAACCAGTTCATTTGGGAGCCTTTCTTTTTTCACGGATTTTCTGATCTCATAAGTGCATTGGTTGACGAAAGATGACGATGATGTCCACACAATAGGATTAAGGCTTTGAGATCTGCTGTCAGTATTTGTGTTAGTCCTATAAATAATCTCGGAGGCGTAGGAATGTTTCTCAAAAGCACCGCCCTTTGCACACCTGAGACATAAGGAATGTATTCGCTGTGTATAAAATACCATGAACACAATCAGGGAGAAGAAATGAGAATTCTCGAGGCAAAATAGGAGTGTGAAATAAAAAGGCGTGGCATGGCGAAAAAGCAGAATAACCACGTATGACTCGCGGCAAACGATGCGCAGCCAGCCGTTTTTCTGACAAAGTGTTTGTTGCTCCAAAGCCAGTCACGTACGGCCGCCTCTCGCCGCAGCTTGCACGCAAGAGAGAAACGGGAGCGGTAGCAACAAGGCAATGGCCAGCGATTTCCACAATTTTCACCCTTCCGCGCCCCACTGCACGGCTCGTATACTCATCCCGCAAAACTGAACAAAAACAACACATTGAGACGTTACTTCTTGCAACCGCGGATATTCTTCCTTGCATTCCCCCTCCTCTTTTTTTTTTTTAATTTTTTCGCTGCAATGCCGCTGCACCCTCTTCTCCCTCGACTGTTGCGCCAGGAAAAGCAGAAACGCATTCTGCTCTCTTTCCCACAAGATGCGAGCACCGCACAAGGCCTGACTTATCAAATGGCCGCAAGACGCGTTTTCTCTTTAATCTTAGCATCTCCTCAGCTTGATGGAGGGCGCTATAAGGGTGAATGCCTGCGGTGACGGGCACTGTGTTCATCCTGCGAGATTGTTTCACGGTTGCCTTCAGCTTCGCCTTTGTGGCTGCTACTGTGTGCGCTACGCTCCTTTCCTCGGTCGGCGAAGCAGCGTGTGTGCCCACAAGGCCCACATGCTCTTCAAAGAGCTTGTTCTCTTCCACCCACTCCACTCTACGTTGCTGATCTTGAAGCAATGCTCTTTCCGTCCATCCTTACCCAACAACTTTCCAATCCTTTCATCTTCTGCGCCGCCATCTTCTTTTTCTTATTGATTACGTTCCTCCCTCGGCAATGCCATTAGCCTAGAACGGAAACCAAACATAGAGATCTTGGTCGCCGCTACGATCGTGTGCGCATGCCAAAAGAGAATTTTATCGTTTCTCTCGCTATTTATCTAGATGCTATCGTTACGCAGCTGTCAGAAGTAGTTCAAAGTCAAGAAATGGGCAAAACGTAAACTTTTTTCCCGCAGGAACAAAGGGCAGGCGGGCCTGACGGGGCGAGCGGAACCTACAGTATGAGCTGAACATATTATGTAGGTTTCATTTCTTCCCTTCCAAGTAT
The DNA here is from genome assembly GCF_055883805.1 of Amblyomma maculatum. NCBI lineage: Eukaryota > Metazoa > Arthropoda > Arachnida > Ixodida > Ixodidae > Amblyomma > Amblyomma maculatum. The sequence goes on along the minus strand of NC_139349.1, from coordinate 90,565,801 downwards.
CGTTAAATGATAGGGATTGCTTTTCAGCTCCAACTACTCACTCCGTCTGTGCTGCCGAGAGGCATTTTTTTTTTTTTTTTTCATTTTCCTTAGAACGTCTCGCGACAATACGGCAAGTTAGGTATAGTTATGCGCCAGTTTGCTCTAATTATTTTTGTTCTCTTTCCTAGAAACAATGCTGTTTTGATAATCAACGGAACACGATAATCATTACAAAACGCAGTGCTTCGAATATTAGCCGAGATGGTGAACCTTTATATGCTGTTTTTAACTGGATTACAACTCCACAGTTTATCAAATGACGCTAATCGATTTGACGAAGAATACAATCTTAGACTTCAAGTTTATTGATTGTGTAGCGAGTTGAAGCGGGCCTCAGATACATAGTATGCGTATACGCTCTTGTAAGTTTCTTTACAATCCCATTTAGAAGGATACTTTATAAACCATGCAAAGTAAAACTGAAGGAAAGTGATTGCTTTGCACTCAATCGTCAAGCGCAGAAAAATCAGAGCGTTAGTTTGAGAAGTTTCTGTGCTCTACACAGATATTTAACAACTTTGTTTTGCTGGGTGAATGATAGAAATGGGAACAATTTATTTTTATTCTTCGCAAGCCGGTGAGAGGAACTAGAAACATAATGGATTTTATTAATTGTCAATTTTGAGCATGAAAATACAATGGAAGCTTGGAATTTAAAATTACAAAGAATGCTTTTTATTTACAGCAGTCATTACAAACGTGCAGCTAATGTTATAATTCTGGAATACAAACCGTAGCAAAAACCTGAAACGCCAAGATTTTTTTTAACGAAAACAAGAGGCAGCCAAAGGCTAAGGAGGACGAAAATACTATCTTATGATGGACTGTTTTGAGGAAGTAACAATACGATTCTGTATTAACGGAACTCATCCTCCTTTTTTGCAATAACATTACTATTATACCATTTACCTCTTCCACAGTTAACCTTCTTGAATTTTAATAGCAGCTTGGCGAAGAGCCTCCAGCGCAGGTGCAGTTCCGTTTTTATGCTAAAGAAGAATAAGGCGGCTGTTTACGCTTTTGAAACCTCATACTTGCCCTCGTACTTACTCAACTGCCGACAACTTGCTTTCAAGACTGCGCGGTTGACTATTAAATGTTAATAAAGGTTCAGCACAGTGCACGTTCTTTGCTTTCCAAGAAATAATAATCGGTTGGTTTCGAGGGAAGGAAACTGGTACTGATGCTCACTTCACCGTGCATACAACTCTTACAATCATGGCATCCAATTGGCGGCGCAGGCATCCTCGGTTCGAATGACTAGCGTAAATAGGCATCCAGCTTGACTAACACGATGAATGCTACATGGGAAGCTGAATAATGTGACATCCACCTGAACGCTGCATAATGAACGGTTGCTTCAAACTTTTAATACTAAACACGTAAAAGGACATGGAAGGAAAGGTTGTATTTCCAGGTAATATAAGAAGGAAGTCGGAGGCTAATAAGAAAGACTCTAGTTTTTCAAATTTTATATGATATACCCTTTTAAGAACTAATGCGATTTCCAATCTGTATGTACTGAATTCATCATGCTTTTTGGAATAACACGTTATTTCAATCAGGTTTCTCAGTTAACCTTGAATTTTGATAGAAGTTTGGCGGATTGCCAACACCTGCGATGCAATTCCGTTCATATATTCAAGAATGTGGCGGCTGGTCACGATACAGAAACAACACTGTTGTACTCGTAGGCTGGCCTGGCGATGATAGCTTGCTGCCAAGACTAGGCTTGGTTATCTAGTATTAAAAGTTCGTAAAATTCATCGCGGCTCAATTCTTTTGTCGATGGCAGAAGACAAATGCAAATTAGAAGAACAAAAATAACGCCAGCCGGTATACAACATCACCAGTAATCCTGGTCGAATATTCCTGGCTTTAATAAAGGAGTACATGCAGTGGAACATGGAAGTTTGACGCACTCAATTAGAGGAGCTTCGAGCCAGTTTTGAATCGAATCTAAGGTGCAGTGTAACAAGTTTAATCGATTGCAACCTTAATAAAGAAATACGGGTATAACTCTGAAATCGAATTCATTTCTTCCACATGCCTGTTTAGAGTTGTAATTCCATATATGAAAAATTTATCTGCCCATAGCTCGTATACGAGCTATGTGCAGATACATTTTTCTAAAACCTATGTCGACTTAAAGCTCGGGATGGTGAATCTGCCGACATACCATCGCATTTATTTCCATAAGAAAAACTTAATTTATTCCTGCTTTTGCACTCTCCGCTATTGGCTTCGTGCTTATTGTTTTGTACTCTTCCACTCCTACCTCAGTGACCTAAATATCGAATTGCGTTCCGTCGCGCATGCAGAGGCTATAGCTGTGCTGCAGCGGCACCGCAGCGTCTAATCTCAGGCCGCGCCGGCTAACCACACTGGTTAATACTGGTAGCATCATTCCTAAATTTGGGCTCAAGAATAAAGCTGTGAATATATAATTAGTATACTACGCAGTCACACTGTGAACTAGACATGACAAACTCAAGCGGACAAGTAACACATTTACAAGCGAAAATTAAGAAATCATCGAAAACTGAATAAATTTAGAGAGAGAGAAAACACAACAGAAACTTTTCAAGCTATATTTTTCCTTGCATTGTACTAAAATTCGTGTCATGAAAGCGCGATTATTGAAAATGCCAGATTCCTTAGCGCAGCGAACTCGTAGTTCTCCTGATACGGTACGAATTCATAGATGATTACACGGCGCGCTTAGAATGCCTGCATAATTGCAAAAAAAATTTGTTTGTTGTTTTTGCTTTAAACAATTATGGTGTCTGGTGTGGGGCGGGAGGAAGGCGGTGTTTTGCAAGGTGCATTAGTGGAGGGCTCTAGAATCTAACAAAAACTCGGGCGTTTTGTCAGTATTGTCAGTATGTGAAGGCGGGATTTTGCAAGGTGCATTAGTGGAGGGCTCTAAACTCGAAGCACAAAATCAGGCGTTTTGCCAGTATTGTCGGTATGTGTTTAAAATCGCTATTGGGGACAGGACATGAACAGATTAATGCATATCAGGCTTTAGTAAAAGGACTATTTGGTCGAAACTAAAAAAATGGAGGACGCTTACACCTCGCCTTAAAGAGTTTAACAAAATAGCGTTTAAACCCCAATGCTTTTAAGACGGTAGATGAATTTAAAAGACGTTGAATCGGGTAGCGGCCCGCGCCATCTTTTATTGCAGCGTCATACGATCGACGGGATTTTCCAGTGAGCTCCACATCGCAGGTAAGCGAAGCGGAAATATTCTTTGCTACTCGCTTAACTATTATTTCAGTAATTAGTTTCTTTCTAATGGCGCACGTAAGCGTTAGCTAACAGTCATAAGGCAATGCATACATTAGGTCTGCCTTTACTCGGAGAGAAGCAATGCGGTCCTGTGGCGGAAAGCTTGCGTGCTCGCCTCGCTCTGCATGCGAAAGAACCGAATCCGACTCTGTGGGTTTCCGCAATACTATTATTGTTTCGGTCGGGATCGAACCCGGAGTACCCGGGAACGATCCCAACTGCCAGCGGCTGTCTTTCGATAGAGGCGAAACGAAGAAGCGCCCGTTTGCGGTGTGATGTCAGTGCACGTTTAAGATCCTCAGGTGGTCTAAATTATTCCAAAGCCCTCCAGTACTATGGCTCCTCTTTCTCCCCTTCCACTTTCACTCCCACCTTGCTTGATCCCCTTACGGCACACGGCTTAGGTGTCCACAGAAACAAGTGTATCAGATACTGTGCTTTTCCCTTCCCGTGAATCAATTTATTTGATTTAGCTGCTGAACCCATCCATTTGTTTTCTTTTGTAGAACCGCTTAGCAAATACATTCCGAATAGAGTGCCCTCCTAATGCCGTCTTGCTCAACATCTTACCTACATATGATGACACTAAACTAGGCGAAGTAATCAATGAAACAAATGCGGAATGGAAATATGTATTCGCAGTTTCAGAGAGACGGCATAGACGCCCCGATTGGCCCGCGCTTTAGTAATTGTTACTTGAGAACACTCATATACTCCCCCTCCCGCCTCCCCGTAAGCACTTATGGGGAATCCCCATGAAGTTCCCACACTTGCGAGATTTCGGGAGCGCACGCACGCACGCACACACGCACAAACACACACACACACACACACACACACACACACACACACACACACACACACACACACACACACACACACACACACACACACACACACACACACACACACACACACACACACACACACACACACACACACACACACACACACACACACACACACACACACACACACACACACACACACACACACACACACACACACACACACACACACACACACACACACACACACACACACACACACACACACACACACACACACACACACACACACACACACACACACACACACACACACACACACACACACACACACACACACACACACACACACACACACACACACACACTGGGGCCCATTAGTTTCTTCACCGTTACAAGATACGCAGGCACGCCTCGCGCATGAAACAGTCCCGAAAAAGATTTGCAGAGATGCGCAATTCAATGTTGTCCTCTCCCTGCGCAAGATGAGCCCATGCCCCAGCTGTTGAACAGACGTCGCAGGAAAATGGACTTATGTCGCCCACGACACAGCGAAAATAAAAGGGAGACGACAGAAAACCAGGAATGCAAATCATTGGAAGTTTGTTTTCTTTTCTTTATACTTAGTCGGGAGTTAGGATCGTTCGGTTTCGGTTTTAGATGCCAAAAGCCAAAATATGAGAAGGAATTCCGTCGGTCAGCGCGCGAGAAAAAAGTGAGAGGCAAGGATTGCAGCACTCAATGTTTATTTCTGCAGGAGCGCTGAAAAACAGCACAGTCACGGCAAAATGCGCATTGCAGTGCTTCGTGCCGCGGCGGCGGTGCACGATACAGCTATGGAAGCACCAGCATGAGTGGCGGCATAGGTAGCAAATTTCGGTGCTCAGACAAAGCTTAAACAAAACGACAAAGAAAGTGAGAAGAGAAACAAATGCTAAAGAGAAACCAAGAAAACAAATAGCCCGAGGTAGTGCTGTCAGGAGGCGCGCGGCTCTGACAGCCGCGGGGGAATAATTTTCTGCATGCCAACGCTACAGGGCTCAGCCGACGGAAGAGCAGCAGCCTCTCTCTCCTCTTTCCGCAGGCGCTTTCGTGCGCGCTCGCGCGCCAAACCACCAGCATGCGACACCAGCATGCGACTATATCGGTGATGTCGCGCACCCAGTCACACACAAAATCTTACGCACGCACATCGAAGCGTGCCGAGTCCGAAGGAACGGCGCAAAAGGGGATCCCTGGAGCTGCTGATTGTATAATCGATATGGGGCGCAGCTCGAGCTGAACCTTGCGCCAGAGCTGGGTGACAACTTCGAAAAGCGTAGATGCCCTCGCCACTTCAAGCCACCGGGGTCATGCCTTGACTGCGTTCGAAGCGAGGCATCGTCGGCCCATGTTCAGGCTTATACCTTTGCCAATGATCGGCCATTGGCCGGTGATGATGCCAGTAGGTGGAACTTCCGCTTTTTTGTTCTCCAAGGGGCCAAAGGATTGCACCTTCCCAGTCGGTGAGGGGCACCAATCGGCGAAAAAAAAAAAGAAACTGAAAATGAAGTGTAAATATGTCGTAGCAGAAAATGAAGCCTAAGGAAGAAATGGACAGTCGGGATAAAGCTGCCGTTTTGTGAAATTGGTTCGTCCTTGCAGCAAACTCGACTGGACCCTGAATGGTGGTTTCGCCACTTTCGCACGTCCCGTACACACAGACCTCTTACATTCTTACAAGCGGCACTCGGAAAGTCTTTCGCATAAGGAAGGAGATAGGGGTACGGGACAAGGCAAGGCTCGCTTATTAGAAATTTACTCCACCGTGGGGGATCCCCCTAAATATTTGACCAACACTATTCCCACTTCGAGTTATAGATCAATTCGTTCTCGCCCTACCATCCGTTCCGCTAACCGTCCTGGTTAGCTCAGTCGGTGGAGCGACTTCCTCGGAAAGGCGGTGGTGCCGGGTTGGACCCTCGGATCAGGGCGAATTTTTCTTTAACTACGAAGTTTCTGAGAAAGGTGCATAGATTTCCTTTGCAGCCGTATGGCTGCGCTTGAGTGGATGTCAATGAGTAATTACTCCCTTACTACGAATCTGCTCCACCTTGGGGGATTCCCCTAAACATTTGACCAATAGTTTTAGGAACCTCACGTTTGGCAGTAGCTCAATGTGAAGGCAGGCACATTTTGCTTTTCGTCGTTGGTTTTAATAAAAATATCAGCAACTGATTATTAGAGAGAATAATTTTTTTTCGGCGCTGTTAGTAATATTACTTGCATATGATAAAAGTAAATATTAAGAGGCCATGGGTAGCTGCATAACTGTTAAGCTATACTGCTCAAAAATATCTCACGTGTGTGGCCGGGAGCACTTTCACTTGACAGCCGTGTTTAGATCAACGCTCATGAATGAAAATTTGTTTAGTTCTGAACAACATATTGCCGGCGTACATATGTAAGCCGTAGCATTGTCTTCTTTAATGCGACCAGTAAAAAAGGCGTCGAATAATAGAGATCTTGAGATTATATATAGTCAAACTTGCATCTGCTTTTCACTCGTGCAAAGTTGTAAAATTATGCTTTTGCTTTCTTCTTTCGCTATGCACTAGAATAATGTTACCTAAAAAGATATGTGGACAAAAGACAGTGTATATAGAGTCGGCGCTAAAAACAAGTGTGATAGATATTGCACCATTCCTTTCCTGTGAACCAAATATTATTACTCGGCTATAAAACAAATAATTGGCTGACAGGAAAGAGAAGGCGCAGTTTTGTCAAACTTGTTTTTGGTACAAACTTAAACCCTGCTGTAAGAGAAGGTATGTAGGTAGGAGTGAAAGGTTTGGTTTGGTTTGGTTTGGTTTGGTTTGGTTTGTGGGGTTTAACGGAGTGAAAGGGGCAAAAGAGAAAGATGTTACGTAGTGCGGGGCTTCGGAGTAATTTCGACCACCTGGGGATCTATAACATGCACTAAAATCGCACAGCACACGACGCCTCTCGGTCTTCCCTCCGTCGAAACACAGTCGCCGGATGTCGGGCTCGAACCTAGGTACCAAAACACGATATGATGCTAGTAGAGCTGTTGTCTACAAACAGTAAGCCGACAAGCGTTTCGGCGTAATTGGTTATGGCGCAAACTTTCACGTAAAGCTACAGCTAAAGCTGCGGCGCAACTACAGCTCAAGTGGACGGAAATGGCTCCTCGTGATTCCGCGCCATTTACGGACTCAATTATGTACAGCCTTTCATGCCGATCCACAGTGCGGACACACCGGAGTTTTTAAGACGTACACACAAATCCGTCTTCGTTACTATTGGCGCGGTATGTACAACTCTGTTCTCGGATACGTTCGATCGTGCCTGACGTGCCAACGCCGCAAACCTGCCTCTCCCCGTTCGGCTGGTGAGTTACAGCCTCTCACATGCCCGCTTAGACCCTTCGATCGCATTGGAATTGACCTATATGGCCCTCTTCCGTACAAACCCGATTGCAATCGCTGGGTCATTGTCGCTGTCGACCACCTGACGCGATATGCCGAACCCGCCGCGCTCCCAGCTGCAACAGCCCGAGATGTGGCCGGTTTCTTATTGAAGAACTTTATTCTCCGTCACGGTGCTCCGCGTGAATTGCTCAGCGAGAGAGGCCGTGCTTTCTTATCCGAAGTCGTTCAAGCCCTGCTCGATCAGTGCAAAATCATTCACCGGACTTGCACCGCTTACCACCCGCAAACGAACGTCCTTGTTGAACGATTTAATCGCACCCTCGGCGACATGCTCGCGAAGTACGTCGTATCCAACCCCACGAACTGGGACATTGCCCTTCCTTATATCACCTATGCGTACAATACTGCTACGCCATCTAACACGGGTTTCTCTCCGTTCTTTTTGCTTTACGGTCGGCATCCATCTGCTCCCCTTGATACTGTCCTGCCCTACAACCCTGATCCATCAGAATACACTACAGTGACAGAAGCTGCCAAGTATGCCGAAGAATGCCGCCAGATTGCCCGAACGTTTACGACGGACTCTCAGTGGCGCCAAAAATATCGCCATGACACCGATCAGGAGAATGCACCACACTTTGAGCCCGGCTCACTTGTGTGGCTATGGGTTTCATCCGGTACCCCCGGTCTCTCCGCAAAGATGATCTCACAGTATCGCGGGCCCTACCGTGTCGTTCGAGCGCACTTCACCAGTGAACTATATTGTTGAACCGCTTACGCCATCTTCTGATTTGCGACGCCGTGGCCGCGAGACTGTACATGTGCAGTGTCTTAAGCCGTTCTACGATCCAATTGTACCTTCGTCCCCTTAAGTCGCCAGGATGGCTCCTTTTTCTCTGGGGGGCATTGTGAAGAAGATGAGCCCTTTTTGCTGGACGTTGATGAAGAGGAAGCAGTCTGGGGAATTGTGATTGCGCAGATCATCGTGCTGGTTTGATCATCGTGTGCTTCCTTGCCGACCTCGACGCCGTGCTCGACGTATAGATTAAACCTTCTCTTAGACCATATTTATATAGACGCTATCCTCAGGCTTTAGCTTCATCTTAGCAACAGCGTACTTCTATTTCTGCGCCACCACCAAGTTCCTTCTCATAGCTGCAAGCCATTATTAGCGTTCACACGCCATTACCAGTTTTTGGGAAGTTGCACAGAGTTAATTGACTCCCTGCCACCCATTGATTACAAATGGACAGCCTCTATGGCGGGCAACGGGTAATAACTATTATTGTGAAAATCGTTGATGAACGGATCCAGAGTTGAAGAGGCGGCATTTCGTGCTTGCAAAGACTCCAAAACAGCGGGTTCACGACGAGTCCGGTCATTTACGAAGATTTCAATCTTTGTGAATTTGCTTCATTGCTATGGTTTGGATACAGCGATAATCATTAGCAGGTGGTTGCCTCGTCACTCATTTTCCTTTAAAAACGTATTTCTGCCAATCAAATTTCTTCTCTTCCTTTCTTTGAAATTGTTTTTTTTTATTTGTTCAAAAAAAACAGTACATGAACAGTTGGCTGTACCCATAGCCTTTACGGCTAGTGATGGGTCTAAATACAAAAACAAGTACAATGTTACCACAGACCTAGTGAAGAAAAACTTCAAAATTAACACACACAATCTACTTCAAGCCGACATTTCCGTGGAATTAAGATAATGTTTTAAAGATGCCGAAAAGTTATTTTTTTCTTTAACTTCATTTGGGACTTCATTCCACACATATGCTCTACTATATTCTAGGAGTCTCCGGCAGTACATATTATGACGAGATGGTAAATTAAGTAGGTTGTTAGTTGGAGCGCTTGTATGTTTCATTGGTAATGTAAATAAATTAAGGGGCAAGGGGTTGTCAGTTTTTATTACAGTTATTACTATTTCAGCTATCTTTAGTTTATATGCCATTGCTAGTGGCAAGATGCGAAGCTGCTGAAAGAGTGACCAACTGGGGTATGTACTATTTGAATAAGTTATCATACGAATAGCTCGTTCTTGAAGGCGAGTAGAGGATCTAGGTACGTTTTATATGTACCACCCATGTTTCCAGAAAATAGGATAACTGACTGTGCACAGAGGCGAAATACAGGATGCGTAAAATTGGAAGACCAAAGCAGTCCCTGGCCCGTAGTAAAACAATATATTATTAGCAATATTATTAATTATATATTACACACAATATATTAGCAAATATTATTAATTTCTTCTTTCCAGTGTATATCAGACGCGAGCAGGAGACCGAGATACTTGTATTGGGGTACCCTCAGCAGACTTATGTTGTCGATAATTAGAGATATGTGTTCTTAGTTCATGTTCTTTCTGCGCGAGTGAAGCACGGTGGTGTACTTTATTTTCTCAGTATTAAGGGTTAGCCGATTACTTTTAAATCACTGTGAAACTTCACTAAGGTCTTCATTAATGATGCACTTAAGTATCTCTAAATTTTTACCTATAAAATGTTGTGCAGTGTCATCGGCATATATTACCGCGGTGGTGGTGGTGAACTCTTTTATTGCGCCCAAAAACAGGGGACCAGTCAAAGGGCCGGTTGCGCTGACTTAGAGGAGGTCGGCGGGGATCCTTTGGGATCCCGCGGCCTCCACCGCGCGCTGGATAAGCCAGCGTTGGTTTGCTGGCTCGGAAGTACACAGGAGAGACTCCCACGTCTCTGGGGTGTTTGTGTTGTAATGTGTACAAGTCCACACCATGTGTATGAGTGTTGCCGGAGTTGAGCAGTGTTTACACATGGGGGCTATCTGATCCGGAAAGATCCTCCTGTATAAGAGGGGGTGTGGGAAGCTGCCAGTTTGTAATTTGCGCCATTGGACAGCCTCGCGTCTTGTTAGATCGCGGTGTGCGGGAGGATATGTGCACCTTTGGAGTCGGTAGTGCTGGAGTATGTCCGTGTAAGTGGTGAGTAGAGAAGCGCGTGATATATTAGTGTCAGCGGAAGCAGGGTGGCTGATCATACTCTCGGCTCGGCAGCTGAGATCTCGAGCGAGAGTGTGTGCCTGGGCGTTTTCGCTGAGCGACTCGTGGGCTGGAGCCCAAAGAAGTAAGCGAGATGTGGAAGAGGGTGCTGTAGAATGTAGAATGTGTAACGCCTGGCAAGAGATACGGCCAGCATCGTAATTGCGAATAGCCTGTTGAGAGTCACTGATGACGACTTTGGTATTAGGGTCGGCTAGCGCTAGCGCAATGGCAACCTCCTCAGCTGCGGTGACTGTTTCTGCATTGCGAATGCTGCAGGCTGTGTACCAGCTGCGGTGAGGGGCGAGAGCTACCGCCACCATCGCTGGCCTCGATGGATGGTAAGAGGCGTCCGTATACGTGACGTCCGGACGTCCACTCAAGCGTTTCTCGAATTGACGAGCCCGATCGGCCCGTCTCTCGGCGTGGTGTTCCGGGTGCATCCGTTTGGGAATGGGAGGAATGCGGAGATTTAGGTGATATTCCGGTGTAAGTTCAGCGTAACTTGGGGCCGATCTCGGCGGGGAGATCCCAACTTGCTGCAGTACCGCTCGGCCAGCGTGTGTGAGTGAGAGCCGCTCATACTGGGCGGTGAGGGTTGCCTCGATCCGTTCGCTCACGGTATTGGAGATTCCGAGTGCCATGAGCTTATGGGTAGCTGTGGACATGGGAAGACCTAGGGCCGTCTTGTATGCTTTTCGAAGTGACGCCTCTAGCCGTTCGCGTTCGATACGAGTGAGACGTAAGTTGTCTGTTCGAGGAATCGGGTTTCCTTGCACCTGGAGGTTGATGTCAGGAAGTATATTTGAAGGGCGTCGTCCCGGAGAAGGGATGATGATATACTCGGACTTTGTCGTCGAGCAAGTGAGGCCAACTGTACTTAGATAATCTCCAATCCGTTCGATCGCGGTCTCTAAAGTCTCTTCAATCTGTCCGTCACTGCCACGCGTGATCCAAAGTGTGAGGTGGTCAGCATAAATGCTGTGATGCAGGTGGGGGATGTCGGCCAGTAGCTTCGGCAGGCCTATCAGTGCGACGTTAAAAAGCATCGGCGAAAGTACGGCGCCTTGCGGCGTGCCACGGTTTCCCGGAGAGATGATGGAAGGATCCCCAGTGCCGGCTTTAAGTTGCACTGTGCGGTCGGTGAGAAAGTTTCGGATGTACGCATACATGCGATGTCCAACACCGAGAGCTTGAAGTTGTTGAAGAATCGCTTCATGGAGGACGTTGTCGAATGCCTTGGCAACATCGAGGCCGACGATGACTTTCGTGTCTAGTGTACGTCTCATGACTACCTGATGATGGAGAAGAAGCATAATGTCCGGGGCCGCTAAATGAGGGCGGAAGTCGAAAATTGTGTCTGGTAGAAGATGGTTGTCTTCAAGGTATCGTGAGAGTCTGGTCTGGATCACGTGTTCCATCAGCTTCCCAACGCAGGACGTGAGAGAGACGTTACAGGGCTGAGCATATAGGGACGAAACAAAAATAGAATGTTTTATGCAAGTAATAGATAGTGCCGAATTATTCGCACCAAAATATTGAATAAAGGACCGCGCAGATAAGTGCTGGGTCGCTTTACAGGCGTAATTTACAGATTTCCGGAACAATGATATCTTTAAAAGAAATTGAGGAAAAAAACAGACGCGTTCTGGTGTTCCCTTGGGTAATATTTTTCTCAATTCCAAATTTCTATCGTTTCACACTTTGCAGGAAAAAATACAATGGGCTGAACTGGGCTGCACAGGCCAGCAACAATCGTCTTGGTCATTTCCCGGCATTTGTTTGTGCTCATGGAGTCTGGATCTTCCAGAGGGACAGTTACACATCGGTCCTGAGCAAGCGGTCGGCAACCTTATCTCTGGAGCGCCATCACTCGTACTTCCCGTGAGTGCCATCACTCCGTTACGCATGCTTGCCTGTCTGCAGACATCTTCGAATGCGCCAGAGCCCTGGGTTTCCCCCGCTGTCAATATGGAATTCCACGGATCACAGCTCCAACGATGACTGTGCTACCTGTCTAAACGAGATGCTGGAGCGCTACTAGACGATTACCCTTCCAGTGATGTTGATAATCTGCAATCTGCGTCTGCAACACGTGCATAGTATAAGGCCTGCACCACCATCCTTCCCTCTTAGATATAGACTTTGAGAGCACATGAACGTGGCTGCTATCAGCTCAGCTACGTAGCCTCTTTCTACGCAAGCAAATTAAAACAACCTGCGAATACAAGGCGTAAAATTTATATTGCATCAGGTGTGCTGCCGAGCCCTCAATGTTTTCAGGCGGAAACTGCAATAGCCTCATCCGTCAAGTACATATCTTTTTAGGCATCGTCGAGAAAAATCACGTACTGTAATTTTCGGACTATATTCTGCGTACTATACAACACTACAAGCTGGAATTTTGCTTCATGTGGGCTACCTATGTGTGCAGACGTTTTATGAGTAATTTTTTTTTTCAGGTAGTTTTTCAGAGCCTTAGAAGAGGACAAGCCCAGATTGAAGTGATTTTGATGGGCTCCTAAATCTTTGTTGTAAACTAAAACACGCCGTTTTGCTTCTATTTTATAACATGCTTGCCTGCCGGTACATATTCTTGCGGAAAATCCAGAGAACTTATTTTTTGTCAAAATTTGTCCCTGCAGGATATATACACAAGATGCGGACTATCTATAGGCAATAAAATTTTATTTTTAGCCGAAAGTTTTACCACCCTTTCTGCTCCGAAGCAGTCTCATATGAAACAATGGAAGCCTTGATACAAGCACTCTCTTATTAAGCAAGCATTGTTATTAGGCGAAATAAAAATTATTGGTGAAAACAAAAAAAAAAAAAAAAACAAAGAAGTAACTTTTCACAAAATAAGGGCTCGGTGCTCAAAATTAAATAAGACAATGCATTCTTTCCTGAAATCAGGACCGATATTACTGATTTCCTATAGACTGCAGAGCAAAATGCGGGTGAGATAGCGAACATAACCTCCATAATCTATGGTTCAGGATGGGTCACTTTGAAGGTGAGGAAAGATCATTTTCGGCTTGGCGGTGGACGATCAGTGAACCCTGAGCAGAATTTGAAATCTGGATTTCTCAAGTGTGCTGGGAAACCTTCGATATAATATTCGACAGTACAACTGTTGAGAGGGCATATGTAAGCTCGGAATTTATAAAACTGAGCGAAAAAAAAGGACGCCTAATGTGCAACTAAAAATGCAACAAACATCATTTTGTGTGATAAGAAACTAAAGCTAACTCAGTACAGAATTCCGAAAGACTGCTGCCAAACATGCTGCTGACAAAGACTGCTGACAAACAAAGAACTCTTGCCATGCACTGAATTGATAATGGGTAGAAATCCCGTTCCGCACAAATATAATTGGTATTCCTTTTTTTTTATCCTCACTCTCGACACCCCCTACCAATGCTTGACGCGGCTGACAGCCTTGCGTGCCCTACAGATTAGGACATAATTGTACCAACTGAACTTTGGCTGAACTCATTTGTCGGTGGCTATATAATCCAACTTGCTTTTCAGAAGTACATTATTGTTAGACAGGATAAAAAAAATAGGCATGCTATTAAGAACTTATGATTTGCTTCATGCTTCTGAATATAGTTCATTCATTGTTACTCTTCGCTTCGTCACGTTATTGTATCTGCCAGGGAGACGTTCATGATTTCTTGAAGTCAATGATTGTTTCCTTTCATATGCGCGTGAGAACCGCGGGACTCGCAAGCAAAAACACTGTGGAAGGAATGACCTTGAAGAGCAAATAAATTGATTCTGCAAGCCTATATATTGAAGGAACGCAAAGCTTGTATCTAACTTTAAATAATGAAAATTTTAATGCAAATTTAGTAATCTATATACTAGAAGAAACAGAAACTTTTGTTAACCTATAGCCAGAAGGTATTCATAGAAAATTTAAGGAAAAAACATAGTCAATCGATAGTGCACATGCTACTTGCAAATATAACTTGAAAGCTTCAGAACTAATTGTGCAGCTAAGGCAGAAACACTTTAGTCGAGGCAGTAAGCCTCAGAAGTAAAACCTGTACGTAGGTGTTGTTTTCTAGTGAGATAAAGACAGACCTCAACTTACGAAACCATAAAGGAAATGTATAGCGAAAAATGACCCATAAATGTTACTAGCTTGAGCACAAAGAAACTAGAAATTAGATACAGGGGGAGGGGGGATATAGCTTACTTAGAGTCTGACGCGGCAGAGTTAACGGCTGCCGTCCATGGCTCTCCTATAAACCAAGATAATTTGTTGGGCGAGTTGGTACTTATTCATTATTAATATAAACAGCGCCAACACGAAGACAAGGGACAAGAAACAAGAAGCCACAGTACATGCGCTGACTCACAACTAAGCCTAAGCCGTTTACTCCAAGGCCCAGAAAAACAAACATGAAGAAAACGAAACAGTCACGTGAAAAAACCCCTGGGTTCACCTGCTGCATAAAAATTTATTTTAAAAAATCACTATAAACACCCCCCTTTTTCGTGCGATGACGTTATGTGAAATGAATGTGAATTGAAGAAAAAACAAAACAGATTGCTGAATCTTTTCAAGCGTGTCGGAAAAAAATATTCACGTGATTTCGTAATAAAATTGTTACGCATCCGTTCATTGTGGAGCATTCAATATGGCGTTGTACTACTTCGTTTCCCCTTTGCTCATCATCTCATATAGTCTAGTTGGAGGCTACCATGAGATAGGGGTTCGAACCGAGGACATATTTACCTCTTGCAACTGTATGTCACCCAGAAGGGAGACAGACACTGTGCTTTGTTTTCGGCAACCCAGACCAGCTAAACACGTTTTCATAGCTTCACACACTCTCTGCTAGTTTTTAAACGCCGAAGCATAAGTCGCCAAACGTGTTGGAAAGCACGCGCTCAGTTGTGCAAACTCTTAGGTCACCCCTAGGTGCCTCCGAAGATTTTATTTCATTACATTTGTCTCTACATCATTAGCTCAACATCAAGTGTCGTGGTTTGCATCAGTAAGCAATCTTGAAATCGTGAGGACTTCATTACACCGCAAGGCAAGACATCTCCATTCTGCACGACGTTGTGTAATGGACGGCATTCCTCAGCGGTGGAAGCTGACGTCGACAGTTACACGCGCCGTGCGTTTGCGCAAGGTTCGGATTCCAGGCGTGGTCGTTGGCGCTCTCGTGTCAGTTGCGTAAACAGGTTGTCACAGAAGTTGACAGGTGTAGGCCACGTGCGCATTCTTGAACTATTGACACTAATCACTTAATTCCCAGAGTGCCAGCGTTATCCGTGCTCGCGCTCTCTCAGCGGCACCCATCTAGCAGGACCCTCAAGAATATCCTTGCATAAATTTACAAGACTGCGCTGCCTGATATTTTGGACGGTAATAGCAAATTTCGTTTTCTCTCGGTCCGTCCGTCGCGAGGCCAGCATCGCTCTGTAGTTGGTAATGTAAAATATCATCAAGAAACCAAATGAAACGAGCATATGACGCAACGATGTAAACTACAAAGTCGCAGTGCAATTGGAGTCCACACGCAGCTTATCACTCACTTTGGTAAAGTTTTGCAAACCTTCTTAGTGAAACACCTAGTGTTCATACGCGTAGTCAAAACTTTATTTTCAGTGCAGGAAAAGGACGCGTTTCATCATCAACAAACATGGTTGAAATGAAAAAGCTAACTTCGCTTTTCTTGCAGCGTGAATGGCTTGAGTGTCCTTTAATAGTTAATGCATGGCATAGAACATCCCCAATATCAGCATCAATTTGCGAATTGTGGTTTTACCATAGGCTCCTAGCCTATGGTAAAACCACAATTTCTCTGTTAAGAGTTTCTGTGTGGTGACAGTTCATGAATATCTCTGTTTTAATCTGCTCTGATTTTCACAAAGTAGCAAACAGCCATGCTTTTCACATAAAACTTTGGTTTTATTGTTTTGTGAAATATAGGCCATTTCTGTTTATAGTATTCGCCGGTGATAGCACAATGAGACAACAACATTTGAAGCAAAGAATGCAGAAAACATTCAATCGTCAAGAAACATCGTCTCTTGGGTCCCGATCTTTATTTTACTACTAAAAAAGCAACGACCTGTTGTTCGTCAGTGGAGCAGGCAATTCGATACAAACGTCAAGACATGATGGGTATAAAACTGACCGTTTAAAGAGCCGATTATTGGTAGCAAGGAGAATACCTACATAAACTGGTTGTTGGGCTTGATGGGGCAGGTATTCCTGCACATTGTCAGCGGCAATGGAGAATACTCGCTCGGTGTGACGAACGCTCTCAAGAAGTCACAAATCTGGTGTGAACTCTGTTAGGCTACTTTTGTGATTTATTGTTTATAACTGGTTCCTTTCACAGACTCGTGTCTGTTCAGGCTGACATGGTAAGAATCAGTTTTTTGCCCACTGCTGCAGCTGCAGGGTCCCTTAAAACAGCTTATCATAAAGGCGCTACTGCAGCATGGGCTATTTCACAGAATTATAGTGCCCGCAGACGGCGGCACTATAGTACGTTGTTTATATCAGCAAGTTACATTTAGGTCAAGAAAAACTACGTCCATTACATAGATTATAACATGTTGTTCTCCATATATTCTGAATAAGTTAATTAACTAGCTCGGGGGCATGTTGAACTCCATATTGCAGATATGTATATACGTATGTGTATAGCATTTTTTTCGTTGTTATTGTGTTTTTGTATTAAAATGTTTGCGTAGTATGTACTTTTTCGCCCCTGTGAATAAACCAATAAGAGGCGGAGGTACGACTTGGTTGGTTTAAAATTTTCTTCAAGTAAAATAGTGCCTTCAAATAGTGCCTTCAAGTCTAATGCAACACTAGAACATGTCGTCAAAAATAAATGTGCCAAAAGTCACTTGACAACACGAGGCCTCGTAAATAAATAAATAATTGTGATAATTATGCATAAAGTGGATGATGAAAGCTAACAAAGAAAAGACATTCTTTCAAGCCTTGCTCGCGTAAAAGTCGCAATGGTAATGCGAGCCGTTGCCGAGCCTGTTGAAATGGCGACTGTTGAAAATGACTTGCGCAACAAATTCGAAGAAAATTTATTTTGGACAAATAGCAGTTAAACGATGGCTACAATGTACTCATCACTGGTATAAAAAACAGTATTGATATCTCATATTCGCCACTTTCGAGTTTATTGCTTTAAACACAGAATAAAGAAACCGAGAAACATAAAAGGTCTATGGTAGTGCGCGCTTCGCTATGACCTTCGAGGTCACCGGCTGCCCAGCATTTCTATACTGTTTGGTAAACGGTTCTAAGGGGTCACAGGGTCAAAGATTTGCAGGTGCGCAGTGAAATAATCGAAGTGTGAAAAAGAGATAAAATGATGCATAGAACGTCAAGCACCCGAAGCCCCATGTGCAATGGGTGTAAAATGGAGGAGATAGAGGGTGATGCAGAGGACGGGAACTAAGCAAGGTCCGCTCACATCCAACCAGCCACAAGCGGAAGTGTACCCTTCGAAGTTTAAATGTGCGTGTTGACAACCCCCGAAGAAAAACGGGCTCCCCGAATGTGAAGAGCTAACTGTTGGGGGCACTCCAAAAAAGCACACAGATGCGTACTATCAGTGAGGACACATATTTGGAAGAGGACAGCATGTGCAAACGACAGGGTTCATTTTGCCACTGAATAAAGTCGATACATCTCACCAAGTACGCTCAAACACATACTGTTGTCTGCCTCGGCGTGACATTAGGAATTCGATATTTTACCGGCGCTGCGACAGGGGACGAGGAAGAAGAAGAGACGGCAAGACAAGCGCTCGGCAAGACAAGACAAGCACCGACCGAGCGCTTGTCTTGTCATCTCTTCTTGTTCCTCGTCCCCTGTCGCAGCGCCGGTAAAATATCGAAGATGAACCAACAAGCTCAAATCTCTGTGTTACTACAAGACATTGGGAACTGAACGCTCGTGTATCTGAATGGCGGAGCGTTCGCCCCACAACACGCTATTCGATTACGTGTGTTTTTGTCTCAGTCTCGCGTCAATTTACGCTAAGCTTGTCGAGGGCGATGCCCCAGCTTTGCAGCCGGTCATTAGTGGGCATTATCTCCCACTCGGAACGTCATCGAAAATCCCTCACTGGATCTGGAATCCGAGCAACGAGCACTCGTCCACTTGCAGTCGGGCTCATCTCTTCGGCGAATATCTGGCAGACGTTAGGAGTTAAACTACGGCTTAAATAGGCTTGCATAGAAGCGAGCATAATGTACGATGCTCCTTCGGTAAACATTGTTTTGACCTATGTGTAGAGAGGAAGCACGGCGGTGTAGAAGACTGAGGGATTGATGTCATAAAAGCGCTGTTGCCAAGTCAGCGTGGAGCACATATGCACCGCCTAAATCTTAGCCAGTACAGGAGGACATTGAAATTGGCGGCTGAGTCGCTTTTACACATGACTGGAATGAAGTGTATAAGGTTTAGGTACCGGCTGCAGGCCGCTGACGTCAGTCTGGTCTTCGGTTAATTCTCGATAGAAAAGGATAGCAACTACCAAGATATTAGTCGGGAGAAGGGTGGTGGTTTGCTACCCAGTGCAAGGGGACAGGTGAGATAGGTATAGAAAAGAAGCGCACCAGAGAAAATAGTTCGTACAAAATAACTTATCATATTGTGCACGGAAAGTGTGAAGCGTGTCCCGTATGCAGAACGTCATCAAGAAAGGAAACACTGTACGACATTCCTTCAGAGCCAACGGTACGCTGTATCCAGCGTCGGCAATCTTTATCACATCTGGATGGATAGGAACACTGTCATATGCATGGATATCAATTTTTTCGGCACTAATGCAAGGCATGCACCGAGAGCCTTAAGTAAAAAAAAAAACAAAAAAAACTCAAAAGTTTTGCTTCTCTGGCGGATTAGATTTTGCTTTTATATCCGTGGGATAGTAACTGGAAATTAAACATTATTATTCACTCTCCTGCAGCCATCGTTTTAGGTATTGAGGCCATAAAATCAAACTATCTCTTTATTTTCATACACGTAGGCTTTGGTGATAAGTTTTGTAATAAAAAGCTGCCACCGCATAAATATTGTACTATTTTTTTTCGGTGCTTGATATCCTTAGGGTACATTTTGAGAAGCATTTAAGCAATGACTGCTCTTTAAATTGAAATTTTTCATAGGAGCAAGAGGAGGGAGTAAAACCTTGAGTGAGTCCTTTGTAATGTGTGCACAATGGAAGCAGGCAGCGCAGGCTAAAATAAGAGGCACACCAATTAATAAAGCATGTAGGTCTGTAAAGTATGGAGAAGAATTATGTGGCCTTTTAGTTGTGATAAAAATATTAGGTTTGCAGCTTGAGTGGTGCTGCCATTTTGGTATGGTTAATCGGTTCACATGTTCTCACGGAGCCTTCCCAAGACTGTAATAGCATCCTTAACCTCGGCACTATTAGAAGAGATTACAGGCATAGCACAGTCCGCATCTATCTTGTGAAGTTCCTGGAAACGCCTTCCTTGCATTCGTATTTGATATGGCATTATTTGAATGCAAGCATCTGCTTGTCACGTACTTTCATTTCGTCACAGAAAATGCCCTTGACGCTCTAGAGACAAGATTACATGTTATGAAACAAGTGATGTACCTCAGTCCTGCATTCGTGTGACTCTTTTTGCCACACTGATTTTAACATGTCCAGTTTTCTTCAGTACATTTATTTGAGAGACAGCTGTAGAATATCGTTAGTCATTAATACAATCATAGTGATAAAAATTGGCAAATACCACTGAGCAGGAGAATCTTTGCTTTGAAAGTTTATCCCGCGATTGCTGCTGGTGGTTACGCCCGCCAAAGAAAACTTGTGGGGCACGTTGTTCTCCACAAATAGCAGAAATCTGCAAGCGCCCTAAGGCGTGATGCGGGTATCTTCATTGTAATGATGCCCTTTTAAGATATGTAATTAAAACACAATAAAAAACAATTCCCAGCTAAACCGCGCTTGTCTAGAACATCTTATCTTTGTCAGTGCTGCTATTCCCGTGAACCCTATTGTAAACAATGTCTATATCAAAAAATTCTTCTTGAATCGAAAACATGGTATTAATCACCTGAAGTGCAACACAGTGCTTACTATGGTGTAACGGGTCTTTCCTCATAAAAGAGAGAGAGAGAGAGCGAAACATATTTAATGAAAGTAAAGGCGGAGAGGTCGGGCTGTGGTAAAAGACCCTTGCCTGCTACTTTGCTCTGGGGAAGGCTGAAAAGAGAAATAAAGGAAAGTAAGTGTACCAATGGAAGGTGACGATGTCATAGTATAATGAAATTTCCTGTCATGATCGAAGTCATGTATCAGACTTGGAACACGTAGTTTGTGGGACTTCACACACACCAGTTACCGATGTACAAATCTGCGCATTTGCAGACAATAGCTTTCCTCGTAAAGTTTCAAATGACTCAGTACGCTGCAATCCGTTACATGAACTTAAGTTTGATGCGATACCCCGGCTTTGGGGACATTGAATGCTTTTTATGCAATTGTCAGATATTTTACTGATTTAGGATTCATCTGCATTATTTTTTCATCTTCTTTTCCGGCCGTTTTTTCTCATTTCTTTGTATTAGTTCTTCTTGACGGCTAAAGCCACGCAGCCTCTGAAGTCGCTTTTGCTACGCCTTTCGAGATGGCGAGCTCGGGTTAAAAGCCTCTCACTGTAAGCAGTCTAAAGTAGTGGCGCGCCGTCTAGCCTTATTTCTTCCTGAAGTCAAACTCAACTTCGCTTTTTTGTTATTTACAAAATGCTGGGACTGTGCACAGTGAATGAGGTAACGACGAAATGCCGCACTCATTGTCTGCTGATACGGAGTTGTAATTCGATGATTACTCTCATAAGAAGTAATCTTCAGAAACTCCAAGAAGGCCTGCGCCCTACAGCAGCCCAGCGGCAAAGTAAGCGACACATCCTAAAATTAGAAAGCGCTCGGAGAAGCTAGGAGGAGAAAAGTTGACAGGAGTATTTGTCCCATCCACTTCTCTCGTCCTTGTCACTCGGAGCGCTTCCAAAGTTTAAGATCGTATAATAACAAGCTCAAGAGAAAAATGTGTTGAATCATTCTGAAAATTTCGGTCATAGGCTAGGAATCAAGGACCTTTGAGGCCCCGTTTGATTTTCTCACCCGGGAAAGTAACATTCAGAAATGAAAGCAGCAGAATGCCTAAAAGGAAGCTGGAGGGAAAGAGATTCGCTCCACACCAAGAAGGAAATCCTGGGAAGGCGGCAATATAAAAAAAAAAAATAGAAAGGAGAAGGAAGAATTGATCGGAAGGGCTTTGTTGTATGGAGCATTTCGCGTCCCGAATGAGGGGGGAGTGATCCAGTCAGGACCCGATGCGTGTAAGGCACGCCACCTGTCGTGAATTCGTTGGCTCTCCGAAGAGTGAACTGCATAATTATGATCTGGAAGGATTGCTGAACGGCAGTGTATGCGTCGATTTTTGGCCCCTGACTGCTCCCTTACCTGTATTCCCCGCCTTACTCAAGAGCTTCCTTGTCCACGTGGAAGCGCTTGAGTGAGGCGCCTCCTATTGATGGCGATGCCGCATGCGTAGCCGTTGTGATCCTTCCTAGCCGCTGCAGGTACTTCGAAAAATGACGTTGCAATCCGGCTGTAGAACACAGCGCGCTGGATGGAAGGTATAAGGATACAAAAAATAGAGAGAAGACGCTTGGGGAAGGAGGAAATTATTCTACAGTTTGCGCTGTGACAGAGGGTGGAAACAGCCGTAGACGGTACACCAAGTCTCTTCGACGGCACCCTCGGCTATTTTGCGTTTCATAGCTCTCACTTTACCATCTCTTGACTTAAGGTATTCTTATGATAATAGCTGTTTCCAGTATTTGTTCTACAGCCTTGAAGAGCAAGCCGTAACGGTCACGTATCTAGGGAGAACTGTCGGGCCTAAAAAATGGACCGGTCGCCGCCTGCACCTACATGGGCGCACATTTATTACCCCCTACACCACTTAGACATTATTCCACAAAAACTAATTAACAAAAGCAAAGTTTAACTGTATACGCGACACTCCACTCATAATAGGCTACAAGAGTTCGAAGTACACGCTCATAGCTTATTGCCGATGACTAGTTGCTTGGGTCCAGGCCGTGGCGTCGGCGGTGAAGGGGTGTTAGACGATAAAAAGACTGGCCTTTCTGGTGGCGTCGGACGACATTCCAGTTGCTCGCTTCCAGACGCGATGTTGATCTGAAACGGTGGCGCTGAGGTGCACTACCTGAGCGAAGCAGGTTACAGTTGGTAGCCGTGTTGTTGGAAGGCTTAGGAACAGCAGAGAGTCTGCGGTCCAGTGCCGTAGAACACGAGACCACGGGAGCAGCAGCCGGCGTTCCTCTTCCTAGCCTACTGTTCTCTTGTTCCCGTCCTGTGCCACTTCATCGCGCACTTTTATATCATCGGCGCTGATACACGTCATACATATTGTGAGCTCTCCACGGATTTTCTTTCATTTGTACATACCACGATCTTCTTCTCCCTCTTGTACATACCATTATCATCGTCCCGCGGCGCCGGCTCTGGCGCGCGCTTGGGTTTTTCTCCATCAGATTAAACGCTGACACGGCATACCTTGCCCTGCCTTCACGACCTTGCCGTCTGGACCTGGCCTTCATTCACAAGTGGTGGAGGTGAAATTTGATCCCCTTGCTGCCTTGTGTCCTGCCTCTCGCTGGAGTTACGTTCCGGTCGCCGTTTAACAACTACCATCGTCATGTCAACCGAGAGCAGTCCCGACCCGGCCGGACCCTCTACCTCGGCTACACCGCCGTCTCCGCTGGTGCCCACACGACAACGCGACCCGCCGCTGTTCGCTGGTCGTCGCGACGAAGACGTCGATGACTGGCTTGACACTTATGAACGCTGCAGTGCCTACAACCGGTGGGATGATGCTTTGAAATTTTTGAACGTATCTTTCTACCTTATTGAGGTCGCCAGAAATTGGTTTATTAACCGCGAGCCCCACACCACAAACTGGCCCACCTTTAAGCAGCAGTTCCGACAGTACTTCGCCGACCCGGCTGTTCGGACGGAGATCGCAAGGAACAAGCTCGCTACCCGACGTCAAGGTCCCGATGAGTCCTATGCGTCATACATAGAGGCCGTGCTGGCACTCTGTCGGCGTATCAGTCCCACCATGCCGGAATCTGAACGTGTACACCATGTCTTGAAGGGAATCAATTCAATGGCTTATACCACCCTAGTTGCCCAAAATCCATCAAGTGTTGATTTCATTATAACGACCTGCCAACGCCTCGACCAGCTACAGTCCTCCCGATTGCAGCCCGGCTTCACTACTGCCCCGACCTTTACTGACCTCGATCTACGAGCCATGATTCGAGAGATAATCCGCGAGGATCTCCAAGCCCTCAGCCCTTTCTGCCGGCACGGGTGCGATCATTCGTCTCCTCCTCCTAACGACGCCGGCCTCCGCCACATCATTAAAGAAGAGTTGGCCGCTATCAACCACCCTGTCACACCTGATCCTCCTGCACCTCGCCCAGCACCGACTTACGCTCACGTCGCTGCATCCCCTCCTCCTTTTGTTCCCCCACCCCAAGCACCACCCTACAACCACATCAACGCCATGACGACAGCTCAACCGACGCCACCCTATTACGCACCTTGGCGCCCCTCTCGCCCAGTGTGCTATTATTGTGGAATTCGAGGACATATATCTCGCTTTTGTCGCCGACGCATTCAAAACGAGCGACGTGGTTATGACGCCTTCGAAAGTGACATACCTGCATATTATCAGCGACGACCAATTCCCAACCAATCTCGTCGATTCTCTCCACCGCCGGTATCCTCGTCTGAACCAAGTGGGGCTCATGTATCCCGGCACCGGTCCCCTTCCCCATACCGCCGCTCTATTTCGCCACTTCGACCAGCAACAACTGTTCCTGTCCGTAATTCGGAAAACTAAGCGATGCAGTTTCCGGAGGAGAAACTGCACTTTGCGAACTTACAAAAAGTCCTCCTCATCGCCCGTACAATATGATTTCCGTTTTAGCTGAATGATTCCCGGTCGAAGCTTTGATTGACACAGGAGCTGCACTTTCTGTTATTCATGCTGATTTGTGCCACCGTTTGCGGAAAGTAACGACACCATATGATGGACCTGAACTTCGTGGAGCAAATGGCGTGCCTCTGCACCCTTCAGCGAAATGTACAGTTCGAGTTGCTATAGACGGCGTCCGCCACCATGTGCAGTTTGCTGTGCTTTCACCGTGTGCGCATTTGATGATTTTAGGATGGGATTTTTTGTCAACCCCTTCAGCGTTAATTTCTTGTGGCGACCGTGTCATCCATATGACAGACAGTGATTTTTCATCTGACATATCTGCACGGCATCATTTCCTCATTGCCGCAGCTGATACGGTATTGCCTCCACAGTGCGAAACATTTATTACCGTTGTTTCCGAACACATCAGTGACGGGGGTGTACTCATCGCACCATCTCATCGTCATCTTGCACGTGGAATCGCCTTCCCATCAAGTCTTGTACGATTCCGCAGCAGCTCAGCAATAGTAGCTGCCACTAACACATCCTGTGAATCCCTCGTGCTGACTAAGGAACTTCCCTGCCATGCATAGTGGATGCTCACCCTATATCCATGATGGTGCTCACTGCCCCGCTACCTCCGCAACGTGATTCATCGCAAGTCTCTCTTTCCATGCTGTCGAAGACAATCAATCCGAACCTCATGCCACACCAACGACAAGAATTGCTGCAATTGCTTCATGCCCACCAAGCCATTTTTGATGCCACTTCCCCACCACTGGGACGGACTAGTGTTGCACATCACCGCATCCTTACCGAAGGTAACTCAATTGTACGCCGACGACCTTATCGAGTTTCTCTCTCGGAAAGAAAAGTAATTGAAGAAAATGTCAATGACATGCTTATTGTGATCGTCTTATTGTTTCCATCAATCACCTCTCGCCACGTCCCCAAATAATCAAGTGCGCGATTTGCCGGAGTAATTATTGCTCAAACTTGCCTCGAGTAGTTATGATGCAACAATATTACGGAAACATTAGATAATAAAAGCAGCAAAAGGGTAATGAGTATTCCAATTCCTAGCTGGTTCGTAAAAAAGTATCTGCTTAGTAAAATAAGTTACGCCGATGAGAAAGTTTGTAGAGGGTTGCCAAATAAAAAGAATGCTAAATATTGTTTCTGGTGGCATCTGTTAGACTTGATTCACTAGTGCTTCAATCATCCTAAAGACAAGCGTCTCTCACTGAGTGGAAATCGCTTCGGTTTGACTCACTGATTATTTTAATGGTGGTTTCTAAGTGGCGCAGAAAAGCCATTAGTAGCTGTATTGCAGAATACAAAAGCTACCATCTTTTTCAATAATACAGAGAAATGAAATGCAGTGATGGCTTCTCCCAATGGAACGGACCTCTTTCAGAAAATACGCATAAACATCATCCGTTATTCATGCTTGCGGAAAGGAAGACGACTGCGTATACGAGGCGTTTGCGTGCGTTGGCCTAAAATGAAAAATATCAGGAAAAGCAATGAGGGAATGGAAATGATAAAGAAACGCTATGCTTCCCGAAGAATCAATATATGATTTTCGGGCTCGATATAGGCCAAAACGTCTCCATCACGATACTTTATTTACATGTAAAAAGTAAACAAACAGGGGATTACTTCTGGGCACCTGGAATAAGGTGTGTGTATGTGTGATATTGCAACGGCAGGTTTATGCGCATTGTTGCAATAAATAAGTGCACTTATCTCCACTGTTGAAACTATATAACACGCCACATGAAAGAAACACCCGACATCGTACTTTTCTGGCCTCTCAGTGACGTAACCTATTGCGTGCTTTGATCGCCAGCATGCACAGTGGGACTAATATTGCCTAGGAAAAATTCAGCTGGCTTTTGCCATATATTTCGAAACACCCGTTACAGTATTGAGGGGAATATTTTCGCTCAAATGCCCTAGTTGTAAGAACACTTGCATGTAGATGCTTTTATATAACATCAAATATCAACATAAAAGAGCAATGCGTACATGTTTGTTTTGAACGGGTGGCATGTCTTTTCAAACGACACGTCTGCTCATGACAGATGGCGAAAACTTTGTTACGGCGCTCCAACATTAGGTACTTTTCCCACAAATA
Organism: Amblyomma maculatum; assembly: GCF_055883805.1. Lineage (NCBI taxonomy): Eukaryota > Metazoa > Arthropoda > Arachnida > Ixodida > Ixodidae > Amblyomma > Amblyomma maculatum. The sequence goes on along the minus strand of NC_139349.1, from coordinate 90,539,022 downwards.
ATGCTGAAACAAACTGTAGAAAGGACGTTCCTGTAAGTGAAGCTATCATAATTAATGAGCCTTTGGATGCGAAATGTTTGCATAATATTCCTTGTGGCTTCAGCTATTACAAGACACCGCACAAAAAAGCCATTGGAATCAAAGGACGCAATAGGAAATATGCAATTCGATTCCTAATTATTATGCTTCATCAATAATATGAAAATCAGTAATTATTAAAAGCAGATTATCAGTGAGCGCTTTCAAGGGGGAGCGCTGCTTTCTCTTACTTACTTGTAGCCCGTTCAGGAAACGTCGAAAGAAGCAGCCTGTCACAGTGGCAAGTTCAGCAACATTGCTTCATCATTAACGTTGCTGATGTAGGCTGAGTGTTACACAAGCTACAAATCTTCATATAAGACCTTTGCAAGGCATTTCTTTTAGTTCCGCTCACTAAATGTCAGCATTGCGTGTGACTGCACGAGTCTCGTTCTTGAGTAGAATGAAATAATGAAATATTGAAATATTTCGGTCTTACTGTCCCCAGTTATAAGGGGACTGGAGAGATGTCAAACATTTATGGTGATAATACTTCTTCCAACGCCGTAATATGTTTCCGCCTCACATTTCTTAATTTAAATCGTTTTACTCATAATTAAAAATTCCCTTTTGCTGTTTACTAGGGATATTTTTTCCACATTGTTCTTAGGGATGTTCTTTCCACAATTGTGTAAAACACAGTTGTCCGAGTAATTTATACAAAAATGAAGGTATGTTCTAGCTTATGGCCTCTACACCTCTATCGACATTTTAGTTCATCCAGCCAGGTTAGCGGGATGAACGGCTAGATCGTTCGCAATGGACACTCGGGCGAAGGAAGATTACCTTGTTGCATATAATATCTCTTGCCTGAGCAAGCTCCATTTACTCTAAGAGGGAATTTGAGCGCTCATCGTCTAGGGTTTGTATAGATAAGAGTGGTAATCGAGATAAGAGCATTTCCCCCCTTTTGTGATAAACGACCTATTTCTTTTTCCGAGAAATGTTCTGCTTATGTTGCAAAATAAAGGTTCATTCCTTTGTGTCGAATAATTTCCCACCAAACATAAATATTTCATAGAAAACAAAAAAAAAAACATTTTTCACCTTGATTACCGTTCTTATCTGAAAACACCGTTATAAATCTGAATACACAATCATATATAATTAAGAGACAAATTACATTTATCTCCAAGCGCAGCCTGTTGGGCCAGCACTGATCTTATGCGCAGCCGTTGCAAAATGAGGATATTGTATTCTGTCAGAATGAAACAACTTGAACTCAATCTGGCAATTAAATGCCAGTGTGTAACCACCTTATTAACCTAGTAGTTACTCCCTAGTTGTATACTAAGTTCTAGTTATCTGAGTCAGAAAACCAAAACTGGCACATGCTAATTGTTATGCTTCATTTTCTTCTCAGTGCCAGAAACAATATGTGATGCGTTTTAAATATAGACTAGCGTGTACATCTCAGACTGTTCCGCTAAGAGGCTAGCAGAAATGACGAAGTCGTCTTCTTTCCTTAACTTTTAAATTGTTGTGGGAGAGAAACATTTGTGTAAATTTTCGATAAAACTTTCGCAAGGTAAATAAGAACCAATGAAGAGTAGAGCACTCATGAAAAATGCTACGTTAGTGCATTGCCGTGAATTATTTGGGAGAAACTTGGAGAGGAAAGAAGACATGGGGTGGGAAGGGCCACAAGAAGAGTGCCTGATAAAAAGCTCTCATCTGCCATTTGAATAAAATTAGCTGGCTACTGCGTCGGTTTGCAAAGCCCGCCAGGAGACTTGAATAAAGAAGACCGAAAATTGAAAATAAAAACTCTTGCAACAAATTTCCTGAAATTCAAGAGGAACCGCCACAACCATGCCTCTTATGCGACAAGCTTTGTGAGAAAGCGACTTGAAGTAGACGGGCCAGAAAGAACTTGTGTCGTAACCCTAGACAAATGATCAGCATTGGCCAACAGAAGCGCCCGACCTTACGAAACCATCCTGCTCTCTCCTTTCTCCTCTGAACATGTTTCCTACTTCCTTCTTTCTACAAAGGGCCCCCTAGCCTACGTTAACGCGGTCCTAATTGCCGCCAAGCACGACCAGGGGCCGACGTGAGGAGGTACCTTCAATAAGGGCATCGCGAGTGTGCACCCCAAACCAGTTCTTTCACCGAGTGTCTGGAGCGCCGAGAGACGCCGACAGTCGAAATACTATCGCTGCTACCGCCACAACACTGTAGCCGCCACCATAGTCACGGGCGGGCTCCAATCGGTGCACCCTGCCCCCGTACGTTTAGGGGACTTCTAATTTGCAAACAACTTGGAAAGAGGAGGAGAATAATGCGGTTCCTGATCTCTCCCTCTTGTATTTCTCCCTTCTCCGACTGTCAGCCGCGTTTCACTTCCTACCTTTCTAGTCGTTTGGGATTGCGCCATCACCACCAAGCCTGGCAAAGATGCACAAAGCGTTGCTTTTTAAGCCTGGAGGAAGTAGTGGGGTTGAAAAGAGATACTTTAACAGCTCCACGACGCTCTGGAAATGAGCCAGCTGCAACGCAGTTCTCGTGCATTAAGGATTCATTGCACAGAAGAGAAAGTTGGGTAGGGAGTAGGGGAGGAGTGGAAAGCTGAGCGAGGGCCCTGTAGCACCTTAGTTGTTACCCGCGGTAATCACGGTCCTTTGTTCCAGTCGACCTATACGCGACGCTCGCTCCAGTTCCCGCAGACGCTAAGCCTATCGAATTCGTTCACTCCTGGCAACTTCGCATTTGCATGCATTAAAGGTCGCAAGCCAAGTTTTCTAGCCCGCAGTATCATTGGTGCCTTTCCTTTACGCTGCAATGGCCTACATCTCTGAAAACGTTTCGCATTTTTTATGTGACAGTTCACCAATAAAACAAAGGACGGCGCTTTGGTATACATTGGTGCGATGCGCACTCCTTTTGTAGGGGCACTAGTTGTTTAATTTGAAGTTAGAAATGTACAGTTGAAGCGTTCAGACAAATAAAACCGAGAAATATAGCACCTCGCTCTCTACATGTCTATTGTTTCATTTACGGCGTAAATAAGTAGGTTAATGCATAATCCGCTGCACGTGTTCCCTTTTAAAGCTGGCGGAGCATTCAACGAAATATACATTCCGAAGATCATAATTATGCTCGCGAGGAAATGCGCTTGCAAAGATTTGCACTATCTTTCACGCCAAAACGCCATAGCTTTTCCGGTTTCCCCGTATTTTCGGCACCCTTGTTTTCCTTCCGATTGACTGCGTCCAAAGGGCCAAAAAGGGCTTTACCAAGGAGAGGTTGTGTGAGCTAGCTAAAAGCGGTCGATCGCTTAGCGCATGCGTAGCTCGCTAGGTCTCTGTGTTTAATAATCTCCAGCTGCTGCATTGAAAACATTCAAGGAGTACAAATATTCCTGGAAATCTGCTAATTAACGCCGCAGAGGACACAGATTGCTAGAGCGTTAGGTTTTGCCCTCGAGGTCACGATATTCAATTTGTAGATTTAGACCAAGTTCGTTGTGGTCGCACATAATCGTGCTTTTCCCTTTTACTTTATAGAACAACGCTTCGAATGGCGTTTTTTCTTTTTAATTTTAGGTTAAATGTGGGCAGCAAAACGGCAACGCTACAGACAGCACTCGAAACCGCTTAATGACCGCGACCTGCTGTCCCTTCTATACTTGCAGCTCAAAACTATTGCTAATAGCAATAGTGTGTTTTTGTGGCTACTTTCTACTTTCACAAATTTTATTTTGTGTACAGTATCTGCTCTATATGGCTTTAAGAATGCCTTTCTAGGTATCAAGGTTTCAAATAAATTTAATCATGTTTTAAGACAAATCTTTAAAAGTGTGGAATTGTAAGTGGCTAAGAAGGCTATGAAAATTAAAATCAAAACCCGTTTGCATCCTTTTTCGAAAAAGACAACCGCTTCACCTATTTGTCTGAGCCCAAGTTTCCATTGTTATAGCACCGTGAAATAAATTCCAATCACGAGTGATGTCTCATAGCTGTCTTTATTTCTTTTTTGATCCATCTATTGTTTCAGTGCAACAAATAAGCATCTTTTTATATTCTTCCTCGTATCCAACTAGGAGTTTAATATATATGCAACACTTTTCTCATGATTCATGGAGAAAGTTTATTTTATGGCTAGTTACCAGCATAAGGCTTATTTTCTATTTCTTGTCCTGATTTTTTTACGCCTAACCTGATCTCTGTGGTGGTCGGCTCTTGCGCAATGTCTCGGTAAAAAGGTCGTCATGCGCTGATTTCTAGCACGTCTGTTACTGAGTATCGTGTGTCATATTGTCACGGTGTGAGGTCTCTGATCAGAAGTCACCGCGGGACACAGGAGTAACAGAAGTCACAGTGCGGCAGGAAACTAGCAGGCCTGCTTCGACAGAAGAACTTCAGTTTCTTCGCCTCGAGGAGACGAACGTCGGTTTCTTCGCCTCGAGGAGGCACACGCTCGCGATCAGCACAGAGGGAAAATAAAGAATGCAGCGTGTCTTTGCCCCCCCCCCCCCCCCCCCCCCGGGTACAAGAAGCATCGTCCCGATGCTGCGAGTGTGGGCAGAGATAAAAAAAAAAAAAAACCATTGCACGAAGGGCAGTTGGTCACGCACAGAAAGAGTCAACACTATCGGTCGTAATACGGTTTCAGGCGGACCACGTGGACCACGTCCGGGAGCGTGGAGCGTCGGGACTTTTTAAATCCATCAGGAACAACCTCATAGCTTAGGTCCCCAACTTGGCTTACCACTTTGTACGGGCCAAAGTAACGACACAGCAGTTTCTCGCTGAGGCCTCGTCGACGTACAGGAAACCAAACCTAGACACGGTCTCCAGCTGTGTACCGGGCGTCACGGTGTCGGAGGTTGTATTGTTGGGCATCGCGGCGTTGCTGATTCTGAATTCGCAGCCTGGCCAGCTGACGGGCCTCTTCGGCGAGGTGCAGAAAGGTGTGAACATCTGCTTGTTGGTTGCCGTCGTCTAGATGTGGTAACATGGCATCAAGCATTGTGGTCACTTCGCGGCCATGGACCAGACGGAAAGGTGTCATGTTCGTTGTTTCCTGGACCGCTGTATTGTATGCAAAGGTAACGTACGGGAGCACTTCATCCCACGTTTTGTGCTCTACGTCGACGTACATTGAGAGCATGTCAGCGAGTGTTTTGTTCAAGCGTTCGGTCAAGCCGTTCGTTTGAGGATGGTAAGGTGTTGCCTTCCTGTGTTCAGTATGACTGTGAATTAAAATCTGCTGCAGCAATTCGGCTGTAAATGCGGCTCCTCTGTCAGTAATCAAAATCTCCGGTGCGCCATGGCGCAGGACAACGCAATTGATGAAAAACTTTGCAACCTCTAAGGCAGTACCGTTGGGTAGAGCGGAGGTTTCAGCGTATCGTGTAAGGTAATCCGTGGCAATAATGACCCACCAGTTACCGGAGTGTGAAAGGGGAAATGGTCCCAGCATGTCCATGCCAATCTGCTGGAAAGGCCTCGACGGTGGGTCTATTGGCTTCAAGAGTCCGGTGGGCTTAGTCGGCGGCACCTTACGACGCTGACAGTTGCGACACGTTTTCACATAGTGTGAAACGTCTGAGTGAAGTCGAGGCCAGTAGTACTTTTCCTTGAGCCTTGCAAGCGTGCGGGTGACTCCCAAATGTCCAGAGGTTGGTTCATCGTGGCAAGCTTGTAAGATTTCATCACGTAGACACATAGGTACAACAATCAGGTACGGCGTTTGGCTGGCGGAAAAGTTTTTCTTCATGAGGACATTATTGCGCGCACATAACGATGACAGAGCACGCTTGAAAGCTCTCGGAGCGGTTGTACATGCACCGTTTAGATAGTCCATGATGTGACGAAGTTCGGGATCTGCAGATTGTCTTTCAGCGAGGCACTCTGTGCTGATGGCATTTAGCAGTATGGCCTCATCAGGAATTTCATCTGCGGGGGGATCTACAGTGGCCCGTGAGAGGCAGTCTGCGTCCGAATGCTGACGGCCAGATTTGTACGTGACAGTTATGTCGAATTCCTGTAATCGTAGACTCCATCTTACAAGACGGGTTGAAAGGTCCTTTAGGGTTGCAAGCCAGCATAGGGCATGGTGGTCAGTTACTAACTTGAATGGTTTCCCGTAAAGGTATGGCCGGAACTTCGACGTCGCCCACACAATGGCTAGACATTCTTTCTCTGTTGCGGAATAGTTCGATTCTGCTTTAGATAGACAGCGACTGGCGTAAGCGATTACACGTTCTTGGCCGCCCTGGATTTGAACTAGAACGGCGCCCAGGCCTATGTTGCTTGCATCGGTGTGAAGCTCCGTGTCGGCGTTTTCGTCAAAGTGAGCCAATATGAGAGGTGTTTGTAGGCGGCGTTGAAGCTCTTTGAATGCTTGTTCCTGTGGTGCGTCCCAAGTGAAAGGCGTGTCTGTCTTTGTCAGACGTGTTAGGGGCTCGGCGAGTCGAGCGAAATCTTTGACGTAGCGCCGTTAGTAGGCACATAAGCCAAGAAATCGTCGAACAGCTTTCTTGTCTTTGGGAGGAGGGAAGTTGGCAATAGCTGTCGTTTTCTCTGGATCCGGCAGGACACCAGCGTGGCTTACGACGTGCCCCAAGAACTTGAGCTCCGTATAAGCAAAATGACATTTCTCGTTCTTTAACGTAAGGCCAGAGGATGTTATGGCTTGCAAAACAGTTTCAAGGCGCCGAAGGTGCTCCTCGAACGTTGGAGAGAAGACCACAACGTCGTCAAGGTAAACGAGACATGTCTGCCACTTGAGATCTGCAAGTACGGTGTCCATAAGCCGTTGGAAAGTAGCCGGAGCATAGCAGAGACCAAAGGGCATAGCCTTGAACTCGTAGAGCCCATCCGGAGTAATAAACGCCGTTTTCTCGCGGTCCCTCTCATCTACCTCTATTTGCCAGTATCCGGATTTCAAGTCCATTGAATAGAAATATTTCGCGGAACAGAGACGATCCAAAGCATCGTCGATGCGTGGCAGGGGATAGACGTCTTTCCTTGTAACTTTGTTTAGCCGGCGTTAATCAACACAAAACCTCAGCGTACCATCCTTTTTCTTCACAAGAACGACAGGTGCAGCCCATGGACTCCGCGAGGGCTGGATGACATCGTCGCGAAGCATCTCTTTTACTTGGCGGGTGATAGCGGCGCGTTCAGTCGGAGACACTCGGTAAGGTGACTGTCTGAGAGGTGGCACGGTATCATCCGTAATAATGCGATGCTTGGCGAGATCGGTTCTGCCAACACGTGAAGAGTTGGAGAAGGTCGCCCGATAGCGCTGGAGGAGCTGGTTCACTTGGCGATGCTGCAGTTGAGATAGCGCAGGGTTAATGTCGAAGTGTAAATCGGTGGTAGGCCTCTCCATTTCGGTCAATGACAGCGTCGCAAGTCCAGAGGCTTTTGAACATGCGTGATACCGTAAATATGGGCCACTACAGTCCCAGTGCTTAAATGCTGGTGCTCACCGCCAAAATTTGTGAGTAAGACGTCTGCTTTGCCGTCTTCGAGGCGAACGACTCCTCTGGCTACAGCAAGACTGCGTTCGAAAAGTAAGATCTGTTTACTCTCCACGACACCTTCAAAGTTTCGCAGTGTATTCGCAGCCACAGACGTCATCACGCTGGAACGGGGCGGAATAGTGACGTGATCATCAAGGATGTGCAGTGCTGTCGGTCGCTCTGAAGCACTGTGTATTGCGTTCTCAGTCGATAAGGTCACTGACTTAGTCTGCAGGTCGATAACGGCTCCATTCTCTGCTAAGAAATCCATGCCAAGGATGACGTCGCGGGAACACTGGACAAGTACGACGAAGGTTGCTAAGTACGTTTCTTCTTGCACAGTTACCCTAGAAGTGCAGGTACCGGTCGGCGTTATCAAGTGGCCTCCGGCGGTACGAATTTGTGGGCCTGTCCAGGGTGTAGTCACCTTTTTCAGAGTGGCGGCGAAAGGCCCACTCATCACAGAATAATCGGCGCCGGTATCCACAAGCGCTGTCACGTCGGTTCCGTCCACTGAAATGTTCAGGTCGGCGGTTACGGCTGTGGTGCTGCCGGAACCTCGCGGGGTCCGGTCACGGCTGCGGTGTGATGCTAGCTGATTTCGTGACGTCGGAGAACTGGAGCGCCGAGGCAGCGGATCATTGTGGGGCGCGTCGTGTCGTCGTGAAACGGAGTGGCCATCCGGTTGCAGCGGTGGAGGAGCTTGAGAATTTCGTCGATGAGCAACCTTCCCTCCAAAGGTTGCCGCGTCTAGTTTTCCCGATGGGGGCTAGGGGAGCGGACCCGCGTCAGGCCGGCATTACCACGTGTCTGCGAGGAGTATTGGCGCGGTGAAGGCGACCGCGAGTAGTCATAGGGCGTTCCGGATGATTCAGCCAAGTACGCGTCAATGGCAGGGGGTCGTTCACCACGCTGCGGCTTTCGCGCGTTGGCGCTAAACCCCGGCAGATCCATTCGTCGGTAATAGCAATCGCGGAACAGGTGACCAGCTTCGCCACAGTGGAAGCACAGCGGGCGATTATCGCGAGTGCGCCAGACGTCGCTTTTGCGTGGACGCACCTGAGAAATTGGAGCGGGAGGTGCTTGACGAGTGTATGCAGGGGCTGCTTGGTGCTGACTGGAAGGTGGATGCTGACTGGGAGGTGGACAGGCACGACGAGTGACTGCGGCGTAGGTCATGGCCTGCTGTGGTGGCATTGTCGGGAGTGGCTCGGGTGGGTTGAGTGCCTGGTTGACCTCTTCCCGAACCATCTGAGAAAGGCTGGATACTTGAGGGGGTGCTGCCGTCGAAAATAGTTTTTGCAGCTCCTCGCGTACGATGGCCCGTATGGTCTCACGGAGCACGTCAGTGCTACCAGTGTCCGCGATGGTGGCAGCAATAGGAATGGACGGCCGCTCGTAGTGCTTAGACCGCATCTCTAGAGCCCTCTCAATGGTAGTGGCCTCGGATACAAATTCCCCGATGGTCTTGGGGGGACATCGCACTAATCCAACGAAGATCTGTTCCTTAATTCCCTTCATGAGATAGCGAAGATTTTTTCTTCGGACATGTTTGGATTAGCGCGACGCAATAGCCTCGTCATGTCCTCGAAGTAAACGAGGACGCTCTCGTTAGGGAGCTGAACTCTCGTCTGTAGGAGCAGCTCGGCGCGTTCTTTCCGAAAAACGGTGGTGAAAGCTTGCAGGAACTGGTCCTTGAAGGAACTCCACGTTGTGATAGTAGTCTCATGATTTTCAAACCATGTACGAGCTGAACCGTCGAGCGAAAAAAATACATGCTGCAGTTTCTGGTCGTCGCCCCAGCGATTGTACTGGGCTACTCGCTCAAATTTATCTAGCCAGTCTTCCGGGTCGTCGCCGGGAAAGGCTTGGAAGATGGGTATCTCCCGCGGCTGCTGCAACACGAAGGAGGGGGCAGTGGTGTCTACCTGCGTCATTACGGGTGGTTGTGTTGTCTCCGAAGGTGGTGCTGGAGAAGATGGTGGCGGCCTCGCAGTACGAGAAAATTGTAGAGGCGCGAATTCAGGATCAAGCCCTCGAAGCTGTCGGCTACTATGATGGGTAGGCGTAATCTCGATGGTAGGAGATCCTTGAGGGCTGGAGTTTCGGCTGGTTGGAGGTGTTCGGAGCATGGGTTGCGTTACCCAGCACCTCCACCAGATGTCACGGTGTGAAGTCTCTGATCAGAAGTCACCGCGGGACACAGGAGTAACAGAAGTCACAGTGGGGCAGGAAACTAGCAGGCCTGCTTCGACAGAAGAACTTCAGTTTCTTCGCCTCGAGGAGACGAACGTCGGTTTCTTCGCCTCGAGGAGGCACACGCTCGCGATCAGCACAGAGGGAAAATAAAGAATGCAGCGTGTCAATATAAACCACAGAAAACAACAAGGCACTGCGTCCCACAGTTCCCACGGTAGTTAGAACTCGTGAAACAGAGACGAGGGCCCTTGCTTAGCAGCATTTTTAGGCTACTCTCGCCAATTACCTTCAACAAAGTGCTTAAATGCGCCGCTCTCTGGCATCTACGCCTCCAAAGGATGACACAAGATGACATTCTCGGTGTAGCTCATAAATACTTCGCCTGGGTGCTGTAAACTTCAGCCCAACATTATAGTCCGCGTAAATACAGCGCAGTTGGCTGTAACCGCTTAGTAGCGAAGCTTCGAGCTTTGCATAAAAACTACCATTATTCATTTAGAGCAATACTCAAACGTTAGGAGTAAACACGCACGCTCATTTATAAATCATTTTGTTTCGTCGGTGCAAATGCGGATTGCAAATTATGATGGCCGATTGACTCGGAAAGAAACAGAATGCGTTGGAGGCACCTTCACTCGCTGGGATGAATGCCGAGGTGCCAGCTGGACCGTTATTTGCGGATGCGAATTTCTGGATTGGCTGTCGTAGGATCCAGAAACGCACATTAGTACCAATAGAGACCAAAAGGTTTGTTTGCAAAGAGAGAAGGAGTATCAAAGACTTATGTCACTAATATTCTTCTATTTGTCGTTGACCTTGCAGGCGATGGTACTTATTCACACATGGTAATTTGCCAAGAGCTGGGGGCTCGAGAGAGCCTATATTGATGTCCAATTATGCAACCAAAAGGAAAAAATAGGAAGACAAATTTACCAAAATGAAAAGGTGAATATATGTATTAAAAAATAAAAATATCCTCAGAGAAGAAAGAGTTACGCGGCAGAGCATGACTGTGTGGCTTTCTATAGTTTTTAAGAAAACAATTGAACCTAAGGTTCGGTTAGATTTTAGCAAATATATATATATATATATATATATATATATATATATATATATATATATATATATATATATATATATATATATATATATATATATATATATATATATATATATATATATATATATATATACATGATAATGTTTTCATGTGATAATAAGACCGGGCTGCTAATACTTAAGCCTGGATATAGAAATAGCTTCACTGGGACCTTTCTTCCAGACTTGATGAAGCGACGGCAAAACTGCAAGGAACAGTCCATTGACAACTGTTCACCGCGAAATGCGCAGGCTTGAAAAAGATCCTAATCAGAGTTGTGCATATGTGACTTGTTTCGAGAGCGACGTCGTGTTATAGCTGCGCCACTTGGATCCTAATCACCCCTGGAAGCCAAACGTCTGAGGCCGTGAAACTAAATCTTCATTTCTGAAGAAAGCTCTCATGACGTATACTTGCAGTTCTTGAATAAGGTGGAGTTTAAGCGTACATATTTCCTGAATGTGCCATGCGTACCATCACAGTAATGACCAATGGACACAAGCAAAAATAGCTCCCCATTTCTCTGCCGCCCTACCTTTCTTTTCCCAAGTGTAGATTATAAGAGTTGATGATGCTTAGTTACTTGTTAACGCATAAGTGGCTTGCATTTGTCTCCGTCTGTTTCCCTCTTTCTCTGCTGTTTTCCCAATCTTACCCATAAAGGTGCTTACCATACCCTCCGTGTATCCTGTGAATGCAACTAATTATATTTGTCTTTTCTCCAATTCCCTGATCTCAGACTAAAACTTCCGTTATTCAAGGCATGATCGACGCTCTCCGCTCTACACTTTGTTACATCGGTTATCCAATTCTGATTGACTAACATTGATAATACAACAGTTAGCTTCTTCTTGACGCGTTTAAGGCTGTTAGGCTTTCGCGTTTCGTATTCAGGCCTTTCTGATCCTGCAATATTTGGATCAGAGTGGCTTCTCCTGGCCCTACGGGGCTGGGAACGGTAGGCCCCCGCCGCTTGCGGTGGGAGACAGCCTGCCTTTGCACTCTGTCTTTGCACTCGCCACCGCTGCGGTGGAGGATAACTATTGCGACGCGCGTCTTTCTATCTCCCTCTTCTCCTTTCTTTTTTTTTTCTCTATTTTGTCCGGTTTCCGCACGAGGAAGAGGAGAAGGCTCAGCTACAGAGCCAGTAGCAGTCCCATGCATTTTCATTTCCTTCTTCCTACAGTCGCGACAAAAACAAGGTCTATCGAATTCTGTCCTGCATACACAGCCATCTTATATAGTGTACGCACTAATGAAAGCTGAGATTTTCGTTTAACGCTCGAAAAGTTAGATCATTTTCGTCGCCTAAAGGCGATATCTGTTGAGCAGACAGTTTGCGAATTCTTTTATTTCCCTCTTACCGTTAATTCTTTGGTTCACATCTTTCTAAAGACGTTTTTGTATTCCCGTTCATCGTTATGCTTATTCCTGACATTGCCGATCTATAGTCGCTACTTTAGATCTCGAATGCCTACAAAGCGTTTGTTAATCTGTGGTAAATCAACGAGACAATTTTTTAAATGCTTGGAGGGGAAAAGGGTGATAATAAGAACATTTTACATTCCACCTCTTAGGGCAACTCATCCCTAAACATCAAGCGTTGAGATGGTCACCAGAGAACTCTAAATAAATCGAATTCATTTTAACAAATGACAAGAGATAATGCCTAAGTGGCTGCTGAGTACGAAGCATGCGAAACAAGAGCGGCCGAAGTAGATTGCAGGTCACTAAAGCAGTGCAGGCGGCAGCTGACAGCGCAGTCGAGAACTTAATAGCGAAACTCAGGAGGTATCTAAATGGACCATCAGGACAAAAATGTGCACGCTGCAGTGAAATGGCGACAATTTGCATCTGCGCTGGCAGCGGCAGCAGGCTTGGCGATGCGTATAGAACCCAAGTGGCAGACATAGACAGTTAAGGTGGGCGAAGCAACGAAAAAGCTTAAAGAAGTGCTGTAGTCTTCTTTTCGCGGGAAATAAAAAAAATAGGATGAGTAGAAAAAAGCGGCAGGCTAAAAATGTTTAGCTACCCTGAAGCAGGGTTTCAAAGATGCGCTTGAAAGTTACAGGAATGAGGCGGGCAGAGAATTTAGAAGAAGAGAAAGAGAAAGCAAAAGAAAAATTGCGAAAGGCAGTTTCAGACGGGAAAGTTATGCTGGAAACGGAAGCAGATGGAATGAAGTAAGAAACATGAAATGGAACGAGTAGAGGTAGTAAGGCCGACGGAATGGTGAGCATCAGCATCGATGGCGTCGCGAGTGTGTTTCTTGACCGGCCGAATTAACCTCTTTCCGCTTGGCAGAAAAGCCGAGGATTTTCCCCTTCGTTGGAGCAACCAACGATCTCCCATCCTGAGTCCGTATTTTTTTTATGTTCGTGGCCTCGCCGGGCCGAACAGAGCAGAGAATAGAGAAAGGAGAAGTGAGTGAGGCGACATCGGAATTCGCGATGTGGCAACTTCGCGCTTTTCTGTTCACACTGCTGAGCATGACGTCGAGCGGGTATCCGCGAGGCTTGCGTTAACCCCCCCCCCCCCCCCCCTCCCCATCTTCCTATCTTTCCTGCCGCACACGCTTCCAGACTCTCCGATGCGCTCCCTCTGACGCCTCCGTTCCTCAGGGTTAACATTTTTGTCGGGAAAGTGGTGGAAGTCTGACAAACCAGGGTGACAGCAACAATAATATTCACGCCAACAAGAACTGCTACTGGAATGAAATCTGAATAAACCAAGTTTCTCATTTGGTGAGATTGGTGCAGTTGTCAGGTCAAGCTCCAAAAAATAAAATGAAGTATACAAATGACGCGTTGAAAAGTTAGTCCCTTTAAATGATGCTTCCTCCGGCAGTCAATGTCAAGGGAAAGGTCGGAGCGTGGAGGGCTGAAGTTTATCTGCTAGATGAACAAGTATTGCGCGGCGGCGAATAAAGAAAAAGCAACCGCTCTACAAACTCTAGTGAGACTTATAAAATAGGCACTTCTTTCGCATATTTCAGGGAAAACTTATAGAAGTTGTGTCCCCCTTTTGTACCTTTACAGACATTTTATGTTGCGACACCTTATCTTCAATTTAACATTTTCCACTTTGACTTATTTCCCATATCAGTCAGGTTTAAGTGGATACCTTCGCCACTTTGAATAGACAGTACAGACAAATCTGAAAAAAAAAAGCAATGCCGGTAAAGTTTGCTGCTTCAACGAGAAATAATTTAGGAGAAGCAACATGCAGAATAACATATTGTCATAAAAGACGACATACCTCAAAGGCTCACGTAATATTCTTTCAAATGAAATAAAAAGAAACCCATATGTGGCAGTGATCGATAAAAAAACAAACAAACGTGCATCTTCTTTTCACACAGATGCATATTTAAAACACGATACTGAATTGATTCCGTACAGAAGTTTTAAAGGAACGAAATTGTCAATTATCATTGCTACTTGGTGTTGTGACAAATTATGTTGCCACCAGGGCAGCTGTCTAATCGAGCATGGTCTGTAGAAAGGGCAATAATGACCAAATTTATTTATTTATTTATTTATTTATTTATTTATTTATTTATTTATTTATTTATTTATTTATTTATTTATTTATTTATTTATTTATTTATTTATTTATTTATTTATTTATTTATTAGTTTATTTATAACATACCTGTTTGAAGGAATATGGAGTTACCAAATAAAGCGGCCTTGTTGAATCCACTGCTGAGCGGTAAAAGAATGGATTATGCTAGGCATGCGAAATGGCATATCATGTCAATTTTGAAGAAATCTAGGTCAAATAATCATCACACTACACAAACTACTTATCCCGCTACACATCATGCTACACAAATTATGTACTTATTTTATTTGTTGATGCTTAACACCTCGTTTCTCACGCCGGTACTCTGCCCCTTTTCCTGCACGAATGCTTCCGCTTGGTTATGCAGTTTCGGTTCGGAGCAGCGGCGATGACTGCGAGTGGCGCACCAAGGCTAAAGTGATCTGTAGTCGTGCGGGCCGGTGTAGGGCGCAGAGGCGCAGCGGGGGCCGCTGAAAAGCGGTCGCGCGCTCGTAATGGCTCTTCATTCTCGGTGATGCCTTTATCCAGCGGTAGCGCATTCCATACGCGTTTCCAAACACACTTTGGGTACTCGAAAATTGAGGGTATTGTAGCGAATCGTACTTTGCCAGCGAGGCCGCATATAAATAAACGCCCACTAGTCAGCTGCAGCGCTTAACTTTAGAAACGCTGGGAGGGACAGGTGTTTTATGCTTACAACTGCGCGAATGCAGCGCCAAGCTCAAGCACGCGCTCTAAGGCACTCTGTACTCAGCACCCGCAGGGGCTGGCGCGAGACCTCTGGGTACGACTGCTCTGGTGCGCCCAGGCTGCAAAAAGATGTGTAGCGTAGCAGCGAAAAACTGCTTCACGCAAGATGGTTCATAATCCTCTAGGCGCTGAGATTTTAACGGTTCAGGACAGTTTGTATGTGCTTCATAGCTTGTTCGCATGCCTGGTGCTCAAAGGAGCGCTATTAGTGGTTCATTAAAAGCACAATTATGGGGACGTGTATGTCACCTTTTTGCGGAATGACAAAATGTCAATCTAATCGTATCTGTATTTGCGCACTCATAATGATGCACTCAGTATATCTTTTTCCACCCCTTTCAGTGCCGTCGAGGCTCATTTCATTTCATTTATTTTACCCTCAAGGCCTGAGGGCACTTAAGAGGGGAGTGGTAGAATACAATAGATATATATATACAGTGCAGTAGTTATGCAGTTATGTACAGGGTGTTACAGTTCTAATCGTACAATATTAGCTAATGCGGAAGAAAACCGCTGATGATGAATGATGGAAGCAGTAGTTCCTGGAAGCATTAGTAGTAGTAGCATTCAGTGATGCTGCACTTTCTTTCCTTTCCTATTTTAGTTCGGACGGGTAGCGCTTGCTTTTGAAGTGCTATTCACAATCTGTACACCCCGTGACTGTGCAGATATCTAAATAGTATAGCTGTTGACCAATGCGGACTGCAGCTGCCCTGCGCACGTTCGAACTAGACCTTGAGGAATATGCAGGATTAGTAGCAGAACGCAGAAGGCATGCAATAGGCCCTGTGCTCTCCCTGACCAGCTTTATAAGTCCTGTACATCGCATGTGGGATATAGTTTTGGAAACATCTGGGGGTGTGAATAGGTCCTGTATTTTCCCATTGCCGGATATATATGTCCTGTGTATCATGATACAAGGGCTGAATGTGCTCCTATACCATAGGATGTATTTGTACAAATATCTAAAGGCACGTTTTCATTCCACGGGCTCTTGTCCCAGCTAGAATAAATAAAAATTTAAAAAGCTACAAAGAAATCTTAAAATTTAATTGAAGTCAATATTATTTGAAGTATATATTTGTTATTGATCTCTGCATAGGCTTATTGCGTGTTTGGTAGGGCATTCTTTCCCTCGAGTGGTTGCTTTAATTAAAGCAACAATAGCCCTACCTAGAGTGTGTTGGTTTCAAATGACGTGTATTCGGCTGGAGCGACATCATGGTGCTCTCGTGCCTCGGCAGGACGACGAAATGACGATGTTTTCTACACACTGCGAAACGAAACAACATGCGGCGCTCGAGACCTGGTGGCATCTTTTGAACTCATGAGGTGTAACTACCAGGAAAAACACGGAGCACCGCTGAACTCGAAAGTGAATGCAGTGGAGCTAAGGCTCGAAATGTCTGCTTATTTCATAATGTGCTTTTAATTCATTAGACAAATAAATTACTTTTTAACGAAGCTCATTCAGTTACACTGCTTATCTAATCTTGCGCGCCAATGTAGGCACGTGTCTGCACGTTGAGCTAGCTGATTTTCTTTTTTTTTTATTCTGCCCTGACACTTTACTAATGCTTATGAACTTATGAAAGTTCAGCAGGCCAATAGGTTGAAATAAGTGAAGTGCTGAAGGGAGCATTCGAAGTTAATTGGTGTGGCTTGTACGGAAGCTGCTTTTCTTAACGTATTACCTAGCTAGGAATGATGAGCACACGCGAATGTACAAAAAAAAAATGCTCATAAAAACGTACAGCCCAATTGAATGCATGTCCAACGCCACATAATTTCGAGTTGATTGAAGTAATGTGATACGAGCTTACTTCAAAGCTGACTATAAATCCACTCTTAGAAGGGAGAAACAAAAGAACGAATAAAAATTAATGACAGAGAGAGAATTAACTGCCAACCTGCCGGAATGTGAAAACTCTCTTGAGCGATGACCTTCCGCATCGCACGCTCCTTCCAGTGTCGCGAGCAACCACGTGGCAAGTACCGCCAAACCCCATGTAGCCTTTCTCCTTCACTGACTAAACCCTCTCTCTCCCTCATTTGGAAACTCCTCTTACAAATGATGACGTTGTGTAGTTATGAAAGAATATAATTGGAGGCGGATACGTTGTCGGCTCGAATTTTTATCAAAAACAAGCCTCCTACTTCACTGGCTTATGCATGCTAAATGGGAAACAAAATAGAATGAAACCCTTCGGAATAGTGCACAAAGAATGGTGGCGTCCTAATTAGGACGCTAAAGGAGGAAGTCTAGCACCACGCGGAGGGCCGTTAGTGATGCCTTACGGTCGGATGGCGCTCCAGGGGCGACGGGAAAAGAGAGAGGTAGAAGAGCACTCTCACAGGCGCATCTATTGTGTATGCCATTATGTATTTGAAATTTAGGATGTAAGCCTCGTGCGTCTCATATGCAGCTCCATAGCCACATTATTTAATTGATTGCTAGATACTCCAGTGTGTTATCTAGAATTCTATGAATATTTTTCAGCGCCCCACACGTCGATTCGGAGACTAGAGAACGGATGATGCGACGGCCATGCTTCTGGGTACCATCTACTGTTCACCACAAGAACTCCAGATTGATATCACATAATGGTGCTAGTAAGGCTTTCTTCCTGACAGGTGCGCAACAAACAAGCGACAAACAAACATATACAAGCCTTTAGTCTCAATATAGATTAGGTAGCCACTTCACAGAGGGGTTGCTTTTAATTATTTGGTATCGAGAGAATGTAAAGTTATTGCATGTATGTGGGACCTAGTTGAAGAAGGACGAAGCTATGCGTATTATTAATTAAGCCCATTTTCTAAGCAATGATTTTGTGTCTTGTTCAAGAAAACGCAAACATTCTCAGCCCAACTTTTTTAACTTAGCGTCATTTATGAATCAGTGCCATTAGGTAAGGAACGAGACCAATTTTGTTTTGAGGTGGGGGTGCACTCTGTATTCCCGCATAACATTTTGTGGCTATGCAGGTAAAGCGACGGAGTAAAACTTTCCACACGGAGTTGCGACATCAAGTAGTTCTGGCATATCTGGCCTCAGTTGTGGTATCGATTTCGGCTTTACTGAAGGTTTTCAGCACTAATTCGGCGTTGCTGTTTGTCACATCCTTCCCGTAAGATTTCGTTCGTGCTAAAAAAAGTTCTGCTTGTTATGCTTTCGTCCCTTTGAGACGAGGAAAATTAGGATAATGGAAATCACTTGTTTGCCACTAGCATGATCTTTAATATAAAACGCCAAACCTTTGTTTTGTCCATTGTATAATAATTATGGGAACCACGTTTTACCAGCTAAATAATAACCTGGAATGCTCCTGAAATCCTTGTCGGTAACTATATATCAATTTTTTCCGCGACTCCTCGCCAACGGCGATTGTCAGCAAGAAAAAGTCAGTTATTGCATGTTGAAAGAAACAGCCACAAAGGGATTGCTTCAGTTTGAGTTTCGGCACGGCTCAGATGAAACATACAAGCTTTAGGGCATCCGAAATCCGTCTTGGAAGATTTGGCAACATTCTGCGGGGATAAGGCGTGAAATAGGCTGCGACACGTTAACCAATTGATCACGCGGGCATCCTGCGAGGACCACTGCGGCGCAGCATGACAGTAGAAAGATCGGAAAGAAGGGTTGCCACAAAAGACGCCAGTTAAGACCCGTATATTTTCTTAAGCGCATACACGCAACAAGGCGATATCTTGACGCCATTGTATACTGCGTCCCCGACGAGACTGCTTCGTCCATGTGTCGCAAGATGCGCAGGTCTTCGGGGAAGAGGTCTTAAAAGTTGCGAGAGCACATCTTATAACATATGACCAAAAACAAGTTAGCGCGCCTGTATGATGCAAGTGCTGCCGTCCACGTGACGTCTCCGGACTTTTTTGTCTCCATTTATTTTATATGATTTTATTTCGCAAAAGAATTCTACTTTGGTGTTTTTCAGAGTACGAGCTGATCTCACGTTCATTGCGCGAGTAACTTTAGACAGACGGTGCTTTTAAGACGTAAACGAAACGGGCGCAGCTAATGAATCCTGACATAGGGGGTAATGTGAACAGCGAAGGGAGCGAATGTTATGAATCTCACCTAGGTTGTAATTCTTGATGCTGCAACCACGCCTCGCTGTCTTCGTGTAAGACAGCAACATGATTTTAAATGTGAAAAGAAGAAAACGAAAAAGTTGTGTGACGACTGGGTAACCTTCTGTGCAGTTTTCAGACGCGTTGCAAACCTGTTAGATAAAGACGATCACAGCTTCAGGTTATCTATGTCTCTCTTTATATACCATATTTCTGGCCAGTAAGACCCGCTATAAAAAATAAACGCACTATCTACGAGGATATTTCTTCAACAAAGGTACATGTGCAGCCACTTTACTTTTTGTTTATATTATGTTGGAAATATATGTAGACGAAAAGCAACATAGGCAGAACACGTAGGGCAAAACCTTCCAGAGGAACACAATGCAAACTAAAGTTTTGTCCTGTGTCCACTGACGCACAAAGGCTATACGTTACCAAAAATGCGGAATGATCATTTGTTCGGTATTGATTCTAAACATAATTTCTTTCCTACAGCTTCTTGGTATATGAGCGTAGCTTTCGCAGCAACAGAATCTAAAAGAATGGATGCATACACAGTGCAGAGCGCCAATGGATACATATGGGTTCCCGGCACCTTCATTACACTATCTAACTTTAACCATGACGCTCGTATCTGAGACATTCGTCTTCTCCAAACTACCTGCGAATTGTCAGATACATTCATTAAACTTTTTAGAACACTCCTGAGTTGCCTAGATTTTGATTCATTTCAAACAGTCTCAAGTCCAAAAAATTGTAAAACCAATTTCCGTTTGCCCGGCTGCAAATATGAACAGCGTGTCTTCAACCATCGAAAATTAGTGAAAATATATTAAATATTTCTCAAAATTTATTGATTTTAATGGCTGTATGGCTTATAGTGCGAGAAGGTATGAAGGAAAACAAGATGCTTAAATGAGAAATACGGTGACCATAACTACATTGCGGACAACAAAACAGGGTACACACAAGCATTCTATGTCTCGAGTGTAAAAGAAAGAAGACGTCCTATTTTTCACAAATTTAAACACCCTTGTATGAGTGGATGTAAAATTATGCAATAAATTGTTGAGGCAGTGGAAATAGCGCGAACTGGCGATGGTTCCGTAAGCTATCTGTCTATTAATAGACAGAGAGCTTACACAATCATCGCCAGTTCGCGCTATTTCCACTGCCTCGACTATTTATTGCGTAGATAAAGATGATCACAGTTTCAGGGTTAATCTACATTTCTCTTTATATATCGTGTCTGGCCAGGAAGACCCGCTATAAAAATAACCGCACTATCTACGAGAATATTTCGTCGACAAAGGTACATGTGCAGGCAGTTTACATTCTGTATGTTATACGTTGAAAACATACGTAGACGAAAAGCAACGTAGAGAAAACACGTATGGGAGCCAGTTAAAAAAACTACAGCACCGTGTAAAAAATACGACAACATATTTAGCAGTTCTGTCGTAAACGTCAGCGTAAAGAGACGGCATAACTTGCATCGTTCACATACATGCGCAGCTCGATAAAGTGTATCGTTCTCTTCGGTAAGACCCTGTAAACAATCGCAGGCGACTTTAGGACTATAAACTTCTTCTTCTTGCATGATATAAAGTTAGTTAGATGCAAGAGGGCTCATGCGTCTGTCCATTGCCTTAGTCCGTGTTTTTTTATCTTTCCGCACCTACGATCATCACACAACAGTTATTGTAAAATCGCATCCTATGCTAGCGTCGACGCAGAGGGAACGGCAAGCCCCGAAGTACAAAGCTGCAACCGCTCAGTGGTTGTGACTTCATCTAATAATATGTCAGCAGTGAACACAACATGTCAGTATTTCCTCGCCACTGGGATGGATTCCATTCCAAGACCATCTGGTTTAAGCTCCACGTATCGAGCCTAAATCCCAGCAGGGCAGCGAGGAAGACGATTACGTAAATGTGAGATCTGGGTGCGAGCGCAGAGATGTGAGATATGCAGCTCTCCCTAAAAAGAAATTAATTTGGCAAAAATTGTGTGTCAAATTTCAGCGAAGAAGAAGCTAGCCGACAGTAGAGCTAAAATGATGAAATACAACTTCAACAAGATATATTGTAATTTTTGAAAAATAATCTTAACTGCACTATTTACAGAGTACTAAAAGGACCTCTCTAGAGAACTCGCATGCAGTACATAAAGGGCGGAAGAGTCGTGTCGTCTTGCATCGATCTATGTGAGTCAAGAAAAAACTGTTAACAATAATTTGTCAAGTTTCCTAGAAGCAAGTTTGTATCACGAAGCACGAACGAATCAACATTCCTTATCTTTGGCTTGAAAGACAAGGTTTGTTACTAATTAGTTTATTTTTAATAACGGAGTAATTGCCCATTTACATGAACCCAAGCCCAGCCATACATCTACACAGAACTGCTTACAGCCTTCTCAGAAAGTTCGTCCTTGTACGGGGATCAAACCCGGAATTACCGCCTTTCCGCGGCAGTTGCTGTACCTACTGAGCTAACAAGAGCGGCCAGCAGATTAGATGATAAGGCGAGCACGAATTGATTATAATTCGAAGTGAAAATGATGTTGGCCTAATGCTGTTGGTCGGTTCTCCGGCGGAGACAGTTTTTAAAATACTCTGTATGAGCTAGTTGCCTGGGGAAAAAAAACGTATAGCCCAAGCAACTGACTTGGGCAAATATGTTTTTCTAAAATATAATTAAATCGCAATATCGCTTGTTAAATTTCACTCCCACTACCTCCTTCGTTATTATGTTTCACACCGTCAGCGTTGGCATCGGGAATGAAGCGTCCAAGTTCAACTGGTTCCAAAGCAGCCAGAGGGAAATCCCGGAAGAGAGTGGGAAGCGATGGTTGACCTAGTGGCTTGAGCGCCCGCCTCGAATGCAGGATGTGGAAACTTCCAAATCCCCTATCATGCAAGGATGGAGGCATATGCGTCTCAGGTTCGACGCTTGGCTTTCACGTGCGCACTGGGAAGAGGATGTGCTCATTAGGAGAGACGGAGTTTTTAAAACCTTAGCCTGCAAATAGGTTCATATGACAATGTTTACTAGGGGTCTCAAATACAAGTCTGTACGCTTCAACCAGCGTGTCTGAGCATACGGACAGCCTAACTTTCGCTGTTATAGGCGATTTGTCGAAAAAGTTCAATACAGAGTACCACTGCGGAGTGTCATCTCTGGCTGTCTCAATCTTCCCAAAACAAAAACAAGAGAGGTCTGTCAAAAGTTCGTTGCCGTCGCGCCACAGCTAGCGATCAAACATTGGAATAATACATGTGTGGCATCATTAAGCTCATCAATATCTGAAGTCTTTCGAACACACTATGAAACGCGCCTCACAATGCCTAGAAAATGTCTGGCAATACGTGGTCTAAACACATTTGCGCACGTTTTCCAAGCACCCAACCAATATTATCGACTACCTGTTAACTTCCTGCGCAGTACATATATCCTGCTCCTACCAATCCGACTGCTTCATTTAAACTAAGGTAGCCTTTAACTCGCGTATGTTTCCTGAGCGGCGTAGCTATTTTTCTGTCCTTAATGATGCGCTTAATAATTTCCTGCCCGTAGCTCATTCTGTCATTTTCATTTTACATTCAATCATTTTCGTTGCCATTCAGGGTTCTACCTCATGTCTTATAGGTGAGTAGTGCTGATGTGCAATGGTCTTCTAAATATGAACCAACTTTCCAGATGAACGCACTGGATCCGTTTTTCATATATGACATAATGTTGTTATGTGAAACTCTGTTTCGCATAAAAAAAAATTCAAGTTCTATTTACAGCCGCTTTATTCAATTAATCAATGAATGAACATCAAGGGATGCTGAGTGTTTAGTGTCTGAAGGTTTTAACATTTTCCTTGTCGAGGTCAATGAATATGCTTCTCTGGAGACCAGTAGATATTGCTCTCTTTCGAAGTTAGCATATGCATTTTTACTGACTTGCTTGGCCATGAAGTACACAAAATGAAGTGTTTATTTCAGTCCCAAATTGTAGATGCTTTTGCTGCGAAGCTCTGCGTTTTATTTTTAATTTTGTTATGGCACAAAAGTGCCGTGGACGAATTTTATTCGGTAGCTTGCAAGAGTATCAATGAGTCTTCGGAACACCCCACGTAATGTTTTATCTTTTTTGGTGGTTGAGATTCTAAAAATTCGTTCAATTTTATTATGCGCAGTGAGAATTGGGATAATGCCTTATACTGTACATTTAGTGAGGGTGATAAGGGCCTTAAGAAAAAAGTCGCAAACATACCTTACGGTCCGCAGGAAAGCATATAGACCCCTTTAGGAAATCACAATCCAGCTTTCTTGGATAAGCAAGACTCTCTATACCATGGCAGCGCCTCCCGCTGTAGGGGCAAAAGTTGCGTGGAGCTCTGAGGACTTTAAATTCAAGCTTTACGCATCGCACGACCATGACGAACATCACTCCAGTTTTTACTGGAACCTTTCTGGTTACAGTGGAAAAGTATAGCAGTGATTATATCTGTGCCGCCCTTCAGAACAATATATCTTCATTGTCCCATTTTTGAGGCAGTTGCTTCTTATACCTTTTAGTTGAGCTGAACGAACGCAAACAGTTCGTAATCTCTAGCACAACCAACGCTGAGCCATGGATTGCACACAATTAAGAAAGCATTTCTTTAACTGCAGTGACTGTTCCGGGATACGCGAAATCATCCAAAAATGTTAACCTTCATTTTGCATGCAGCAATTAAAGCAAGTTCCGGTTGCCGTTGTATTCTTGCCTTCGTAAGTCTAAGCCTTCTTTTCAGCTAGAAGACAGTTTCCGTGTGTGTTGTTATTGAAACTTGCGCTACAGCAAGAGCAGGAGTTATGCGCCCAAAGCTTCCCACCCACGAACGACAAGCGGCCCTTCGAGACTTCTTTCTGACTCTCCATCAGTCCGTATCGTGGCATGCAAAGAGCAATTGCCTCTGCGAGCAGGCAACCTCGAATATTCTAGCGTTCACGGACGATGAAAGGAGTACCAAACAGAAATCGTATTTCAAAATGCTTTCCGCATTGTTGTGGCAAGCTCTAGTAATTTTCCTCTTTTTTTTTGTAAAACCTCTCGCTCAGGAGCCAGCTGTCAGCTTTCGGAAGATGATGGGAAAAAATGCGAAAAGTACCAAAGGGGAGAGAAAAACGGCCTTCTATATCAAGAAGCGCTGGAGACAATGATCGATAGACACACATACAGTGACGTGTGCCCATTGATCCCCTATGGTATTCGCCAATAGCATGAAAAGTCGGTGCGTGAGCAAGACTCGGAAAACTGTGGAGGTAAGAGGCAGGCGATGCACCGTATATAGCGATGCACCCGTAATCAAATACGAGACGCGATTCGTTTTTTCGCTGTCTCGTACATGCGGCGAGTTTGGATTGAAAGATGAAACATAGCTCGAGAAAATGGTAGCGGTGGAGAAATAGGGCGTTCGCTTCATCAAGCAGCGTGAGCTCGGTCACAGGCTGGCGAAACAATGGTAAAAAGGAAAGCGCTAGAGGAGTTAAGGTGGGCGCCAACGATAACATGGGTAAGGGGTTTGGGAATTTTGTTTTTTGGGGAAGAGCACGGGCGTGAAGAAATATCCTTCCCACACACAACGTTGCCATCAGAGATCAAATAGACACTCCCCAATCTTTCTTGCCACCGATGTCAGCCACTAAGAAACAAGGAGACAAAAATGGAGGAGGCGACTTGAGAGGAAAGAAGAAAAGAGTTACTGTGGTGACTGGAGGGGTGGGCAGGGGTTGAGGTGGCAAGTGCTTCTCTTGAACTTCCCCTTCCAATGCCCATAGGCGACAGTAATCATTACATAGGTGAATAAAGCTCGTGTTTCATATTACACTCAAATAGGCAGCGCTCGGACTCTATTTCGCCTGCGAGAGACTTCCACTCCTTCTCATCAACCACCTCTCCCTATCATCCCCTATTCAAATGCAAAAATGAGAAAGTAGATTTAATTTCTTTAAAAATAAGAAAATGGCGCTCTTGATTCATGGGAGAGAAGAAACAAGCTCTCGCGCAGGCTGAGAAGGAATGTAAAAGAGAAACGAAGAGTACCGGAATCTGTAAACCTAATCAAATAGGCAACTATTTCAGAAATGACAAGAAAAGCTGCAAGACCGGCGGGGCAATCAGCTGTAACATTTGCGCAAGGAAGCGACGACAGCTACGAGCGTGTCAGCCGAAAAATTGCACGAACGCTTCAGGAAGGGAGAATTAGGCCGCTAGTTCATTCTTTTTTTCTTTGAATTGCGGCATGCACATATTTTGCCGGCGGAACCGGTGGAATATAGATGTTTACAATCAGGTCACTTCGAAGGAAAAGACCGAAACACGAATGAATGCCATTGAGCTTAACGTAGGAAGGAAACGGGATGAAGACAAGTGAGCATACCGTTTGCTTGGCCGCTGAAGTCTTTTTTTATTCGTGGACATCAAGTGAATGAAATATTTGAATATACAATATATATATTTGAATATATATATATATTTGAGCAGTATACGCATCCCTCTTTCTTCACTCCTTGACATGTTCCTACTGATGTTCCTGGTGTGCTACTTCTGTTTATGTCGCATATATGCTTGGGCTATTTATTTAACGTTCTTACTCTAGCTTTATGGAAGCAGGCATTACAATAATGAAACAGGGTTTTAATTATTTCAACAACAAATTATCAGTGTGCGCCGAAGATATGACCGAAGAGAGTCTTTCCATACATAAAGACTAGCTTCTTATGAGAGGACACAGAAGAGGACTGCCTTTCGCCTCTAAGCGGGTGAACATATAGGAGCAACCGATAATCAAAACATCAATAGAACACAAATGAACTGTCATCAGTTATTAAAGCGATCTGGAGAAGTGCGTTTTAAGGAAACAGACAGTGCTAAAGCCGAAATGATTTCCTTGGTCAAGGGCATGAATAATTTTGTTGATTTTTTCGCCCCGCCGGGATGGCGCAGTAGTCAGACGCCCGACTACTGTGCCGGAGTTCCCGGGTTCGAACCCGACCTCGGCGGTTGCGTTTCGATGGAGGCGAAACGAAGAGGCGTCCGTGTGCTGTGCGATGTCAGCGCACGTTAAAGATCCCCAGGTGGTCGAAATTGCTCCGTAGCCCTCCACTACGGCTCCCCTTTCTCTCTTTCCACTTTCACTCCCACCTTCCTCCCTTCCCTTACGACGCGGTTCAGGTGCCCACAGAGCAACTGTGACAGATACTGCGCCTTTCCCTTCCTGTGGACCAACCAACCAACCAACCAACTTCGAAACACATAGAGCTTTATATAGTCGAGGCATTCGGGGAAACTAGGCGCTCACCGTCAGCAGCGAAAAGTCTTGTCTGCAGAGCTCACGGTAGAATACGATAAAATTTTGAAAGACGAGTAAAACGAGATGATACAGCATTAGAAATAAGGAAGGCGATGCCCCAGCGAAATGATGCAATCAGGGTCCCTAAAGCGCTTGTTTTGTGAAGGACCGCGTTTAGTGAGATAAGACTGAGGCGAAGAGAGGCACCTTAAAGGAGGCTGGTCAGAAAGCAGGCGTTCTTCTCGTCTCGTGCCTGTTACTATTTCGCTGCAATCTCCAAAATGCAAAGAGCAGTGGTTGTCAAATAATCTTTCTGTTGTATTGTGGCGGCTCTTTCTGACTTTTCTTTCAAGGAAGGAAAAAATCCTTGCTCGCACAAATCTTTTCACAACTCTTTGCTTACTTACAAATACAGTGCCCCCCTTCCCCTAGTGGCCTTGCTCTCACCATAATGCCAGTAAGGACTAAGGGAGAAAACTTCACCAGGACAGCATGTCTGCATAAAAAGAGGAAAGAAAGAAGCCAGTATACATAGACTGAAAGAAATATTTAGCAGGACGCACATGCTATATAGGTAATATAAAGCCTGGAAATTTCTAGCGGCCGTTAGCTGTGCTAAGAAATCGTCCACCGCTGCAAAAAGAAAAAAATTAGAAGGAAAGTCAAAGTGCAGAAGGGCACTCACCTGTAGAAGTCGTCAAATTTTAAAATGAGCCCCGCATGAAAAAATATTAGGAGATTAACAGACTCGGCTTTAACATTGGTCGCAAGTGCAGAGTTCAATACAAATAGGACAGCAAGGAATGTGGCACGCGATTTGCACGCATATGAGGCAAGTTGGCTCGTGACGTGGGCTGTACAATAATTCAGGCAGCGTGAGTATCAGAGCAGAAATGGAGCTCCCGTCTCACGCGGAATAGAGATATGTGGGGATTGGAAACCATCACTTACTACTAAGCTTACGCGAATCGAGAGATGCAGAGCTGCCGAAACAATATGCATAAATGTCAACATAACGCCTTGTTTTCGAGGCGTCTTTAAAAGCCTCCTCTGATTACGGCGACGAGGGCACCTTGGGCGAGAGGCTGTGAACGGGGTCCATCATATTTTGAAGCATATATTTTTATTCAGCGAAATTCTCCGGCGCCGCGGTGGCGCAGTGGTTGATGCATTCGACTGCTATGCCCAAGGACGCGGAATTTGATTCTGTCTGCAGCAGCGGCTTTACCACAGAGGCGAAAAGCAAGGCACCCCTGTGCTGTGCGATGTCAGTGCACGTTAGACAAGCCCAGATGGTCGAAATTTCTGGAGTCCTTCACTAGCATGAAACACTTGAAGCGACTAAAAAGCTAGCTTTAGACAAATGACCACGAGCGATTGCCATTGCGTCGAGAGTAGCTAAATTGCGGTGAAACACAAAGTTTACATCTATTGAACAACTTCGATATGTGACGAAAGCAATATGCAGTGGCGCTGCTGCCACCAAGCTTGGCCGACTGGGGGTGAAAGGAAGGCTTAGCGACCACAGCCACACATAGAATCAAAAGATTTCAAAGTCGTTTTCTAATTTCATGTTGCATTTATGATGTCGTCATTCGGTGCAGAGTAACTATGACCATCGTAGAACACATCTTGGAAATATAGAACCTCAATACAGATGGAGAGTACCTTTAAAACAGTGCGCAACGTAGGGTGGTACAAGTCAGCAGAACGGCATAGAAATACGTGCAAGCAAGAACTTAACCAAACTAATTTATCGTTGTCGGAGAACACCAATACACATGGCATGTGGTAAAAAGTATGCGAATGTCTTGAAGAAACATTGCGGCAAACATGCTCCATGAATTTGCAAGTTAATAATTTTCCGTCGATAAACCTGCATTCCAAAGTCCGACACACACCTGAAAAACTGGCTTTCCCCTGGGTGTTTCTTGAAACCACTAAAACTTGTAGTGTTCGGAGTGAAGCCATGCAGGCTACATTCCTTCTCGAATACTACCGCTGCTACAATAAAACTTATTAAGCTGAAGGCAATCTTCACACAGCACGATTAACGAACCGCGCACTGCAGCAGTATATATGACCAAAATACCACGTCTGCTCACTCGAGTAACGTTCGCGGAATCCGCGGTGTCCTTCGCGATCGAATAGAGCGTCGTTTGCCCCGCCGTCCGTTCTGTTTCGTTACGTTTCAGGATGTTTGAGAAGTGCTTTTTGAAGGTAGTCTTCCCTAGGCTGCATACCTTGAACGACCGTTATTAGTGATCAAGTTCGGCGCATAAGGATCTCATCAGGCTACAAGAGAAACTTGCGCTATTCGGAGACACATCCAGCGGATACGAGCCTGTCGGCAGTAAGACTTTATAACACATATTTATAGCGCGTTTAAAAAAAAATACAAGGGTTAAACGCTGCTGATTCAAATATTGAGCGAAAGCATTAGCTGTGGGTCACGGAGCGTTCCTCTTCTTCTCTTTTTCTTCTTCCTCAGCCCACCAAATGAAGCCTCGCTTTAACCAAGCCGTATGAACGTGCCTTAGTAGCCTATGGGGTAACGTGAATGCCAGCGTCCTAGCAGGCTGATTCTGACATAACCGTCCCATGATAACGAAAGACCTAAGTTGGCAGCTCCTGCCAGCCCATCTCTCGCTTTTATGTCACGTGGAGTGTGACGTACGTCACGCGCTGCGCAGTAGCTGCAACCGCGCTACGCCGATCGCTTGAGCTGGCAGCCCAGCTCTCATACTAGTGTCACGTGAGGTGTGACGTCACAGCGTCACGTGGATGCGGCCGCGCCACGCTCAAGGCTCGAAACCTGGAGTAGTATTGCTTTCGCAATAATAGCTTACTTCCAGAATCATGGAGTATACATTGCCACACATTTCTGCCTAAAAATCATTTTTAAAAGGGCGCTGTGAGCCACGCAGGCACGAAATGGGTGGGCTAATTGACTCCCCGACTAACAACTAGGTCGCCCAGGAGCCTAGCTGTTTTTGCCCCCCGCATGCCGTTGCGTATAGAGAGCGAGCCATTTTCACGGCCAGCGCAAAGCATAAAGCAGCGGTTGATCACAATCGGAGCGCTTTTGCAAACAAAGTACGAGTACCCGAGAGCAGTTTAGTAAGCGCCCTGCTCGAAAGACGGGTTGGCTCCTCCGGTAACGCACGCTTGTAGACACGTTGTAAATGAAATTCAGCGGCCTGGGGAGCCGCAGCTTTTATCCAGGCGTCCAGTGCACAGAAAGCCCTAGGTCCGTCGCCTCCGGGCCTGTTATCAGGCGGAATGAGGAGGCAATGTCGTCGATGAGGAAGATTAATGGATGTGTCTTCCTTCTGCAACGCCTGCGAGGCGCCACGTTTCGTAACCCCACCACGTAGAGTCGCCGCGAGAGGTTTCCCTGTAAGGCTGTTCTGTCGCCATGCTCAGCGAGCCAATAGTGGTGTCGACGCCAGCAGACGCACTCCGCTTTCTCCTCGGTGGCGCGTGCCGACGAAACGCAGTCACTATAGATAGAAGCCTACATTGGCGGCCTATGAATGCTCGAAATGCTATCGCGCTGATGATATAATATAGCGGCCGCTGTCGTGTGTTCTGGAACCCTGCCTGCCTGAGCCTTGATCGGAAAAGATTACAGAAGCACATCGAGCGGCTGTCCACATCTCTGACCCTCCTCTGCTTCTCTCCGCTTTGAATCTTGATCGCACAAACCGAGAGCTTGCAATCAGTGGGTGGCATCCTGTCGACATTCATGCCACTGTGTCTACCTGCTGCGTATTTTAGGGGGCCGAGAATAAGTGCATCGAGGCTTAGATGCAGTAAAGAATGCGGCATCTTAAGCAGCCATCAATGGGATATATATGGCGCCCTCAGGAATCCTGTGTGCAACATAGCAATCACCGACGAATTTTCTTTCTTGGCAGCATGGGACTTCCGCCGGTATAGCTCAGAGCATCATATGAAAAAGCGCAAGCCGTGAGTTTGGGTCATCAATAAAATTTGGTTGGCTGTTAATAGAGGAATGCATTTAAACATAATATTTCCATGCCTCTATATCAGCGAAATACTGCTCAGGCCTGCATACGTGTACAAGGCCCCGTCTTAGTGCAGTCAGATCTTCTACCGCCTATATATTTAAAATCATTGCATTCCTGATTTGGCCTGTGCCCTTAAAACAGTCTTTATTGAGACAAAAAGCCTTATTTATATCAGTCTACCTAGCTCACGCACGATAGCACTTGCTATCACCGCTTCTTTCTTCCAATGACAGTTTTTACACTCAAACGTACTTTGTGTACAAGAACTGAGTACATATTATGGAAACTGCGTCAGATCAACACGATGCGCAAAAGGACATGCGAAGTCATCAAATCTCTAAACAAGAAGCAATGCAGAGCACATCGCTAAGAGTGAATGTCACTCCTTTTGTAATACCCCCACGGGGGTCCTTAAGGTAATAAACTGAACTGAACTGAACTCTACCTGCGCATACAATTTTCTTAAATTAACAATCAACATACAGATATTGTCCTGTGAAGCCGACCACGCCTCG
This sequence comes from Amblyomma maculatum, assembly GCF_055883805.1. Lineage (NCBI taxonomy): Eukaryota > Metazoa > Arthropoda > Arachnida > Ixodida > Ixodidae > Amblyomma > Amblyomma maculatum. The sequence continues at coordinate 90,507,886 of NC_139349.1, read as the reverse complement.
TTTAAAAATGTAACGCACTCTCGCACTGTGTAGTTAACGTCGTCGTCTTCAAGAACTCAATCTCCGTCCCCCCTTCGTTTAACCCAGGTTATCTCGTCATACACATCAGCGATCTCGTTGAGTGCAGCCGAGGTCCGTCAGCGTAGTGTTTTGCAAATCCACCAGTTGGCGTGACAGAAAAAAAACTTATACCGACGTGTCTTGCGACTCAACAGCAGCAGCGACGCTCAGGTTTTCATATTTTTCCAGCTAAGGGTTTGCAGTGATTTCAAAGTTTGTTACCTACATTAACATCGTTACAAAGCTGCGCGCCTTCAAGAAAGAGATTTTCGTGAAGAATATCTGGCAAAGCTTCCAATGCGTGCATAGGGGTAATGCTGGGGGTGTCGCACAGCGCCAAGTGTTTGCGAGCCTGCGAGCTGGGTGCACACTTCACGCAAAAGATACGATTTTAGCGCTCACAATCTGAAACTTTGACTCACTACCTTCGCTGCTACGACCTAAGGCAATAGCGTCAACATTGGCGGAACCTTTTCGATACATTACGCCGAGGTGCGCAACAGTGTACTACAAAGAAATAGGAATCGGTAGCTGAAAAGTACACATGAATTTTACTCTTGATAAAAAGTTTAATATAACGTATGGAAAATTTATCTCCGCTGGCATTTGCAAAGTCGTACAACATTTTACAAAACGACCTTGTCGCTGTGCAAAAGTCTTCGTTGATGGACACTTTAGACTCAATGAATTTCTTTTTCAAAACCAGAATGCTATCCCTGAACTTAGGTGATATGAATTTCACAATAAACGATCGACACTTCCTAGGACAAATTTACCTAACTTATTGGCGCGGCTTAGGCGCTCGTCACTCGAGCCAAGGTTTAAATTTATTACAGAGTTCAAAAGTGAGCAAATTTGTTTTTTATATTCTATGAAAGATCAAGTTGTCTCTCCTCGAGCGGGCTTCAAAATCATCCAAGCGGTGAGTCATTGGTGAAATCTGAAAAGCAATATTTAGACCTGCATGTTCCATGAAAGCGTGTAAATAAGTTTCTACTACAGAGAGTCTGTTACCCCCGCCGGGATGGCGCAGGAGTTAGGGCACTCGACTACTGCGGACAAAGATGTTGAATTCGAATCCCGGCCTCAGCGACCGCTTTTCTGCGGAAGCGAAAAGCTAGGCTTCCGTGTGCCGTGCGTCAGTGCACGTTACAAAACCCCATGTGGTCGAAATTTGTGCAGTCCTCCACTACGACGTCTCTCTTAGCCTGAGTCGCTATGGGACGTTAAACCCCGCAAACAAAACCAAAGCAAAGAGTCTGATATGCATGTCTGAAATTTGCAGTTCAAGAGACGTGTGAGCTTGCCGTAGCTCCTAAGGGTCGACATAATTTCAGCATAATTTCAGCAATATGCGGAGCGGCTTCTTAAAGTTCTTTCGCTTAGCAAATTACATACTTATGTGTTCTGTTCTATTGTCCTTGTGTAACACATCCTGAGCCAATAAAAAGGCAAATAATCTTCCACTTTTCGCCTGTTTGTGAAATTCTGCCCGGCCATTATTAGGCTTAGCTCTCGTGCTTAATAAGGGTGCTCGCGTCAAATAATTCAGACCATAGATTGCTATAAAACGAAGGTCAGTGGGGGGTGTTGCGCCAGCTAGCTCTGACGAAAAAAAAAAAAAAAACTTTCATAAAATTGAAGGCAGTAAACGTCCTCAGAAAATTGTGAATCATTATGAAATACAAACCTAGATTTCGCGAACCGAAAACTATTTATTACCTTTGCAGAAAAAGGGACCAAATCTTGCAAAAAAATGGGAGCACTTTTTGTTGCGCATGTGCTCGCAGTAGGCAGTTAGCGCTTTAGAAGATGCAAAGCTGTCACATTGCCAGCAATAGCCTTTCAAGCGAGTTATGCACCTCACAATAGCTTCTAGGCACTAGTTAAGATAACGAAGGCATTTATAATTTCGAAGACCTAAAGCAAGATAAACATTTAAACACACACAAACATTCGGCTTGAAACCTTGTACCATATGGAGGCAATTAGCGCTCCTTTTCGACGAACTGCAACGAATGATGGTTATAGTGCTTGAATGTAAGCACAAAATAATAACTGCAGATTGCTTCATTAAATCACGCTTTGCCTTCATAGTTGCAACGGATAAAAAAAAAATATTGGGAGGGTTACAAAATTTTCTTCTAATATTTTTCTATTCAAACATTGCGTACGACAGTACTGTACAATAACATCTGCCACTTGGCTGTCATTCGTGTACAAATAGCAAATATTGTAAAACAGAATTTCTTCTTTCAATTGTTTCGGCTTCGCTGACTATTGCCTAGGCACAGTTATGAATTCTATAGGTGATATATGTTAAGCAAGGGATCAAGACGACTGCCTACAATCGGTTGTGTTACACTCGCTGTGACTGCGACTTCAAAATAGGTTGGCGGTACGTTGCACTAAAGTAGAACGGTGAAGCATGTATTAAGTTGCAATTTTTCTATGCCTCAACGTTTCTTTAGCGACCGTCTGCATCACAATCATCGCTAGCTTGTTCAAACCGGGAAGATAAATTGTTTAGCGGTACTGGGTGCATGCCACCTTCCTTATATCTTACCCGTTATGGTAATGAGGGAAGCATGCATCAAAAGTTTTATTGTCTACGCTCCGACATTCATGCCCTTTTCTTTCTGTCAACTTTCGACACGTGTACGATCTACGAATTTATTGAATTTCACTCCTAAATGTAGAATATTATTTTGATTTTAGTATGATTTAAAAATTACGAATTATGATAAACGTAGACTGCAAAAATCTTAAATTAAGATTTTGAAGCGAAAAGCTTCACTAGGCTAGTCAACTCTGAGTCTCGCGTGTGCTCCGTCGTTAAAAACACATATAAAGCCCCGCTTTAGCCAAGTCGTATGAACATGCCTTAGTGGCCGATAGGAGTAACGGGAATGCAAGGGTCTTGGCAGACTGAGCCTGACATAACCGCCCCATGTGAAACGAGAGACCCAAGTTGGTAACTCCTGCCAGGCGATCCCGGTTATGGACACGGACACGGCAGATAGCGACGAGCGGTTAGACCTGGCGTAGTATTGCTTTCGCAATAAAAGCCACAGCTACGCATGCGTAAACCACGCGAAGTCACAACAGAGGCACAGATGGTCTGAGCCGCCGCTGCCGCCGCCGCGACTCCGCCGGTTGACCTTTAGTACGTGCCACACGCTTTCACGTCTATACAGAAGTGCAACGGTGATGATGATGTGAAATCGGAAGAAAGTTTAATCTTATGTGATGTACGGCTGTAATCAATGTTTCCCCGTGATGATAAGATCATGGAATATCTATAAGGTGCAACCGGGAACAACAAGGTAAGCCACAACTACGCCAAGGAACCACAAGCTAAACCTTAGCATCACCGCAGATTTTCGCTTCTGATATCCGGGCACCAAGCTAAGCCAACAACAATTTTTATCAACTGCTTTTTCCACACTTCAACACAGATCTCCGCGGGTATTGATCACGTGGGATTTCACTCTCTTCGACCATCGTTTCACACCGACTCCAGCGCGTATTTTTTGCGAAAGAAATATTTCGCAGCGGCTAAAAAATATTAAAAACGAACCAAAACGAACATTAAATTCGATGGAGGCGAAACGAAGAGGCGTCCGTGTGCTGTGCGATGTCAGCGCACGTTAAGGATCCCCAGGTGGTCGAAATTACTCCGTAGCCCTGCACTACGGCTCCTCTTTCTCTCTTTCCACTTTCATTCCCACCTTCCTCCCTTCCCTTACGGCGCAGATCGGGTGTCCACAGAGCAAGTGTGACAGTTACTGCACCTTTCCCTTCCTGTGAACCAATTATTATTATTATTATTGTGTGGTCGTCAGTTCAGGTTGCTGTTAACTAATACTTGTTGAAGTTTCTCCTCTTTTTACCCCTGAAGCGATTCTTTAACACGAATGATGCATGCCCATATATTTCAACACAAAGCCATAAAAAAGAAACCTAGCTGTTTTCAAATATTTAACTTCGCACGCTGGTCAAGCTGACGGCGTCTGCCTTATCGTGAGTAATACGAAATAGCACTGAACAAGGGCATATGGGGAGTCCCAGTTCGCTAGCAGAGCCAACGTTTTGGTAAGAGGACTTGTTTTCGTCTGGCAAAAACAAGTCCCCTTTTCGAAACGATGGCTCGGCTTGCGAACAGAAACTCTTCCTCAACTCTTCTTCTGTGCTTTAAAGATCCCCAGGTGATCGAAATTACTCCGTAGCCCTCCACTGCAGCTCCTCTTTCTCTCTTTCCACTTTAACTCCCACCTTCCTCCCTTCCCTTACGGCGTGGTTCAGGTGTCCACAGACACAAGTGTGACAGATACTGCGCCTTTCCCTTCTTGTGAACAAATTATTATTATTAATATTATTATTATATTCTTCCATACTGTGTAGCAATCTACTTTGTCTCGATTTTCTTGAGGGAGTAGCGCAAACATATGCGGATAAGCAAGTTAGAGAAATTGCTAATTCTGTAATAGCCAAGTGGTTTTCTTCTATACCATGTAGCACTTTAGTGTGGCTGCAGTCACGAGACTTTCATCGTAAAGACCCCGCCGGGGTGGCGCAGTGGTTACGGCGCTCGACTACTGTTCCCAAGGACGCGGGATCGAATCCCGGCCTCGGCGGCAGCTTTTCGTTGGAGGCGAAAAGGAAGGCGCCCGTGTGCTGTGCGTTGTCAGTGCACGTTAAAGAACCCCAGGTGGTCGAAATTTCCGGAGTCCTCCACTACGGCGTCTCTCATAGCCTGAGTTGCTTTGGGACGTTAAACCCCACAAACCAACCAACCAACCAACTTTCATCGTAAAGAGACTTTGACAATCTTCTACGAATAGCAAGACAGGCTGCGTAACCTCGAAGAAGCCGGTTGAGGTATTTACTTTTGAAAAAGACTGCATATCCGTTCAGACGCAACAATTACTCTGTCGGTACATTAGTGAGCCCACGAACTGTGAAACGACGCTCTCTGTGAAATTGAGCAGAAAAAGAAAGGTGCTCACACTCCACCAAGGGCATATTTATGCAGTGTGGCTGCCGTATATACAAGTTTTGTAAGCCTGATCACCTACGCCCTCCTTCTCCTCCACCCTACTTGTTTGGGCTGCATCAGCGAATCCTTCATTCCGTATAATCTACGAATAGGCTCTCCTTTTGAATGTTGCATGGCACAAAGAGCGAAGTGGGGAGGCAGATTGTTGAAATCCAAACAGTCCGAGAACTTTCCTCCCTAGCCATCCTCTTCTAAGCCTTCTGCACCACATCGCAGCTGCTTCCCCCAAGCGACGTTACTCCTTCAAATGAAAGAACGACCATGGGAAGAAAGGATCGGACAACCCTCTTCCTTTTGTCCTATTCAGCAGCAAATTTGTTGAAGTACTTTTGCAGGCTGGTATCCTTTGATTATGCCCTACTATGGCACCATCCCACTGCTACTTCTTCCTACAGTCACACTGCCCTTCTTTAGCTACCAGGTCTTCCAAATTAAGAGACGACGAGGGCCGTGTGGTGGCGATCTGGTGGAGCTCATTACGTCGGGGCAGGAGCATCATTCGTGAAAAGTGCCATCCTCCTCTTTTACCTTACACGACGGCCGACGTCCGAGAGCGCCGGAGACAACAAACAACCGCAGAGCAAACGACTTGTGTCGAAAGAGCGGCTTGTCAACAGCCCCGGGGATGTCGGGCCGTTATTGCACTTCCTTTTATATGCCGCTTTTCTCCCACCACGTTTCTTACACTCGCTTGCCCTGGGCCTCCTGCCGAAGCCTCACAATGTCTTTCTACCACAGCCAGAGTCCAAGCATCACGCGATGTCTTCCCTACCCGCAGGCGGATTGGTTCGATTGAAAGCTTCCAAACTACTCCTAGACTTCTTACCTACAATCTTGTCTGCCTCCCTCATTGCCCGTCTTTTCCGTTTTGTTTGCCCTACACACTGTGGCTGTGTATGTTTCGATCTAAAAGGCAGGCTAGTTTGCCAAACTACAAAAGGAGCCACCTATGCAATTACGCAGATGATGACAGCATTTTTAGCGTCACTATAGCAGGATAAAGCTTTGATTCAGGTTGAAAACTTTTCTTTTTTTTTTTTGAAACAACGTTACAGCAAATTATAGGATTTTCGTCATGTCTGACGTTAAAACTTATAGAATGTTTACTGCAACTACACTTCGCTTTTGCAAGAGTTATGGATTTTGAAGAATGAAGTAGACGCATTTTAAACAGTATACATACAGACTACAGTCACTAATCACGCAACAAGAAGTAATCTTTCTTTCTGTGAAGGGTCTGACACTGTGGGGTCAAGACGTTATCGCAGGCTAAATAAAAATTATCGTGACGCCTAAGTCACCTTAGGCGTAATATGCCACAGTTCTCCAAGCAATGCTGCTTCTGTAGGCCTCTTTCTTTACAACCGCCGCTCGCTTCCATTTATTTGAAACTTTGGCATCTTTACGATGTTTAGGATTGGACCTAGCGCCACATTTTTTTGGCACCTGTAAACTCTGGCATGCTATGTGGTCCCGTGATGGCACACACATTGGCAATTCAACCAGCATTCAGTCAGTGATCTGCTAACTGCCACATTCTCTCCTTATGTTACACAACCCACGAACCAATACAAGCTGCGTCATAATACGATAATACCCGGCCTTTTGAATATATGAACTTCACAACCAAATAAGAGAATTCTATGACACCACCGGGATTTTTGCTAATGTTGAATGCAAATCTAAAGACGTTGATACTGGCGGTTGTTATGAGAAGAGGCCCCGGATTCTGACGGCATGGATCAGCAGTCTTAGCTTTAGCAGATAATCAATTAGAGATTTTCTGTCAACTGTTAATTAATTGATTGGTTTGGTTGATTACGCTTTACATCCCATATATGCTCCGGCTGTGAGAGATGGCGTAGTGGCAAGCTTCGGGGGTATATTCCACTAACAAGGCACTGTACACTGGCCACTTAGTTTTCATCTTTATGGAAAAGTGATCGCCACTGCCAGGAGTATGACATGGCGTAATGGCGATTAACACAAATCACTGTTAACAGGTGTAATCATAGGATTTACTTAACATTCATTTATTAAGCTGAAACGCTAGATAACCTTGAATATAATCCGTAGTTACTACATATAACATAATTTTTTATTCAGTATCACCTACCGCAGGTTAATATAAATAACAACACTGAATAAGCATCAATTAGCATTATTTGCCAATATTTGCAAATCTAACAACGTTACCTTATTTCACAACTGAAGACCATAGCCAGAAAAAGTGCTTTGCTTTTATAGAAATTTACATTTGAGCATCACACACTGCCGCTATAGCCCAATATGCAAAAGCCAATGCCCGTAATAAAAAAGGAGTCTTCAGCATAGCACCGATCTGTTACAAATGTTCATGAACAGAAAGCCTCGTTAAATAATTCGTTGCTCTGTGGCTCTACAAAAACAGTGCGGAAATAGTGAGTCATAAACCTGGAGTAAGCTTTCGTCTTCTACATAATAAACTGCACAGAGGCATTTATATTCCTTACTGGTCGAAGAAAAACGAGTAAGAAGAACCGATATTGACTCGGCAAAGCCTACAGACTCTAATTTTATGCTGCCAATTTCTAAGTGTGACGTAAGAAAATACTTCAGAAACGATAACAAGAAAATGCTATATAATGCAAATAATTTTGCAGTTGGCAGTTAGGCAAAGTTGGCATCAGCGTGCTGTATAAAGCAGTGGTGGACAAAAAAAAAACGAATTCTTCTTAACCTATAACTTACACTGCCTTCATGCGCTGAGAATCTCTGACTTCATATATATCCAAGTTATATCCAATAGATGCGCTCCGGAAGAAAATAGAGCAGGAAACATCTTAAATAGCGATAGAGACTGAGTGACACACATATCTGGTGTCAGAGTGCCGCACAAATGGCACTAATTACATTCAGTCTCACTCTACGCAAATGAATCTCAAGCATTAATGATAAAGGACTATTTATTACTGGGCTTAAACAATTTAATCTTTTAGGTGGCGGAATTATTGATGTATAAGGAAGCGATTGGGTGTAGGATAGTAGCTGAAGAACGAGGAATATCACGAGAAACCACCGCTTCAAAACATGCTGGTTGCTGTGCACAGTGAGTGAGGAAAGCTGGTGATATATCGTAAAAAAAAAAAAAGAGCTAAGGAGCAGATGAATGGCGCTTTAATAGTAAAAGCGGTACTTACAAAAAAAAAAGTGCCTCAGTTTAAATATTCACGATATTTGCACTGATTACACGAATCATAAAGTTCACTGAGAAGGCTGACTCCTAACGCAGCACCACCGTACAAGCTCACGCCCTGAAATAGTCGACGCCATTCGTCTTGAAATATACCGGCCTGCTTGCACAGCTTGACGTCTCCTCAAGAAGGAATGTGCTTAAATTGTTTAACTGACAGAAATACAATATGTTTATTTTGTATATAATCTTCATACATGTACCCACCCCTTATGTAATACCCCGAACCGGGCGTCTTTAAGGTAATAAAGTGATGTGATGTGATGTGATGTGATGATGTGATGTGAAGTCTTGCAGATCAACCCTGTCACGCTGTGGGCAACGCTGTCGGCTATTACTAGCGATCGATGACATCATTCGCTTGCCTTCCAAATTTATTACTTTTCGCTGAATTTTGCCAGTGCGATTGGGACGGGCAGCGGCCCCAATGTCAGTGCCAATCCTTCACAATGATTGCAGCTGATAGGGGCAGAACGTCGGCCCACCGCCCGCGCGCAGATGAGCTTGCAAGGCGCGTCTGGGCACGATTGTTTTCGTGTCCGAGTAAGTGTGCGTATCCTTGCGTGTGTGCGCTATACACTCCTTCTGAAGTTACGGTCTGTGGGCGATATAAATATTTGAAACACATCTTCAACCAACGAGCTAGCAGCGAATCGATCAGTGCTCCACTCTTCAGCTTTAAGCCACCATCCTCATCTAACTGACCTTCTAAATAGTCTCCTCCTATGAACCCTCATTTGATCATCCGTGCATTAGTACTGCATGAGGAATATAATCTTTTCTCCTAAACAATCCGTAGTATGTGCGCGCGTGCGTGTTTTCGCGCGTACGCTTGGGCGCACAAAATCTGTGATCTGCGCGTGGAGTCGTGTGTTCGTTCATGCTCCCTCCGCCGCGAACACCCTGCCGTGAATGAATCGCCTGGAGCGCACGGGTGAAAGTACACCTCCCGCCTAAGAAATACACCCTTCACCTACTCACTGAGGCTCCGCAAATGCACCGTTCCGCTTTCTAGCCCGCGCGTTACCGGAAAGAAAACAATATCTGCTTTGTTAATTCATAGGTGACGTCGACTGTAAGGGCTGCTCTATCAGCGCGCTCGCAGCTGCGTGTGCTTCAGCCATCCCGATAGATAAACAGGTCAGATCTATCATGAGCACTTGCGCTTCGTGCTTGGTATAAAGCGGCCGCACCCCTCTTTAGTGATTCCATCACGCAGCCTGGACCTCATAATGCATCAGGTGGTGATGCATTATGAGGTCCAGTGTGAAAGCAGAGGCTAGCTCCAACTGAAAGCGGAATAGACATGTCGTTGTAAAAACGAGATGTTCAGATAAACCTGCAGACACAGATTAGACGCATTCCATTCAGTGATCAACTGTGCATTTTGTTAAGTTCACTTTTAATAACAATCACGTGCAGATCTCATGGAAACTTAGATACGTATTCTGTGAGTAAATGATTCACGCTGCGACCGACCGGGATGACGACATGCGCCAACACGAATCCTGGCTTGAGCAATTCGCTATTGGGCAGGTAGAAAATCCAAGAGACAGTGGGTGAATTTTTTTTTATTGCCCGGCACTGGTAGTTTTAGCCTTGCCACCACTCTGGCGGCAATTACTGCACCGAGGCGACAATTGGTCTGGCGTCGTTTGTCTGGTTTAACATCCCGAAGTGGCTCAGGCTATGGGAAATGTTTTAGTGGAGGGCTCCAGAAATTTCGACCCCCTGGGGTTTTTTAATGTGCACTGACATCGCACAACTCACAAACGCCTTACTTTTCGCCTCCATCGAAACACTGCCGAAGCAGCAGGGATTCAATCCCACATCCTTGGCCACAGAAGTTGAGCGCTCTAACCGGTGCACCACCACGAAGTGGCCGCATCGACAATTATATGCAAAATAAAGTGGCATGTCAGCGGCCGACTGTGGCGGCTGGCCGACTGCAGTAGGCAGTAGCCACACGCAGTGGGTAGGCCGGTTAGCTTGGCTGTGCTGCGTGCTCGCGTGACGCTCGTGCGGCTGGCATGAACGAGTTGAGGCTGAAGCTTTGCTCCATGTCGACCCATGTTGATCGGGTGTCTGGGCTAAGCTAGGCGTCGATATGGTGACCCCAGGGGAACCCAGTGGGGGCATGGTCGCCTGAGGAGGAGAGAGCCGACCGATCGCGGAAACTCAGCAGCGCAGCCAAGCTAACAGGCCTAGCCAATGCATGTGGCTACAACTTACATCACCGAAGGCTCCATTGTCTATTTTAGCGACGTATTTCCACACACACTTGCTGACTCCAGACTCCAGGTTCAGGCTAAGATATTCACAGCCACAAAGGCATAGCCATGTAGTAGAGGTTTTAAGGCGGTAGCCTTTCTGGGCTCATGAGCTGCGGAAATGTTCGCGTGAAAATTTCCTCAGGACTTGTTCGCAGGAACTGCTCACAGGAACTGACAGTTAAAGACTAGTCTGTCAAGAAACCGCTATCCCTCCTATTGCCAGCCGAGAGCGCAAACCATTAGCCCACTTCGGCCTGGTTAGAAACAAAATCTAATATTTGTCTAGCGGGAGCATATGGGTAGCGAACTCAATTACGATGCATTTAGTTGATTATTATGATAGTAATGAGAACGATGATGGTGATAGTAGGGATAACTATGACGATGTAGTTAGTAAAAACAGTCGTGCGAAGTGGATTTTGCCGTTTCCACTCTCTTAAGCAGACTTCAGTACTAGTTAAAACCAAGGTCCCCGCGTGCTTTCGATGACCTTCGAGCTACTCGAGGTCAAGTTCAAACTTAAGCCACACCCACTTTGGGCAGCTATGCTCCCACCAAAGTTCAAGGTCATGGTCAAGGTCAAATATCAACTCACGTGGGAAGTAGCTTAACGCGTGAGCAGTTGCATGGTGAGGCACATTGTCACTGACGTCAGTGTCGAGTACATATAAAGGAGCGCAGCGCACCCTGGCCGGACCTATCGCTTTACTCTAGGTTTAAGCGAAGCTAAACTACAGCCATTTTTTTGTTGTCATACATGGCTTAAATTAAAGTGTTGACTTTTCTGTTTGCCGAATCCCTTTATAAAATACTAACCTAAGAAAAAGTTTAGCGTCGATAAGTGTTACTTACATTTGGTTCTCGGCCATTTTACGAAAAACGTTTCATACTAGTTCGTCTGCGTTTGCAGGAATCACCAGAACGAAGAACTTTTGTTTCATTTTTCATGTGTAAATTAAGACAGCAAGTATGAAAGAGCTTAATTAAAATATTGCCTTTTGCACTCAGCATATCTCTTCTTATCTGCACTGTCCGGTACAAAACAAGAATATAAAATAATCTTTATGCTATCTCTAACCTTGGCTTAGTACAGAACGGCTCTTGCTAGAAACTCTTCTAGCTTCGAGGGGCATTCAGCAGACCATGCTTTGCCCACTCTTTTGTGTGAAGGCTTGGCCTCATTCGGAATATCATTAAACCAAAAGCGAGTTTGTTTCCGCTTTGGTTCCTTCGCTGCAACGCTTAAGAACCTGCTTTTATACGCCGCTATCTCAAAGCGATTCCTTGTCTGCGTGAGTCATTTTTTGTGCTTTTTGCTACCTCGCAACAGCGGACTGAGTTCTTTTTTTTTTGTTTTGTTCGTTTGGGCACAGATAAAAGAAACACTTGCGGATGGGCATGTGGTCTTGTTCTGCTTCCAAGAATTACGGGACAGCAGTTTGGCCCAGCGAGGATCCACTCGAAGGACGTCAAGCCGCCAGATTGTACACTGAGGGGACGCAACTTCTTATTGCTTCACTCGTGTGGGAGCGCCTGAAGCTTTTTCGGCCATCAACGTGTTGCCAGTAAACCAAAGATTAAACTACGCGGATGCTTTCTTCCGTCTCTGCTCAGATGGCTGCCGCTTGTACATGTAGGAAAGTTAGAACCTGTGTCACCATTAAGTTATTTCGTAGCCATTCGCGCCGAACAAGAGAATGGTTCCGTGTGGGCTTATCGGTCAGGTTTAATACGTTTACACCTTATTATGACTTACGGCTTGTGTTCCAAGTTGCCAATTTGCTGTTTTTCGTTTGCTGATGCGGGTTAAGGCTTCTTTTATACCATGCGTGGCGTCCATGACCCACCTTTTACAACAGCGAAACCGAAACATACCCCGCCGGGGTGGTGCAGTGGTTACGACGCTCGACTACTGTTCCCAAGGACGCGGGATCGAATCCCGGCCTCGGCGGCAGCTTTTCGGTGCAGGCGAAAAGCAAGGCGTCCGTGTGCTGTGCGATGTCAGTGCACGTTAAAGAACCCCAGGTGGTCGAATTTTCCGGAGTCCTCCACTACGGCGTCTCTCATAGCCTGAGTTGCTTTGGGACGTTAAACCCCACAAACTAACCGAAACCGAAACCTTAAATGCCTGAAGTTTCACAGCTTTAGCTGTGGAATTAGGTTCGCGACCACGACAGGCAAATTGTGGTTTTATTTCTCAGGTGGACTTCAGAAGCAAAGCTGCGTCATGGCAACAGATAGCTTCCCAGCTTCTTGTCTTTGGCTCTAAAAGGAGTGTAACTCTATCCACGCAGTTAGTGACCACAGGTATTAGAAAAACAGGATATTACAATTATTTTACTCTGTCATCGGTTGCCTACAGTTTATTGGATGCATAGTACGTACAGTCTCGAAAATTTTAGCATCTGTTGAGCGCCACACACTTGCTCTCATGAATCAAAGGATCAGCATAATGGTGTCTTAAGCGCAGAATTGATATTTGTTACAATAGTGAAATTGACGCGGCCACAATACGTTAGACGAGCAAAGGGAGAAATATCTGCGTGTTTATATCTGGTTCCAGTGAAAGGCATCAACTAAAGTAGAATATTTCTCCGGCAGAAGACTTCTCTGGCCGATGGCAGTGCGAGACCTTTTCGGTACATGTCTTCGGATAAATGACTTCTCAGATAGGAGGCCTAGTGCACAGAAGTATTTATTGGGCACAATATATACCTAATTTTAAGCTAAAAAACTGCGCATCACAAAACGTCAACATCAGGCTAATTTACCCTGAATATAAATTAATTAGGTGGCTGATTTTCTTTCTTTTTATTCTAATTTAAGGGGTAAGAACACCAATACCCTCTGCGCCACCTTACTCGAAAACGGTATGTAGCGAACTCTTTTCCAGCATTTGACAGATAACGGTTTGCATGACTTTCTACAGTATGCTTATGGCAAGTTAGCGAAATAAACAAAAACCGTCATTTTGGAGTGGCGTTTTCTTTCTTCTCCGTGAGACCTTTTGTACCAGTAGGAAATTGGCTCAATTGAGATATTTAATAGGTCTCCAATCTGAACATGCCTCCATGCGGGAAGGCAGCAGGTTCCAAATGCTTAGAAACGTTTGCGATGTGCAGCGTAGAAACTTCCAATGAACTGAAATTTAGCGTGCCTGGCTAGTTTTTAACCGACTTAGTTATAAAAAACTGACATGAAGAAAGCAATCGTTAAGCGCTTTAATGCTCATTTATAGATGTGCTTTGCTCATTGAGCTATTTTCTACATATATAGCGACGATACCATCTTTCCAGAAAAAGATATAGTTGACTGCCATGAAAAGAAAGCAAAGAAATAGATCTTCAAAGCCTGGAGTATATTTAGCCATTGCTTTCGTGAATTTCAATTGGTACAGCAGACGTAATTTCGAAGGAAGCAGGGAAGGCTTTAAGAAACCGTCAGAAGTGTAATGGTTCGTTACCGAGTTACATTTACGTTGACCTGGCTCCGTTTTTGTTGCAATGAACGGCTCCTATTATTTTATACTTAGAAAGAGCTGAAGGAAGGAAGCCAGAACACATGCCTAAATAAAGTCCTTACGATGATTTGTATGAGTCAATCGCATCCATCGCAATGATGTCAAGGTAATTTGCCCTTCACTTGAAAGATCACCGTCGATGGTGGTTCGCCAGTCAATCACTACATGGACGGCTTTGCTCTGAGAGCATCTTTCCAGCGTATTTGCCTCACCCATCTTGAGAAGTGTGAACTTTTATTCATAGATGGACCTGAAGCGAATTTCCCATATGTACCCTGCCTAACATAGCGGAAGACACGCCTAATAGAAACGAATAATTACAAAGTAATATCTATAACTCAAGTGTGGGCAGAAATCGGGAACTGCCAAGATTACCACGCTTGCATTTTCCCCACTGCCTTTATACAGCCAAATTATGTCGTTCGAGTAGCATAGTTAAAAGTGCAAGCCTTCTTCTTGTTTCCTTCACCAGTCAGTAATTTGTGGCCTATATCGCTCTTATTTTTAGTTTGCGTGACTATGTTTCAATAAATGAAGCATTGATGTGTGTAAGCTTTTTGTGGATGACCGAATAGTGCATCACTTGTTCTTGTATTCAAAGAGAGGTACCGCAAGTTTTACAGCGAATGTCGTTATTTTTTACTGATGCCGCCAACCATACATGTCGTAAGCGTAAGCTGCTATTTTCATGTGCCCGCAATAAGAGCCTTCAAGGTGGCTGTGGAAAGTGTGTCCTCTGTAGGCTTTGTTATTCTAGGGACTCAGTGGCTGCAAATTTTCTTGTCCCAGAGTTTCTTTTTCTTTTTTTTTTTTGTGAGCAGAGATACAAGGCCTGTTTGCTACAGTGACTGACGCTATGCTATCCTGACGACGCGTTGTTACCTGACGTGAAAAGAAGATTGAGAAGACACCCTGCAGTGAAAAAAATTCTACACCCTTTGCTCACTGGCAAGTCCGTTATCATGTTTTGTTTGATGCCTTTCTCTGGGTCTCCTTATATACCTATATATATATATATATATATATATATATATATATATATATATATATATATATATATATATATATATATATAAGCCACCAGCACCACTACCGAAGCCTTGCATCATGGCTTATAGCGATGTGCTACGCCGACTTGCCCCCGAGCCGCATCCGTTCCGCCGCGTTGCCGGACCACCTACCCGCTACATACGGCCCGTCGAGACCTGTGTCCAGCTATCAGCAGAGCACACTTGTGGCGCACGGCAAACAGACGTCCGCTCTGCTATCCCTGCAATGAGCCCGGCCATATTCCTCGCAATTGGCAATTGGCCATACCGGAAGATAGGCTTGTAGGTTTGAGAGGATTTCCACAGAAAGCGCCTCGACCCCGCTATGGTGAAAGGCAGTACGACATTGGTGATTATCTAGCCGCTCACAAGCTGCACCCGACGTCTCCGCAGTGACACTCGTGATCGTCATCCCCGAGGCGCTTTCCTTCTGAGTCGATCCTCTTCCTCTGGGCTTTTCAAAGGCACATCCCTCGCCGGGAAAACTAACCACGCTGACCTCAGGGGGTGAGACAGCTGCTACAGCTGTGATTCAATAGCCTCTACACGAACATTTGACGCGCCGGCACGAGCTGCGACGACCTGATCCAACAAACTTACCGACCTGCTGCGAACGCATGTTTTCCTCTGAAATATTTGTAGCCGCCGAAAGTCGCTACGTCAACGCACTTGTGGAAACCAGCGCCGATTTTTCTTCCATGAGCAAACAGGTAGACGACACTCCGCAAGGTTCTGACGCCTCGGCCTGGACCAATGATGCGCACTGCCGGTGGCGTTGGGATGACGCCGACTGGCGTGTGTACTTGCCGCAGAGATATTCGCGGTTTTATTTTCAGGGGCACCTTTACTGTACTACAACATTGGTCAAAAGACCTGAATCTCGGCATGGGCTTCCTTTAATTAATGGTTCGGCCACCTGGTGGCGCCTGAAGACGGACAGCGGTATGGCAGTATATATATATATATATATATATATATATATATATATATATATATATATATATATATATATATATATATATATATATATATATATATATATATATATATATATATATATAATCAACACAAATTTCAATTCGCTCCGGACAAAAACATCATTTGGCTCCTGTTTCCGGCTGGGGAACTTTTAAGCTCCCCAATCGCAATGTTATTTAAAGCCAAATTATTTAGAAAATGTAGCAAATGGAGTAAAGGGGGTCGGATACATACACGGAGACGGCAGTGCCATAATAGAGCGTCAATATATTAGCCAAGACTCACCGAGGATGCAGCCAGCTAGTGCATATGCCCACATTGCCGTGAGGCCAGTTTAATGCAGCATTCCGTTCATCGTGTGCACCAGGTCTATTATCTCGCAAGCCTGAAATTCCGAAAGTCTAAATGTGCTGAAGGGCCACCCTATATGACTTCAGTACTGTGAGAAGCGCCTGTAATGTCCTGAGTAGCTCTCTACGCAAAAACTATCGCCTTCCTTCTCCCTGTCATTGAACTGATGGACTCGGAAAAGTTTCATACTGTATCGGTATTCTGAGTTTATGTTTAGGTATTCTGTCGCACACTCGGTCTGGTCATTTCGGGTAACCTGAGCTTCCATTCATACACAAAATAAAGCCCATTCATTTCATTTGTACTGACTTCATTTGTTCAGACCCTATTACGACCCAAGACTGCTTTTAAGTTTTGCTTCAAAACATGTCGCGAATTCGCCGATCTAATAAGGTAGAGAATTCAAAAACACTGAATCTTAGTGTTACGGCAATGTTGCTAAATATACAGCTGGTGCTAGAAGAATACAGCGGCCACATTTTAGTTCCTTTTTTTTTTTTCGAGATAGAAGCCAACATGATTTGCCGGAGGATGTGATATCACATGGCATCTTTTCTCGACTGCCGATGCCACTTGCTTCTAATTAACTTCGACAATTTTTAGCTCCATGCTACGTTTGCAAGAGCGACAATCATCTGCGATGAAGGCATGCCAGGCACTTCTCCGTTTTATAAGATCGGCGAGGCTGCACTATAGGCTCTGACTCTAGCGTGCGTATTTCAGCGAGTAATTTTACCCTTTTATTTGCTTTTCTCTTTCCCCTTCATATTCGTTCATCATATTTCCATAGTGTAGGGTTGCAAATCGGCTTCTGATGCTGGTTAACCTCCCTGCATTTCCTCCTATTTCTCCTTCTTATCCTTGGCTTGCGATGTGTTTAGTGTGCGATAACATTTGTACACTATACAGTAGAATGTTTTACGGTGCACTGTGATGAATTCGGCTAGTTTACACTACAGCGTACTACGTATGTACATTGTATTCTGTTGTGTGCTGCTTTTGTTGCTGTCTTGTGAAGTGCAATGTTGTAGGGTAATGCCTAACATACATAGAGCCCAGTGCGCTTTCGACTGCGATGTTGATTTCGGGGAAGGAAATGCTTTGAGATCATTCCGGTATCTCGCGTTCGAGAAATGCGAACACATCCTTATTGCTAATTTTCTTATCGGTGATTTATTTATCACTAACTTTCTTGTCACTAATTTCCTTATCTCTAGTCTTCTTGTAACTATTTTCAATATCGCTAATTTTCTTTTCACAGCTTTCTTTACCAATAACTTCCGTGTCACTAATTTGTCTCGCTACGACGTGCGGCTACGCCACACTAGTGGTTTCTTGTTAAGACATACTACTATACCACACTAAGGTTCGTATATTTAGTCGTGGTTATACACTCTGCATCCACTTATTGTGTGCACATTTTGCGTCCACGGCTTGCCCTCACCAACATAACCTGTTAATGTTTTCGCATTTCAAAATTCTATTAAAATAATTACAGTAACTTTAATAACTTTAATTAAATTTATATTTTTTGAATTTTGCATTGAACTAAGAGTGCACTTACCTTCAGCATAAATTCTTAACTTTGTTTTTACGGTAACGTTTCTAAGGCATAATATATCGCTGAACAAGATTAAAAACTAAATAAAATTTTGTATCATAATGAACAGAATATGAAAGAACCAACATACCTAAGAGCTGCATTCGATCTGTAGTGTTTAAAGCCTGAGAAGGGCCTTGCAGTGGCGTATAAAAATAATGTCGCCTAAGCTAACGTTCTTCATGGCGTCAAGCGCATCTGGTCTAAGAAGAAGCGAAGTGCGCAACTTTTCTTAACATAAGCTGAAGTAATAAAACCAAGCGCGGAAGGCTGTACCATTAGAGCATCACAAACCGCACTGCTAATGGGCTCGATTGCGAAAACAGCCGACGACAGGAACAACGAAAAAAGGGAAGAACTTTGGTGCAACGATAAGCTTTCTTTTTCTCCGAACACAACCGAGCAACCAAGCAAGCGCGGACACAAAACGATCTTCGGGCGGCAATGTCTTAGAAGGAGAGCTCCATCGAAACTAGGAAGCAACCTCGAGGTTACAAAAAAAAAAAACGAAAAAAAAAACGAGGGGACAAACAGTGTGGCGTCGCTCGTCAATTAACTATCGTGATAGATCAGAACAAGGCGCTTGTAAAGTAGAATATTCCCTTTTTCGAATATTTTTCTTTTGTTCAACTGCGTGTCTACACAGCATATTTTTTTCTTCGCAATCTGGTTTTGTCCAGATGACGTCCTCGTTTCGCTCGTTTGCTGCGGTGTCCACTTTTGGGTCATGTGCCACATTTCAGCTTCATTTCCACTGTTCTTCTCAAAGTACTCTGTCTCTCTGTCTACATTAGTCTCATGAAGACCAAAGCTTTTTCTTTTGCCTTGCTACAACGGCACGATGAAGCCGAGCATACCCTTCCCTTGTGCCTTCACTCCTTCACCCACCTCGATATAGACCCGACCTCTAGAGAGGCGACCAAGGCATCAGAGCATCTCGTCGCCTCAAGAATTTATTCTTTCGTTCCGTTAATTAACCTCGCTCCCCATGTACTCTCTTGCGCGCCCTCCTCTTCTCCGTTGTTTCCGCAGCTTTTCTTTTCTTTGCCTATCTTGTAGGACCTGCGGGCACTGCCAAAGACGTAGGTTGGCAGCTTACTCCGTGGTTCGGTAGAAGAACATTAAAATCCAGAAAATGGGTCAATTCTACACTTCTGATAGCTGGTCACTAGATACAGTGACAGCTTCAATCCCGTTGGGTGGTAGGTAATCGTAAGATTTTGTCGGGTTATCTTATCTTTCTTTACGTCGACGTCCATTTCCCAACGTCCTTTTCGTTCTCATCCTTTCGGCTGTGATTATACTGAAGATCCTCAGGCTTTTGCTTGGTTTCCCGTTTACTTGCCATCTCCGATGCCCTCATTTTTTGCTACGGGCAGTTTTGCGCGCTTGCCTATACGGGTCAGCGATAATGCGGAACCAAGATCGACTGACACATATTAAGGGTTTGAATAATATCTATCAATATAAAATCGCCTGTGCATTTTCTATTAGCCATTTTTATTCGCGTCAGCATTTAGCCAAAATATTTTGTACTCAAAAAGCTAAAGGTCGAATGGTTTCCTGTAGAAAATAGCGTCATTTCCTCTGCTGAACGCAGAAAAATGTCGTTTTCATAATATTTAGCAATATTTGCCAAAATGCATACAGTACGCCTAATACAAACTAAACACGCAATAAGTCTATGCTATTAGGACAAAGCATTGTTTGCCTTCATGTTTGTTTGTCGATAAGCAACATGCGTATTTCTAACATGTATTATCTTCTTCCTTTTTCGGTACCCGTAGACGAGATATACATCTGTTTAGGGAGTTTCGGTCAGCGTACTGTTTTCTCTTGCCTAGGATGGTGTAGATTAGTAGACGAGAAATACATCTGTTTAGGGAGTTTCGGTCAGCATACTGTTTTCTCTTGCCTAGGATGGTGCAGATTAGTAGACGAGAAATACATCTGTTTAGGGAGTTGCGGTCATCATACTGTTTTCGTTTGCCTAGGATGGTGTAGATTAGTGGACGAGAAATACATCTGCTTAGGGAGTTTCGGTTAGCATACTGTTTTCTCTTGCCTAGAATGGTGCAGATTAGTAGACAAGAAATACATCTGTTTAAGGAGTTTCGGTCAGCATACTGTTTTCTCTTGCCTATGATGGTGTAGATTAGTAGACGAGAAATACATCTGTTTGGGGAGTTTCGGTCAGCGTACTGTTTTCTCTTGCTTAGGATGGTGTAGATTAGGCGAGAAATACATCTGTTTAGGGAGTTTCGGTGAGCATACTGTTTTCTCTCGCCTAGGATGGTGTAGATTAGTGGACGAGAAATATATCTGTTTAGGGAGTTTCGGTCAGCGTACTGTTTTCTCTTGCCTAGGATGGTGTAGATTAGTAGACGAGAAATACATCTGTTCAGGGAGTTTCGGTCAGCGTACTGTTTTCTCTTGCCTAGGATAGTGTAGATTAGTAGACGAGAAATACATCTGTTTAGTGAGTTTCGGTCTGCGTACTGTTTTCTCTTGCCTAGGATGGTGTGGATTAGTAGACGAGAAATACATCTGTTTAGGGAGTTTCGGTAAGCGTACTGTTTTCTCTTGCCTAGGATGGTGTAGATTATTAGACGAGAAATACATCTGTTTAGGGAGTTTCGGTAAGCGTACTGTTTTCTCTTGCCTAGGATGGTGTAGATTAGTAGACGAGAAATACATCTGTTTAGGGAGTGTCGGTCAACGTACTGTTTTCTCTTGCCTAGTATGGTGTAGATTAGGCGAGAAATACGTCTGTTTAATTGGCTTCCTTGTGCCGATGTAAAGAGCGAACGCACGAGTTGTAAAGCCGCCATTTCTTTTTTTTTTAACTTCTTTCATCAATGCGCCAAAGATGATTGGAAATTTTTTTCATGTGTTGGGGCTCAAGCAGCCCGATAGTGTCATCAAAACCGCGGCACTGATTGGACTGGCTTCTCAATTCCTCAAATAAATACCACTCTACCTTTTTTGTTTAGTGGGATAAGGAAGGTAAGGAAACTAAATTTTCTCTTACAAAACTGACACCTCCTGCCGTGGTAAGCACTGCAGTCAGTGTTTCACCATGCGCGTCGGCGACTCACCAAATGGCACGTCCAGGGGAAACGGTGCTCATTACGAATCTACATAAAGATGTCTGCGTTATATGGAACATGCGCTTGTAGCTCACACGAAAGTGAACTGACTTCCGCTCAGCGACGTAATATTGCTTCCTTTAACGCAACGGCAGCGGCGGGCTGTTAGATATCTAAATGTTAGAAACTTGTAGGCAGCAGTTCGGGCAAGAAAGAAAAAGGAAAAGTATATTTCGCGTGACCATTTGAGAGACGTCCACCTCTTAGGAACACGCCTCTCTGGCCGGTAATGCTCGTTCAGCTATGCGCAATGTGGAACTGCCGACCAGAAGGGAGACAGTGTGGGGAGCAATACACGTAGGCATTAAAAATCAGACGAGTGTCGTCGACCTGACTGCTGTATATTGGCGTGGATGGTACCTTATATATTTCTCCTTTAATTTCCCGTTCCTTCCCCCGGGATACAACAAATGCCTGATTTCTTTTTCACAAAATTCTTCCGGTTGACCCTGTGAGCAGAAACTTGAAGCACCTCTGAGCGCAGGCACACAGAATTCAGGAAACACAATTGTTTTGAGTCGACGGCAACGCAAACAATGCTCTATATCTACCTTTGTTGTTATTTTGTGTGTTGTTTTGTTTCTACGTACTTAGCTCAATTACGACCGCCGGAGTAACATTGGTAGCAAATCGTGCTAGCTCGTCTCTCTTTCATCTACGGCAGAACGACTGGGCTCCGGTCACTTGGTGCCTGTTTCTCGACAGGTGTAGCGATATCGGAGTCCAACAAGTCGCTGCCCTCGACGCCAGAGTGCCTCATCTGGACTGGTCATTTCCGACGACATTGGAGTCAAAGGCAGTCTTGCTGACAAATACGCCATCGGCAGGAACTTGCCGATTGCATATCTCAACTGGATTTCGTTGGAAATTACCAGTCCAGCAGAGGCACTGTGGTCGTTCCGACAGATATATGCCATCGGCAGGTCTCTGTCGGCCATGCTCTTGAACCCGCGGCTTGTTGCACTTAGTTCTAAACATCTGAAACAAACAGGGAATTAAAAGTTTTGCCTTAACATAAATGGGAGTATAGCGGTACGCATAGCCACAACTCTCTGGGCATCAATGCAAATATCTGTGCCTACGTCTGTGCTTTGAACGGAAGAGTTTAGCAAGCTTCAAATATAGGGTGTATGCAATGAAGACAATTTCACGCTTAAGGAGAGATATACGAACCTAAATGCACATAACTGTTTCTGTATTTTCATTTCCTTTATTCACCATACACTGAGAAAACAGTATTCGTAGTTACCAACCTGAGCGCAGCTATCAGCTCGCTGAAAAAGGCACTAATGGTTGGTTGACACTAGTACAGTTTATTTTTCTTTTTTTATATGCGGGCGGATTCTTCTCACTCCTTAGCCTTTCGACTACCCCAGAGACGTATGAGAATTTGTTTCGAAGCTGTCCGGTCAAGCTCATGTGATAAAAGTTGTCAACTAAGCCTCCTCGAGCTCGCTTCCGCGAATCTTCATCCAATTTTAGCCAGAATCATTTTGTTGGCAAGACACACCGCACAATGCGTTCGCCCTTCCTGCTTCTTTTCCTGCGCGCTCAATGATTTAGGTCCTCGAGAAAGAGATCTGCTCTATATTTTAACCTGAAGGGTATTCCGCAAACGTTTACACAGTAGAGAAGAACTTGGGGCAGGACATGTTGGTTCATGTTCACGAAGACCTCTATGCACCCTGCCTGTTGAATCAATAATTTCAATAGTAAATTGGGAGGAATTCCTCGAAGTCTGAAGAACGATTAAGGGTGGCGAGGAGGTTTCAAGAGCGAAAAGGGACCTCGCAAACGGAACATTCTCATTGCGTTGTGGATAGTTCAGATGAATAAACTCGTCTTCATAAATCATGTTATTTTTTTGTGGCTTGTCCGATTTTCCTACGAAAGTTCTCATCCGCTCACCGTCACCGTCACGGCTCACCGTCAAAATCTTGTCCGCCTTTGAATGTGCCGCCGCTTGATTGGCTAAGCTGTTTCGTGAAGTCAAAAACACCTGACTTGGCGTGGGTAATTCAAACTAAGTCTGGCACAGCGGTGCTGTCAAATATGCCAGCCCCAGAGACCAATAGACACTATGACTGACAGATGACTGACCTCTTGTAGCACTTTCACACATAAAAAAAAGAATAAACCAGATTGGATTGCAGCCTATCGGGTTCGAATCCGAGGCCTCGAGTTCACTTGCTGAGCGTCTGAACCACTTAGAAACCGCTTTTGTATTATTTATTAAATAGTGAAACACTGCAGCGGGTGTTTCCGTCTGTATCATTATCATAATCAGCCGGAATGCACCCACTGCAGGGCAAAGGCCTCTCCAGTTCACCCGGTCTTGTGCTCGATGCCACCGCTTCCCCCGGCGAACTTCTTAATCTCATCTGCCCCCTAAATTTCTGCCGCTCCCTGCTACGCTTTCTTTCCCATGCAATTCAATTTGTTACCCGTAGCGACCATCGGGTATCCACCCTCGCACTACGTGCCCTGCCCATGCCCATGTCTTCTTTTTCATTTCCACTAGAATGTCATAAACCCCGGTTATTTCTCTGGCCTACTCTGCACGCTTCAGCTCTCTCCAAGTTAAACCTACGATTTTCGTTCCATAACTATTTTTAATGTCCTCAACTTGATCAGAAACTTTTTCCTTAGCATCAGCATAAGAACCCAAACCTACGTCTGTATAACAAGGTTTAAGTCGGAAAATATACACCGTTTGGCGCAGCGGCAGCCACATAACGCCACAAGTTTCGTCAAATCCGTGAACTCCGAGATTGAGCGGGCCGTTGCACCAGACCTGACCGCGGAGGCCGCGGTTAAACAGGTACCATTTCAAACGACGCCTCCAAGATGACACCACAGTACACCTGAAACGGCAGCGCACCAAGGTTACAGCCATAAAAAAACTTGTGTCAAGCAAAGTATTGTGTAAAAAACTATTACACTCACTTCAAATAAGACAAAAAAAGCTAGTGCTTTTGCCTAATAATAGGTCTAACAGAGGCAATTCTTGCCATTTTTTTATCTCCTGAAAGGTGTAACAAGCAGAAACAGGGCTGCTCAGTCATTTTCAATGTGGAAATAATGAATTTGATAGGTTTATCACAATGCGGTTTCAATACGAGCAACGAAGTGACATACATTTCAGAATCAATGTCTTGCCATTTTTTTATCTCCTGAAAGGTGTAACAAGCAGAAACAGGGCTGCTCAGTCATTTTCAATGTGGAAATAATGAATTTGATAGGTTTATCACAATGCGGTTTCAATACGAGCAACGAAGTGACATACATTTCAGAATCAATGCTTAATGAACTGCACAATCATCTTAGGCGAGGAATTTGAGCACTCTAGTTTTGAACGCAGTCTGAGAGTCTTAGCGACAAACTTTACTGCGGAAGAGAAGGTTTAGTAAAAAAACGAAAGACGGGAAATGAGGTAGAAACGAAGGAAAGAAGTCGAACGTGTTCGCACTGGTTTGTATTACAAAACATGAACTAGCAGAAGTACAGTTTCTCGGCTACTTGGACACATCATCGAAAATATTAAACCGCCATTGCCCGGGGTTAAACATGAAATTCTGCTGGGTCCCGAGTTATGTCGGAATCAAAGGCCATGAAAGAGCTGCTCAATATCGAGATGAGGAGGCCAAGAAAGTGAATATACGTTTTAACGATTCCATAAAATTGGTACTTTCTAGAATCAGAGATGAATGGCAGTCCACATGAACTAACGAAGTGAATAATAAAGTACACTCAATGAATACAATGTTGGGAGAGTGAACATCATGCACTCACCAACAACGTTTTAATGAAGTGATTTTATGCCGTCTTCTCACATGACACGCTCAGGTTACACATAACTTCATACTGTGCAACAAGACAATCCCTTATGCCCGCTGGGGTGGCGCAGTGGTTACGGCGCTCGACTACTGTTCCCAAGGACGCGGGGTCGAATCCCGGCCTCGGCGGCAGCTTTTCGTTGGAGGCGAAAAGCAAGGCGTCCTTGTGCTGTGCGATGTCATTGCACGTTAAAGAACCCCAGGTGGTCGAAATTTCCGGAGTCCTCCGCTACGGCTTCTCTCATAGACTGAGTTGCTTTGGGACGTTAAACCCCACAAGCCAAACCAAAGCTTATGTCTTTATGGAGATGACCTCACATTACTCATGTCAAAAACTCGAAACACGGTAAAATTAATTTCTTCAGTCTTATAACAAGTGCCCACGTCAATCTTCATCCGGCGTGTGATCTAGGTAATAGGCTTCTTGACATATCCTGCATATTACGCTTTAGAGATATAAGATTTGCCAATCTATAGATCAGAACAGATAGTCGATAAATACACTAAACAGGCATTAGGGTGAAAGCTTTACATGACTCATGACTCACCAGCGTGTCCGTGCGTGCGTCCGCGAGAAGTGAGATATCGAGGAATATCGCCGCTGTCTTAAACTGCTGTCTTCACCGAGAATCGAACCTCCATCCTTCGGATCCCCAGCTGAGCGCTTTAACCAAATGTGCCACGCTCAGGATCGTGAAATGCACATTATAATTCTCCTTGTCTTCCCTGAGGATGATAGTAGCGGGATTATGCAAGTGATAGATACTGCGTCTTCCTTTTCGTATAAACCAATTACAGAGCAGCGATTAACTTAAGTGCGTCAACGGAACGCTTGTTGTGTTCCACAAGGGCCGCTCGATGAACCGTGTGTAGCAGCAGCAACAATCAGGCTTCCGCATTCCTCCATTTCAAATTCAGGAGCGCTTTCTGAAGTTTTTAACATTGTGTTTTGGCGCATGATAGCCTCAGTTATTTATGCGCACTCGAACCCAGCAAAAAACAATACAAACACCGAACATACTCAAGTCGCGGTGGACCAAGGTGCTCGTGGACTGGCCGAGGACAGTGTTGCATCGGGTGGTAGAAATTTCTGAAGATCAATGCGGCGTCCTTTATAGCCCGAGCCACTTTTTGCCGTTGAATTTTATCAATCAGGGGAAAGAATTTAAATGCTGGAGAACAGCGTAAAAGTTAAATACATATGACGCTGCCCCTTTCATTGTTTTAATTGCAGCTGGTGGCCTGACTCTGTTTTGTCATGAACATCATGAAAAATTATTTCGTGCGGAATCAACAATAATAGAAGCGAGGTGAGTGTAGCCAGAAGCCGCACCTTGGTAATACATCATCGTTAATTTAACTGCTGGCAGAAAGCATGACACGAAAATGAGCCCCAGATATTTCGCCTTGCATTCTTACCGCAGCGTTTGTGTGCGGCCGTTGCACGTAGCAAGTTAAGAAGCGATAGTACGCACACGCGCTGTCAGGCTCACTTAAGCCGTTGTATGGGCAACTTTGTGCACGCTACGGACGTTTTAAATTTGAAAAAAACAAACAAACTATTTTTTCTTGTCTTAAAGCCCGTTCTCTTCGAGAGCAGATAGGTAGCAACACGACACAGAGATTACTTTTACGTACCAGTTTGCTACTCGTAGTATACACATTTAAAGTGACCAAAGATAGAATTGCGATAAAGAAAGGAACAAAAACTTAAAGTAAAAGTCCTCGTTTGGGCATAGCTAAATGGGTGTCATTTCTAGCGTACAGGACCTATCAAACTCACCAATGCCGTGCTTTCGGCTGGAACCTTGAAGGTCATCGTTGTACATACAGGCTCAGAAGCACGAGGTCTAGACTGCATTTCGTGTCAAATGTCTCAAATCTGTGGTCTGAGATTGCTCTTGCGTCTAGAGGTCCACTATCGGGAGTAATATTAATAACTGGTTCACAGGAAGGGAAGGCAGTGTATCTGCGAAACTTGTTTCTGCGGACAACAGAACGCCCCGCCGGGGTGGTGCAGTGGTAAGCCGCCCGACTACTGTGCCGGAGTACCCAGGTTCGAACCCGACCTCGGCGGCTGCGTTTCGATGGAGGCGAAACGAAGAGGCGTCCATGTGCTGTGCGATGTCAGCGCACGTTAAAGATCCCCAGGTGGTCGAAATTACTCCGTAGCCCTCCACTACGGCTCCTCTTTCTCTCTTTCCACTTTCACTCCCACCTTCCTCCCTTCCCTTACGGCGCGGTTGCGGTGTCCACAGAAAACAAGTGCGACAGTTACCGCGCCTCTGTCACCCTCATCACTCAACCCTCATCAGGAGTAGCATGCTAGGCTTACCACCAGGCAGACATCTCCTGTTGCCATTAAAGTATCTCTCTCTCTCTCTCCCATGTATTTACTACCGTGCGCGTGTGTGTATATACAAGTACCTATCTGTGTGGAAGACAATAACTTCCCTCCACTCCTGAGCGCCTCGAAATCTGCGTCTCCTCCTCTGGAAATACCTGTCCGAGTGTCTGGAAACAGATGGGGAGATGCGGTTGTTACAGCGCTCGCATACACATCTCTTTTTTGTTTGTCCGGTGGGTCTCGCCATGCCGGCACTGCTGTATTGAGTTATAAAGTGTCGAGTGGTGTGTCTTCTTTCCTTTTTTTCCAATTGTTTAGGAAGGGATGTTAAACTCTTAACACGTGCATGTTGTGTGCTTTCTAGCTTGGCATTAGTGCAATGGTCGTTATGCAGGACGGACCTGAAGCTTGTATGTCATTGTTTGATATGGTGTTGGACAAAGTGTACAGTATACAGTGTGTGTTTGGGCATGCATCCTCAGTTTTTGAGTTACAATAAACTTCTCTTCAGTGCTTGTCCGTGGCCGCAGTTAGTCACATAACTCCTGCTACTTCTTGTTCTTGTGTGTGCGGGGAAGGCGCGGCGTATGCGCATTACGACCATGCTGAATGACGTTCTGAGCCGTAGAGGGGAGGTGATGAAGGGCGGCTGTTCCTGGCCCTACGGGGCCTGGAACAGTAGGTCACCACCGCTTGCGGCGGGGGCTAGCCACCCACCCAATTTCAAAGGTTATAAATTCTGTCATTTAATAATCCAGCAGCACTTCACGCCATTGAGCCCGAATCCTTTTTGGCGCAGTGCAAATTTTGTGGCCAAAAGGCAAACTTATACAATATGGTATGGGCTTGTCAACAAAATACCAGTATTGACATAATCAATCAACCAACCTGAGAAGGCACGGAGGCGGCCCTGTTCAGCTCGGACCTCGAGGAACAGCGAGTCCTCGTTGAAAAAGCACGGGCAGCGGCTTTTACCAACGGTGTCCCGGACTAGGGACCCGACCAGCCTTCCCTTAATCTAAGCCAATGTCAATAAATGTTTTAATCATTATCATCATCTGTTGTAGGCAGTCATCGCACCCGCCACCTCTTAGGTAGTGAACGACGGTTGTTGCGGCGCGCGTCTTTCTCTCCCTCTTCTTTTTTTCCCTTCTCTACTTTCTCTCTTCTGTCTGCACGAGGCAGTGGAGGTAGCTCAGCTACAGAGCCAGAAGTAGGCCAGTGCATTTTCTTTTCCTTCTTCCTACGGCCAGAACCACACAACTGCGCCGTATGCGCATTGTATGTGGCGGTGAAACGCTTACGTTCGGGATGCGTGAATATCTCGAGACGCTGCTGGAGCGTTATCACCGCATCCTTGAGGACAGTTCACGCGAATCACTCTCCGCGGGTCCATCCAACGTGCTGATTTAGGATGGCGCGGACCTCGGACTCACTCGAGCCGTTGGCCAGCGCTCTAACAGGCGAACTCTCGAGGAGAGCACAATGCTTGCGGACGATGCTACGCCTTCGGAATCCGCAGACATCCACAACTTGTTTAGCGAGCATAAGGCGGCCGTCTCTTCGTCGCAAGGCCTCGCCAGAAGGAGGATGTTCAAGAAGCATTCGGCTCCTTCTGTGAGCCTCTTCCTCAACTTCCAGAAAACGCATCTTCTGCAGTTAATGGGCCGGCAACTTTGGAGGAGGTGCATTTTGCCTTAGGCGTCATGAACCGGTCGACCGCTGCCGTTCCTGACAGGCTAGTAGCTGTTTTTTTTTTCCACTTTCTTAGACATTTCCAGTCCTTCTTTACTTAGGCTCGTAAATTGTTTGCTCTAGAGCGGCACCAAGCAACTCTCGTTCAGTGTGGGCCGTATCGTTCTAATTCCGAAGGAGGGCATGCCGCCATCGAGTCCCTCATTGTGGTGACCGATTACCCTCCTTAACACCGACTATAATCTAGTAGCACATTTCTGGTTCGTAGGGCGCGAATCTACCTGCAGGATTTGGCTAGGCCATGCCAGTCCTATGCGGTACCTGGACGATCGGTGTTCGCTTCGCTGACACTGAAGAGAGACGTCTTCGAATATGCCTGTGCCAAACGAATCACTGGAACTTTCGTTTCCTTGGACCACGCGAAGGCCTTCGACTGCGTATAACATGGTTACTTGTTCGCCGTGCTCCGATCATTTGGTTTTCCTGACGAATTCGTTCAGCTCCTACGCGGCCTTTACACAGACCTCAGCCGTGAACTAGTACTGAATGGCCAAATTGCCGGCAGTATTCCGAATACGCGGGGAGTGCGTCAGGAATGCCCGCTCTCGCCGGTACTCTTGATACGTTCGCTCGACCCGCTGCTGCGTAGGGTCGCCGCGGACAGGCGTATTCGATGTTTTCCATCAACAGCACAAGCGACTCTCGTTGTATCTGCATACGCGGACGACATTTTACTCTTCGTGTGTGACAATGACTGTTTCATTGTTGTTTTTATTTTGAAGATTGTTTCAGAATATGCAGCTTTATCTGGAGCGCAGCTCAACAAGAAGAGAAGTAACGCACTCTGCTTCGGTCAGTTCAGGGGCCCCTTAGCCGTCGCCGTATCGTTTGTGGACGCAGTGCTTGCACGTGGCGTGCTGTTTTAGCCGAGCGGGGTTTCTCCTCGCACCTGGGACGTAGTTCTCTCGCGAGCAATGCACGTCCTTTCTGACGCAGCACGTTTCAACCTCACGCTCAATACCAAAGTCAGTGTCGTCAAGACACGAGCGTGCGCTTTCACCCTTTATGTAGCGCGTATCGTGACAATCCCGCACCGTGTGACGAACAGACTCGCGTCCCTTATAGGGACTTTTGTTCGGGATGGCAGGACAGCGCTAGTTGCCCGTCACATCCTACACCTTCCGAGGAGCAGGGGAGGCCTTGGCCTACCGTGCATCCTGGCAGTGGCTCAAGTACTCTCGTTAAGGCTGGTGGACAGGCTATTAGCTGACGAGTCTTACCCTAGTGGCTCGCTCATCCTGTACTAGATGAGCATGGCGCATTGTGTGCTCACACCTCGGTCCGCAGGCGGACAGACCTCTGCCTTTTTACCGCGAGGTTGACGAGACGAAGTCGACTCTCGATGCAGACCTGTTAGTTGTTTATGTAGACGACCTACCAGCCATACGCATCTGCGAACTAGTTGCCGTTCGCAGACTTTCAGCTGATGAGCAACGAGAGACCGCGGTCCCCAAATGGCGAGCGTGGGCAGCTTGTCGGCTGCCAAATGAAGTGTGAGATTTTGACTGGCTTAGGCGCTGGGGCGTCCTCCCCACGAGACAGCGCCTTGACAGATGATGTATTGTACCCAATGACTAGTGTGCCAACTGCGGTGCTCCCGAGAGCCTCTCACATGTTTCTTGCGATTTTGTAGTTGCGAGAACAATGTCAGGTGCCGGCGCAATCCTTTTGAACATCATGTGTTCACTGTGGTTCTTTTTGTGTTGTGGCGTCGCAGGTGCTTCGCTGAGACGCACCGAACTCCTGCCCGCGCAATGTAACCAGCATTGTAGAGGCTGCTCCTCGTCATCTGGAATTATCTTTCTGGATAGGTAGAAATGGACGACGAGACGCGGTTTTCGCGGCGCTGGCAGACGCGCTTCTATGTTGTACGGGGGAGCAGACTTGAGATGTATGTCGTCCTTTATTAGAACTCCCCGCACCCCCCCCCCCCTTATATTGTTTTCCCCTCTTGGGGCGATCATGTTTTTTATGTTTAATATGTATATGTACCCTATAATGTTGTGTACAGTGCTTTGGTCGGTGAGTAATGTGCGTTTTTGTATGTATGTATGTACCGAATAAATTTTGTTTACATATTCCAGTATTCGTGATTACAGTTAGATTATAAGATCAGTAGGTAATACACATCTTACGTTTAAATCAGAGAGCCGCTGCCTCAGTCATACTCTGCAACACAAAATGAATATGTAAATTCAGTGTGCATGACCTGTAGCTAGACAGAAAGTGAGATATGGAAAGGAAAAGAGCGAAGATATGCGAGATTATTTAAATATGTTGTTGTTGAAAGAACAAACAGAAGGTGCTCTATGTAATGCTTGTGCCGCTGGCAGTGGGAATACACGCACAATAAACTATTACGTTTTATACAAATATTATTCATATTAATAAAAATATTACTTCGATTCAGTTCCGAAATTTCCCAATAACGAGCTCTTACGCGAACAAACTGAAACAGTACTCAGTAATGGCAGTGATATAATCCAGAATCAAGCCTTGATGCAACGGTTGCGTTTGTTCAATTAAGGAATACCGCATATACCGCAAGATAAATATGATGTTGTACTCGACTGATTCGCGGGGGTACAGGAATAATCGTTACTGAACGGGGTTGAACTAATCCAGACGGATATCAAACACACAAAACGCCTTCGGCGACAGAGGCTTTCAGGCGCTATGATCTAAAACATTTGCTCTTTGTGACGTTGCTTTAGATGAAAATAAAAGGATTATCAAAAAACGCAATGTCACACTAATTGTAATTGCCTCTACATTTTTTTCGTACATGAACTTTGTAACAATGAGAAGTATTTTATTCACTGGTTGTATAAAAATCATATTAGACAACGTGCTGTGCGATGTCAGTGCACGTTAAAGAACTCTTGGTGGTCGAAATTTCCGGAGTCCTTCACTACGGCGTCTCTCATAGCCTGAGTTGCTTTGGGACGTTAAAACCCACAAACCAAACCAAACCTATTACGATTTATTTATCTATTTAACAATACTGTCAGCCATCATACGAGGGTCCTTACAGAGAGGGTATGGAAAAATTAGTAGAAATACAGCATTATTCACAAGAACAGAATACATCAGAATCAAACGGTACATTCAGTGAAGCAACAAACGGCCCTTTCAAGCAGATGGTAATCAAGAGATCGTTCGAATTCATGCACACAACACTCATTGGCGAGTCATTCCACATTTCAATTACATGGTGGAGGAAGGAATGTCTGAATGTTTCACTACGGGGAGTAGTACGGGTGAATTATTTGATTATGATCTATTCTAGAGCTCCGTCTGCCTGGTGTTTGTATGTATGTTTCCTTCTGAATATTTATCTGTCCTTGGAGCATCCGGAATAATAGCTTCAGCCGATTTTTTTTTGTTTACGTGTTTTAAAAAAAATCTAGGTTACAGGAAGAGAGCATGTCTGCAACAGAGTCTGTCCTTCGACCTCGGCCGCAAATAATGCGTACTGCTCACCTCTGAAATCTTTCTAATTGTTTCTTAAATAATCCTAATTAAGTCTTCATACTACTGAGTCCTGATGCCTACTGAAGGACTGGCCTCACAAAAGCTTTGTATGCAATTAGGCTTACATCCCGTGTAGCATGCTCCAATCTTGTTCTCAGGAAACATACCGTCTGGTATGCTTTAGAACATACCTCTTTATATATGTGCCCCAATTTAAATTTTGTGTTGTTGTCATTCCTAGATACTTAAACTGAAGGGCATTTACTAAACACTTGTCACACATGAAGTATGGGAAAGAAAGAACAGACTTCTGTGTTGTAATGTGCGTGTACGTTGATTTCGAATTTCCATGTTCCACTCTTGGCACCATTCGCTCCATGCCTGTAAAGAGTTGTTAATTTAAAGCTAGTCGTGAGTGTTTCTAACTGTAGAATAAAATTAAACAGTCATTTGCGACTAGCTTTAGTCGTACATTAGATTCCAAAAGAGCAGTCATATCCTTAATACACACCAAAAATAATGACAGTCTCAGAACAGAAACCTGCGGAACTCCTAAAAGCACTGCTAGTGAGCCGGACACATGAATATCCATTTTGACAACCTGGCTACGATTAATTAGGTTTGCGTTATTCTATTTTACAATATTCGTATTATTTCGAGCTCTTTCCAGCTTAAAAATGTATTGTGCGACACTTTATCAAACGCATTCGCAAAATTTATAGAGATTAAGTCAATCTGATGCTTCGCATCAATCGTCATTGCTAAACCATGAATTGTATCGACGCGTTGTGCAGCGATGCAAAGGCCAGCTCGTAATGCGAAATTTCCGAAGAGTACTTAACCTTTTGTACGATATATCGAGGCAAATAATTTGAGAGATCCATGTACGCATACATAAGTATATTCAGTTACAAAGCACTCGTTACGTTTCTCATAAGTCAAAGAGAATTCCACAGAAATTGCGAAATAAGAGCCTTGACGCAGCGGCGCAGAGCCCGTCTGTCTTCGTTCCCGTCTTCTGAGAAATTCTCCTTGGCTCCCGACTCCTTCGTGGTTCATTGCTCCAGACACCCTTTTCCTCGGTTACATGGGTAACGACACCAACAGCGACGCCACTCATCCGCTGAACTGGCGCATGAGAGCTGCGCTTTGAAAGAAGCACCGAAACAAAATCGCCGAGCAGTAAACAGTGATTGATGTTCTTTGCCGGCTGCAGTTCAAACACCTTCCGTTAGTCTCTAGAGAGAGTAACGCAACTTTCAAAGGAAAGTGCATTCAGTCTTCCTAGTTTGAAGCTCGACGAAGGCAGAGGAAGCCGCTTATTTTTAATTTTGCCTTGCTTACTGTTATGCATGCGAAATTCCTATAACGCACCGATTTATTTTTTCAGGACGATAGATTAACAAAAGAGTCGAGAGGTTTCGCCATAATTTCTAACGCGGCAACTGCGCAGATTTAGAAAGCAGCGAAAAACAGATACTTCTGTGAAACACACAAATCGAAACGTTTTCAGCGGCTTATGTCTTCACATCTTCCAAATGCACGGGAGTTATGACGCTCTGTGCACCGCCTATAGGGGCGCCATAGAAAGCGCCTACCGGTCGCTTTCGGAAGTGCTTCCTGGATACGAGTCGCCGCTGTTCATCCATTGCTGCGAGAATTGCCAACGTTAGCTGCGGCTAATTTTACGGCAAGATAGTAAGACTCAATGGCTAGCCCGAATTCTCGTATGACCGCTCTCCAATTGTACTCAAGGATCATACGATTACAAACAGTGAACTGTAAGCCAAACCTCGACCTAACCCGTCTACAACTTTGGGCATGCCAAAAACAGGGTGAAATATAGGCTGTGCGGCATCCTGAAGACGTGCAAAGATAATTTGAGGTGAACCGATTGACGGCACCAGGACACCGTTATGAAAACAGCTGGCTCATAAGAGTTGGGACGACTGGTGCAGATATTTAGGCTCAGGAGCGACCAAACGGACCCTCTGGAGGACTTTTTCAGGCATGAAAAAGAGACAAACATTAAAGGGCATGCTGATTCGCATTACACCTCACGCCACAATAGTTTGCACACCAGGCTGCAGCCCTTTTCTGACTGAATCACACTGAGTAACAGGCTCGCCCCCCCAACAAAGATAGTTATTGACTAAACAGGAATAACATCACCCTTCACCAAATTGGAATTATTTGCTGCTATCGAAGAAGCGAATGGTAAAGGTGCACATGGATATGATGATGTTACTTTTGAAGTATTCAAGGTATTTAGGAGACGCAACTGACAGCCTGCTGGATGCGATCAATGAGATATAGCAAGCAGAAGAAATTCCACTCAGCTGGAAGTGGTGGTCCCAATACCATAGCCTGAGAAACCTTATACTAGCCTACAATCTTATAGGCCAATCTCGCTAACACCCACAATTTGCATGATATACAAAAAAAAAAAAAGAGTAGCTATCCGCCTGTCACGGTGGTTGGAAACTCAGCAAAAATAGCATGCTCGGCAAATTGGATTCGTAGAAGTTCTGGAACAGAAACTGGGTTGGCTATACTAGTTAAAGAGGTCATACATATGTCGTCGCAGCCTCCTTGTACTCACTGTGGTGGCTACGGTCGTGGCAAAGCCATACGATAACGTGTTACATGCCAAGTTACCAAGCAAAATAGAAAATTTGGCATTCCCTTACATTTGAGAGAGGCAGCGGCTTAAGAGCATTGGTAGCATATACTGTCTGAGCAACGATGCGAACATCGTGGCGAAACAAATTCATGACGCGGCGATACCATAGCAACACACGTCTAGCAGACAGCGCGGTCGGCTCCGCTATCAGATGTGCTTATGAAATCAGTCTCCAGCGGCCTGGCTGTCGTTTTGCGCGCCGCATATAGCAATTTCAAGAGCACGGCGCATACACATTTCTCCGAACACGAATCAGGCTCTTCGCAACGACCTTGTATGGCGTAATCTAGGTCAGCTCGATTCTCTGTCGCAACTATTCTTCCTTGCAGAGCGAGGCTTTATCATTGCAACAGAGGAAGGAGGCAGTTTTCGGTCGTGGAGCCACAGCTGTCAAACTCGATGTAGTGGTTCGGCGAGAAACACGATGAAGCCGGAAGGCGAACCTAATGAACCTTGATTCCTGCTGAATTACACAGATTCCCCTGCCATTTCAGCATCTACACTCTCCAGTGCGCCCTGCAGTAGTAGTAGCTAAAAGAGCGAGTCAGGATGGGTCTCAAACTCCTATCATCCTGGCACCAGCGCGGCGACTCTAATGGTAGCACGATAGGAAAGACGAAGCCGGTAACGGGGGTGAGGAAAAATATTCACAGCTGATATGCACAGGTAATCAAATGCGAAGAACTGCTTATCGCTGCTACACTTTTCATGCATTTTACACTTCTTGCGCCGTTTAGCTGCAATATCAGAAGCAATAGACTCATGTTCCCGCATTCTTCGCAACCGTTGTACTGCAGCACGTCGAACTTGCACCACAGTGTTAGACGGCCCGGCTTTATATATTGCGATGCGAAGAAAAAACGCGGCGCAGCAGCGTCTTCAGCTTTTCTTAAACTTTATTCAGTGGTTCTTACTACAAATGAATGCAAATAGGCACAATGTATTTCATCCCCATTTGGAATGCCCTGCTCTGCACCCGAAATGTCTTGGGCAGGATCATAGGGGGAGAGAAAGTGATATTGTAGAATTTAGGGCAGGAGCAAAACAGATATTCCAGAGTTTCGGCAGAAATACATTTCTAGCAGTGAAATAACGCCTCCAGGACGAAGAAAGGTAATCTAGGAGCAGGGAAATATGCGAGAAGGCGAGCGCCAGTTAAGCAGCGGAGGTAAGCACAAGCTACTTCATAACTCGGCGATCGGCTCGGAGCCGAGGTCCAGAGAGCACCGCGGGCATACGTCTGCTGTCCGTAAAGGCTGAGGAGTGACTGATACAACAGGACAGATGCTCAGGACAGAAGTTCAGGACGCACGAGTGACACACGACTGCTCAGTCCGGAGTAACGCACGCTTGTTAAACGCTGCCCGATGACGGCCGCGAGGTCCGCAACTGTGACACGCCCTACTCTTTCACTGGGTGCATATGTGCGGTCGCTCAGCGACCTCATCGTTGAGTCTTGGTTAAGTCGCGTGATGCGGGCATCGCCACATTTTCTTCCTCCTATTCGAGTTCACGGAGAGACAGACGGGGAGGGAGAGAGAGAGAGAGCGCTTCTGTTTCAGCTAGCTGTGCGGCTGCTCCGCCTCCTCAATGTTGAGCCTCGCGAGCCCGCGTCGCCATCTCCTCTTTCTCCCCTTCAAGTTCACGAAGTGAGAAAGCGTAAGCGGCTTCGAACCGACATCAGCGGAATCACTGATTGCAGCTAGTAGTGCTATGTACTAAAACATTCTCGAGGAAGACGAGGAAGGAGCGAGAGTGGCAACGCTCCTTTACGGTCCGATATTAGGCCGCCCATACGAGCGGATATAGAGCGGCGCAATAATACCTCTGAGCCTAATCCTTTGGTCAAGCTGCGCAATTCAAACGTGCATCTATAAGGCTACTCTTGACTACTTTTCTTCCTTCCGTTAAGTTGCTTCCGCAAAGCCTCCGTGCCACCGCCGCCATTTCCAACCCAGGCAAGCTCTGTAGCGGCGTTTCCGTCTCTATGCTGCCGCACCTATACGTAAATGGTCACTGTTCTGTCTCTGCTGTTCTTGCCCTTTCACCAGCTTTCTCGTCAGGGGGGGTGGTGGGGGGAAGGTTTGCTACCGTTCTTTGCGCGTGGTCAGCAGTCTACACCGGGCCACCGGAGCTGACGGGGGCGGCTTGCGCTTCTACTCACTATTTTCTGTGTTCTTTTATCCATGCTCTTCATGCGCTTAGCTTGTATTGTTTTCACTAGAGGGCCTAGCCCACAGTCTGCGTACTGTTCGCAGTCGCCCCGGGCGTTTGAGTAAACTTTTTGCGCTCATATAAGCGAAGGAGTTAAGGATTGGTTTGGTTCGTTTTGTGGGGTTTAACGTCCTAAAGCCACTCAGGCTATGAGAGACGCCGTAGTGGAGGAATCCGGAAATTTCGACCACCTGGGGTTCTTTAACGTGCACTGACATCGCACAGAATAAAGCAAGAAAATGCAAGAGGAAAGAAACAATAAATGTTTCCAAGAGCACCGGGAAGGTTGGTACCAGCCACGTGAGCGAAATAGGGACTGGCTTGCGTAATGCAGGACGCCCTAGGCCAAGACAAACGGTCAGAACAGCACCTCGGCAATAGCGAACTGATGGCTTTGGTTAGAACATTACTTTGTTTGTTGGAGGCTGGAGTCCCTCTTGTCTTCGTTCCTTATTTTCGATCTTTGAGAGCCATTGCCTGTCACAATGAAGACGGCGAGCTCTTTATGAGCTCTGTCACAATGAAGGGGACGAGCGATTAAAGAAAAATTCACGAAGCCTCAGGGTATTTTTGCCAACGCGAACGTCTGAGAGCTGGTCATAGTAGCTTAACCCTCATGGTACATGCGATCTGGCTAAATCAACAAGAGAAGAAAGGCAAAACAAAGCCAGCTGCACTTCTTGGTATGGTGTGGTGACACCGCAGAATGCTAGTGAACTGTTTAAAACGGCGGAATTACTTCGATCATGTTTCATAAGAGGCCAACTGGCACAAACATAGAAAGCATAACGAGTTTTTGTGTTAGCGAATGTGAAATTACAATTATTTGGAAAGAGGGAGTGTTTGCCTAAAAAATAGAACATGGATAACTACATAGTGCCAGTAGACCCAGAGCAAGGCGACCTGTGAATGTGCTTGCCTGTTTCAACATTTGCGCAGGGCCTCTATAAATCTCCCCAAATTTTACCTCATAAGATTGACGACGAATGAATAGACAATGCATGTGGGTTACAACTCATTACACAAACATAAAGCTTAATCTGCCTGACACTTTCTTTTAAGTGCTCACGTTCTCTTTCTTATGCTGAAAGTCTGTCATGGATTAAAGGTTCCCGTAAATTAGCGGATAACATATGAGAAGCATTGCAGGGTCATTTTAGGGGTTCCAACATTTTTGCTGGAGGGAAATACTTCAGATTTATTTCACCCCAGAGCTACAAAAGGGTCTTCGGGGGCATTAGGTAACAATGGGAAAATGGAAATTTAGTACAGTATTTAAATCAATATGTTTTTTTTTGGGTATAATCTATTCGAAGAGCTGGAGTTCGTCTTCCGAATAATAAAAGTAAGAAAAAAGAGCATTTCTTAAAATAAATTGTGGCACGTTTCCAGGTCCACAAACCTGATAGGCGGCTTACACCGTAAACTGCGGCAGCCA
Organism: Amblyomma maculatum; assembly: GCF_055883805.1. Classification (NCBI taxonomy): domain Eukaryota; kingdom Metazoa; phylum Arthropoda; class Arachnida; order Ixodida; family Ixodidae; genus Amblyomma; species Amblyomma maculatum. The sequence continues at coordinate 90,468,868 of NC_139349.1, read as the reverse complement.
GCGCCGCCGGTGTAGATCGCTCCGCCTACTTACTTTTAAGCCTGAGCACGAGCGAAGCGAGTGCGTGCATTGGGCACCGACGTGGCGCCTAACAGCAAGACCATGGCCGAAGCAATATTGACATCGAACTGCCACACATCTCAAGTGATAAAATAATAATAATAATAATAATAATAATAATAATAATAATAATAATAATAATAATAATAATAATAATAATAATAATAATAATAATAATAATAATAATAATAATGATAATAATAATAATAATAATAATAATAATAATAATAATAATAATAATAATAATAATAACCGGTTCACAAGAAAGGAAGAGTATCTCGCATTTCTTTGTGTGGACACCTGATGCGGCAAAGGAAGGGAGAAAGATGAGAATGGAAGTGGAGAGAGATAAAGAGGAGCCGTAGTGGAGGTCTATGTCGTAATTTCAACCCCCTGGGTATCTTTAACGTGCACTGACATCACACAGGACACGGACGCCTCTTCGTTTCGCATCGAAACACAGCCGCTGAGGATAGAGTTCCAACCCTAGTGCTCATCCACGGTAGTCATTCATCTTAACCACTGTGCCAATGCGGCAAAAATATTTTTTTTTACAGAAAAGGAAACGCGCAGTCTGTCACAATGTTTCTGCGGACACCTGAGCCGCGCCGTGATAGAAGGTAGGAAGATGGGAATGGAGAGCGGAAAGTAAGAGTTGCCCTAGCAGAGATTATTGAGTAGTATCGACTACCTGAAGATCTTTAACGTGCCCTGACATCGCACAGCACACGGACGTTTTTTCGTTTCACTTCCATTGAAAGGCGGCCACCGGCGATCAAGATCGAACCCGGGTACTCTCGAACATCAGTCGGTTATCAACCACCGCACCACCGCAGCGGGGTCGGATGATATTATTTGTGACGACAGCTCTGATTGCATCGATATACGTTACAGGCGATCGCTGCGCTATATTACGATTTGAGGCCACCTAAGGGGATGCATACGAGGACGTTGTAACACGTGTTGAAAATGTTTTAATACTTTCTCTCGGCTGCACTTTTATCAGTGCGAGCTTCAATTTAGCAAGTACAATATACCCTCTAATATAAAAAAAAAATAAAATTTAATACGCCTTGTAGACACTGAGCGAAATACTCAAAGCACTCTGCCTTTTACTTGGTGTCCGCCGAAATCTCTAGCATATCATAAAGTCAATTACTTCGCTTAAAAACAAATCGTTTGGGCCTTTCAAGAAACATCCTGTATATCGTTTATATATGCCTGGTGAATATGGGCACTTTTCTCTATAGCTAGGACCCTTCAATGCAGACTACCCCCCCCCCCCCCCCTCGCCGGTGTGGCGCAGTGGTTACGGCGCTCGTCTACTGTTCCCAAGGATGCGGGATCGAATCCCAGCCTGGCCGCTTTTCTAAGCAGGCGAAAAGCAAAGCGCTCATGTGCTGTGCGATGTCAGTACACGTTAAGGAACCCCAGATGGTCGAAATTTCCGGCGTCCTCCACTACGGCGTCTCCATAGCCTGAGTCGCTTTAGGACGTTAAACCCCACAAACCAACCAAGCCATCAATGCAGACTACCGTATATGAACTGGAATGCTTTCAGTTGGTTGCTGCCTATTTTATTGCCGCTCATTATAACTTCATGAAACGCTCATACAATATATCTATAATAATTTGGCAGTTTCCCTTAAAAAAAAAGGCTGATTACGTCTATATATATGGTATATCCTCAAATCTGCCACAACAATTTGTTTATATATGTCTTCGTGATTATCAGTCGAAATTTCATTTCATATCACTCATTCACTTCATTTATTGATTCCTTAAGGGCGCGAAGCCTTTGCATAAGACGGAACATATTGTTCTTGAAAATTGAGGAAAAATGAATATAAAGCACACAGAGAAAATAAGAAAAGGGAACTAGAAAGTGCAAACCACATGAGATTTGCTATAATCATGTAAGTGTTCAAATTTGATACCTGCTCTTCAAAAAATAATTACGTTCGCCTGGATTTAGGTTTCTAATTTGTTTTGTTCAATCTGGTTCGTCATACGATTTCTGATAGAATCTGACAGACCGTATTTAAACAAGGGAATTCTTTTTACCTTTCGCCAATAAAACGTGTCCCTGTGATGTCCTCTGCACCTTGATCTTATTGAATGCCCACATCTCCCCTCTGCGACGGCATTACATCTAAAGGCATTGCATGCATCCTAAGATATAGTTGAGCATGTTGAACCTTGCCGGAAGCGGTCTTTGTTACCAAGGAAGTAATATTATATTGTTTTGAAGACTTACTCACCGGACACATAAGCGCTCCTTGCAATACGTGAACGTATAAGTCCCCTGAAACCGAGAGTCAGCCGCTGCGGTGGGGGCGCGTGACTAGTGATCCCTAAAACAACATTTTGTACGTGGCGGACTATTTCTAACGGATGCAAAATGCAAGGCGACCGCCAATGTGCGGCGTCAGTTAAATTAGTGCTCATAGCCTGAGTCATTTTGGGAGATAAGGCCACGTAAACCAACCCAACCGTTCTGTTGCGTGTTTTCCTTTCCAAGAGGCACCAATAGCAGCAATATAACTTACTTAAAACACCTAAAAACCTAAAACAATACACCTACCTAATAATATCACCTAAAACATCAAGATCAATTATTTGCTAAGAAAATATTATTCGTAACTTGTAATTTATACACAGAATGCATTTATTTTTACTCCTTTTTTTATTTAACAATGACGGCAATCAATCGCTCATCATCGCGAGCAGTCAAATGACCTTGTCCTAAATATTGCCAGCGCGATTTATAATAGCTATGTTTAAGGTAAACCTGAGGCCTAATATATGCCTTCTAGAAAGCACGTGCGTAAGCTTCGGAGTTTATAAAATTGAAGAACGTGCTGAACACTATAAATCAAATTTAGATCCTCTGAGGCCCCGCCGAAGAGAAGGATCATGCCAGGCGTTCTGTCCCTATATCTCATATGAGCCCTTTGCTCCGCAGTTTTCACCGACATCATTAATGCCGTGATTTCCAACTGAACGTTCTCGCGTCTTGTCGTCTATGCAGTCACGCGGGACACAGAATATCAACGTTTTGTCTTCGTCTTCGGCAACACTGGAAATGCGCCCTGTTTGAAAATTAATGGGATACAAGAATCGTCTATGTGTGTGATGACAGCTGTCCGGGGTGTGATACCTCAAGCGAGCCTCACATGGAAAAATTGAAGGTCGCCCGCTTCTGCTCAGCTCCAACCTCAACGACCAACTTTGGGCCGCCCAACAGGGCCGTCCAGCGCGCCGTCGCGGCGGCGAAGATACAAGATCTCGACGTTCATACGTAAGCGACCTAGGCCCGGTTGCGCTAAACCCTGCCGGACATAAATAAAGATATTCCTCTTTCTCCTCCTCCTCCTTAATATTCGCCTTTAAGAGTTCAACGCAATAGCGTTATGAAGCACCGTTCGCATCGCCTTCTCATGCTCTTCATTGCGGCTCACAACGACATATTTCTCATGAAACACCACTCCTTTGAATACGATGAATGGAAGTATAAGGCTCTGAATCGGGCGGTGGTTTGCTCTATCTGTTGCAGCAGCGCCATTTTTCAGTGAGCGCCGCATCGCAGAGATGAAAGGCGAAAATGTTGTTTGCTACTCGCTTAACTATTATTTGTGCAATTAGTTTGTATCAAATGGCACTCCTAAGCATTAGCTGTGAGTCATAAGGAAATGAATACCTTTTGTCCACCTTTATTCGGAGAGAAGCAATGCTGTTCCGAGGCTGAGTGATAGCGTGTTCCCTGTCACCGCGAAGGCACCGTGTTCGACCTGGTGGGTTTCCGCAATATTTTTATTGTTTCTTTACTTTCTTCTGATTTCGCGTTACAACAACATGCTGACACTGGCTTTCCTGTGAGCGGGGGCCCTTAATGCAATTTGTGAGTGATTGACAAACATGAGCGGTTGAGTAGGACTGTGATATTATAAAACATTAAGATCATTATTTCTTCATCAGCAGCTTTGTTGCCTCAGTGATACTCAGCACGCATCAACGGCTTTGCTTCAATGGTACTAGACAAGTGGTGTTTTCAGTGTTGCTCTGAAAAGTGCTGCGAAATTATATTTGAGGGAAATTTGCGTGCAGCCATTATCCTGCACAAAACAACGAAACGTAAGCATTTCCGGCGCCGCGAAGTCTGAATGTATGCCTCATCTCGCGCACAAATTTATTTTTTGGGGTTATCAACATTTCAGGTGTTTTTCTACGATGCCTTGCATAAGTTCGATATATATTTTGAAATTAAATAAATGCAGAAAAGACGCGTGCCAAAATTAAACAAATATGTTACTCGAGTAAACATGGCGGCATTAACCCTGCTGACAAAGGCTAATACTCTAATACTAAATTAAGACTAAACATATTCACCTTAGCAGTTACGGCGTTTCAACGCGGATCCCGAAGACGCTGTTTCGACTCCATTATCGACGGCTCTTTTTTTTTCTTTTTTTGACTGAGCCAAAACTCACAGTCCCAGAGTACCGAGCAATATAAGAGCGTAACAAAGAAAAGTGTCGATAATCGATACTCAGCCATTCACTGTGGTGTCACTATAATGTCTATTTGGGATGTCAAATCACATATAGCATATCACACCTATAAACCCCCCATCGCAGCTTGTGCAAAATGATATCTATGTGCCACAAAACAGACTCGTCTACGAGTCATCGGTTAATTTTTTTTTTTTTTTTTTTTGTGGAGGAGTAACCCATCACAACTCGGGAAGCGTATACCTGTATATATTTTTAAGGCAAAAGCCTTTAATGGCGGTTACTCACGACGTCCGCCGTCCTAGCCCACTATAGTGTGTAAGACAAACGACGTCATCAACCTAAACATAAGGAAGATAGCTACAAAATTAATCCGGTCTCCACCAAGAATCGAACCTCTATCTCTTAGATCCCCAGCCGAGCGCTTTAACCAACTGCACCAGGCACGGGATCTTGAAACGCACATCATAATTCTCCTTGTCTACACTGAGGATGATAGTGCAGGTGCCAATGAAGCTGCAATTAGAGATAATGACAATGATGATATGAGCACTGATGATGATGGTGCATTTAGTTTATAATGATAATGAGAGCAAACTGGATACACCGTGTGCACTAGCAACGCTTAGGCTTTCACGTTTCTGCGGTGTAGATTCTACAGTGCTCTCGGAATTTATTTTATTTTTAACCAAGGGCATTGGCCTATGGATGCTTTCATCTCGCGTAGGTGTGGACTTTCAATGGCTAAAGGAGCAAAAGGGTATTTCGTTTTTGTTAATTTCACGTAGTTGGTCAAGTTGATGATAATTTATTAGAATACAGTGTTGAAAAACTCAAGCAGTAATATGTGTTCATGGGTTTAACAGACTAAATCGGGAGCCAGAAGTGTGCACGGCATCGGGGCACACAATCCACTTAGTGCCTACTAGCCTGCGCTATTAGGTGTAATGGGCCGCGACCCATGAGTTTCGTACACGGAAACACCGTGTTTTTGCACCAAATGGCAGCCTTATCGGCTCGTATTCTGTTTACAAAGCTGCACGAATGGAATAATCTGCAGTCGCTTTCTTCGCGAATTTGATTTTCCCTGTTCTGCTTTCTGTCTCTCTTCATCCTGAAATCTCTCGCCGTGTCGGCCTAAGTCCGAGCTGATAATGACTCATTTTACCTAATTAGCCTCACTGTTTTCCAGCATCTCTTTTCATAATAAAAATTGTGCCTCTGGGCAAGAATGATCAAAAAGCTTACTCTTCCCAAACGAACAAAGAGCACATAGACTCTCTCCCTGTTCCATTAAACATGAGTGCCCTTTGTTAACTTTCCTTCTTGCGGTACACCTTCTATTTTTTACAAAATGTTTGAAATATTTTTATTTACGACTTGAAGTGTTTTACGATGTCAGTGACGCCAGCTAGTTTTCATATCCCTGTTGGACGTAATGACTAGGTCAAATCGTGCCTTCGAAAAAGATCACTTTTCAAAAGCAATAAAGGTGGCTGTCACGAAGACAAACAGTGCGTCTATTGGATTGGTCTCCAGGGCTATAATTTTTTTTTCTTTTTGCACCCACTGTAGCCACTTACTAAATGACACTGTAGTGAAGTTTTTTTTTTTTTTTTTTTTTTGCGGAAAAGCTTTGATATATTGAAAAGAGTTGTATTTAAAAACAAGAAATGTTTTTTTTTCTACTTCTTTAATGTGGCAGCTTCTACTCACTAAGCGTGCTAGCGGGCAGAAAGCTTGAATTTTAAAACAATTTTGAATGCAAATATATGAATGAAATGTTCCAGTTTTTTTTCGATAGCAGTCTGCCTGCCTCAAAGAGGTTTGAAACTTACTCCGACTTTCAACAGCCTAGTCTCTAATCTAAATCTGCAACTTTCATGGGTGATGAAGTTACCTAAACTTGGAAAAATGACTACTCGGAAAGAGCTAGTTTTCGTCAGCATTATAATGAACGAAAGCAGGGACGGGTGGGGTAGGTTATTTTAATACAATGAGACAAGGGATTATGATGGTAATGAAAACGTCAATCCGAAAGGATGTGGCGCCATCATGCGGGAGCGGGCGAGAAACACATTGGCCGGCAGTGCAGCAGACGACGCGAAAGCGCACCATACGAAATGGCCACGCCAACGCTGGTAGAAAGCGAAAGCGAAAGCTCCCCCTTTTTTTGGCCTCGGGGCGGAAAGTAGTGACAGTGATTGCCGTATATCATGTTCCCGCAGTATGGGAGAATGTTACAGCGTTTTCACAATCCATTCATAACGCACGCATATACTATCTTCGTATTGTAAGAGAATGTAGCGCAGGCCGTGTTCAACGTGACAGAATGAGACGCTCTCAGCGTGTAGGTTTTCGGCAGACAGGAGAGCGCGGAGGCAGAGAGAGGGATCTCAAAGGACAAAACAGCCAGGGGTTTATTGATGCTGCAGAGCTACGTGGAATCGTTTCCTGTGACTTACGAGCGGTGCATATGCGCGGGGTGTCTTGAGTTACCGAGCACATTGCGGTCACCGCGGCGCCGGCATGGTGCTATGGGTGTCGCTTCCTCCTCGCGTCATCAGCAAGCGTGCAGCTATAGGATTTCATCTACGAAGCTCGGCAGAGAGGCACATATACACACCCCCTGAAAAGGGCATTGTCCCGGCCGGAATGCACACCTGCAGGAAACGCGCGGCATTTTTTGGGGCAACGGATGATTCAGCCGGTAGCCGGTTTCTGCTCTCAGGCGTCAGAACGGATGTGGTCGCAGTGGTGAAAAGGTTCTCAGTGCACAGAGAATAGCCATTCTGTTGTGAAAGAATCCACAACCTTTCTGCCTCCGCCGCGATTTCTGCGGAATCAACGACTTGGTGGCACATATGTGCATCTTCTACATATCGGATGCGCATCTCGGTCAGGAACCAACGCTGTCCTACGTCCAGAGCGATCCACTCTGCAAGTGAACGAGCATGAACCCTCCAGGAGACTCATTTGTGCTGGGCGGTTTCCTTGCCGTTGCAAACAGTTGGACGAAGACGACGATTATCAAGCTCCCTAACGAAGTGCATCTGATTGAGAGGGAACAAAATCCGGATGCTTTGGCGTGCACGAAGGCGAGCCTTTAAGGTAAAAAAAAAATACTGTGCGTCGTGCAAAAGTGTCAAGTGTGTCATATGCTCCGAGCCGCAAAAACACATACTAATGGTATGTATGTATCTAAAGGAAATATGCATGATGAGAACTACCTAGTGGAGTTTGCACCCAGCCTGTAACGCACCAGTGATAGCTGCAATTTCTTCGGTGCGTGTTTGCTTTAGTTGCGCCAGGGCCTGATGGCGATGTATTTTCTCGTTTCTTTTCTTTATCTGCGAAAAGGCTAGGTAGCTTAGATATCCTAGATATCCCAGGCGGCTGTGTGTGCTAGGCCGTAATATTTAGCACGTTTTATCCTGACTGCCACCTGACTAACAAGAAAAGAAATACGGCGTTTTAATGCACTGCCGTTCGCGAGCCTCATGACCAGCTCAACCACTCGGCTCGCGAACGCGGGTGCATCACAACAAACGCCCATTTTTATTTTTTTTTTTGTCAGACGGCAGTCGCGATAAAACATGCTAAATATCACGCTGTAGCGCACACAGCCACTTGTGATATCTGCGCTACCCGGCCCCTTCGCACATAAAGAAAACAAACGACAAAATACATCGCCACCAGACGCACCGAACAAATACTCATTGCGGCTATCACTGGTGGGTTATAGGCTTGGTGCAAGCTCCGGTAGATACTTTTCATCATGCACATTTCCTTTAGATGCATACATACCTGTAATGAACTGTTTTTCGCACAATCGAGAGTACGCAGTCGGTTGCTAAGGTCGGCCATTCACATCTTGATGTTTGGTGGCCCTAATTCAAGCTTCACGTCGTTGTTCGTCACGGCTCGCCGAAGGAAACCTGAGAAACCGCGTCTTGCATCTCGGCACGCTTAGAGAGTGGCAGCCGTATTCAGAAGATGTAGTTGGCATCGCTTTGCCAAGCCTGTGACGGTCACCGTGCCGCCCGGTGCCGCCAGCCCCCGTGCACTGGCGGCGCCGAGAAACGCCGTCGACGCCGTCCAATGTGTTTCTATCGGTCGCCACTACGACTTCGCGCATGCGCAGAAAACTCGCGCGAAAGGCGGATTAGAGTTAACACCAGCGTTGTTGGAATGAAAAGGTCAAGCATGCAAAAAGTGAGACACTGCAATTTTTGAAAGGTTGCCCGATTGCGCTCAGCTATTACCGATGGGCGCGCCCAGCCCAAGCGTACCTGTAGGAGTACATGAAATACGGCGTGCGCTATGAACAATCCCACCAGTGAGTGATTTTAAGTGACGCTTGTCCCTTGCACCTTCTTTTGATATAGCTACGCTAATCGTGAAATGTTCGAAGCCCAAAGTGTCTGCTTCTGGGCGACACCATGTGTCTCGTAATGCAACGCCAGTGGTGTAAATTTTGTAAAGGAAAGAAGAATTTTGGCTCCACCCTTTGCAAAGAGTAAGACTTCTAAAAACACTGCAGGAGTCACACAACACGGAGTATAAAGCAAACCTCCAGGGCTCTGAACTTTGGATAACGGTTGTGCATAATTATTCGTTCTTGTCACTGCGATTATTTTTAGCTATCGTTTCAACGGTTATTTCTCGGACATATATTTTTTCGTCACTGCTTTTCTTGTGTAATATGTGCATTATTTGGACGCAGGCGACCACGCTGCCCAAACACTAGGAACTAGGTTTCGAGGCCTTCTTCAGCTCATTCTCTTGGAAGCGTTGGTTTCTTTCCCAAGGTCACAAATAATTTACAGAAATGAGGAGGAAACGACATATTGAAATAGCTAGCAAGAGGCCATCAACACGATGAGAAAAAACTGGAAGAATCCTCGAGGTAGAAAAAGAAAGTTGTCCAATAAATGTTGAAGGAAGGGAGAAATGTTCTTCGAAAGGAGAATAACCAAAAATGATTCGCAGCCAGCCGTGTCGCTGAAAAACTATTTATTGCACCGAAGCCAGTCACGTACAGCGTCTTCCGCCGCAGCTTGCACGGTTGAGAGGAAGTGGCAACAGTAGCAACAAGGCAGTGACCAGAAATTTCCACATTTACTCCTGTCCGCGCCCTACTTCACGGCTCATATACTCCACCCCAAAACATAACGACAACAATAAGAAAATACACTGAGACATTTTGTTTTTCTGTCAGCGTTGGCGTTCTTCCATTTGTATATATATTATTTTCGCAACAGTGCCTCCTTTCTCTTCCGTCCCTCAATTGTTGCTACTGGTGCACACAGGAAGTCATTTCGCCTTCTTTCCAGAAATATTGATGCAACGCAAAAAGCCTGCCGTCAGCATGCACCGTCATTTATCAGCTGCCCGTAAGTCGCGTTTTCTGTGCAATTTTAACATATCAGCTTGGCTGCAAATGGGAGGCGCTGCATAGTAACAGCCTGCGGAGACGGCCACTGCGTTGCGCCGCAGGATTATTTCATGGTTGTCTTCATTTTTACTTTTGTTCCTTCTAGTGTGCTCTGTCCTAAACTATTCTCGGGAAGAGAAGCCGTTTGAGCGTCCACTATGCCTACATGCTCTTTCTGGAGCTGGTTCTCTTCCACCCCGTCCACCCTACTTTTGTGGACTTGAAGCAAGGCTGTTGCCGATTCTACCCGCCTGGCAACCTTCCAGCCTCTTCATTATATCTTGTACGTCCCATTTCATTGTTCTAGCTCATCTTTGAATATTCCCTAGGTCAGGCTATTAGCAAATGATGGAAATCGAAACGAAGCAATCTTGGCTGTCGTGGAAAGCGTGTGCGCTTGGCAAATAATTTTTGTCACTTCTCCAGCCATTATCCGAGACGCTATCGTCAAGAAGCCGCCGGAAGTATTTCACAATCAAGAAAGAGGCAAAAAACGCAAACATTCTTCCCACATGTATAAAGAGCAGGCGGGAATAAAGGACCGAACAAAATGTCCGCTATGAGCTGAGTCTGCTTTTTTTTTTTCGGCTTCTTCCATCCCGATCATCATTAAACGGTAGGGACTGCCTTGCAACTCCAATCACAGACTCCTTTCACGCTGCCAGTAGGTATTCTGCCCTCTTTTCCTCGGACGTCTGACGCCGGAAAGGGATATTGCATATTAATTACGAGGCAGTTTGTCCCAACATTTTCTGTTTGATATTTGTAGACGAGGCTGCTTTGTAGTGTTTAAGGGACATCAAACATAAAATCGCAGAGTTTCTAATAGGAGCAGAGATAGTGACCATTGTTATGTGTCTTTTAATAAACTGCGAATGCCACAGTTCATCGTACTGCGATGTTCGTCTTGCCTAATTGTGCAACCTGAACGCGTCATCATATTTGTTTATTGTGTAGGGTGTTCAAGCGGGCTGCAGGTGGTATATATTATGAATATAGGCTCTTGAGGAATGTTGAATCACTTTTTTTTTAATACGCTGTTATTTCTGCTTCAAATACGTACGGCGTTGGGGTAGCCATGACCTACTATAAAGAGATGCTTAGGTAGACTGCCCCTTTTTTAGTCAAAGCTTGGGGGCCCCAACGTCCGTTCGGTAACGATGCGACAAGATCCTGCATTTCTTTGAAGTATTACGGAAACATTTGCCATAATAGCAAGAGCCCTGTGTTTGATGTCTTCTCATTTAGAAAGATATTTTTTAACTAACATATCAAATAATGTATACGCAAGTAGTTACTTTGCACTCGATCTTGAAGATCAGAAACTAAAGAGAAATATTTGGAGAACTGTCTCTGTTCTACACAGATATACTACGTAAATTGCGCACGAAAATAAAATGTGTTTGAGTTAAAGTAGAGCTGTTGATGATGTTTATTTTTATTTATTACAGTGTCCAGCAACCTTCATGTAATGTCATTACATTTGGTGAACCCAAAGTATGGTCAGAACCCGCGGTCGAGGGCACATGTAGGGATGCAGTTGTTTGAAGGAAGTGTGTTTCACGCTTGAGGGCAATCTTTTTTGCTTCGCCACATCACCCTGCTGAGGCGTTGCTTTGAGATTACGCTATTAATTTATTCTGAAGCATTTTCACTTTTCGAAGGGTTACACCCTGTTCCTGTTATTTAAGGAGAAGTGATAGTTTCGTGTTTTTCAGAGCATGAGTTCTGAGAGGCTCCAAAAATTTCAAGAACCTTAGGTTCCTTAACGTGCACTGAACACGTGTATAGGCAGGGGTTTAACAACCGCTGTCTCGCCATGGAGAGGTGCTTGTTGGCGAGTGTGTCAACGCTTTGGCGCAGCCGACAGGCTGATATGCAGCTATGCTTAACAGAGGCTATACACTAAGGTAACAATGTTTAATTGGGATTAACGCCAGTAATGTTTTGTTCTGCGAACGATCGTTTAGGTTAGCTTTCGTTCGCTCTCAAGTCCGTTCAGCTTTGCTACACAACATCGCGGAGTGAAAAACGACACTTGACGCATGCGCTGCTACAATAGCGGCGCAGCATGTAGGTCGCCTGTAGTAACCAATCAAACAATGCTGAAGTTCGCGTTCGTATTCTCCTTTCGGTTCTCCTCCGTGTTCGACTTCTCTTTGGAGCCGTCCTCTTCCAGGAAGCGTGCTGACAACCGGAGCTAAATACATGTTGTGCTTAAAATAAATCCGCCGCACACAGCCCGCACCAGGCATGAACCGCTTCAAGCAGCATGGCTTTGACTAACTACGTTGAGGGGGGGGGGGGGGGGGGGATGAAGGATGGCTATTACCGGCTTTTAGCAAACAGTGCATTTCACCTTCGCATAGGCACTTCCAGATAGTGCGCTTTCTGATTTATGTGAAGATCCACGCGATGTGATTTCAAAAATCAAGTATTGTGCTTGCAAATAATGTATTTTTTTTTTCTAAAATCACTCAGCAAACAAATTCCGAATACTGTGCCCGCCTAAAGTCATCATGTTCATCATCTGACTTACAAATGATCTCGTCAAACGAGTCTAAGTAGGCAACAAACATAACACGCAATTGAAATTAGTAGCGGGAGACAGCCGGTTAAGAAATGCCATGCAGCGTCTATGCTTTAGCAATTGTTATTTAGGGACAATTGTCCCAAAACCAACCCCCCGGGCGCAGAATAGTCAAGCCGGTACGAGCATCCCAGAGCAGCCTGAGTACTTACAGCACGCTAACCAAAAAAACGTCAAACCGCACTGAGCTCTCACGCTTTATTTCTGGCCGCGGAATGCGAAGGCATACCTCGCGCTTGAAATACAACTTAGAAGAGATTGGTAATGCTGCGAAATGTGTTGTCCTTCAGCTGGGCAAGTTGAACCCAATAAAGAGCTGTTGAACAGGCGTTGCAGGAAAGCAACTTACGTCGCCGACGAAACAGGAAAAATAAAAGGAAGGAAGCAGAAAATAAGGAATGAAAAATATTGAGGTTGTGTCTTTCTTTTATATTTCCTTCAGGAGTTACTCTCGTTCGGTGTAGAGATGCCAAAGTATGCAGAGGAATACATTCGTTCAGTGCGCAAGAATAAAGGTGAAATACAGAGATGAGAAAAAAAAAATTGTTTCTGAAAAAAGTATGAAAAAGAACAGGAAACTATAGTAAGGAAGAAAAAAAAATTGAGAGGCAACAATTGCAGCATTCAGTTTCTGTGTCTGTCGCTAGCAGGGGTGCTGACAAATAGCATAGTCGAGGCGAAAGGATATTGCAGCGATTCGTGCCGCGGCGGTACGGTGAAAGTTGCAGCTACAGCAGGAGCGGCAGCATCAGTGGCGGCAGTGTTAGCAGCGTTTAGTGCTCAGAAAAAAAAGCCAACAGAACATAAAGAAGGTGAGAAACGACACAATGTGAAGTAAAAAGCAAGAAAACAGAAATCGGCAGAAGGAGTATCGCCAGAAAGCGTACCGTTCTGGCGGCGGCGAGGGGGGAGGGCGCGGGGAATTTACTTTCTGCTAACGCTGCAGGACCCGGCTCGACGGGGAAGCAGCCGCGCCTCTCCTCTTTCCTCAGGCGCTTGCGTACGCACTCGTGTGCGAAACCACCAGCGTGAGTCTGTATTAAGGGCCTTGCATCCCCCTCCCCTCCCCCCCCCGAACATAAATACATATATATATATATATATATATATATATATATATATATATATATATATATATATATATATATATATATATATATACTCGATTGGCGTGGTTCCTTTGAAAGCTGTTGCTCGAAGCATGGGCGATTCGAAGTTTATACGTCCATATATATATATATATATATATATATATATATATATATATATATATATATATATATATATATATATATATATGGACGTATAAACTTCGAATCGCCCATGCTTCGAGCAACAGCTTTCAAAGGAACCACGCCAATCGAGTATTTATATATATATATATATGGACGTATAAACTTCGAATCGCCCATGCTTCGAGGAACAGCTTTCAAAGGAACCACGCCAATCGAGTCTTGTTTGGGCTGCCTCAAAGCGGAGCGTCATCGCCTCATGTTTGGACATTTAGCATCACGAATTATCAGACATTTGCCGGGGATGATGTAAGAAGTTAGAAACCCTGCTTTTAACTTGTACAAGGCAATAAAGGATTGTATTTGCCTTGTCGGCAAGGGGCACGAGCTGAGGAAAAAAAGGAGCCAAAGAGAAAGTCTTGTTATCTAGAAGAAGAAAATAAAATCGAACGGAAAAATAAGAAAAAAAAAAAAACGGGCAGAGTGGACGCAGGGGCAATCCCCAGAAAAGTGTTCGTCTGCATGCAGTACGTCCAGCTGGACCCCCGCGTTGGTTTCGCTAGCAGATGTTTGCACGGATCGAATACATAGACCTATTGCATCCTTTCAACTAGCACTTTCGAATACTTTCGCCGATTAAAGCTGATTAAGTAGGAGGCAAGGCAGGGCTGATTTCGGGGCCGTGGCTCGCGGTCGATCTCACGACTGTCTAGATTGCTTCGGGATCCTCATGTTTGGCAGACGTTTCCTGCATGCTTTAGTAAAATAGCAGCAGATGTCTTCAGAGGAAAAGGGTTTGTCCCTGCTTGCCAGTAATCTGCACAGCATTTCAGATAATAACTGTAACGATCGAAAACAAAGTCTGGTTTAGTTTAATAGTTATGAAAGATGCTGTGAAGTTCAAGATTGAATAAAGAGTTTCAAACAAACATTTCCCTTATTTGCATCCAGGTACCCTCATCACGGGCCTTCAGGCCTATTGGTCCATCCTTGTTACTCCAAGAAATTCGCCTAGATTACTCACCTAGCCCTTGTGTCCTTCTGTTCCGTGTATCTTAATTGTATACTAAGCATGGACGCGCATGACCTTCTGTTATATATGCCAAGTCAACTAGAATAACGGCAGCGTTAAAGGAAATCTGAAACTGTTACCAAATTGCATGAAACACTGTAACTGTGAAGAATGGACATTTAAAGTGCTGTGTGAGATTTTCCTCAATTTGTTTCCTTTGCACAAAAAAAAATACAAATAAAAATCCGCCTAAAAGAGAACCTGCCATCGAAGGGACCTAATCTTTTCCGGTAAGGCAGTGTTGGGTACGGCAATTAGTTAGGGAAAAGCTGTTGGAAGTGATGCCATCTTCGAGCATCTCGGCCGGCCCTCTGACTTCGGTCGCTTGCTGTGCTCCATTCAACGCTGAGGTCAACAACGGATTAATGCAGTCTTCTCCTGACAGTGTCCTTAGTTTTCTTCTTTTCTTGTTGTGCCGCTGATTAGCAAACGTTCCCATGGAGTGCGTGCAGCGAGGTGTGGCTATAATACCCTCGTTTGCCTCGTTTTTTCGCAGTGCCAACACAGGCGCCTTTTATGGCGTGGATGTTTCACAGGGTTTCAAAGGATTAAAAACCTGCAGCGCAATGCGCCTCTTGTTAAAAAAAAAAAAAATAAGTCGGGCGTTCGAAATCAACAGCGGCGTTTCGACACTGCCACTGATGGTGTGGCTATCATTGCAGCATCTGAACGTCATGCTTGCGAGCAATGTGGGGAATTCAGTTCAGAATTAAATCATTTCGACTGAAGCCCGACATCGTTCTGTCAATAATGTCACACCTAATACTCCACGTGCACCTAATACTCAAGTTACACGGCAAACTGGACCTTAAGGTTACAAACTTAACCGTGAGTAGATCGAATCGCGGTAGCATTTGTTAGACTGCGAAGATATTTTCGCGTACATTAACCATTATCAATAAATTGGGTGCAACAAACAGATGTTTCTCGCGATATAACGAAGCTACGTGTTCATTAGTTTTTCATAAAGCAGCGCTTGTAATACCCTCCGAACGACGGCAGCAGCGCGCTAATCGATCGTCGGAAGGTAGCCTTGCCTGCACCACTACCATACGTGCTGCAGATCCCGCGAGCTGGCTGCGTATTCTTTGCTGCAGCTTAAACAAAATAGCGCTGCTCTTTATTGCGCTCCTATTCACGTAATAACTCTGGAATAAGGAAATGTTAAAAATATTCTTTGTTGATGTTGCCAGTAGGAGGGATAGCGGCCTTACATGCGAGTTTCTGCTCACAGAGACTGCTCGTTCTAGAATGCTGCACACAACGCGGTGTTTTAGGCAAATGTTTTCTTTATCAACAGCAGCGGTGCAGCGAAAGAAAGTGCCGTTTCTATTCTAATACGGTAAGGTAACTCATGATTTACATATGTATACAGTACAGTTTGTTTAAGTCATATCATGCAGAGGAAATAGGTAGTGTAAGCATGAAGCCGCGTACGCGTTTTCAGAGTGTGTCGTTTCTGCGCAGGACGGCACATCACGCTGAGGAACCTCGCGTTAAGAATTTCCCAGAAAGGTTTAGGTTTCTTATTCTTTAAATCCTGACGACGTTTACTCTCGCTCTATTCTTATATTGCAAAAAAAAAAAAAAAAGCTGAAAATACCATTTGCCGTGGGATGTGTATGCGCGAACCATCAATTTTGCGGAAGATTCACGGAAGAATCAAGAGCTCATATTTCGTGGTGCTTCAGGGGACCAACAGCCAGCACTCCCTTTCGGTGTGTTGGGTACAAGAGAACCTGTATGGATGAATCTTCCAAGTGAAGAGATTAAGCGCAGGAACATATAAATAAGTAAAAGTGAGGCACAAAATTCGCATCCAAATTTCAACGCACGAAATTTTGGTCGATCATGCTACGCAAACAAAATTTGACAGACAATGCAATAAACAAAAAGTGGAAGGACGGACCATAAAAGGACCATCGCACAGGGTTTTTGTTAAGCGTGGGTAGAAGGTCTCGGTAGTCGTCTTCGCTGTATATCATTTTTCATTTCTGGTTTATGCATCTTCTCTCATTCTTTTTTCCTTTCTTTCTTTCCTCCGATTTCTGTCTGTGCTTCCGTGCAAGACACGGCGTTAAAAGACGGATGCACTCTGCGCGTAGTCTACAACGGCGCCGCATGCCAAGCCATCGTCCCATCTCCAGCATCAGCTCGTCTATCGCACGGGGCCTGCCGTAACTCGATTACTGCCGGAAAGAGCCGCTTTTTCAACCGTCCATGAACACAGACTCTTGGTCCGACATGGTCAAAACGCCAGGGCAAATCTTTTCCCTACGGCTCACGCTAAAGCACATTTTTATTCGCTCACGAGTTGCTCACCATTCTAAGGCGCAAAATTTCTGCTCTGCATGGCTGTGGCTTCAGTCGGTTAATCGAATTTCAGGACAGAAGCTTTTAGAAAAGGCACGCGGTGGAAAAGATTCCTTCAAGTAAAAAATCTAGAGCAAAAAATAAAGTTGCAGCTAGCCTTGTACTACATTCCTGGAAGGAACAGGTTGAAGATTTTGTGGCTTGATGTTGGGCCCTTTAAGTTATTTCTATATGTTGTTGGCATGTAAAAGTAAGTATTTCGTTTTAACGTGCTGCGACCGAAAATATTCCTGAAAATAACGCAGATGTCTAAATATGCGACGGCCACAGCGAAAAATTTGGGGGCACTTATTGTTCGCCTTGAGAACAGAGGCGACCACGTGCGCGCTCATAGCCTCACTTTTAATGTTCCTACCTCGGCATCCTTCCTTTCCTTGAACCATCAGGCTACCTCATAGCGAGTGATCTTCTCTGCCTCCTCGGCATCCGTCTGAAAACTGTCGTGTTTTAGAGCACCTTAATCATCACAATACTCCTACGAATGGAAGCCCCCGCGCTTTTACTAAGGCCTAGTGCAATGTCAGAGAAATGTGTCGCACTAACCGCAGCCACAAGTCATCTGTCGTGTTCACAATTCAGCGTTATACACAAGAGCTCCTGTCTTGCAGAAATAGATCGCACGGCAAACTTTTCGATGTAACTGGCTGTGGCTCGAAACGTGTGTGTGTGTGTGTGTGTGTGTGTGTGTGTGTGCGTGTGTGTGCGTGTGTGTGTGTGTGTGTGCGTGTGTGTGTGTGTGTGTGTGCGCGTGTGTGTGTGTGTGTGTGTGTGCGTGTGTGTGTGTGTGTGTGTGTGTGTGTGTGTGTGTGTGTGTGTGTGTGTGTGTGTGTGTGTGCGTGCGTGCGTGCGTGTGTGTGTGTGTGTGTGTGTGTGTGTGTGTGTGTGTGTGTGTGTGTGTGTGTGTGTGTGTGTGTGTGTGTGTGTGTGTGTGTGTGTGTGTGTGTGTGTGTGTGTGTGTGTGTGTGTGTGTGTGTGTGTGTGTGTGTGTGTGTGTGTGTGTGTGTGTGTGTGTGTGTGTGTGTGTGTGTGTGTGTGTGTGTGTAGATTCTAACCACTCACTGGTTTTATCTATATCTTAGTAACAGCGTACTTCAATTTATGCAACATCATCGCATTCCCTCGCATTGTTAGCAGACATTATCAACGTTAACACGCCATTAGAGGTTTCTATATTTCACACAGTTAATTGGCTGCCGGCCGCACTTTGATTACGAAGGCACCACCAGCATGCGGAGAACGGATAATCAGTTATTGAGAAAATCGTTGATGAATAGATCCCGGGCTGAAGCAGTGGAATTCAGAACGCGAAAACGTATACGCACTTCGGGTTTGCCCAAAAATGCGATTTTCTTTTATTCAATTTTTCATACCTGGCTTCTGAATTCGTTTTATAGCTGATGTTTCGAATACAGCGGCAATGACCAGCATGTGTTTCTTCTTTTAAACAGTTATTTTTCCGACTCAAACTACGCTTCCATTTCATCTGAAGCGAAAACATTACTCAGCATGTTGAGCGCGGAGCAAAACGACGACGCTTCATGCGAGAAGGCTTTATGTGCAAGTAGAACATAACAGATGCTGTTTCAGCGTAGTGGGTATCTTTACAAGTGTAATACAAAAATTTACGGAATAGCGATGTCTTTGCGAGAATCAACAATATCGCGAACGAAATGAAGACTGTGGGCTTTTTTTTGTACCCTTGATTGATTTGTCTCCTACTTGAACTCTGTAATGTTTTGGTGCACAAACTGTTTCATACTTACGTAGGTAATCTGGGGAGTAGTACAATGAGTTTGAGTGGGCTTTTAAGCCTAGCTGCAATAGCTATACCCACTTCTCTAACCTCCATTTCCGCTTTGTTACACGAGTATTTGTGACTGCGCCTATATAAACCCGTTATTCCAAATATGTAAGCTGTAACCATATAGTTATTTAGAAAAAACATATAGGCTAGGAAATTATCAAGCCAACCAAAGAGAGGACCCTAATTGTTTCGTGTTAAAACCGGACAAAACATCTTCTGCTGTAGTAAGAAACTAAAACAAACTCCGTAAAGGATTCCGCAGCATTACTTTTAAACTATATCATGGGCCAAGCGGCAGTCGATATTCGGAACCCAAAGCAGGAAGCATACCAAATGCTGCATAATAAGCTCACCATAGATAATATCAGCTACATTTGTAATCATGCATCAAATTAAGTCTTCCCAACACATTCCGTAGCTTATGAATAGATCTGCCATTCTGTCTAAACATATAGCTGCTAGTCCTGACTTTAAGGCAAATACCTTTAACAGCGCTTCAGTGGCGTCTACAGAAACTGTACGAGAGATTCGTCCGCGAGATTCACGGGATATGTGTTGTATTCTGGTATATAGTGGTCGATAGCTATAGTTAGTAATAGATAATGAATCACTGATGGGAGACTTGCTCCCTCTATCCCTCGTTCTCTGTATCTTTCCCTCCCATTTCTCCTCCTCTCTCATCCTCCCCATTCTTGACCTCCCGCTCTCCCCTTCTATATCGCCCCCTGTTTCTATTTCCATCTCCTCTTTAACTCTTTGACCTCCTTTCCCACCCCTCTGTCCTCCCTTTATATAATTTATTTATTCATTCAAATTACTAGGCTTGGCCTAGAGAAAGTAAGGCGCACAAAAACGGCAACAAAATAAATACGACTCGCCGCAATGCTGCAGTTGTTAGGGCGCCCGACTGCTGCGCACAAGGATGCGGGATCAAATAGAGGCCACGGCGGCCGCTTTTCTATGAAGGCGAAAAGTAAGGTGCCTGTGTGCTTTGCGGCATCAGTGCTGGTTACAGAACACCGGGTGATCGAAATTTCTAGAGTGCTCCTCTACGGCGTCTCTCATAGCTTGAGTCGCTTTGGGACGTTATACCCTATAAACTAAAGCAATTAATTAAACACAGTGTCACAGACAATGCAGAAAAAAAGGAAGACATTGTAGAACTTAATGATTTAAAGCCACAAATGCGCAGGTACGGTCCTTGAAGTAGTAGTATGGATGGAAAACATATCGAAAAATACATTTTAAGCCAATGATGTGGCGATATTGGAAACGATAACTGTTTTAAAATGTGCAAGAACTGAAGTTATTGCAAAAGCAACGATGGAAGAAAAAAGATATGGGGAACAGAGGAGCAAAGGAAAAGTTACGACGTCATTTGTGAAAATATTTGCTTATCGATGCTATGTTTGTCTGCCTTAAATATGTGTGGCAACTTACCAAACATTGAAATTTGATGGACCGTTTTTTTTTTCTCTCTCTCCTTCTTTCAATCGCTTCATCATTCATACTTAGAAGTCGTTCATAACACCGGTTCATCAATTTTCCAGCCGTACCAGGTGCCACAAATACGCCTGCACTTCGCCTGCAACAGCTATCACTCGACGCCTAGGAATGCAGTGCAGCTGAAAGCTGGGGCATAATATCTGCATATCCAATAAACTTCAATCAAGAACGCAAACTAGACCACAATTATTGCACCGTAATGCCAATTTGCCATCTAAAACCGAATAAAAGAGACTTTTGAGCTGCCTGATAGATAACAATAAAATAGGGAATAAGAAAATATGCTCTTAAAAAACAAAACTAGAGCATATCATTAAAAGCTGATATGATGTCAACACAAATTCGTGTTTTTATTGCCACAATACTGACAATATTATTATGGATGGAGGAACCCTGCATATTTTAAGCAATAGTTTTGTAATGAAGGTCAAGGTCTTCCGAGAGGACAAAAAAAAAAAAAGAAAGCACGAAAGGTGTGTGAACTCACCAACAATAAAAGGCTGGATAAACAACCTTCGCATTTTTCCCTGAATGCACCACAAATCGAACCCACGGGTAATCCGGTTCCCTGTTTTTGCCTCCCCATCGCAACCAGAGTCCGATAGCGATCCGCAACTTTCTTCTATTATTGATTTATAATTTATCGGAACATATTTTTCTATTGGTTCTGCTGCGACCCATGTAATATTTATATGTTGCTTCCAACGGTGGGCAGCACGTCGTGTTGTCACTTTGTTTTTTGTTTGTTCACGCTACGTGTGGCAGAGAGCGGGCTTATCATTTCTGCCCCCTGACCCTCCCATCACCCGATTAGATGTATTTGGAATCCTCTTCTACGTTCTTCTGTTTCCACGTTGTTCCAGGTTGTCCTAAATTTCTTGGCCTAGTAAAACAATGGGAGCCGCTGTACGCTGCGGCAACTTCTAGTTCGACAAACAGCAAGCGGATAGGCGCTGCTATCGCCTCCGCTATGTTGCTTAATATTTTTGCGGGCGCCAGCCAGTCCAATTAAGAGTTCCTTTCAGGGCTACTGCACCTCTCTGCGCTTCTGTGCGAACGACATTGTCACCACCGCGTGCCAAGGCAAACAGGAATACCCAAGGCATTTTTTCTTGGGTACCTGAATGATTACTTCGGGCGAACCGAACAACCTGATTTTGTACCCGAGGCTCATGAAATGCAAATTAGACTGCAACAAGACGGCATTAGTTAACGATAAGAATCCGTTCATATATATGCTCCTTGTATCTTCAGTACTTTGACTAGTGAATGCAGGCTGGGCAACATTATTTTTATTTCTTTCTATTTGTGCCGCCCAATTTCATTTGAGTAAATATAATTGTGGTCTTGCAAACACATTCTAAAGAAAGCATGCTTATTATAAAATTTGCCATAATGATTAAGCCGTTTTTGTATTTCTGTTTTGTTCCAGTTATGTTGGCGTGTTTCGGTACTTTGCATCACTATGGGAAAGTATTACGAGTTTCTGGAGGCAATGATCTCATCCTTTCATACTTGCTTGAGCAGTGCACCTGCTAAAGAAAGCTCTGTGGAGGTAATGAACTTGAAGAGCACCTAAATTATTTCAGCAATCATACATAGTGAAGGTGAAAAACTTTGATTCGAACTTTGCAGAAGGTACTTATTTATTACACGAAGTATATAAACGATAGTTGAATTATATCCAGAGGTATTGTTACGAAGCCAATAAAAAAACACTTGTTAAATTAGTGTCCAGCGTAAACCTCCTGAGAAACAATGTAACTGAAGTCCACAACACACTATTCGAGCCGCTAAGACTAAGAATTCAAAACACTTGGAGGCGGTGCTGTCTGGTGAAGCAAAGACAGGTCCCCTTTTATGAAACCGCATACTCATAATAGCACACAAAAAAAAATAAACACTACATGCAACACGTGTCTATTTAATATGTGAACTAAAACTGAAAATGGGGGGGGGGGGGGGAGGGGGGGTTGAAAGTATGCTACGAAGAAAGTGCGTGTTGGCTCCTCTATGCACACCTATACGCCAATATATACCAGTGGATAAATAAGAACCAACAGCTACAAAATGTTCTCACACATTGCTCATCGCTGTCATCGACGCAAGCCTTCAGCTACGTGTTTTTTGATCAATATCATATGCAGCTCGCCCGTACTGACATCGTTGCAAACATGTCATCATTGGAAATGTGTCACTTGAAAATCTACATGCGATTTCGCATCAGAATTGTGACGCAAACGTTTATCTGTGCAGCGTACAGGATGATGTTATCCAATTTCGCTTCCAGTTTGACATCCCTTATAGTCAAGTTGTAGGTCATAGGGGTTCAAACCGACGACATATCTGCTTCCAACTGTATGCCATTCATTGTATGTGTAGGTATTTATTGAGAAGGGAGGCAGATGATGCGTCTTTCTTACCCCGAAGAAAATACCTATTAAAGACGTTTTGATATTATGCCAAGTCTGCGCTAATCTCTAAACGCTAAACCACCAGTCGCCATACGTGTCGGAAAAACACGTTCTCTATCGCATAAACAAATATTTTATTTTAGAACGGTAGTGCTTAACTCGTGCTCCATACAGAAGGGCTGTGGATTCACTTCGTGAGTAATCCCGAACTTGTGAGGACTTCATTACAACCCAAGACATGCCAACGGCCCTGCCTGTCTTCTACCAATGGCGATGTTACATAATTGACGGTACCCGCCACCCTTGGAAGCTGACAGCAGTTCCACGCGCTGGCTATTCTTGCGTATTAATTTTCGCATTTCAGGAACTGTCAGTGGTGCTGGCCGGACATTTGCCGCTTAACACCAACAAAAAATAACTGTTACTCACTGACGGCCTCTTTAAACAAATTTGCTGAAAGTGAATCGAGAACAGCAACTAAACGCCCTTTAAGTGACAAGTTTCTTTTTCTTGGGGGGGGGGGGGAGGGGGGGGGGGAGGCGACTCAAATCAAACAAAGTAGAAGGAATTGGTGCCGTAAACCTTACACAATTCGTCAGAATTGCTCCAACAGACGCATCCGACCGTAGACAACAATCCACCTCTTACTCTTCTCCTGCCGACGTGTTTTCTCCTTCCTTCTTTCTCTCTCTCTCTCCAAATCACCCTATCACTTTCTGTCAAGGGGTCCTATTAGCCGCCAGGCGCGAGCATGAACCGACGTGAGAAGTTACCCCACAGAGATGCATCGCGAGCGGGTGCCTCCCGTCCGCTCTCTTGTGGAGCGCTTAGCATACGAGCACCACTTTCTTGGTGTCGCAACTCTTCGTTGCCACTGCTGTCTGGTCGCTTGCTGAGTACATTGGAGTAAGGATGCACGCTATGCGAATTATACTTCTCAGTACTTCAACTAGAGTCGGGGTGGGGGAACTGGGCTCGGGGGACGGGGAACCTCAAAAGCGGCTTCATGTGAACCTATCATGTGAACGGGAACCTATCTTAGACTCCGGAAACCCGGCAAACGCCCTGTGGTGGTGGAATGATCTTAGGGCCGAGAGCTGGACATTCGGCTAAGAGCGAGGACTCGCCCTCTATGGAGGCCCGAAAGGGAGCTCGACACGAATTGTCTGTCAGTCAAAAATCCTACGCTGCCCAAGTTCCCCTCCTACATCCCAAAACCCTATCCTCAATCCTACTTCCCTTTACCCTACAACCTATCCCCTCAGCTACTTCCCATGGGAGATACGTGGGGTCTCCCCGGGCCCCTTCCTCGCCTGTGGGTTTCTTTAGTAGCATTCACCTTTTCATTTAATAACTTGCAATCAGAAACGTTTGTCCGTTTGGACCTGTTTATTTATATCATCAGTTCTGGAACTTTCTCTACCCGTTATACATATTAGGCACGGCAGGAGGCTGTCTATGGACTCCAACATACTAACTGCAACAGCACGCAGCTGCCATCTCAGTCACACCCTGACTCGAAATCTTTGCGCCCCTAGTTTTACGGGAGTTTCCATTTGGAAATAATTAAGGACAAGTAGAGTACCGTGGCTACAGGTCTCTCCCTTTTCTCCTTGTCCCTTCACGGACTGCCAGGCGCATTTAACTCCCGACCTCGCCAGTCATTCGGGATTGCACCGCCGCCACCAATCTTAGGAGGTATATGCACAAAGTTTTTCTTGCAGAGCCTGGAGGAAGTAGTGAAAAATGAGCCAGCCGCAAAGCAATTCTCGCGTACCCTGTTTCATTGGCTTCATTGTGGAGCAGGGCTGGTGTGGGGGAAGCTCAGCGCAGTGTCCTGTAGCACCTTGATTGCCGCCCTGTTAATCACGGGCATTTGCTCTGTACGATTTGCACGCGACACTCCATGAAGCGCCCAGACCAGCCCGAGTGTGTCGACTTTATTCACTTCCGGGCCTCACACCCTTACATTTCCACCGCTATATACATGTTAGAGGCTATAGGCCCCGTTTGCGTGCCATGCAGAATCATTGGTGGCTCTTCTTTACCCAGCAAGAGCCTACAGCTCGGAAAAAAGCAGCGTCTAGTATTTGACGATTTCCCATTAAAACTGCGCATAGCGCTTCGTTAGACTCTTGTACAGTAATTATTTAATTTGCAGTGATTCCTTCAGAGTACATGGGTTGGCACGTCAACACAGCTTATAGTTTATAGCGATAGTACCAATATGTTACATGAGAATTGCATTTTGTTGTGTAAACGAGTTGTTAATACGTGATGCCTGGTACATGTTAACGTCTAAAGCCTCTACATTACAAGATAAAATGTCCCATCCTACAATCTTAATTAAGTTTGCAGAAAACCTTGTTTTTGACTCATGGTGCCTAAGTTGCTTATATATGCGCCAAAAAACCCAACACATCAACAACAACAACAGTTTTATTTAAGAGCAACTGCACCGCCAGTCATCAGAACTGTTTTTGTCTGAAAGCCATGGCCCTTTCAGCCTCTCTGCATTTTCGGCAGCCTTCTTTTCCTTCCACCCATTTGCCTCCAAGAGACCAAACGTGGCTCAACCAGGGAAAACGTTAATTTATCTAAAATAGCTCGATCGCTTGGCGCGAGAGTAGCTTGCATGGCCTGTGTGTTTACTAACCTATAGCAGCTGCGTTCAGCACGTGCGAAGTTCGCTGATATTCCTGGCAATTTGCTAATGAGCGCTGAGGCGGAGTCAGATATCTCAAGCGTTAAGAGTTTTCAGGCGAAGGTCATGAGGTTCAATTAGCAGATTAAGACTAAAGTTCCTCGTGGCTACAAGTTCTCGTACTCGTCGTTTTTACTTTATAAAACAAGGCTTCGAATGAGCTTTTTTATTCTAGGCTATACGTGCGCAGCCGAAAGGCTATGCTATCATAGTACCCGCCATGCGACACTACTTTCCTCTTCTAGACCTGTAGCTGAAAAACTGCACTGTTAGTTCCGAACGCTGCATTTGTTCTGTGGTCATTTTGACTATTCTGAACATACTTATTAGGACGTCATTACAGCGTTCGGATTTGAATTGTTACTTTAAGCTGGCAAACAATGAAAATCTATACTAAACGCCTCGTCCATCAGCAAACTGTTAGGTAATGGATATTATAGCATGTTATGAATTGCTAATGTTTAAGTGTGTTTCCGCGGTAGGTACCCATACGTAGGTCTAACATAATCATCAGGGATGTTCTAATATGTTCAAAATGTGCATTTTTTAAAACCACGAAATGATTTAATCCTGAAAACCTAACTGACATTTCGGAATTACATCCTGTATTCAAAATATTTGTATACGAATTCACGGTATACAGCTTAAGGTCCTATTGGCTATCACTATTATGATTTGCGGGGTTTAACGTCCCGAAGCGACTCATGCTTTGAATTGCCGTAGTGGATGGCTTCGAACATTTTGTCAATCTATGCTTTTCTAATTTGCACTGATATTGTACACCACACGGCTTTATTTTTAGTCTCAAAGCCGCTACCGCGGCCGGAAATCGATCCCGCAATCATGGTTTCAGCATTCGAACGCTTTAACCGATGCGGCTTCGAGGGTTGATTATATATGGAAATCTGAAATAAAATATCACAGAGAGCATGGTTTGGCTCGTTTTGACACACCCTAAGAGATATTTGAGCCTGGAGCTTTTCTTAGAGAAGTGCAAATTGAAATCGAACTCCGTTTTCCACTCTTTTTGTTCATGAGCATCGCATCGTTTAATAGCGCGGGCAGCTAAATGCGCCCGCGCCAATGATGGGCAACGCCCACACCATCGCCTTTTTTTTTTTTTTTTTTTGAAGCATCATAATTTTAGTGCTAAAAAACTTCATCCTCCTGATATGTGTGACACTCTACCCTCAATTACGATAAATCTTTTTTATTTTTTTGCTATTTTTGGGAATGCACATGCGCAATCACTCTGCAGAAAACCCCTCTTGCAGTTTTACCCTTCAGTGCTCATAATCGTGCTTTATGCCTACCGCGACGTACCGTGCGACATATGTTTTGCCGGATAAAGCTGCGCTGCAGTAGAAGCTCGTAGAAACATTGGCAGAGAGAGGACACATCGGTGAGAGTGCGAGGATCTCTGCACAGCAGCGCCTGTAACACACATCCTTCCACTGCCTCCAAAAACGTGCTTAGATTCGTCACTCTCAGGTATCAACGTATTCACGCAGTAAAAACCTTGAAGGATATCCTCGCTGTTGGTAATATATTTTATTTATTTCCTGATACAGTTGGCCGGTAAAACCCATCACATGGGTGTAGGGGTGGGCAGGTATTACACATTTTCTTAACAAAGATTAATGTTTGTAAAACACAACAATGCAACCTGCAGCAATAGAAACATGAATGTTACAGTGACTAGTATATAGTTCCGCGGAAAAGTTAAATTCACACATCTGCTGTGCAGTTAGGTAGATAAGTTTTGTAAGTCATGGATCACAGCCTTGAGACTGAAATACACGGCAACGTCATTTATTTTCATAACTTTGCCTTATACTATGAGTAATGGGTGCGTCACTGCAGACATAGAATAGCCGTGGGCGATTGGCCAGGCACAGTTTATAGAAGACGCTGAGTGTCTTCCTGTTGTGACCACGCGACGGCTGCCATGGTCTCCTAGTAACGTTACTTACGGATTCGTATTTCTTGCCTGACTGTCAATTATTCAGGACGCTACATCTCTGTTATTATAAATAAGAGGTTTATGAACTAACAGTGCAGGGGATCAAATACAGGAGTTAAATTACAGATCAAATACGTTGCTGCAAATGTGGTTTTATTTTTTGTTGACGTTATAAGAGGTGGCGCCTACTGAGGAAGGTAGACCAGCCAGCTCGTTCGTCGCGCCAGCCGCTGGCATCTGCGGCTTGTGTTCCAGTTATCCGAGGGAAGAAAGAACATGCCTCCAGGATTAGATATTTGCCATCCCACCCCTGTAATCTCTCCAACGATCAGAATTGCACAATTTAAAAAATTTTCTCGTTTGATAATCGCATCAGAAACTGAATTTTAACACGCTTTTTGGCCAAGTATATGCTTTGCTTCTTTTCTAATTTTGTTCATCAGCAGTGTAAACTGGCTTAATTATGAGAGCTCGAAATTGACCGAGAATGTTTATATAAAGCATATAACCTCAACTGGCAAGTCCCAGCAGCTAGCGGCAATTACTCTAAATATGGTAAATGAAGGCACCACGATGAACGGCCACCCAATTCAATGCAGCAAAACTACGATGGGTGCAAGTAAGATCTAACGCACATTTAGTTTGCCCGAGATCAAAAGTGGCTGATCATGAATTCACGCACGGCACCTTATTAGTTTCGTCAGATTCAATAGACCCAAAGCGCGAGATCACTGTTATGGCCCTACGAATCATGGCTGAATCTGTAAGTCATCAGTCAAGAAATTTCACTTCTGACAAATAACTAGCTGGAGATATAAAGGTCAAGTATTTTGCAGATCACAGAGAAAATAAGAGTACGCTAATGAGAAAGAAGAGAATTCCAGAATTTCAAGCTATAAAGTCAACAACTCCTAGCCCGGAGTATATAGCTGAAATAAGCCTCGACCCGGAGAGAAGTTTGTGAAAGCTAATGTTAGCATACTTCATTGTCTTTAACGGTGCACTTGTGAAAATCAACAATGCATTGCTAAACGGAAATCCTTCTCAATCGTGAGCTATGTTTCACGCCAAGGGATGATACCTGGGTTAATTTGGGAAGAGATGTCATGGACATCGGCCGAAGCTGAGAGAAAAATGCAACAGTTCCACTGTCGCCATATAGTTGGTATATTGTGTTTCGAAATATTACGACAGCAGCAACTGCTTGCCCAGAAATGTAAATTTTTGACGTTCTGCCAAAGTGTTGCTTTTGATTCACGCTCGGGGCGCGGAAAAGAGTGATTAGACATGTGTGTCTACTGCATCTGATAACTGCGCATCTTGATTCACCGTCTCTCAGCCATGAGTAACTATCTTCTTATTACAGCCACTTTTACAGGTGGCTTTGCAAAGCGGCGAAAACTATCTGGGAAGGGCAACAAAGTTTTGAGCAGGCAGGCAGTTTTACCGCGTGTTTATTGAAAGAAAAAAAATGATATTTGAATGCATTTATTCGAGAATCGTGGTCACCTGTTTTAGTGGCTGTTCGGTGCCGACTAAAATGTGACTTGGCTCGAATATGTATTTTTCTTTTGAAGTGCCACGATTACCATCGAGCGCATTATAAAAAAAAATATAATGTCAATCCTTAAAAAAGAAATATAATTTCAATCACTTTCGCCTCTTTTCAGGTAGTGGGCGCCTCAACTTGACCGCAAATCAGAAGAGCTTTTAGAAAATGAAAACTAAAATTTGCAAAAAGAAGTGCCTCAGTCCATTTATGAACTCTAACCAAAAACGACCGAATGATTTCACTTCGGATCCAAGGTCACCCTTTCAACGTAACAGTTATCCAAGTCTATGCACCGACCACTACTGCTGAAGAAGCTGACGTTGAGAGATTTTATGCGGACCTACAATGCCTTTTAGACCGCACCCCATCATCAGACGTCGTTTTTCTCATAGGAGACTGGAATGCTAAGGTAGGGAGTGAAGAAATATCCGGAATTACAGGCAAGTTCGGTCTTGGTGAGCCAAATGAAGCTCGGCAGAGGCTAGTAGAGTTTTGTCAAGAAAACAACCTGACCATAGCGAATACTCATTTTCAACAGCACAAGAGGCGCCTGTACACATGGACTTCACCGGACGGTCTGTACAGGAATCAGATCGATTATATTATTTGCCGGCAGAGATGAAGAAGCGCTATACAAGCAGTAAAAACAAGGCCTGGGGCCGATTGTGGCACCGATCATCAGCTTCTTGTTGCCAAGATTAAGCTTCGATTGAGGAAAACGCAGAAAACTAGAAGGCCTTTCAGGTATAATCTGGATCAAGTTCCATTAGAATCTGCTGTGGAAGTGAGGAATCGATTTCAAGAATTAGATCTAGAAGACAAAGAGCCCGAAGAGATGTGGACTGATGTCCGCGATATAATACAAGAAGTTGTTACTAAGGTACTTCCAAAGCAAAAGAAGTGCAAGAAAGCAATCTGGTTATCTGAAGAGGCTTTGCAAATAGCTGAGGAAAGGAGGATGGCAAAAGTTATGGGGGAAAGAGAGAGATACAAGGTTCTCAATGCGGATTTTCAGAAAATAGCAAGGAGAGATAAGAATGCCTTCCTGAACATACAGTGCCAAGCAGTTGAGGACGACAGCCAATTAAGGAACACAAGAGCTCTGTATAAGACAATTAAAGATATCAAAGGAAGCTTCTGTGCTAAGCTGGGCATGATAAAGGACAAACAAAAGGACCTCACTGAAGCCGCAGAGATAAAGAAGAGGTGGCAGGAATACACAGAAGAACTGTACAAGAAGGACCCGAATGTGCAAACCCAACGTAAGACGGTTGTGATCACTGATCTCGAGCCGGGCATCCTGAAGAGTGAAGTTGAATGGGCCTTAGCCAGCCTTGCTAAGAACAAAGCTAGCAGAATTGATGGCATTCCAGCTGAGTTGCTTCAAAACCTCAACCATGACGCTGTTAACATTCTGCATACATTATGTCAGAAGATTTGGACAACCCTGCAGTGGCCACAGGATTGGAGGAGGTCAGTTTACATCCCCATTCCAAAGAAAGGCAGTGCCAAAGATTGTTCCAACTACCGCATGATCGCGCTTATTTCGCATGCTAGCAAGGTGATGTTGAAAATC
This sequence comes from Amblyomma maculatum, assembly GCF_055883805.1. Lineage (NCBI taxonomy): Eukaryota > Metazoa > Arthropoda > Arachnida > Ixodida > Ixodidae > Amblyomma > Amblyomma maculatum. The sequence goes on along the minus strand of NC_139349.1, from coordinate 90,438,074 downwards.
CTCCAAGGTAGGCTGCAGCAGTATGTGGATCGGGAGCTTCCGGACGTGCAAGCTGGGTTTCGCAAGGGCAGAGGAACTAGAGACCAAGTTGCCAACCTTCGCTGGATCATGGAAAAAGCAAGAGAGTTCCAGAAACCCATCTACTTCTGCTTTATTGATTATGCGAAAGCGTTTGACTGCGTAGATCACAGCAGATTGTGGCAAGCTCTCCAAGAGATGGGAGTTCCAATTCACCTCATCTGTCTCCTCGGGTACCTGTATGAAGGGCAAGAGGCCACAGTCAGAACTGGGCATGGTCTTACTGATTGGTTTCCGATTGAGAAAGGAGTGAGGCAAGGCTGCATACTGTCGCCCTGCCTATTTAACCTATATGCAGAGTGCATCATGAGGAAAGCCGGTCTGGACGAGTCTTCAGCTGGAGTGAAGATTGCTGGAAAATGTATCAACAACCTTAGATATGCGGATGATACCACTTTAATGGCAGAAAGTGAAGCGGAACTCAAGAGACTTCTGATGCGCGTACAAGAAGAGAGTGAGAAATTTGGGCTTAAACTGAACATTAAAAAGACAAAGATCATGGCGTCTTGCCCTATCAAGTCCTGGAGCATCAAGGGACAAGAAGTGGAAGCTGTGACAGATTTTTTTTTTCTTGGGCTCCAAGATTACCTCGGAAGGAGACTGCAGCCATGAAATTAGGAGACGCCTGCTTCTGGGAAAGAGAGCAATGGTTAGCCCTGACCGCCTAGTAAAGAGCAGAGACATTAGTCTGCCAATCAAGATCCGTATAACTCGTGCTATGGTCTTTCCAGTTGTGATGTATGGATGCGAGAGTTGGACTGTGAAAAAGGCTGACCGCCGAAGAATTGACGCATTTGAAATGTGGTGCTGGCGAAGACTCTTGAAAGTTCCTTGGACTGCCAGAAGATCAAATCAGTCAATATTGTCGACCATAAACCCTGACTGCTCATTGGAGGGTCAAATTCTAAAGTTAAAGCTCAGCTACTTTGGTCATCTGATGAGAAGAGAGGAGTCGCTAGAGAAAGATTTGATGTTGGGAAAGGTTGAGGGTCGCCGGAGAAGGGGTAGGCAGCGAACGCGATGGTTAGGTGGCATTCTCGAGGCACTGCAGATGAAGTTATGTGATGTTAGGAAGATAGTGAGAGACCGGAAAGCGTGGCGTGACGTGGTCAATAGGGTCACGAAGAGTCCGAGACGACTGAACGACTGAACTGAACTGAACCAGTTCTTCAATATTCTGCTTTGCACGCGGGGTCCAAACGAACGCAAACGCATTCAAGTATAAGACGTACGGACATAAATCAGATATCTTTCAGTATAAGCTGAGTATGTATACTAATAACTGTTTATTATGTTAATTTATTATTTAGGTTAATAGCAATAAACAATTTCCTGTCACTGGCAGCCTTTTAATGGTAGTAGTTGGCCACTATTTTTATAAGTGGAATAGTGTAAAAGGAGTAATGACGCGTTTACGTCAACATTAATGTGTGCTTTTCCTTGTGTCGACACCCCATTTTTTTTTCCAGTTTCTTTATTTACTTCAAACATTCGTAACTTCTGGTCTCAAAGCAGGTGCAAAAAACGTAAATAGCAATATGAAATGAAGCGAGATAAAAAAGAAAGCCCGAACGCGTTTAAAAGTCGCATCATTGCAGGGGAATTATTTATTTGCCTGCACACCATGTTCTTTTCTCTTCGCAATTTCCTGTCGTTCCTAACCTCTTCCGGCATCCTGACGTGCATTGCGACCGCAGAGGAAAAAAAGAACTCGGTCCCCTTTGACAAGTGGGGAGGAGCCGCATTTAAAAACGCCTGTCGTGTTGCATTCTGATTGCGACCTTCCAGTCGGGGAAGGCTCCCGCGTTCGCGACCGGGGCCATGCTGCGTACGCTGAGACATGTAATGTGCGTCGAGTCGACGACATAACGTCGTTCCGCCATGCTTGAGCTACATAAACCGCGTAGTCGACCTGCCATTCTGAAACTTAAAATTTGTTGTATTTTTTTTTCGACCTGTCAAAAGAAAAGGAAAGACAGCGAACACATAACACCGATGACGACGCATAGAAAAGGGACAGGGAAACGGTTCAGCTATTGTGTGGACTAAGAAGAAAACAAGTGAAACATCTGAAATGGCACCGAAATCGCATGTTCGCCATGCTATTGCATTAGAGGATATTCATGTCTTCAAGCCGAATTCTGGTCATTTTTTGTGGTTGTGACTGTGGACCTCAATGAGCGGTCGGCACAAAACCAAACGATTCTTAAGGTCAATAACCTCGCTGTTATGTGGTACTTTGTGCGTTCTCGTGGTGACAGGGATGAAAGAAAGTTACACAAAAACGAACAGTTCTCGCATTAGGTTTGATGATGTTGCATTTTCCCAGCCAATGTCACAATTTTGTTTTCGGTACCAACTTTATTCTTCTGGAGAATGCTTCTTACGTTATTTCATTAAATACAAGTAAGACAAGAAAGGAAAATGATTTATGTAGAATTAGAAGGTAGGAAGATAGGCGAGTGGGTCTGAAAACAAACGTGATTTAATGATGTTCCGCTTGAAAACAAAATAAAGAAATAGGTAATTGTAGAAATTTGATGCGAAAGAAAAATAAACTTTCATTGTAAAAGCTGTACTATAGGCATCAGGAAGAACAAAACTATGAGCGCAATTTCATTCGAATTGCATTAGCTCCACCAAGGCATTCGGTATACTATACCTTGCTGCAAATTCACTTTAATGGTTGTGTGCGAAAGCGCTGGGATAGACTCTTCGAAAGGGCGAAGTCTAATGCTGGAAGTCAGCTTTTGTACTGCAAATTTCCGGTTATATCACATTTTAGAGATGCACTTTTGAAATTGATTTGCGGCTATTAACGTTCGAATGCTTTTTAAACTAATGTTTTGCAATCCGCTCGGCTTGTGTGGTAGAAATAAGCCATCCCGTTGTTGCTGAACGCGCGGGACCACTGAAATGTGGCCATCTGTGGAGAATGTCTTATGAATTCCAACTCTTTAAAAGTCAGTGGGTGATTACGACGATAATGCCCTCAGCCGTGAGAGCCTCCTTGGAGACTTAGTGTAAATATATACATTAATTAATTAAGCCCTTGGATCTCGCATACACGTTTTACAACCTATTGGGTAAGAGTAGCGCTTTCATTTACGTTTACAACCAGTACGTGCTTCTACAGTGAAGCCCACATTTTGTAAACATGCCCTATTGGAGATATTTATGGCTGCTAATGTCAGCTACAGCCTTTACTGGATGAACATATATTGTCGCAAAATCCTACAGCCCAGAGAGACACCTGTGATCAAATATGCTTCATCATTTGTTGCTTAGTTGTGTAACCTAGCAGCACTCTACCACCACCTTATCGTAAGCCACCTGAAAATTATAGGTGGTGTGACCATTATGTTCAGTCCAGTTAAATTTCAAGAGTGTACAGTCAACCAACGATACGAGCATCTTCTCGGTAATGCCATTCATTAAATACTGAAAGACGAAAATGCACCTGCAATTAATAAACAAAATAGAAGGAGGAGCCCTATCTTGGAATCCTCCGGTTCTATCTCAAGGTACTCAGGTCTTACCGACAGGTAAGCAGAATCTATCTCCACTCAAGAGGAGAACAAAACAAGCCTTCTTTGTAATAATCTGGGGCTCAGATAAAGCATTGGTGTGGAAGCATCAATCGTGAAATTGAACGCAGATGACACCGCATTTTCTTACGTATCTTGGCTGAACACAGTGCACGAGCCATGCGAATATTGTACAGCAGAGTAAACAGAGCAAAGATGGAGGAAACCACTACGATCTATAGTGAGGCTGGTAATTATGTTTTCGAAAATGAGTGGTACCACAATGTGTTGTTTTTGTTGGTTCAGCAAATCGCGCTTCAATGTACAAGATTGTCGGTGTCAGAGTTGAAGAGGTTGGCTACCTGTCAAACAGCTCTTGCTTAGACGATACACAACAAAATACAGTAAATAAGGTACAACCTTTATTTATGCTAAATCTTCCCTACCATAATAAAATACAGTATTGGAGGCCATCCAGCATAAAAAATTTGTGACCCGGGAAGCATTCGCTAAGCATTCGCTAAGCAAAAATAATCCATCTGAGTAACAGCAGCATACGACTTGTTAGGAAGCGCTGCGGATGAAGTTAAAGTTTTCTCTGAATCAAATCTAGAAGGCTTCAGAAATTTTAGAAAACTCTTTCCTTGCTGTGAGAAAGATAAGAGCTAGCTTGATTCGTTAAAATCATGGGCTTAAATTGATTGTGTCAAATGAGCCGGATGCAATGATCCGTTAGGCACAGAAATTGCAACGATGGGTCCCGAAATCATAGAAGAGTCGTGCAGATATTGTATATAACATTGCGGTCTTTGAATTATCATTCGAATAAAGTTGAATAATAAGAAAAGAGTTACAAATTGCAGCCCTCTATAATCTGGCAAGTTGAAATTCATAAAGATTACAATGAAAAATTATATAGAAGTTTCGGGAGAAAAATGATAAAAACCACAAGTTCGGATGTGTAAAGTATGAAATTGCAATAATACGGAAAGTTGAGCTAGTTGGTACATGATTGCAAATTACGAGCGCTGCGACGGAGAACAACAACGAGAGAGTAAAGACAAGGACAGGCGCTGCTATCAACTGAAAGTTTATTCGAAGAACACAGATTAAATACTCGTAGACACACGTGCGTGAGCACAGTGACACGTGAGTGAGCTCACCATCTGTAAGCATCCAAGATTGTGAGATTTTATATCTGGATACCTAGGAAAAATCTGTGAAGCGCATGTGCCTTTGGTTGTCTTCTGCGAGTATTTATTCTGTGTTCTTCGAATAAACTTTCAGTTGATAGTAGCGCCTGTCCTTGTCTTTACTCTCTTGTTGTTGTTCTCCGTCGCAGCGCTCGTAATTTGCAGTAAAGTATGAAGTACCATCAGCTTCCATGATTTCTATCCTTTCTCAAAGCTGCAATGTCATACGAGCCTGCAGAGCTCGATCGGGATGCCGAAAGGAGAGTATGCTCAATGGTGGATAAAGGGAGGTCGTCAGGTTCCCCTCAACGGGACACAAAGTCATGTTTTGTTTGTAACCTAATACATATCATCAACAAAATCCCGCGCAAAAAATGCAAGATGAAGTTGAGCGGGATAGAAACTAATCAGAAGGAGCTCCAAGTATAGGGATCAAGCAGGCACAAAGAGGAACCAGAAGCACGCGCTCTGTCATCCATGTTCGGTGGCGGTGCAGACCTATACACCGATCTATATTTCCGCAATGGCCTGGTTCAGGCATATTTCGAGGGAGATTTCCGATTCCGGTATCCCGTCCACGTAAGGTAGTTCATTCGGAAAACATTGCCTTCAACGAGCTTCGTGAAGGGGTGGAGACGGGAGGAATAACGCCAAGGTACGCTGCGGCGGCATCGCTTCGGCTTTACTGTTGAAATGGAGAAAACGCTGGTCGAAGAGGAAAGAAGGAATTCGAAGCTTGTGCACGACATGCAGGAAGAAGGGAGCGAAGGACAGAAAAAAAAATGTTTTTTTTTTTTATACTACGAAGGGAACTGCATGATCCTTCTCCTGCTGAGGAGATTGGGAACGTGCGCGGAGAGGGACGACCTTAATCTGAACCACGTACTCAGATATCGGAAGACGGGTAGGACAGTAGAGAAGAAAAGCGGGGAGAGGGACCATATATTCTAGGGGATTTCGTAGGGAGTGAATGTGAGTATTATGCAAGCTGTCTTGCTTCGAGATTGATTTACTGCATGGACTTACTGCATCGAAGTATCCGCTGAAAAACAAAGGAGCAGATTTAAAGAAAAAAATGCAACGTACGAAAGATAAGATTTTGCAACATAGCAAAACATATCAAAAACGTTGAACAAACGTGAAAGCCATACGTATTTTCTAAAGATTACAGGTTTATATTAGAAAAGAACACTGGAATAAATATATCGGGGAAATGTGTATACGAGAACCTTCCTGAAAATAAGTGTTTGTATCAAGTACAATGCGCGCTTAAACCACCGGTACTAATCAGTTAATTGCCTCAAACCCTACATGTTGATTAATAAAGGTTTATCAATATATTGTAAACTCAATGCGAAATTATCAATGTCTATTGAAGTAGCGATTGTGCCTAACACGAGAGGAAAGCAACATTTTTGAGTAATTATGAGACGCAATACCAGTAAACTGTTGTCTTCATAGAAGGATAATGTGTGCAAATTTTCTTACCAGGGCCTATTTTTTACCTTTAGAATGAGATACTATTGTTACCGGGAAACGCGGGACCAAAGTGATGTGCTCACTGACAAAGACGACGACCGAGGAACGCAGGCACGACGAAGCGTTGAGAAAGAGGACGACGCTGACAGAGTGAATACTGCACGGCTACTGAATTCTTAGCGTCGAGTTCAGCCCATCGCAGTGCCGTTACACTAAGTACATCCCCGTAACAATATCTATAAAGTTTCATCAGTACAATGACTTCTGAGCAAAATAACCGTACACAAATTAACAAAGTTGTTCCTAGGTTTCTTTAAGCATCAATGGCAACACCGGATCATATGCGTTGAAAACGAAAAGCGCAGCAGGTTCAAGGAATTTTCGCATTGCTTTGAATGTATGCGATCGGCTTTTTCTTTGCTGCAATACAAGGCTGCAATGAGTTTCCGCTGGTTTCGGTTCCTGTGACAAGCAGCGATCTTTCGAATTGCTACAATTACGGACCCGAGTGTTTCTCAGTAGTCCCGCTACTGCATTATTTTCGGAACTTCCTAACTGCTGCCTGTATTTGAGCTGCGAGTATCAGAATGCCGGTTTTTCTTGGCAATTCCTGGTCCACTCACTTATACTACTAATGCAATATATTTGTTTGTTTGTTTTTTTAGTTTCATGTCTTTAAATTAAACTAACAAGCGTATGTTTTGTTAGATTTATGCGCGACCGTAAATTTTCTCAATTTCTCGTTTAACTGTTCACTACATGTTTGGTATTGCGATTCGCAGCATTTTATCTTCCGCCGTCACAGTCGGTGAAAACAGGCAGTGTCTTCCCCTTCACGTTTTGCTGGCAATTTAAAACCAATGCAGCCGCCAGCAGCGGAGGCCATGCGCCCCAGAAGTCGCGAAACCCGCCGAAACAAAGCACATAAAAAGTTGTAATAAATCAACAGGAAGCAGTCTACTGGCGGCAACTGCAAACTGGAAACCTCCCTAATTTACACATCTTAAGGAAAATGTTCTCGAATCAATCCAGGGCCATTTTTCCATGGTGCGGTGCTACACCCTCCCTATATCACATAACCTGGGAATGTGATAGAAACAAAGCCTTCCACACACTACAAAATCCGATAGCGGAACAGTGGGAGAGTATGCTCTCCAGCGGCAACCCAATCCTCCAAAGAGGACTGGTCATTCATGCCCAGTGAGCAGCAAAACTCAGTGGTGCCCAGGAATAGGGGCGCCAACCTTGTAAGACGGAGCCAAGATATCGATGAAAAGATGGAAGAACTCCGTCGGCAATAATATCTAAAGTAGAGCAATAAAGACTATTCTATTCTATTCTTATCGCAGGGAAAGCAGCAAAAACGGAACTGGCAGAGAACAATATTTATAGGGGACGCTGCATGATTTACCGTGAGCGTGCGGGTTCATCGAACGTACTAGGATTTCATGAATGAGGTGGTCCATACGTGCGTTTCATTTCGTTCATCTGTCTACCTAGCGTTTTTACACCATCCTTACCTGCCAGCAAGAGCTTTTCTCTGATCCATAATTACAGCGCAAACGACAAGACAGAGATGAAGGAGGGACACCACACAGCACTGTGTGGTGTCCCTCCTTCATATCTGTCCTGTCGTTTGCCTGTAGTTATGGATCATGGAAAACACCAACTCGCCCAACAAATGCTTTTGTCGAGCTTTTCTCTGTCGTTAACGAGTGTATCACTGGTGCCAGAAGGTCAGTAAATGCTGGACATGCGATTACCTCCATCCATAATAATTGATGACTAACCGGAGCGAATGAACACGAAACAGAGCAAGCCACAAACCAAACCAGTGCACAATATTACTTCCATTTGCAGGTATAGCGCAATCACTATATAAAGCCGTTTGTAAACATCTTTCTTACATTGAAGTTTCACACTGCAAGGCCTAGCCTCCTGCATTTGTTCTGGCCTGCGGCGATTTATAATTGAGCGCCGAGTGGTAGCAGTGTCTCTTGGACGCATGTAATGGTAAGCTATAGGCTTGATTAATTCCTTCCTAGAGCGCATGCGCTGCTTTCTGTTTCTTGCAATACACACATTTTAAGGCTGCTTTCCCAAGGGTCAGTCAGCCGCACACGTTAGGTCTTTTCATGATTCTTTGAAATGGCCCCACCGAGGCTATCGCATGAGCTTATTACCACGCCGCACACCTGGACAGAGAAGCACATTCCACGAGGTTGTTCAATTAATTTCTCCGCGTTCAACAAAACTCAACGAACCGAAAAACCAGGCTCGAAGAAAAAAGCATGGCGATCCCCATGTTTTGATGGGTCTTTTTATTAAGGTTGCTTTTTTTCTTAAAGCACCTGATGCGCGCAAGTATGATTTCATGTATTTTAATTTTCGATGAACATTCTCCAATGGGCGAATAGTGAGCCTGCAAATGAGCCACTAAATAAGCAAGTGGCCTAGCCATCAGAGAAGCGAGTAATATAACACTTGAACCAATGTGTGGACATTTGTCAGCCGCTGTTCTTTTTCCGGCACCCCTCGGTGAATTGTATTCTGGCGGCTTTAACAAGCCGACATGGCTTTCTAGGAATTCATAAATAAAGGAGCCAGTGCAACGCAAAAAAGGGGGGGGGGGATAAGTAACAAAAAAAGGGGCACCAAGTAAATAAAATGTTTAGGCGGTCAGTATCCAAGAATATTCGATGGAGAGCCACGTGACATCACCCATCACGTTCCCAGCCAGAGCGATCTGAAGCGCGCAGCAGTGGTATTTTGCCGCCGTGAAGAGCCAGCGTGGGCGCACTCACGTGTCAGCACATACCTGGATGCGCGAGCCAGCGGAGATCTTGCGTGCCAGCAATATTAACCCCGGCAGCCGCCAAGCTTGTTTCTCCAGCCAACAACCTTCCACCGGTGCCGCTTGAAGCTGTTCTGCGCTGCATGCACACACGGGTGACATTTCTGTTCTCGTATTTTTCAGTCATCATTGTTCTTTTTTCTTTAGACTGAATTTTCTGCGCATAAAATGAATTTTCCTTCTCTACAGAAAGCTTACGCAATTTAAACGCGACAACTTGAAGCGCGATATTTCAGCAAAATGAAAGCTGCCTTTTTTCTAATCATTCGCTTCTTTCTTTTCCGTTGTTTCAAAAATTACTACCATCGGTGTCGACAACAAAACACTCTCCGCTTCCCCAAACTTTGGGAGCACGCTTTTCTCTTTTGCTTTAAACCTAGAAAGCGCATAAAGAACACACGGACAACAGCAAGAGACAGACACACGAGCGCTTGCTGTTGTCTCTTGCTGTTGTCCGTGTGTTCTTTATGCGCTTTCCAGGTTTAACAAGTCTAACCAACTCGCCCAAACGCTGCCATTACTGAACTCTTTTGCTTGTCCAGCGTCTTCATACTATGCTGCTGACGTGTTGCTGCAGCACCTACAACGTCGTGCTAAAGGCCAGATGTTCAGAACGGGAACGACAACGCGTGTTTCATACAAGCAAGTCGTTACCCCGTAATAAGCAGCTCTTCCCTGATTTGAGTCATGAGGGTTCAGGCCGTTGGCATTATGAAAAATAAAAACAAAGTTCCAACTGTATTTCAGTCACACAACACATTTCTTATTTACATGTTGGCGGAGCGGCAGTTGTCGTTAAGAGATGTGCCACTAAGCAGGAAATTCTCGCACATGCAGCACACACAACGCTTGACGTAACTGGGTACGAACAGGCTTATCTGAAGTTAAACGATAAAACGGCGCATGCCATCAACGGAACGATCTGGTTCTACTTATGTTAGGCGACCGATGGGACCCGCGAGCCTTTTCTGCTGCTCTATTAAGGTGGTTTCTTGCGTAATGGTAACGAGAGTAACAACAAAAGGTGTCTTGGAAATGGGGTACAATTTACAAAGTGAGCTGTTGCTGGGAGCATTAAACGTAACATGCGGCATGCTGCTGGGGTAACTATGGCGAGCTGATCACATTGACGTCGATAACAGGAAAATTGCTAAATAATTAACCGGGGTAGACACTGTGAATGTCAAAACGTAAAGCAAAAAGGCGAGAGTATCATAGGCATTTAAAAAGGTTACAATCCTTGTCTTTATCCTGTCATAAGCGAAATACCCCAAGAAACGATGTGTACGTGTCCTTTACCCACAGCTTAAGCGGGCACAGTTCAGCTCCAAAGCTATGCATTTGGATAAATAATCCAAGCGGCATTTCCTCGCTCGAGTACGCCTTCGTGAGAGGATCATAATCTGCAATCTCTCTGACTCAAGCGCCAACATTTTGCAGAAAAACGATCTGGCACCCGAGTTCGGATCCCCTCCACTTCAAGTCTGACAAGGCACAGGGACATCTTTCCTTCTTTACTGCTCCCACCATGAAAGCTTGGCAGACGTTGCGGGTAGGAATATCGTGGAAACGCGAGAAAGAAAAGTAAGGAAAGAAGGTAAGGGGAGTTAGGGACCAGAAATCAATCGGTCTAGAATTTTTTGCGGCAGCGTGCGCCTTAGTATACAGTATACAGGACCCAGTGGAGCTTAAATACAAATTGCATCATAAGGGAACACCCGCCGGCGACAAGGCAAGGCACCGTACGCAATACCAACGAGCGGCGAAAAGGAAATTTGGAAGAACCTTTGAACCCGCCTGGAAAGGAAGGAAGAGCACGATAACGTGAATTCCTCGCCACTCACCGTGCCTAGAAATGCGAGCAGAACGTGCCGTCGCGGCTACAGGGCACGGAGTTAAAGCAGCCTAACAGAGAAAAACATAAAAAGACTAGAAGCGCCATTCCGGAAGCTCGAGGTAATGACAGCTCAGTTCGAAGACAAAAAAGTGGGCTAAGTGCAAGGTTCTTTATGCATCCTCCTTCCTGTGCGTATTTATTTGCTCCGTCAGTGAAGTCAGCGTAAAGCAAACCTGACGCGTGATCCGAATTACATTTACGGTGATTGCAGTTTGATGAGTAAAGTAAAAATTAGTGGAAGGAAGCTAAAGTAAACGAAGGCAAAGAAAGGCTTGTACTCCATGAGAGAACATCATTTGTGTTCCATTTTGCTCTTAATTTTCTAGAAAACCTTGCAATCGTTCTGAACATTGATGACGACCTATTGAATAACTCCAGCGGCAGCGCCCTGGCAACCATGTGCCAAAGGGAAAAACCGTTCATGAATGTAACCAATTGTCAGTCAATAAAAAAAAAAACAGAAGAAATGAAAAGGGGAGGGTGAAAGGATAGGGGTGGTGTTTACTTCGGAACTGCAACCGAAATAATCTGTTTCGTTTGAGAATTTCCAGGTTTCTTTGAATTTGCGAAACCTGAAAACCGCTTTTGACTTTCGCCTGTTCTTTGTGAATTCACGTTTGTTCATCAAGACACGAATTTACGCCGAGGTGAAATTCAGTTACGATTTCAAAAATGGACGAAGCGCTAGCAAGACATTCGTAAGAAAGGGGACACGGGCTAACGCCTACTGACAACTGAATATCGTCAGTGACTATGTTCAGTTGTCAGTAAACAAAGGGGACACGGGCAAACGTTTACCGACAACTGAATATCACCCGTGACTATGTCAGTAAGCTCTTGTCCGTGGCCCCTTTCTTGTGAATGTCTTGTCCATTTTTGAAATGTTGCACCAACTAGCCCAGCAAAAAAATTTTGAAAATTCAGTTATACTCGGCGCTGGTTTCAAAAAGGTACCAAACAGTTTACTGTTGACATCTACTGTTTCTGCCTTGGTGTTCTACCATATGGCATTGCATTGTCGGAACTGAAAAAATGATTAAGGTTGGCAAGCGGCACACTCTTCGGGAACCACGGTTCGAAATCTCAGGAATGCTGATAACCAGGTTGTTATCAGTAGAAGCCTATTAGTAGCCAATTTTATTACAAAATTATTTCTTACCTCATCAGTGGTGGCCTCTGGCGGGAGAAATAAATAAAGTGAACTATATCCACGCCAAGACTCAAACCACCACCCTTTAATGTCCCAACCGAGCACGCTAACCACTACTCAACGCCGACGTTTTTTTTTTATTGCGTGGAGGCATGCCAAGCCTGACACGCTTCAATCCTGACTTAATCAGATGAGATACGGCAACCCGTCGTACACAGTCACGCGAACATCCAGCTTTTTAACAACACATAAGAATTGCGGAAGACATACATGCACCGACTAAGGCAGCAAGGCAGGGGGTCGATTCTGAGCAAGATGCACGCTTCGAATCAGAGCACACTGTTCTCTAAACAGTGTACGTCACGTGGCTATCCATAAAGATAAACAGTCCCATGAGCGCAAAACTATCAAATGCGTTACAGCCTTCCATTAAATCAAAAGAGCTCGACTGCTGCAGTCGTTCGAATAAAAGAATTAGCTCCGGTTGTAAAGATTAGAATGACCTTAAATTTTTGTACCGTCGTGTACATCAAGAAAGATCGATTTATTTAGCACCAACCTCACTATGACTACTTGATCGCCCGCCAAGGTTCCCCGAATGTCGCCCTCCATCACTGTTTTGAGGACCAAAGGCCGTCTACGCGAAACTCTCGCACATATTAGGACTACTGGTTTTAAGTGTCGACACACACATAATCTCCAGTTGGAGGATATAAAGCACGCTGATAGTATAGTAGTTAATGCAGCGGTGGGGCAGGGGGTCGGATGGGGCTCGGTCACATGGCTTTGGGGAATCATAGTGGACCAGGTAAGAGTGGTGTATGAGTAGTCACGTGGTGTATGAGTGGTCACGTGGTAGCTAAGAAACTATTTGCATTGATGTAGCTTTGATCACGTGACTATGGCGCCATAATAAATCTGACAGCGGCAGAGAAACGGATGGGAAACCGGCTAATATAAGTAGTAAGAACTAACACACTTAAAAACCCTGTCTTTTAAGACGTAACATCAATGTCTTTTTTTGAGAAGAATGTCTAAAAAGCACGACATCATGGCAATATCTAGACCAAGGATCTAGTTTCTGGCTGCTGCCATAGGTGACAGTCCACTAGCCATGGCACAAAAGCTGACTTCTTTTGTAGGAAGCCACGTTTTGACAGGTAAGCTTGACGTGTGAAGTTTAAACAGAACGTTTTTGCGGTTGATTCAATATAACCTGCATCATTACACTTGTGTAGAAATCAGTTGTAATGCTCTCAATACATCAGTACAGGAAATAACGTCTCGATCAGAGATTTTGGTATAGGCCTCCTAATAGACTCTATGCGCATTCCAAGTAATAGCGTAGTGCCGAAATGAAATGTACATGTAACCTAAAAAAAAAAAACGAAAGTACCCTAACTCGTATTACCAGTGGGCGCGTAGAGAATAGGCAGATTGACAATTAATCGTCTGGTAAATAAAAATAGCAAGAAGGGATGGCGTGCTGTTTTAAAAAGTACAAAAACATTTAAAAAAGCTGATTAACAAACAAGTTTTGATGAGCAGCTCCACCAGCCTCTTAAAGGGGAAGCGTATTGTTACGACCTCCGGGCTTCCACTGAGAGCGCCACACAAAAGTTTCAAAGTTTTATGCATTCCCTTTTGATTTTACATTTAGCAATGCAACCACTGCATAACAGAGATATGCTTTAAAATCAGAAGACATTGTGCTCCAACAAACAGGCAGCTCCCTACTTACCCATGTCTGAGCTTGTCCCTTACTCACGAGATCCGAGAATCCTAGTGAGGCCAACGTTTGCAACAGTGATGCGACGGAACCCCCAAATGCTGTGTCTGTTGTTGTTGTTGTGGCTGTAGGAACAAGGAAAAGAAAATGCACGGGCCTGCTATTGGCTCTGTAGCTGAGCCACCTTATTGGTTGATTTATAGGAAGGGAAAGGTGCGGTAACTGTCTCACTTATTTTCCGTGGACACCTCAACCGCGCCGTAAGGGAAGGAAGGGAGGTGGAGTGAAAGTGGAAAAAGTGAAAGAGGAGCCATAGTGGAGGGCTACGGGTAATTTCGACCCCCCTCCCCGGGGGTCTTTAACGTGCGCTGACATCGCACAACACACGGACGCCTCTTCATTTCACCTCCATCGAAACGCAGCCGCCGAGGTCGGGTTCGAACCCGGGCACGGTGGAAGTCTATTCTTTCACCGTGAATCCGGGTACTCCAGCACAGTAGTCGGGCGTCTTACCACTGCACCACCCCGTCGGGGCAGCTGAGCCACCTCCGCCGCCTCGTGCGGACAGAAGAGAGAAAGTAGAGGAGAAACCAAGAGGGAGAGAAAGAGCGCGCCGCAACAGCCGTCGTCCACCACCTAAGCGGTGGCGGGTGCAATGACGGCCTACAACAGATAAATATTCGGTGGCTGGCCAGTTCCCTCCGCGAGCGGTATTCGCTGTGTCTAAAGAATTCCATATGATGCCGCCAAAAAAAAACAACAATTTTGTACCTCAGTTTTCTAGCCAGAACGCGTTTTATTTATCAAGGTTAGCACGCGCACTCCAACTGTCACCAAATTGCTCTAATAGACGCAAAACCTCACTCACACTCTTTATCTCAACAGAAAAGAGCAATGTTGTCCGTATAAGCCAAAATCTTGACTTAAAATAGGGCAGTAAGACGCCATGAATCGCGGTGTCTTGATAATACTGCGCCATAGGGGCTCATGGTTTGAAGCGAATAACAAAGGCGATAGCAGACAGCCCTGCTGAACAGATGATTTAAGCGGAATAGGTTTCGTAAACGTTTGATTAACAGTCAGTCTTGTAGTGACCGCTCTATCACATAGTTTCATGCCTTTAATACAGACATCACCAATGTTTGCACTCTCCAATACAGCAAACAAAAAATCATGATGGACATTAAAAGCTTTTACCAATCAGTATGAATCAGGGCCATATGAATTACTTTATCTTACACTGTCTCTAACAAGGAACCTGGGACAGGGATATCGGTTTCGATACTACGGTCTTTGATGCCATACACATGGTGTGGGCCTAATAGATCTAATGCCGCAAGCAGCAGGCGAGACGCAAGAGCCTTTTCAAATATCTTAAATCCACGCTGGATAAGGATGTCGCAATATACTTTCGACAATTTTCTACCGAACTCGTCCGTGCGTCTGACCCAGGCGTCCGTGCGGCGCCTTACATTGGCGCTTCCGCCCACGCCGCACCCTATAGCATGCAGAAGCAGACGCAGTATAGCAGGTATCAGCGGCGATTCAAATTGGTTTACAGGAAGAAAAAGGTGTACCTGTTGCAGTTCTCCGCAGACACCTGAACCGAGCAGTAAGGAAAAAGAATGGTAGGACGAAAAAAGAAAAAGGTGTCGTAGTGGAGGGCTACAGACAACTGCTTTATAAAGGCTTTCCCCTGAATAGACTTAAGACGTCGAAAGTGCCGCCAAGAATTGTTTTCGTTCTGTGATGCTGAAAGCCAATGATTGGCGACTAAACGAATCCTGGTACTTTTTTTTATATTATGTCAGATCGTTTGTTCCGTGTGAACGCGAGATATTCTAATGGCGCTCCAAATTCTCAGGTGAATCTGGTGTGCATCGCCTCTTGTACACTCGTATCCGCCTAGGCCTCAGAACCGCCTTTCCCTGCTCTCAATTTGTAACAAAGTTCTAATGTTCTTCAATAAACGCTTGTATCATTATCATTTGGTCCGCCATTTCTTAGAGCACTTGAATGAAAATTTACTAAAACGATGTGCCACTAATTGAACGAGTGGTAACAGAACAAAGAGAATTTATTTGTACATACATAAATACATTCAAAAACCCATATTACTCAAAGATGAAAGCACTATACAAAATACTGAAGGTTCCAAAACATGAACTCAACAAATACATGTTTCGCCAAAGAGGGGAAAACAGTAGAAAGATTGGTTGGTTGTTTCGTGGGGTTTAACGTCCCAAAGCTACTCAGGCTATGAGAGGCGCGTAGGACTCCGGAAATTTTGACCACCTGGGGTTCTGTAACTTGCACAGAAAGGGGGGGGGGGGGGGGTTCCAATGAGTACAACAGGCATCTCAAGTCTGCTCCCTCGTACAGCATAGAAGCGCGTGTGCCAACGCCGCATAAACCGCGCCTCGCCGTCCGTTTCTAACTGACCAAAGAGATACTTCCAGATGACGAGGCGCATTACTCTGCAAGGCTGCGTACATTACACGGGTGGGAGTGCGGCGCGCCTCAGCGAGGCACCTGCGACGCCACAACACAAACAGAACCACTGTGAACACAAGATGTTCGAAAGGGTTGCGTCGGCGCCTGACACCGGGGTTCATCCGGACGTTAAACATGCTATATGCGAGCCGCCACATTGTTCTCGCAGCTACACATTCGAAAAAGAGCATGCGAGAGGCTCTCGGCAGCACCGCAGTTGGCCTACTGGTCATTGGGTACAATACCCCTCTGACAAGGCGCTGTCTCGTGGGGACGAAGCCCCAGTGCCTAAGCCAGTCAAAATCTCGCCCTTCGTTTGGCAGCTGACAAGCTGCCCACGCTCGCCATTTGGAGACAGCGGTCAATTGTTGCTCATCAGCTGAAAGCCTGCGAATGGCAACTAGTTCACTGATGCGTATGACTGGTCGGTCGCCACCATGAATCTCTGACAGGCCGGCATCGAAAGTCGACTTTGTTTAGAAAAAGTTTTATTAGATATTAGACATTCACATGAGCGGTGACAAATGACCAAAACAGTAAGTGCACATGATTGACAACAAAGGAAAGTGAACATAAAATAAATCCTAACGACCAATACATCACAAATCAGTATTTACATAGAGAATAACATTTGGCAGTTCGTGATGATGATATATACAATTTTAAATGGCAATGCACATGAAGGCATTGACAGAGTAGAATAATTTGCAAAAAAAATAGATATAAACATATAGAGCAATTGCATGCAAAGTATGTATTGCACATGTGTGTTACCAGTGAGTTTACATAAATAATTACATTATATTACAGGTATCAATGTGGGTTAAAAACCATTCGGACACGTGCATCCGACACAGAAACAAAAGGGCAAGACCATTGGCGAAGGAACCCTTGCTCCCCAAGGTAGAAAAGTTCCTCAGCCAGAAAGCTTACGATCTCCTTTCGTTGACTCGCCAGGATAGGGAAAATCGCACGTCGGTGCCGGCTCGATGTGACAACCTCACAACGATTGCGCCATAATGCGAGAGCGCCAGCTACAATCAACAATTGTGCAAAGCGACCATGAAGACATCTACCATATATCTAAAATCGGTTAATACCTAGACTTATGAAGCTGGCATGAACTGCCCTAAAAAAAATACGAGCAACGACGCATTGCCGGGCCATGTGAAGATTGGATTCTTGAAGTGGGCAGTTGGGGCACTTCTCTGTCCGCACAATGCCCTATCGTTGCAGCCGATCTCGTGTAGGCGAAAACCCCGACATCAAAAGCCACATAAAGTCACGTAAATTCCCTGGCAGAAACGACGCTGTGAGTGGTAACCAACACATGGAATCCGCCCTTCGCCTATGTTTTGCAGGCACCAGCGGAAGTAAACGTTCCCATTGACTCGACTACTCTGTTCGCCGAGATGTCTAAGTCAGGGCTCACATGGCGGGCATGGCGACGAAATGCCACCATACACGAATAAAAAGCAGGCATACGGAAAGCCTGAGGTCCCCTGTTGAGTGGTAGGTCAGGGACAAGCTCCCTCACACTTGTGCCTAAGAAATAAAAGGCAAGCACCCATGCTGGGTACTCATCACCCTGCAGCAAACGAAGAAGGCAACGTAGAGCCAGCAACCGACAGCAGACTGACAAAGAAGGGAAGGCAAACCCACCCTTCAAACGTGACTGGCCGAGTGCCCCACGGCATACTAGTTCCGTGCGACCTGCTCAAAACAATGAACTTGCAAGAGACTGCATAGAACGCAAAATTATGAGAGGTGGATGCGTTACATGTACGAGGTGCCATATTCGCCGCGCAGAAAACAGTGTGTACAAGGTAGCGCTTCTCCAACATGGGTAGTTCAAAGGCACTGGCTGTAGTCACCTTGCTGTGCACCTCGTTTCAAGACTGTAGTACACACCGAAGCTGCTATTCCACGTGCCTCATAATCAATGCCAAGTATGCAGGTGGTGTCTCTGTGAGTAATTTGTAGGGCACCTTGCGCGCTTCTGTCCTGTCAATTAAAAGATATTTACTTTTTTCAAAATTGAAACCAGCCCCAGACACTTTGCCGTATCTGTCAAAAAGATGAAGGCAGCGCAGCAGACTCCCTTCATCACGCTACAATGTAATATCACAGATACAGCGTAATATCATTCGCGTAAGCAATTACACGCAGCGTCTGACAGCCTGGAAGAGGGAGGCCACGGACACTGGTCTTTAATTATTGCCCTAAAATAAGGCTTTAAGATGAGAGCAAACAAAAGAGGCGAGTGGGGTCAACAATTTCGGACACCGCGGGTCAAAGGGAAAGCGGCACGTTCCCACCTATCCAGCGCCAGTGTGCTTGAATGCCATCATACATGGTTTTAATTAAACATATGAAATTTTGCAGAAACTGAAAAGCATCCAATACACCAAATATATGAAATGAAACAGAGCACACCTGATGACAACCAATAAGGGAGACCATCACACCCCTCAAGCGCCGAACCACAATGTTTGCGAGAGCCTTGTAGTCTACGTTTAGAAGGGTAATCGGCCTTCACTCTTCTGGACGAGATGACCCAGAATCACGTTTTGGGATCAAAATATTCGCCCTCTTCCAAAACAGGTCGGAAAAGCTAAGTGCTCAAAGCACTGTCCAAAGACATTGGTCAGTGCTGGACCGACAATGTCTCATAAATAAAAATAAAATTCCACAGGGAGCCCTTCTGGCCCAGGCGCTGACCCGATTTTCATTGACTCTAAAGCTGTCTTTGCCTCTTCTAAGAGGGAAGTGCACAAAGCACATCATGCATCTCCGCGCTGACCAGCGCTGCAACCCAGCTTACATTGGATGCATCTCTACAGCTTTTACATCAATCGTAGCATCTGAACACGCCATGCCTTTGAAGTGCGTCAAGAAACGCATACAATCCCTAGTTTGATGGGACGCAGAGTGGCGCGCTCCGCTCAACGCTGAGCGATGGATGTAAGTTCTCCGAAGAAATCGAAGCACCTCAGAATGTGAAGATGGATTACGTCTTCCACGACAGGCCGCCGCCGCAAGGGACGAGGCTCCAATAAGGCACCGATACCGGCTATGCAACTCGATGTACCTGGTGCCTATCAGAGGGGTATGCCAACCCGCTTTGTGTGCGATGTGAATCTTCGCAGCCATGTCTACCAGCTCCTGGGTTGTTGTTGTGGCTGTAGGAAGAAGGAAAAGAAAATACACGGGCCTGCTACTGGCTCTGTAGCTGAGCCACCTCCGCTGCCTCGTGCAGACAGAAGAGAAAATATAGAGAAGAAAAAAGAAGAGGGAAAGAAAGACGCGCGCCGCAACAACAGCCGTCGTCCAGCACCAGCGGTGGCGTGTGCAATGACGGCCTAGAACAGATAAAAAAACATTCGACGACCATTCATATTTCAGATCACAGGCCAGTTAAGCTCAGCGTTTCCTTTCCTAACGCTGGCTCATTTCGTCCGTGGCGTTTTGATGTGCGCGTACTACACGATTCGCGTTCGCGTGAGAGCTTGTCGCGAGCATTATGCGTCTCACTTTCTGACAATGCTGAAAATGAATGGGACACGCTCAAATCAATTTGGCGCATACACAGTTCGGTAGAGGGTCGTGCACTACGTCGTTGCGTGACCCAGGAGCTGGGGGTGATGATCGCGTAAAAGGGATCTGTTTAGCACCACAATTCCTACGCCAGTCGAGCGCGAAGTGGCGAACGAAAAAACTCACTCCAAATGAAAATCATGCTGCGAGATTGGGAAGAAAAATGCGTTTGTCTGCAAGGATACAGTTGTTGTTGTGGCTGTAGGAAGAAGGAAAAGAAAATGCACGGGCCTGCTACTGGCTCTGTAGCTGAGCCACCTCCGCTGCCTCGTGCAGACAGAAGAGAAAATAAGACGAAAGAAAAGAAAGAGGAAAAGAAGGAAGTGCGCCTTGCGGCGGGGGCTAGCCAGCCACCGAATTCTTAATGTGTTGTAGGCCGTCATTGCACCCGCCACCGCTTTGGTGGTGGACGACGGCTGTTGTTGCGGCGCGCGTCTTTCCGCCTTTAATCCAAACCACCTGCTACTCTTCAACTCTTTAAACACGTTCTCTCTTCGCACAGGGGCTGTAGACAAACAGAGTCCTCACTTCACTTCGCGCTCCTATCTGAATAAAATCAACTTCGTGATTATGACCACCAAAAAACCCTCATACGGTGCTACCCTCGCAGTGCAACATGCGACCACTTAGGTGGGATTTTTATTCACGCACTTCACCTATGCAATCATGCAGAAGAACGCAGGGTTAATTTTCATATTCAAATCTATATTCCGCGTTCACCTAAAAATTTCTCTGCTGTTTCCCTACTCGTACAAACTGCCTGATATACTTTTCTACTTTGTTATCCGTGTTTTGTGCTGCCTTCACCACCAGTTTGCAAATAAATGTTGTGTAAATAAAAAACATAATGCCTTTAACTACCGAACAATCTAAATGGTACAGCGGTGGCGTAGAGGTGCAACATCTGCTTAGCATGCCAGAACATGGCGGCTCGAATTCGGTGCTTCATCGATTTGCTTGTCGAGGGAAATTGCATAACCAGGTTTGAGGTACGATCTGATTCTGATAAACACCTCAGACCTTCAGAGTCCCCAAAAGGCGTTTCGGCCACTTCTTTCGTGCCCCGCCGGGGTGGCGCAGTGGTAAGACGCCCGACTACTGTGTCGGAGTTCCCGGGTTCGAACCCGACCGCCGCGGCTGCGTTTCGATGGAGGCAAAACGCAGTGGCGTTCGTGTGCTCTGCGATGTCAGCGCACGTTAAAGATCCCCAGGTGGTAGAAATTACTCCGAAGCCCTCCACTACGGCTCCTCTTTCTCTCTTTCCACCTTCATTCCCACCTTCCTCCCTTCCCTTACGGCGCGGGTCGGGTGTCCACAGAGAAAGTGTGACAGTTACTGCGCCTTTCCCTTCCTGTGAACCAATTATTATTATTTATTCTTTCGTGTCGACTCAAATAAGCCGGGCTTGCTTCCGGCAACGCACCCCTTTACCAGAACAAGATCTGGCCACCCTGGTGGAGCAATTGTTCACAACCTCCTATGAATTCATTCATAAAACAGAGGGGAGGACAGTCGCTGGTCTTGGCCATACGGGACTGGGACTGGCAGGTCCCCACTGTTTGATGTGGGGGTTAGCCTGCGACTGGAGGTTTTGCCGGTTGTGGGCCGTCATTGCACCCGCTACTGCTTCAGTGGCGGACGGCTGTTGCAACGCGTATCTTTGTCTTTCCTCATTTCTTTCTTCCTTTCTTCTCTATCTGCTCCGCTGTCCGCACGAGGCAGCGGAGATGGCTCAGCCACAGAGCCACTAGCAGGCCCGTGCATTTTCTTTTCCTTCTCCTTACAGGCCCACAACAACAAAAACAAACCTCAGTCTCCAGCGGCTGTGGAGGAGGAGGAGGAAAAACTTTATTTAACCCTATATTATTTGGCGGTTTTTGGACGTCTTCAGAGATGTCTGCTTGTTCAATCCACAGGAGTCTTCTCCGTCAACTTCGTCCACTTTTTCACAATGGTCGGTTGCCCTCAGTCCAGGGCTCCCTCTGGCTGCTGCCGCCCGTTGGGCTCGCTGTACCAGACCTTGCTAGTCTTCGCAGCGGTCGCTGGACAGCAGAGTCTCCCATTGCTCTGCACTCAGATTTCGAATTTTGGGGACCACATCTATGTTTTGACATGCCCATGTGATGTGATATAGTGTTGGTTTTTCATCGAACCACGGACATCTCTCAGCATATATGGTAGGGTGCATTTTGTTTAGTATGTGTAGGTTTGGGTATGAACCCGTCTATAATTGTCTGCGGCTGTGGAAAAACTGACTACAGCAGTGATCAGATCTCTGGCGCTGCGGAGGCTGCTGTGAATTTGCTGCTCTGGACAGGCCGCCATTGGAATCTGACTCTGGCTAAGCTTAATGCGAGAATCCTAGCTAGTGCGCCTAGTTTAGCCGTGCTGATAGAGGAGCTAGAGGCTATAGAATGAGATATAATAGGGCTTAGTGAGGTTAGGAGGCCAAAACAGGCATATACTGTACTGAAGGGTGTGCATGAACTGTGATCGAGGTTTATAGAAGAAACGAGAACTAGTAGTCGGGCTCCTCGTCAATATGGTTACACCTGGTAATAAAGAATAATTACAACGTAATTCAGCTGTATAACCTGTGGGTTGTACAAGCATACGCTCCTACACGTCAATATAACCACGCAGTCGAAAATCTCTATGAACCACGCAGTCGAAAACCGAAAGAGGTAGAATCGGCAATGGGGAACGTAAAACAGTATACGGTACTGATGGGCGATTACAATGCCAATGCAGGAAGAAAGAAAGCTGGAGACCGGGCAGTGAGTAAGTATGGCATTGTGTCAATAAATAGAAGGGGAGAGACATTAGACAATAATTGAGCACGCTGAACACAATAACTTACGACTCATGAATATCTCCTTCAGCAAACGGAAGAACCGTAAATGGACGTGGAAAAGCCGTAATGCGGCGAATAAAAATGAAATTGACTTTATACTGTCTTCTAACCCTGGAATTGCGCAGGATGTAGAGGTAACCGGATAGGTGC
Source organism: Amblyomma maculatum (assembly GCF_055883805.1). Lineage (NCBI taxonomy): Eukaryota > Metazoa > Arthropoda > Arachnida > Ixodida > Ixodidae > Amblyomma > Amblyomma maculatum. The sequence continues at coordinate 90,415,073 of NC_139349.1, read as the reverse complement.
GAGGCTGTGACCGCAGGATTGTAAGGTCTCGAAATAATCTGGATTTGAAGAGAGAGCGAAACATCATTCAGCAAGACTTCATCGCTGAATTAGTCGTACGGGAAAAGGTAGAATTCAGATTCGCTGAAGAATATATAGTCAGTGCTAACCGAGGAAGAAGACCTTAGGCTAGAAGAAAGAAACAATTTCACAGATATGATTAGCGGGCGGTAGAAGTAGGCAGTAGGACCTGCTAGAGAGGACGGTAATAATCTAAGGAGAGAAGATGTTTCAATACGAAATGCAAATGATTAAGGTATCCAACCCAAAAGACAGGATAGAACTGACACAGGTATTAAAGAGATTCAATAAGCGCCATGTGGCCCACCTAAGGACGAAGAGCTTAGCCTAAAAGCAATGAACGATAATTTCAGTTATATCACTGACTGCAAGGAATATAACAAGAGGATAGTTGATCATTTTTGAAATATTTGTGGTAGCCTGAAAGCAGTGAAGAGGAAATTAGGCATAATCAAAATTCAGATGTATGCACAAAGGGGCAGTTCGGGCAACGTCATTACTAATTAGGACAAGAAAATCAATGTAGCCGAGGGGTTCTACACAGACCTCTACAGTAGCCGTAATAGTCAGGACAAACGTGAGATTGGTTGTAGATACGTTCTGCTAGTAACGAAGGACGAGGGCAAAAAAGCACTAGAAGCTATGAATTCCCTAGGGAAGAAGCAGCTGGGGAGGATCAGGTAACTGGGGGGGGTATCTTGCTAGGAAAGCTGGTCGCCCTGTATACGTAATGCCTGATGACCTCAAAGGTACCGAAATCATATAAGGACGCTAATATTACCTTATTTACAAGAAAGGGGAGGATACGGATTTCAAACATTACAGCCCAATCAGCGCACTATCCGTTACGTATAAAGTATTCACTAAGGTAAGGGCTAATATGATCAGGACAATTTCAGACTTAAATGAACCAAGGATAAGCAGGTTTTCAGAATGGGTATTCTACTATCGATTATATTCATCTATCAACCAGGTGATAAAAAGATTTTCGGAATATAATCAGCCCCTTTATACAGCATTCATTGACTGTGAGGAAGCATTTGACTGGGTCGAAACCTGAGCAGTCATGCAGGCATTGAGAGATCAAGGTGTCGGTGAGCCATTATGTGATAGTACTAAATAGATATCTACAGATATATTTAGGGACAGCAACTGTAGTTCTGCATTAGAAAGTGATAAAATTCAAGATCAAGAGAAGTCTTAGACAAGAAGACACGATCTCCTGAGTGCTATTTACAGCCTGCTCACAGGGCGTGATAAAAGACGTGGAATGGAAGGAGTTAGGAATTTGGCCAGATGAAGAATAACTCAGTACTTTGCAATTCGCTGATGACATTAAATTGTTAAACAACTCAGGGGACCAACTGCAACAAATGAATAATGATCTAGAAAGGATAAGCAGAAAGGCAGGCCTAAAGGTTATTATGCAGAAGACTATGGTGAGGTTGAACAGCCTGGGAAAGGAATAGCAGTTTAAAATTGGAAGCGAAGCACTGTAAGTGTAGACGAATATGCGTGCTTAGGAGAGGTGCCTACCATAGATGTCCATAAGAGGGCAAGTCCTGACCATGAAATAGAAATAAATATACGAAAAAGATTGGGACCCCAAAAGGTGAGCCCGTCTTATTTGCAATGTTCTCGTACACTTGGAATGTTCACCCCGGTAGGGACCGGCTATGTCCACGTAGTATACATGTTGATGACGACCATAATGCCGCTCCAGTGCTTCCGCACGCGCCTGACAACGGCCATTATGGTGAGAGTGTGGTATAGTTCGGGGAATGGGTCTGACTTTGAGGGCGCATCTTCAGAGTTCTGGCGCTCGTACCCGTTCCTCGAAGGTGACGGTGCATTGGATCTCTAGTCGATCAAGAGTTCAAGATAAGTGTGGACCATCCCAAGGTCCAACAAACGCTGGCGGGATGTGGCTATGGGATGGTCCAGAACCCCTTTGATGACTTCGCAGTGTAAGACCTCGAGTTGGTCCTCGTCTTGTTTGCGCATGTGTAGGTAGCGGGCTAGTAATATACTATGTGCAGCAATAATGCTCTGACGTATGAAATTCTGCATTGTAGATTCTGCCGTAATATTTCTTCTAGAATTCCATAGTGCATTCATTAAGCATGCGCCTCGGAGCCATGAAAAAGTCCGAAACCGTCCTACAACAGTACCAGCCGTTACCGTCCTTGACAATCTCATTCTAGGATGCAGCCGATTCTCCTCGACCTATTTTTGAACGTTTTCGAACTTTCTTGAAACCTCGGCGCTTACCTGCATGTTAACTATTACAACTGCCTCCCTCCCCCCTCCAAAATTTTTACTGTTCGCATGACGTGAGCAGGAACCAAAATGGTGTAAATGTGTACTTTCACGTTTTTAATGAAAAAATTAAGAGAAAACAATAAGAGACAGCCTTCGAGAATGTAATAAAAAATGAAGCTTAAAGTTAATATTGTGCATTGTCATGTGACAAGAGAAATTGGCTGCTTAAGATACAGCATTTTCAGAAGTATGCAATTGCTGCTTTAAAACAGTATGGTCAAAGTGGTGTATCTCCTATTAGCTTGTAGTAAAAACAGCATGTAATTTTTCAGCGTCCTTGGCATTGCCCAGACGATAGAACCATGCTGTGGAAATATACTTCTGCCGTTATGTTCTGGTGACGTGCGCAAAGAAAAACTGAGTTCTTCATAAGATGAACCAAAAACGAGGGGCATAGAGAAAGAAAACAAATACTGCAGATAACAAAAAAAGTAACAAAGAAAGCTCGGTGATCTTTGCTTTTTGCTTTTTCATTTACACTGCCTCTGGTAGTGCTCAGAAATGACAAGCCCGAAAACATAAAATTAGTTACTGTGTCATAAACACAACTGTATTTTGTTCAGGGACAGCAAGATCTCTCTTCTCTTTCTAGGACCGAAGCAGCCTTTCACAGAAATAACAATAAACCTGAAAAGATGGCAGTTAAATACTTTCGATGGGCAGCGCAGCGAGGGGGAATATATGAATGTGTATTTAAATGACTGGAATGGGGTACAGGACTGCAAAATATTTCTTCAAACACTGCCAGCAGTCACGGTGACGAAAGCGAGAGAGGTGAAGTTGACTCCATTGCCTGTAATTCTCAATAGCTATCTTAAGGACAACGGTAGCCCTGTCTCTATAGCCGCCTTTTTCGAAGCATTGAAGTGACGCAGAGGATAAAGTAGCAGTATTTAAGCTAAGTTCCAAGCTATATTGACGAGCGGTTCCTTAGTTTGAAAGGAAAGTAAAATATCCAAGATCCGGGATGAAAGGTTATCATCGCTATAATGTTGTGCTTAAGCTATGCACATCAGGCTATATCGTTGCGTAACTAAGAGCAACTGTTGGTAAGTTGCGCTATTCAAAAGATAACTTTAATGTCACACCCCGACACAGAACGGCGGTCGACCTTTGTGTTAGAGGAGCTGTAAAAATTACATAGGTGACATATTCCATGGTGGGAAACCACGTCCTCATCATATTCATATCACTTTTCTGCATTAAGATGGCAGCTATTGCGCGATAAAGCACAGCCTTTCTCAAAAGTGTCGAGTCCAGGGGTTCCGCTTGTGAGCCGTTCAGTGGTGCTGATTTAGGGAGATCCCTCCTATTGGAGAGGGTGAGACAAAAAAACATAGCTGGGGTTTAGCTTTTGTTAAACCCGGTAGGTTGCGCAAGCAAAGTCAACGTTGCTCTTTTTTGTTCTTTCTTCTCCTTCTCCTTCTTCTTCTCGTTCTTCTTCTTCTGCGGCGCGGCGTGGCTACCGACCGGATTTACGCGACGGGCTGAAACCTGGCGTAGTATTGCTTAAGCAATAAAAGGTTCGTACTATTAAGAGAGCTCGAAAACTGTCAATGAATTCGAAACCGCACGAAGTGGCTCTGGAGCAGCTCTGCCCTTTCACAAACACTGTACAGGCAAAAGCTACACGATATTTTACTTGTGGTTGCTATCTAACGATGATTTGCAGCTCGGTAATTAATCGCCTTGCCTTAAAGTGAACAGTCAAGGCTGGGAAGTTACGACATGCCTCAAGCGAGCATTTGTGGAGGAGAGGACACGTGGAGCCCATTTCGCAAGGCTTGTCAACGTTCCACGTGGACAATACCGAATTCTGGCTGCGGCACGTTGAGCGGTTTCGTATGCGGTTACTCGCGGTAAAAGTACATAGCCGGCGATACGTGGACACAGAAAGGCCAGGCAGGCTGACACAGAGTGATGGTCGATTAACGCAGTGAGGGACGCTTCATAAGCGACCAGTTATGATCTATTTATTGCGTCAGGAGCGATATCTCGACGTCTCTCGGTCCCATGACCCTGTTTGGGTGGCTTTCTCCACGTGCCACAAGATACGCGCCTTTAATGTATTCGGATTTATTACTCATACGACACGTGACTCAGACATAAGAAAAAAAAAATGAGTATTACAAAGATTTTTATACAACTGTTTCTTAGCAGCCCCTGTCTTCACAAATCTTCTTTTGTTTCTCCCTACATCTGTTCCTCTTACCCATAGTAACGCTCCATGTCCAGGTTATGTTTTTATATTCGTGAGTCCATTCTACGCTGCGTTAGAAAACCTAGGTTTGCAGGGCTACTGATTGGATGGATAATAAAAAAATTCAATAATTTTTGCAGCAGTGATATCACCAAAATATAGACAAACTCTTGCTCTTAACCATTGCTGCGCAGTATATACGTGCGGTCCAAACGCATCTTGGCTATGCCGAGTCAGTAGGATCAACGACCAAAGAGAACAAATAAAAGATTTGGCACTAGAGGTATCCACTTGTCCGGAGCTGGTATGCACACTCTAAACTCAAAAAGTCGCGAAGAGGTTCCGTGGTGCAGCCAGACAGAAAGTTTGTTCGTTTTAAGTGTCGGCTTGACGGGAACTAGGTGGGGAGAACCGACGCTCCGATAGCCGCGGAGATTGCACGCGGAGCAGGGGGAAAATTTTTGCACTGCAAGCACCGATTTGTGTGGACGTAAGTGGGAAAATGCGTGACTTTTAAGCTTGTTGGTGCGGGAACATAGCGAGATTATAGTGCAGAGCAACACAGGACACAAGAAGAAACGAACAACACAAGCGCTAACTTCCAACAAATTGTATTTCACACATGCAGCTCATTTACACGCCAAAGACAAGAGATCACTTGTGCTAACAGTATCTTTGCCTAAGAAACGAGAGTTCTTTTTCTCATAAAAAATAAAAAGGGTGCTAACACATGTCTTTCCGGAAGCATTCATCCTTTCTGCTTCAATTATTACTCGAGTGTTCATGTTAGTAATTCTTGCGACCACGTTCTTTAGTGCACATCGAGAATGTGAAAGCCATTTTTCAGCAAACTGCTGTGCTAGCAAGAAGTAGTAACATGAACACACGAGTAATTATTAAAGCAGAAAGGATAAATGTTTCCGGAAAGAGATGTGTTAGCACCCCTATTTTTTATATAATAAGGAACTCTCGTTTCTTAGGCAAAGATACTGTTAGCACAACTGATATCTTGTCTTTGGCGATAAATGGACCGCATGTGTGAAATAAAATTTCTTAGAAGTTAGCGCTCGTCTTGTTCGTTTCTTCTTGCTTTGCGTCTTGCTCTGCGCTACGATCTCGCTAAGTTGGCCGACGGTAAGTATAATTATGAGCCGGAAAGGCTATTTATTGCATGTTTTCATTTGCTCCGGACCTAAGTGACAGTCGTCATGTAGTCGTTGTTGCTCACGAGACTTTGATAGCTCCAAATGAGGCACCCAGGTTTGTGCATCATCCGTGCGATGTCACCACTGTTGCGCTAATAGGGCTTCAACATCTCATACTGCTGCTAATGCTACGCAGACCTTAGCGATGAAGAGGTCAACGCGACGGCGGTTTTTAAACATTTATGTATAATATAGTACCAATATTAAAATGCCTTAAGGGAGGAGAGTATAATGGGCTCAAACTCTGACGTGGCGATAAGCTGGGAGGACGTCGCTCCATGCCCCGTGTTTTCGCTGCTCTCAGTGCGACCGCGGTGGCGCAGTGCTTAGGGTGTTCTACTACTGAGCCTAAAGACGCAGCATCGACTTCTGGCTGTTGCAGCCACTTTTCGATGGAGGCGAAAAGCGAGGCACCCGTGTGCAGTGCGATGTAGGTTTACGTTGAAGACCCCAGATAGTTAAAATTTCTGGAGCCCTCTACTACAGTGTCGCCCGTCACCTTAGTTGTTGCTTTGGGATATTAAACCTGATAAACTAAACTATAGATCAAAACATCTCTCTTATTGACGCACAGGGTGCGGCTTTTTATAGCCTCGAAACCGTTGCGGCAACCAAATCGGGAAGAACCGCGGGTAAGCGTTTGAATTCGACGAGATCACGCGAGGCTTCACCGTGTGACGATAGTAGCAGATTAAGCATGATGGGAAGAAGGTCCACCGTTTCAGTTCGGACTCATGACGCCGGGCAGTCTTGGATGCGTTATCGGGTAAGTATTGACATGTCGAAAGCAGAAGCACGGCAAGCCTTGCTCTCTGCGGTTCGCATGCACGAAACTGGGTTCACGGCATGCCGGTGTAATCCGTGCGGCGGCACAACACCTGCGTCTTAGCGGGGCAGCAAAAAAATTCATCCATTGCAAGAGTCGACTCATTTACATGGAGCTATAGGTGGCCAAACCCCACGCTCGTACAACCGCGGAGAGAGCGCTTGGTGCGTCTGGAAAGTTTTCTGTGGTATGTCGTTGCAACTACTTTCTTTACGCTTATTACTAATAAATAATTTGTCTCAAATCCATCCCACATTTGCGTAAATCTCTTAAGTCCGACTAAGAGAGCGGAAGAAAGGAACGTATTTTTGCCTAATACTAATAACTTCTTACCATGTTAACAAGCAGCTCGCGACAGTCGGCATCTCTGCCGATTGCTTTGAGTTTTTTTCTTTGGCGTTACTGCATTTAAGATGTCAGCTTCCAGTCTCAATTACTATATGCAAAAGCGATTCTGGGACCTGAAATAGATTATGGTGCACGCTTTATCCTGTTAGCGTAGCGTCCGTGGTGCTAAATACCTGTGCTTGATTACTTCGGCTTTATCACAGCCGTGAAAGCGCGTGGTAGGAATGGGAATTGGTTTGCATATAGCCTCCAATAATAACGACATCGTAGCCAGAGGGGGTGTCTCTGTTGAGCTCGAAGCTGCATACGTCAAAGGTTAAGGCAAAGAAACAATCCGAAGCATGCAAAGCAGCAGATTATTAACAGTCTCTCAGGCGCTCTGCTTAAGTGGTCATTAGGAGGAGCCGCTGCATGGCTCTGCCGCGACCTGCCGCCCTGCCGCTGTCCCTACGTTTAGCTGGAGTGGAGCGCCTTGGTGGTCACTGTGTCACCGGTGGTTTGCCAGTTAGGTAATAAAATATCATATATGGGAAAAAACTGTTGAAAGGGAATTAAATTACATTACTAATTACTTTGCTTAAAATCCTAGAAATATATTCAGATCGCAATGATAATTACTGCTCCTACAAATACTTGAAATTACAGTAGATTTACGTCTGCTTAGTAATCAGATACCTTCAACTTGCTTTATATTTTTAATCCATGCAAAAACGATGTATATTTTGTAAGCAAATCAACTTTCTTGAGAGGCGACGTACCTATTCCTTGGACTTCCCACCCAATTAAGCCCCAAATAACTATTTTCTCTTTCTTCCTAAAGCTCGTGTAATCAGAAGAATGGAAATATAGCTGACATAATCTCTGCAATGGATGCCGAGATAGCCTTCAGCGGAGTTAAAAACATTGTTCTTGTGTTCTCTTAGGCGCTCGTTAAGGCATCTGCCTATCTGGCCAACGTATTTTTTGCCGCAAGATAATGGGATGGAGTAGATAACACCATCTTTGTCGTTTAGTGGGAGAGCAGCAATGGAAAGTTAAAGGGGAAAAGCGAGGCAAAGCTTGAACATGTTCGATGCGCAAGCACCCTGCACCTATCATATGCATTGCTCGACACCACGCACTTCCTGCGGTCAAGTACGTGATTTTAAATATGATCTAGTTTTTAAAAACAAAAGTTAAAGTTTAAAGTACTGAATCCTCATGAAGCACGCGTATTTCTATCCTTCTTCGCGCTCGTGGCGATCGCTACTTGCTACCAGGCAGAAATATAGGGAGTTCAGACATGACATTCTTGCTCGTCTAAATATCCAACAGTACGAGCATTCCCGATCTTTGGACAGGCATCATTAGAATGTACTTTATTTCGCTTTTTGTTTGTTTGTAATGTACAAAGGTAAATTGCGTATAGAGGTAGGAGAACCGCCAAAAGGTGGCCGCTATGACACGATGAAAGGAAAACTGAACGAGAATCGCACTTCCAAATGGCCTCCGCATGGTAATACGATCACACTTCTCCTTTCGTTTTCTTTGCAAGAGCTCTTGTGCAGGGAGTAGCCTGCAGTCACACAGCTGGACGGTGAGATATAAAACTAATAACGATGAAAACGAAAGAGCAGTGGTTTTGAAAAAGGAAGCACGAGAAAGGCGATGCCCGAACGATACTCAACAGAAAGGCGCGCATATAGATTGCATCAAAACACTCATCAAACTAAAGAAAAGTCAGTTAAAAAAAAATTCAAAAAAGGGATGAGGGAAGCAGCGCTCATGAATTCACATAGAGGGGTACGTATTTAAATACGAGGGGGCAATATGTCTTCTACCCGCCTCATGTACACGGAGAGCTTGGCTAGAACCAAACGCTTGGCTAGAACCAAACGAATACTAGAGACAAACACAACGAAACTCACAGAACTATATCGATCCACAGGAAAGCAAGGTCACTGCCAGACAGGGTCGAGGAAGAGAAGATCGAAAAGGGACCGCAGGCGGCACTAAGGTGAATTTCGGTGGTATAAGTCGTTACGCCGTACACCCGAAAGAGAAAGAACCGAAGTATCCGCCCCGAATTCTTGGAACAGTGCTCACTGAATCCGAAGGGCGCAACGAAGCTGCAGCTCGGAGATGCTACACGCGTGCCGTTTTCTTTCTCCACCTGCTCCTTTTTTACCTTCATTTTCCTTTCTCTTAGTAGAAACAAGACCTAATTTCTCAAACATAGAAGGCATCGATTGGTTTGGCACAAGCAGTAAGCCAAGGGAAAAGAAGATGATGGCCACGTTAATATCCACATCCATCTTTGGCATGTTCATGCAAGGGGTACAAGGAAGCTAACAAATGTATGAGAGAGACGAAAGCGTTTGCAAAGGTGAAAAAAATTAATAATCATAAACACAGCCCAGTCCCTGACGCGCGAAGCAAACTATTACGTCCGCGTAAGAAAGAACAGCGTCACCATATGATCGTATGCACGGAACAATCGGAAGAGCACTTCACGGGGGGAAATTTTTTACGCCGGAGCTCGGTGCTCTAAGCTTGAATAAAAAGCATCGTGCCAAGGAAATAATTTTCTCATTTATCTTATACCATCACACTTCTCAGTGTACCTCGCTCTACAGGCGGAATGTTGGTGTATATAACGAGGTTCTGTTCAAGCAAGCGGCAATAAATGCTTGAGAAAACTTCGTCGAGACCGACGCCGGAAGGAAGTGCTGCTGGGAGAAGTGGGTGCGCAGTTTGCCCGTTCTTTCTGTTTACTATGTTCCTTCGAGGGCACCGTATGAGAAAAACTGCTTATTATTGGACGCAGTGGCGCCGAAAATACACTGCTTACTTCTTCCGCATGAATTGTTTTCAAAAACAAGCGTCTATCGCCAGCGAGGCTTTATTCCCTTTATCTATTTTTTATTCTCGCTTCCTTTTGAGCCAATATCAGGCTAGGGCCCGAGCAGCCTATGACAATTAGGGTAGCAGGCACAGCCTTGCCCGTAAACTGCGCTTGCAGATGCAGTTCCCCAAGAATGGGCAGCTTTCCCAGGTAGCAGCCTAGTTGTTGTTTGCACTTAAACAAACGTGGCCAGCCCAGGCAGTGCTTTAAATACACCTCTCTCGGGATGATTATCATGTTAAGGGGGACGCCACCCCAACTAATCACTTTCCGAAATGTCTACAGACAAGGCTTTGCTTCTACTGTAAAGATGGCTGAAACAGCGCTTACCTCAGTTTCAGACAGCACGCTGTCCTGTTCAACGACCCAAGCATCGTCGTCATGTTGGCTCCGTCCGGGCCGAACACGTGTTTGTGAGCGGCACTTTACTGCGAAATGGCCAGTCTTGCCACAACGAAAGCATTGCCCTCTCTTGTGCGGAAACTCATTTGCTTTGGGGTTACGTTTTCCGCAGCCAGTGCACTCAAATTGACCTCGCCTCTTATCTGTGCACCGGCTCTTATTTTGCCGCGACTGGCGAACAAGACTCCAACAAGCAGTCTCATTATCAGGCGATGTTTTGGCGGTCACTTCTTTTGCGGCGGCTTCTGCTGCCGTAGTAATTCTTACGGATTCGGCCAGTGTAAGCGTGGCGTTTGCAAACAGAATCTGTTGGGCGGCTTGATCTCGGATCCCACAAACAATACGGCCGCGTAGCCTACGGTCAAGGCTGGTGCCAAAATGACACTCACCGGCAAGCTTGCGGAGCTGAAAGACAATTTCGGACGGATTCGCTGGCTGCCTGGCTTCTAGACAAGAACTTGTAACTTTCGGCAATTTCGTTGCACTTTCGCGCGTAATGGTCGTTAAGAAACACAACTGCTTCCTGCTGGCTTAACCCATTTACCTTTCGTGGTGCGCAGCATCCGGCCAGAACACCAATTGTCGTCGTTGATAGTACGGACATCAAGAGTGGCCTTTTTTATCCACTGCATTAACATCGTTCGCTTCAAACAATGCTTCTAGGTGAGTAAACAAATGTCCCACTTATCTTGATTTTCGTCGACTCTTGAGAAGCCGATGTTCGGCGATGGCCATGACCGTTGACGCGCCGTCGCCACAAGAACGCCCAATCCCGCGGAGCCGTACCCCTCGTCGCCAGTGTTGTAGCCGCGGACAGAGTGACGAAGCCGGTTCGGTTGCGAACGTACGACAGATATACTTTCGCAGACACAGAACTATATGTAGGCAGCTTTCCCGCTGATGTAACACAAAAGAACCAATCACATTTTACACGTGACCGTACACCACGCCATACCACTTCGCTTTTCCCCCTGACGCCTTTGCTCCTTAGTTTGAAGAGCGCCTGGGGTGAAATAATATAACGACTCTATTCCATTTGAAAACTAGTCCCTTCCATCGCCTTGTCTGCCACTGGCTGTTTAAAATATTAATCTGTGCATAATAAGGTAAGTTGCAGGACGTCACGGGACGTCAGAAGTGAGTTCCCATAGTCGTCACATAGGCAATTTTGACGTCATCGCCGAGGAAATGGAATAGATTTTGAAATCGCTTTATTATTCCACCCTTGCTTTAAAGCGTAGTATGAAGATACACATTGTTAGAAAAGACAAGGGTCGTTTGTGGCATGCACTGCAGCATCGGACGAAATAAAAAAGAAAAAAAAAGCGTGCAACTACTTAAAATAATAATCAGCAAGATAGAAATCAAGTAAAACGAAAAAGAATTACAATACTATGCTTAAATTTATTTATTAGAGGAAATGTTGAAAGCCGCACCTTATATCACTAAACACATCCTCATCGCTACTTTCATCATCCTCTAACTACTGTCATTATCGTCATGTACGCCATCATCAGCAGCAGCACTATCCCTTTTACTATAATTGCCTGCTATAACACTATAGCACTCAAACAGCAGATGAAGCCAAGAGAAAATTACTCTTCGATAAGCAAAGCGTTGACAGCGTCCTTTTTGTTGGCACCAAACGAAACACTCTAGATTAAAGCTTAAAAAAGAACAAAAAAACAAGAACGGACCAAGAAACATTTGGCACTGAAAATACAAAATATCAACCTTGGAGATTGTCCTCAATAAGGAAGGTAATTTTACCAAATCAGCCATAAGCATATAATAATAACCTGAGAATTTATGTTCTTCAACATTCACAGGATCTGGCCAAGCGGTAAGCATCGGCCATTTCTTTGGCTAGACGTACCATCACGAAAAAAAAAAAAACAAGTTACAAACGGGCCTGTGAAGATATTCTGGGTCCTTGTGAATCAGTGACGTTTTTATCTTGCGTGTTGAGTACACCAAATTACATTACACTTCATAGACGAACACCCCTTGTGTCTGGGAAGCGCTTTTCGGGGGAGGTAAGTGGAATCTCCAACTTCTGCGCAACGAAGAATCGCAATAATGAAAATTCATTCTGCCTTTCTTGTCCGCACCGCATAGAGAAGACGCGGTGTTTGCGTCCACGGCGGAATATCACGTCACCCTCAAGGCAAACAAGGCAAACAAAGGGCGAGAATCCGGAACAGTGCAGTTAATAGTCTCATTAAGAAAATTGCATTTTTCATACTTGACAACGCGCACTTATTGCCAGGATGCCAATAAGCGGCCAGGTACACTACACTTTTTCTCCATGCACTCTGTCTATGACGCGTTACTGGGGACGTGCTGCAGCGCATGGTGTCTAGGCGATGGTGTGAAGACATGCTTCGCTCCTCACTCCCTCCTACTATGGCTTCGTTATTACTTCGTATGAGAAGACGTCGTCGGCAGCAAGAGAAATGAATGGAGGTGTCACTCCTTGCGGTGAGCGGATGGGCGCCACGTTGTCTTGACGGCAGCCCGCCGAGCAAGAACACGAAGCTCCTCTGTGGTGTTTTCTCTCGCCAGTTTTACCCATTCGATACACGGATAACTGTTACAAGAGGACCTACCTTCTCTCCCCGCTAACGCGGGCCGTCGACGCGCTAACACACTGCTGGAAGCCTAGCTGTGTGCATTGAAGGCAGATTATACTCTGTTTTGGTTTGGTTTGTGGGGTTTAACGTCCCAAAGCAACTCAGGCTATGAGAGACGCCGTAGTGGAGGACTCCGGAAATTTCGACCACCTGGGGTTCTGTAACGTGCACTGACATCACACAGCACACGGACGCCTTGCTTTTCGCCTCGATCGAAAAGCCGCCGCCGAGGCCGGGATTCGATCCCGCGTCCTTCGGAACAGTAGGCGAGTGCCGTAACCACTGCGCCACCCCTGCGGGGTAGATTGTACTCTATTTTGGTGAATATCGTGCTGAGGATGCAATGTAACACAAGCCCGATTTGGCGTTGCTTGGAAAATATTGGAAGACTGCGCGTATGGCTGCATCTCTCCCTGTCTATCCCTCTTTCAATCCGGCTGCCTCTTGCCATTTTTTTTTAATTCCAATTAAACCTTGGCGACTTACACGTTAACATTCGTGAGACCCACATTTTCCCTGCCCTTACCAGCCTGAGGTGCAGAATAACCGTACCCTGTTTGCTGTCTGCACCAGCCGCCTTTTTCTACCGTCTAACCTTGCGTTGGTGGCGCCTTCCGTTTGTAGTCACGGGGTGGAGATGCCCAGATTATATAAAGAACAACGCCTGCAGACACACTATAGATACACAGGTGTGCTACCCATATAAGGCACCAGTTTGGCTTTTGGTTAGTACGTTTTCTTATGGGCCAGTTGGTAAGGCATCATGGAGGATAATATCATTATTATTATTATTCTCCATGATGCCTCCCCGACTGGCCCGCAAAAAAAGGTATTTACCAACAAAAAAATTGGCACTTTATGCGGCTGACACACCTGTGTATCTACTGTGTGTCTGCAGGCTTTGTTCTTTATATAATCTGAGCATCTCCACCCCTTGACTACAAACGGAAGGCGCTACCTTGAAGGATGGTGGCAGAAACAGCGGTAAGTGGCTTGCACCCGCGAGATAGTTTAATAATAATAATAATAATAATAATAATAATAATAATAATAATAATAATAATAATAATAATAATAATAATAATAATAATAATAATAATAATAATAATAATAATAATAATAATAATAATAATAATAATAATCAATCGATCAATCAATCAATCAATCTTTATTTAATGTACGCAGGAACAACCACGTGGTCTTCGTGCTGCAGCACAATTTAAAAAAAAAATAAGAAACAAAAATGAAAATGCACAAACATGTTTACACACACAGAGAGAGCACAAAAGAAGAAATAAATAATACATGAAATGAAACTGAGACGAAAAGAATCACGGAAAGTAAGCAATCAATGAGTAGCATCACTTATATACACAGTGAAAGAATTTTTGAGCACATCAGGAAAGAAAAAAAAAAAGAGGAGAGGAGAAAAAAAACAAAGCAACAAATAACTGACATTGATTATAGTAATATAGAAAGATACATAAAATAAACAACCATTCCAGGCGCAACAAGTGCGTGGTACTTAAAACACAGGCTAGAAATTCCGAATAATACAGTAAAGAAATAGAATTGAACATGGGACAGTATCATTCGAATATAAAGTTTAAAGTTGAAATATAAGAAACGGACAAAAAGCAGTTCGATACAGACATCATTGAACAGGAGAAAAAGCAAAAAGTGAAGTAAATACAATATTAAGGCCAGAAAGTGGGAGTTATATGTGATAAAGTACTATTTAGAATACAACGCTACGTACATCCAATGTAAATGAACAGAGCGAATTTTGGAAGATGTCAAGGTGAGGACAAAAAGAGTTACATAACCACTGCATCCTGTCCAGAGGGGAGTGGGAATGAAGAGGAGAAACCTGAAATGGTCTGAATTCCCTCATGCTCTTTCGCGGAACGCGCAGTAGGATGTACTCTAAGAGCTGAGAGCACATAATGTGGCCATGAAGGAGTTTGCACAGAAAAATGATATCAAGTCTGATACGACGGCAGTGAAGAGAAGGAAGATTCAGTTGGGCGCTCCTGATGGAGCGAGAGGAGGAAGTTGCGCAAGGAAAGCGATAATGAAATATCCGTAAAAAATGTTTTTGTACTGTGTCAAACTTGTCCAAGTTCGATTTGCAAGTGCCATTCCAAACAACCGACGCGTACTCCAAGAGCGGCAAGCATATGGACAGGTAAAGTTTTAGGAACGGAAGTGGAGTATGGAACTCTCTCGAAAGTCTGCAAACGAATCCGAGTGTGCGCATAGCCCGCTGAGCAATGCGTTTAGTGTGAGAGGAGAAGCTGAGGGTGCAGTCAAAAAGTACACCAAGGTCATTAATTTCATCAACCCTGTACAACAGCACAGATTTCACAGAATAATGGTAGAGAATAACTCAAGTTACCGACATTCTAGTGGAAATTAAGAAGAAGAAATGGACATGGGCAGGACATGTAGTGCGAAGAGAGGATAACCGATGGTCACTGAGGGTAACAAACTGGATTCCAAGGGAAGGAAAGCGTAGCAGGGGGCGGCAGAAAGTTAGGTGGGCGGATGAGATTAAGAAGTTCGCAGGGGTCAAGTGGATGCAGCTAGCACAAAACCGGGTTAAGTGGAGAAATATGGGAGAGGCCTTCGCCCTGCAGTGGGTTTAATCAGGCTGATGATGATAATGATGATGATGATGATGATGATGATGATGATGATGATGATGATGATGATGATGAATGGTAGAGAAAGCTATGTGTTTTACGAGTAAAAGACACAACCCTAGTTTTGGAAGAATTGAGGGTAAGTCAATTGTTCGCACACCAATCAGAAAAAGCAGATATGTCCGATTGCAACAACAAACAATCTTGAAATGAATGTATTACCTTGAATATTTTTATATGATCAGCATAAAGAAGAAACGAGGAGTTCTTTATCGCCGAGGAAACATTATTAATTAAAACGGGGAAGAGAAGCGGGCCTAGTACTGAACCTTGAGGAACTCCACTCGTTGCAGGGTAAATGAAAGAAGTCTGTACATTGACACTGACAAAGCAGAAGCGGTCGAGGAGATAGTTGCGTAGGAGAACTACGAGTGAGACTTCAACGCTAGAGAGTAGAAGTTTTTAAAGAAGTAGTGAGTGAGTAACAACGTCGAAAGCTTTGCTCATATCATAGTACACAGTGTCAACCTGACCCCTCTGAAGGACTGTTGCAGAGGCGTACGTCATAAACGTGACTAGGTTGGTAGAAGTATAGCGACCAGACATGAAGCCATGTTGATTCGGTACTGTGATATGTTTGAGATGGAAGGAAAGTACGTCGTGCAAAGCTAATTCGAAAAGGTTAGAGGTTGCACATAGAAGAGAAATCGGACGATAATTGGAAACTTCAGATTTGTTTCCAGACTTGAAGACAGGAAACACGCGTGCCATTTTCCACACGCGAGGAAAGGCAGCATTTTTTAAACAGTTATTAAATATGGCAGTCAGTACTGGCACAAATATATAACTGAAGGCTTTTATTATGGCGGCTGGAATGCCATCAGGTCCAGGAGACAAAGATGGTCTCAGACGCCTAAGACTCTCAGTTATCAACTTCTCGTCAAAGAGAATGGAATTAGATAGTGCACTAGATGGGAGGCAAACGGAATCACAATGTGGATGTTTGTAAACGGAGGCAAAATGTTGGGCAAAACTATCGGAAACATCCTGAATTTCTGAACCCTGAGAGTCAACTAAGGTGATACTTAAATCTGATTTAATGGAACGCTTGCGAACGTAACGCCAGAACTGACTAGGACGATTTGAGGCACTCCTCTCTAAAGACTCAAGATAGGAGTCGTAGTCCCGCTTGTATAAGCGTTTGCAAAGAGAGCGCACACGGCGAAACTCATCTGCCCACTTGTGAAACCCAGGGCGTTTCGCTTTACGATGAGCCCGTTCCTTGGGTTTTAACGCCGTTATTAGTTCCCTTGAAAACCAGGAAGGGAACTTCCTACGCGTAGGAGTATGAAAAGATATGTACCGACGCATACCATCAAGAACTATTTCTGTAAAGCGACTGACTTGTCCATCTGAATCATTAATGTCATTTAAAAGGGACCAGTCGACGGAAGAGAAGAAATTGAAAAGACCGACATAATCACCACGTGCATACGCAAAACAGGGCGAATTCCTCACCCGATCTGAATTAGTAGAAGGGGAGGCAGAGACAGCAGTAGTAACTAGAAGCGGAGGGTGAAATTTGTCACAGCGAGTCAGCGCTATGTCTGAACTCGAGACTCGAACGCTTTCAAAATTCAATAGACAGATGTCAAGAATATTACCACCGCAGTTTTCAATGAAATTGTGTTGCTGCAAAGAGTTAAAAGCTATAAAATCAAGTAGAGCGTTACACTTACTTAATATGTAATGATTGTTGTTGAAATAAATGAGTTCCGGTTGATACCAGGAGCATTAAAGTCGCCTAAAATAAGAAGTTTGTGTTTGCTATGACGGGTTATAACATGTTCGATTGAGAGTAGACCATCATCATAGGCTGGAGGAGGATGATTCGGAGTAATGTAGAAAACTGCAAGTAAACGTTTTTCATGTCGATTTAAAGTGAGCTCAAGCCACACACATTCTTCAACAGTTTCCAGATCGGAACGTTGAACACACTTCACAAAGCTGTCAATAGCAATGAGCACTCCACCTCCTCTTAATTTGAGACCTGTTTCAGGGCGGTTGCTACGAAAAACAGAGTAATTATTTGGAAAAAAAAATCATTGAAAGGAATATCACTTGACAGCCAGGTTTCGGTAACCACAACAGCGGTATAGCAACAGGACAAGACGCTTGAAAAAAATTCAGATCCCTTAGTCCGAAGACCTCGAACGTTTTGATAATAGATGTCCAAATTAGGGGCCACTGCAATTTTGCGTCAGTTCTGAGGGATGAAGCATATCGTCGTAAAGCTTCCCACGAAAGTCCTTGTATATGCAACCCATCGGCCACATCGAAGGCTCAACAAGCTTACTGTAGGATTCTTCATCAACTTCAATATGGAAGGGCGAGTAGGAGTCGTACCTTGTTTTCAGCTGCCGGCAGGAAATGGGGGTAATATTCACTGATTTTAGATGGTTGGTAAGGTCTACCGATGTTGTATCGGGACGGAGTTTAGAGACTAAAATAGTCTTCGGACGCTTCTTTTGGTAAATGGCAACGTTCAGGACAGATGAGCTCGATGCGCCAGTAATGGCTCGACTTCGGTGCTTCTTCATCGCACTGGATGAGTTAACCGCACGGGGAGGAGCAGAGGCAGAAGATGAACAGGTAATATCGCCGGGAGTCATCCCTCGATGAAGAGTGGCGGAGTAGTCCACAGACGGCTGCTCCTCACGGGTAGGATTGCCCACGGAGACAACGAGAGGACGCTCACACTGCGAAGCAGCGCACTGCACAAGCTCCTGGCGTAAACCGCGAACATCGGCACGTAAAGAGGCAATGACCTCGGCTTGTTGTACGAAAACCTGCGAGTTCTCTCCATGAAGGCGCTCGTTCTCCTCTCGTAGCTTGGCAACCTCATCGCTCAGGAAAGAGATTCCCTCAAGCGCTTCGAGGAGGAGAGCCCGAAGCGAGGCAAACTCACCGCCATGTTCGCCGGTCACGGTTGAAAGGGGAAAACCGGTCGGGTGACTGGGCAGGAGCGGGTCGACGGGAGAAAGGAACGTAGCGGCCGGCGCACCACCGTCGCTAAGCCTAACACCGTCAGACGACGACGACGCACACAAATTGCACACGAATGGCCTAGAGCCGGACTTCAGGAGTTGCAGCTCATCATCCGCCCATGTGACGCACTTCGTGTGAACACGTTTCGCACAGTCGGCACATCGTAAAAACTGCTGCTTGCCAAAAAACGGGCGAGAGCACAGCGCACATATTATTAATCGTTCACAAAGAGCATTAGGAAGTTGCTTAAGGTTCGCTTTAGAAGCACTCGGGAAGGGCCTTGAATGCCGCCTTTTCAATTACCGACTTTTTTTTTATTTGTCCTGTGTAAATCTTTCAATTTTACAATTGTTCTTGATGTTATAGTGGTACTGATCAGTTTAGTTCAGTCGTTCAGTCGTATCCGACTCTTCGTGACCCTATTGACCCAGTCACGCCACGCTTTCCGGTCTCTCACTATCTTCCTAACATCACATAACTTCATCTGCAGTGCCTCGAGAATGCCATCTAACCATCGCGCTCGCTGCCTACCCCTTCTCCGGCGACCCTCAACTTTTCCCAACATCAAATCTTTCTCCAGCGACGCTCTCTTCTCATCAGATGACCAAAGTAGCTGAGCTTTAACTTTAGAATTTGACCCTCCAATGAGCAGTCAGGGTTTATGGTCGACAATATTGACTGATTTGATCTTCTGGCAGTCCAAGAAACTTTCAAGAGTCTTCGCCAGCACCACAATTCAAATGCGTCAATTCTTCGGCGGTCAGCCTTTTTCACAGTCCAACTCTCGCATCCATACATCACAACTGGAAAGACCATAGCACGAGTTATACGGATCTTGATTGGCAGAAAAATGTCTCTGCTCTTTACTAGGCGATCAAGGCTAACCATTGCTCTCTTTCCCAGAAGCAGGCGTCTCCTAATTTCATGGCTGCAGTCTCCTTCCGAGGTAATCTTGGAGCCCAAGAAGAGAAAATCTGTCACAGCTTCCACTTCTTGTCCATTGATGCTCCAGGACTTGATAGGGAAAGACGGCATGATTTTTGTATTTTTTAATGTTCAGTTTAAGCCCAAACTTCTCACTCTCTTCTTGTACGCGCATCAGAAGTCTCTTGAGTTCCACTTCACTTTCTGCCATTAAAGTGGTATCATCCGCGTATCTAAGGTTGTTGATACGTTTTCCAGCCATCTTCACTCCAGCTGAAGACTCGTCCAGGCCGGCCTTCCTCATGATGCACTCTGCATATAGGTTAAATAGGCAGGGCGACAGTATGCAGCCTTGCCTCACTCATTTCTCAATCGGAAACCAATCAGTAAAACCATGCCCAGTCTTGACTGTGGCCTCTTGCCCTACATACAGGTTCGTGAGGAGACAGATGAGGTGAATTGGAACTCCCATCTCTTGGAGAGCTTGCCACAATCTGCTGTGATCTACGCAGTCAAACACTTTTGCATAATCAATAAAGCAGAAGTAGATGGGTTTCTGGAACTCTCTTGCTTTTTTCATGATCCAGCGAAGGCTGGCAATATGGTCTCTAGTTCCTCTGCCCTTGCGAAACTGATAGGTTCTGATAGTGGTACTGATAGGTTCACAGGAAAGGAAAGGCACAGTATCTGTCACGCATGCTCTATGAACACCTGCCCCGAGTCCTAAGGGAGGGGACGAACGTGGGAGTGAAAGTGCAAAGAAAGAAAGAGGAGCCATAGTGGAGGGTTACCGAGCAGTTTAAACCACCTGGGAATCTTTAACGTGCACTGACGTCGCCCAGCGCACGCATGCTTCTCCATTTCGCCTCCATCGAAACGCAGCCGCTGGCGGTCGGGATCGAACCCTACGTATTTCAGACACAATTTAGTAAGTTACAGGCACCACAATGCCTTTACTATGTGCCCCACTATCACGCCTGGTACCAGCGAACCTTCCTAGACTATGCGTTTTGTGCCCCTGTGGCATGAAGAAGACTTGGTTCGAACCTGAATGGTGACGAATTAGGTCCATTGAATTGTTTTTAAATTCCAAAATTCCTTAATTGCAGGAACCACTCCACAAATTTAGCTTCATTTGAACCCTTTCCAAATTCGTTATAGAGCTTTATTGTAAACGTCTTTTGATTGAAATTATCGCACGCTGTCATGTCGTTGTCGCGTCATAAACCTGTCGACCAATCAGGATCTTTATGCTCAAATATTTTCGGAACGCTAGTGGCCAATACTGCAACTATTACTATTCTCTTGCTTTTAGACCGATTAGGCTGTATACGTTTTGCGTAAAAGCTGTCACTTGGCTCTTTTTCCTTATACTGCGACTGACGCGTTGCCTATAATGGCCAGCGGCGACGTTTGAGTTCAGAATACGCTTAGGCACCCACTCTGCACTGTTTTGCTTCTCCTGCAGCCGCGCTGTCACTGCTGGGGGCCGGTCCAGAAAGTTTGCAACAACTAGTTAGTTCCCCGTTCACTCTCTTTATTGTTCTCCACATCCCACTCATGGGGAGCCCATTAGAAGAGGACGGATATCAAAACACTGCAATCTCGAGCGCCGCGGGGAGCATGTGTGCGCGACAGGAGATATTTTTGTCTCTTCCGCCCCATTCATCACAACGCTATCGCCATGACAGACTTCGGAAGTATTTCAGAGGGGAAAATGGGCCCAAATGCAAACTTTCTTGCCAAGGAACAAAGTGCAGGGGAGAACGGAAGGGTGAGCGGAAGTCCAGGACACCCTTTATTTTGCTCTTTATGATTTTCTTCCTCTCTTCCGAAGATTGTGACTATAATGCCTTCAATCGCGCGCCACTCATTCCTCTCCATGGTGCGGTGAGCGGTTTATTGCTTTTAATTCACTGTCAAACCTTTATAAAATCAGAATATTGGACGCGCGGTATTCATCAAATGGTTATTAATTGAGTGACGGTTAAAGAAAAGAACGCACTGTTCTGGATGTGAGTTGAGATCGTCACCTTTTCTAAGAGCTTTATTTAATTGTCAGAGAAAGCGGTGTAGCTTATCGCACTAAGACAGTCGATTTTGATTACAACCCAACCTATAGAGCAATATATATATAGTTTTCTTTGCTCCTCCTTCCTTTTATGATGACTCTTTTTTGTTTTGCCTCCTTTGACGCGTAAGGCTTTCGCCACACTGACAAGCAAAGGGAGGTGGTTCATTTTGTGCATTTGCATCGAGTAAATGTGCGATTGTTTCGAGATGCTCCGCGAGTGTTATCATCGCATCCTCGAGGACAGTTCGCACCCATCACTCTCCGCAGGGCCATTCCACGTGCCGCTAGAGGATGCCGCGGATCTCGGACACGCCCGAGCCATTGGCCAGCGAGCTAACAGGTGAACTCACGTGGAGAGCTTCATGCTTGCAGACAGCACCAAGTCTTCGGAACCCGCGGACATTCACAACTTATTTAGTGAGAATTTCGCCGCCCTCTTTTCGTCGCAAGGCCTCGACCAGGAGGAGGATTTTCAAAGAGCTGTCGTCTCCTTCTGTGGGCTTCTTCCTCATCTTGCAGAATACGCATACTCGACACTTAAGTAGACCGGCAACATTGGAGGAGGTGCGTTTTGCCTTAGGTGCCATGAACCAGTCGACCGAGTCCGGCCCTGCCAGACTAGTAGCCGGTTTTTATTCCACTTTCTTTGACATCCTCGGTCCTTCTTTGCTTAGGCTCGTCAATCGCTTCCTTGAGAGCGGCGCCAAGCCACCCTCATTCAGTGCCAGCCGCATAGTTCAAATTACGAAGGAGGGCACGACGCCGTCGAGTCCCTCATCGTGGTGACCAATTACCCTCCTTAACAACGACTATAAACTCGTAGCAACATTCCTGCTCCGTAAGGTGCGAACCTACCTGCAGGAATTGCTTAGTCCATACCAGTCCTGTTCACTACCTGGACAATCGGTGTTCGCTTCGCTGACACTGCCGAGGGACGTCTCGAATACGCCTGTGCCAGACGGATCGCTGGTGCTTTCGTCGCCTTGGACAAGGTGAAGGCCTTCGACTGCGTTGAACTTAATTACTTGTTCGCCGTGCTCCGCTCATTAGGCTTTCTTGACGAATTCGTTCAGCGTTTACAGGGCCTTTACACATAACTTAGCAGCGAACTAGTACTGAATGGCCAAATTGCCGGCAGCTTTCCGATCTCGTGGGGAGTGCGTCAGGGGTGCCCGCTCTCGCCGGTTCTCTTCATACGTTCGCTCGACTCGCGCACAGGCGTATTCGAGGTTTTCCATCGGTTGAACAGGACACGGTCGTTGTATCTGCATACGCTGACGACATTTCGCTCTTCATGCGTGACAATGACAGTTTCATTTCTTTTTTAACATCGTTTCAGAATACGCAGCTGTATCTGGAGTGCAGCTCAACACGAGGAAAAGCAACGTACTTCAGTGGCCCTTTAACCGAGGCCGTACCATTTTTCGACGGCGTGCATGTACTTGGCGTGCTCTTTAATTACCTAAATAATATATAACTAATTAAAAAATTATTAAATATCTATTTAAATAATAAATGAAAACTTTATTTTCTCCCATCTGGGACGTAGTTCTCTCGCGAGCAATGCACGTCCTTGCTGACACAGCGCGTTTCAATCTCACGCTCAATGATAAAGTCAGTGTCGTCGAGACACTAGCGTGCGCTTTCATCCTTTATGTGGCGCGTATCGCGACAATCCCGCGCCATGCAGCGAAGCGACTCGCGTCCCTTGTAGGGACTTCTGTTTGGGACGGCAAGATAGCGCTAGTTGCCCGCCACATCATACACCTTCCGGCGAGCGGGGGGGTCTTGGCCTGCCGTGCATCTCGACAATGGCTCGAGTACTCGCGTTAAGGCTGGTGGAGAGGCTATTAACTGACGAGTCTTACCCTGGCTGCTCGCTTATCCTGTACTGGATGTGCACAGCGCGTCGAGTGTTTACACCCGTACATAACCTGGGTCCACTGGCGAACAGACCTCTGCCTTTTTACCGCAAGGTTGCTGAGATAAAGTCGACTCTCGAAGCCGACCTGTCAGATGTTAATGTAGGCGACCTACCAGCCATACTCATCGACGAACTAGTTGCCGCTCTCAGGTTTTCAACTGATGAGCAACGAGAGACTGTTGTCCCTAAATGGCGAGCGTGGGCACTTTGTCGGCTGCCAAAAGTAAGTGCGTGATTTTGACTGGTCTAGGCGTTGGGGCGTCCTCCCCACGAGACAGCGCCTTGCCAGATGGAGTATTGTACCCAATGACCTGTTAGCCAACTGAGGTGCTCCCGAGAGCCACACGTATGTTTATTTCGAGTCTGTAGTTGCGAGAACCACGTGGCGACTTGCATATAGGATGACTAACGTGCGTATGAGCCCCGGCGTCAGGCGCCGGCGCAACCCTTTCGAACATCTTGTGTTCACTGTGGTTCTGTTTGTGTTGTGGCATCACAGGTGCCTCGCCGAGGCGCGCCGCACTCCCGCAAGGCGCAGTGTACCCAGCCTTACAGAGAGTGCTCCTCGTCATATGGAAGTATCTCCTGGCCAGTTAGAAACGAATGGCGATGCGCGATATCTGGGACGCTGGCACATGCACTTCTATGTTGTACTGGGGAGCAGACTTGAGACACCTGTCGTGCTTTATTAAACCCCCCCTCCCTCCGCCTTTAATTGTTTTCCCCTCTCTGATAACTCATACATTTGAGCTTTTTTGAATAAGTACCTTATAATGTTTTGTATAGTGCTATTGGTCGGTTTTTTTCTAATGCTTTTCTCTCACGGTTAACTTTCAGTAATGTCACGTCGTTTGTAAGCAGCCAGGAGTAAATATATTTTGTGAACTCTTTTTCTTTAAATGTCTTCGAAGAGCTAAACACAAAAAAAATTTTTATTGGAATTTGTCAACTGCCATACTTTGGCATGAGGTCAAAGTCTCTGGTGAACTCGACAACGCAAAATAGAATAGACGTTTACGTTAAAACTTGCAGGTCTTAATTAATTTTGAACTGTATCGTGCTTTGTTCGGTTCCAGCTGCCATACTTTGAAAGCAAGGTATTTGCTACGAGGTAAAAAAAAGGAGTTGCGCGAACCACTTCAATTTGCCAAAGGTAAATACCCCAACAAGCTCCTAATACGCTGCCCTACGCTATTCTTGTAACCTAACTGTCCTAGAATCAGGAAAGTAAGAAAAGCTACCAATTGACAATTGCACCCGTTGTAAGGCTGTTCCCGTTTCGCGCTTATGCATTTCTATTCGCATTGATGGTGCGTGCATTTTCGCTTCTCTTGCCAATATGTGCTGTGGTGTTTCCAGCTGCTAACCTCGGCTTCTAAAACATTCTGACCTCTGGCTCTCGTTGACGCCCCGCATCACGAATGCGGAGATTCTATACGCTATTGTGACGTATTCTTTCTTGCGCTGCTCTTAGCTTTCCTGACCTACCACGCCGAAATTCTACGACTGTGCAAGGAAAGAGTGTAGATTTTGTAATCAAGCTCAGCGGCACCCCATTTCTGTAGTGGTACCGCCCATATGCATTGTACTGTCCATTTCACTTCGCCACTTTCTATCTAGTGACCTGCGGCTGCGGCACTGCCAAG
The DNA here is from genome assembly GCF_055883805.1 of Amblyomma maculatum. Taxonomy (NCBI): domain Eukaryota; kingdom Metazoa; phylum Arthropoda; class Arachnida; order Ixodida; family Ixodidae; genus Amblyomma; species Amblyomma maculatum. The sequence goes on along the minus strand of NC_139349.1, from coordinate 90,389,932 downwards.
AAGGTATTTCTGTAGTGGTACCGCCCATATGCGTTGTACTGTCCATTTCACTTCGCCACTTTCTATCTAGTGACCTGCACACTGCCAAGAAGGCATTTCTGTAGTGGTACCACCCATATGCGTTGCACTGTCCATTTCACTTCGCCACTTTCTATCGAGTGACCTGCGGCACTGCCAAGAAGGCATTTCTGTAGTGGTACCGCCCATATGTGTTGCACTGTCCATTTCACTTCGCCACTTTCTATCTAGTGACCTGCGGCACTGCCAAGAAGGCATTTCTTTAGTTGTACCGCCAATATGTGTTGCACTGTCCATTTCACTTCGCCACTTTCTATCTAGTGACCTGCGGCACTGCCAAGAAGGCATTTCTGTAGTGGTACCGCCCATATGCGTTGCACTGTCCATTTCACTTGGCCACTTTCTATCTAGTGACCTGCGGCACTGCCAAGAAGGCATTTCTGTAGTGGTACCGCACATAGGCGTTGCACTGTTAATTTCACTTCGCCACTTTCTATCTAGTGACCTGCGGCTGCGGCACTGCCAAGAAGGTATTTCTGTAGTGGTACCGCCCATATGCGTTGTACTGTCCATTTCACTTCGCCACTTTCTATCTAGTGACCTGCACACTGCCAAGAAGGCATTTCTGTAGTGGTACCACCCATATGCGTTGCACTGTTCATTTCACTTCGCCACTTTCTATCTAGTGACCTGCACACTGCCAAGAAGGCATTTCTGTAGTGGTGCCACCCATATGCGTTGCACTGTTCATTTCACTTCGCCACTTTCTATCTAGTGACCTGCGGCACTGCCAAGAAGGCATTTCTGTAGTGGTACCGCCCATAGGCGTTGCACTGTTCATTTCACTTCGCCACTTTCTATCTAGTGACCTGCGGCACTGCCAAGAAGGCATTTCCGTAGTGGTACCGCCCATATGCGTTTTTGTTCATTTCACTCCACCACCTTTTATCTAGTTACCTGCGGCACTTCCAAGAAGGCATTAGGCGTACCTCATGCGTTACCAAAACAGTACTCGGCGCCACTAGGGTTCATATCAAACTGTGCGCTATTGTGAACTAAGAAAGTAAAGAAGTCAAGATAGTCGAAATCTATGGAGCCCTCTTTCACTACTCCTTTGATAGTATAGGTCGTTTTGGGAAGTTAAACTTTATATGTCAACCATCCACTCTCAATCAAAATATTATATAGCAGCAGCTTACAATATTTCAGAGCTGAGTCACAGTCATAGTGATGACCATAACAGTGATGAAAATTGTGAGAACATCGAAAGAATCATGCCGATGCATATTTAAACAGCGTTGGTTATAATTCGATGTTATGAAGTGAACAATGTAAATAACATATACACTTCTAATTAGAAAAAATAAAAAAGCTTCAGGGAATTGTTGTCTTCGTTTACCTATATACGTTGCCTGTCAAGAAGGCCTGGGTTTACGTCACTTCTTTAGCCCACGCTTACAGCCCCAGGCACACCTGTTACCTGAGCAGTGCAAGCGCTATATAAACATTTGAAGCGTAAATATGTTCAAAAGATAACGGGAGGGTCATTTAAGCTCCACCCTTTAGGATATGTCGTCGCACCGTTAAAGGCTTCTTTTTGCCGAATCCCTTGTGGAGCTTCTTTCGCATACATCCACTTTGCTCCTAAATTAATCAATAAACTTTTAATTTGTGCCTATATTATAACACACATTCTAATTTGCATACAGTGAAAGGTACATTACATGAAAGACCACTTATATACGTACAAGGCACTACTTTATCTTTGCCCCGCCGGCATGGCGCATTGGTTAGGCCGCTCGACTAAGGTGCGGAAGGATACGGGTTCGAATCCCGGCTTTAGAGGCCGCTTTTCGATGGAGGCGAACAGCAAGGCGCCCGTGTTCTGTACGATGTCGCTGCGCGTTAAAGTACCCCAGGTGGTCAACATTTCCGGAGCCCTCTATTACTGCGCCTCTGATACCTTGAGTCACTTCGTGACGTTAACCCCCACAAACCTATTACTTTAACCTAGCCATAAGAGCGTGCCTGCATGGTGTATAGGAGTAGAATATCTGACATAGTGCCCGGAGACTTTGAAAAGTAAACTTTAAATATCACTTTCCCTTTTCAATGACGAAGTCCTAGATGGCAACGATTCCCAATCCGGACATGTCACGTGGTCATGTGAGGTCCCACAACACGACGATCAGTCAGTGCCAGGCCATTTACTTTGCGATCTGCAATCTTCCAGAGTCGCACCCGTTGTTTTGTGCTCAGAATGCCGACAACGTTTATGACAATTGTTCTAGAAAACAGTGTTTAAGTACTATATATGAGCTCAAATATTTGCTATAAAGACTTCGTCCGTATTAGTAAGGTTAAAAAAAAAAAAGCTCCGGTCATAGCACACATGCAGCTAAACGGGAGTAAAAATTGCTTTTCGGGAAGATGCGCGGATACCACAAGCACTGCAGCACGCCTTTCAAGCACCGTGGGGCGCCACTGCAGAAACCGGAGCTTTCACTGCCTAGTGTAGAAGTACTCATTTTACCTTCAGGCACGTTTTCATGCCATGTCAGATAGAGATGAATTAGGACTGACGCAAATGTCACTATTTCTAGACCCAAATGTGAAGGCCTTTTCACCTAAGTCAACTGCTGCCTAGACAAGTGAACAAACCAATAACTAATAACACCTCCCTTGCTATGATAATATTTCAGCAGGCGTCAAAGAGCTCGAGACAGAAGCTACGGCGAAGAACATTTTGGCTGAAATTTTTGCAGGCACATCTGTCATGAAACGGGAAAAACATCCAAGTCTTCCTTGTGGAGAACACATGCCCTCCTGCAGCAGTTCAGCTAATCAGCTCGGAAATCTCCAGAATCAACGGTGTTTTTTTTCTCCTTTATGTTTGTATTTTATGTGCCATGTGGGAAATGTAATTTACGCGACCAAACATGATGACTTTTTCCAAGTGTCTTCTTTTAAGAAACCTCTCGAGGAAAGCCTTCTGAATTTGCGTACTATCGGATTTCTGCTTTTCAAACAATCTGACATACAAACACAGCAACCGCCAAAAATATGGACGATAAAGGGGCTAAACTGTCGAAAACAAACATTTCTGCATGGTCCAGCCTATAAGGGCTATTAAAGGCGTTAGGCTTGTAGTATATAAATACGGCCGATCCGCATAGTTAATCAAATGCGAAGTAGGTGCGTAGCACTCCTTAACCGTTGTACTTCAGCACGTCAAGCACGGCGAACCTGCGCTGCAGAGCCCGCCAGTCCGGCTTCACCCATTGCGACGCGAAGCAAGCGCGCGGCTTCTCAGCTTTTCACACTCCGTTTTCAGTATTGAATGAAAACAGAAACAATGTATCTCTTTACAATGCACTGCTCTGCGGCCGAAAGGTTTGGGGATTAATGAGGAGAAAAAGAGAGAAGAAAGAGGGAAACGCGCTTGAAGGCAAGCGCCAGTTAAAGCGTGGAGGTAAGCACAAGCAGCTTCATGACGCGGTGAGCGGCTCGAAGCCGAGGTACAGGGAGCCCCGCGCGTGCATATCTGCTGTCCGTGAAGGCTGATGACAGAGAAGAGTGACATGCGAAGGGAGAGATGCCGATGTTGAGGACGGGCGAACGATGCACGACTGCTGACTCCGAAATTGAGCCTTGTGAAACGCTGCGCAGTGACGGCCGCCACGTCTGCAACTGACAAGCCCCTCTCTCAGTGTCTTACTCTCTCACTGTATGCATCTATGCGGATGCTCCGCCCCATCAGTGTTAAATCGCGCTATGCAGGCGTCACCACTTTCCCTTCTTTTTCTTCAATGCTGAGCCGCGAGACTTACGCGTCGCCACCTTCTATTTCTCCACTTCAGGTTCACGGAGGGAGAGAGAGAGAGTGAGCGGCTTCGGACAGACATCAGCGAAATCCGTGATTGCGACTAGTAGTGCTACGCACTAAAACTAGAGGCCATCCATTTGGCTTTTTTCCTTTTAATGGAAAATTTTCTGCTCTGTTGATTGCTTAATTCCAGCAGGCGAATCGCACAGTGGCATATTACTCAACCTCCAGGGCCTACGAGCTCTGATCGTCACGCAAACCGACCGAGATCAAAATGCACCGTGTGCGCGTTCTTTCCGTTATTAAAGCAGCCAGACTCTAAGGCACTGATTTGAAGCATACCTTATCGCTGCTGTCAAAAAATGTGGAGAAATGTGATCGTTCGACACAGACGGCAAAAACAAACGTGGAAAAGGGAAATTTTCCTCCGACAAAAATGAGCTCCGATATGAAGAAACAGACTATAAAGGGGTCGCACGATATTGGTCGCTGCCATAATGGGAATGCTTAAAAGCCGCCATGTAGCGGAGAAATGTTCACGACAGCGCCAAACGCAGCGGAAAAAGTTGGCAAGGTGCACCAACGACAACGTACCAGCAGAATCGGTTTAAGAGTACATGCTCGTATAAGACTAATCGGCGCTCCTTCAACAGTCTCGTTGCGGATAAACAAAATAAAAAAACATGAGACAATGGTGCGTGAAGCAAACAGCAAAAAATAGTTGTCCCAGAATACTCGCTACATCCGCAGCATCAGAAGAAAAGATAGGAGGGTGGGGAAAGTTTTTGTTGCGCTAGACCTGCTCGACGAAACTGCAGCCGCCTCTTCTTTTCGGCAGGGATCGCGCGCCCCACCAGCGCCGTGGACTGTGTTGGCGGTTGGCTGCGCCATGACACTGACATACGCACTCACGCGCGCACATCTAATCGTAAAAGCGGCTCCCAGCCATGGAGGAAGGACGAATTCTCAGGCCCAGCTGATGGTATAATCGATAGGATCACCAGGTGACTAAGAGTGCAACAAAAGAGGGCTACGTTCTCGTAGAGCGTCGAATTTATTCTTGCTCGTCCATGCAGCCCGGATCATCTTTTGACGGCGTTCAGAAGACAAAGAAGAGGTGAGTGTGGGGTACGAGGAATAGAGGAGGGGGGGGGGGGGGCTGCGGCACGGGCTCCTGTGATGGCTCCCAGTCTCGCCTATAACCGGGTAGTAACTCAAGAAGCAGCAACTAGGCCGGACAATGGGTGGTAAATCGTAGATGCTGCTCAAAAGGTAATGCCTTTGCCGTCGGTGGGCACGGGGTGAGCAAACAGACCAAACGGCAACACTGTTTTTACAAGAGATAAAATGAAAGGGGGCAGGCGCATGAATTAAGCTTCGGGAGACTGCTGGGCCAGAAAGGGTTGTCTTTCTTGTGTCTCGACCTGCTGCGCACCGTTAGGCGTCTCGCCAACATATGTTTGCTTGTTCCTAGCGCACCGGCTTCTTGAATTTGTTCGAGCGGCACTAAGGACGGCCTCCGCAGGAAGAAAAGAAAAGAGATAGAGTGAAGGCTAGCTGACGTTTGGGACTTGTTTCGCGGTCTAGAGCATATCGTATACCATTTATGGAAACCCGCGCTGGGTTAGCGCCAAAATCCAGAATGGCTATATTTATTTTATCTTTTTTTTTTGCTTGGGTATTTTTAACAGGCTTGTTTTAACAGTAAAGGTTTGGTTCTTCCTTGTTAATAATCTTCACAAGAAATTAGTATAAACATTTCCAAGGAGCAAAGGCGAATATTATGTTAACGAACAATTTGCCATCAGATCAATCGTTCAGAGCGTGTTGGAACAGCGACTCTTAGCTGCACCCCTACGCTTGCCGTACCCGGGAATCGATGCGTCAGTTCATTGTAGGAAATTATCACTGTACAGCAAGGGTCATGCTTTTGAAATGTAATCTCAAGCTGCAATCAATACACCTAGCGGCAAAATTTCACACATTTGTATTTTCCGCAAAAATGTACTACCACACGACGCCCATGAAGGCTATTTTCATAATAGAACTATTTGACCTCGCGTTGACCACTGTAAAAAGACCCTGTTCTCTACTGTAGTACACTTTCCTTTTCTAAATCCTTCCTTCTTATAAAATATCATGATTGTAACCATCGTTTTCAGAGTGGAACTTGCATCATCGACCTTGCGCGTTTTAGAGGGAAACTAATCGCCCGGTTTAAATCAAAATGATTGAAAATTGTTGGGCTCTTATAGAGTGTTTTTATTGCACTTAATTATGCGGGATGTTCCTGTTTCGTTGATTTAATAACTCCTGCGCAGCCGCATTGCATTTTAGCTGTGTTTAGCTGCTCTCCTATTTAGCTGTTCTCCTACAGCATTCTATATTTTCACGCTTCCTCTTGAACTTCCTATGCTTTTTTTTTTTACTGTGCCCACCCCTTCGTAATGCGAAAACCCTGAGGGTACAATATATTAAATGAAAAAATGTCCCACTAATGACCGACCGCCCCCTTCGCGGGGACCGCTGCCAAGCGCTCGTCAATGCATGTGTTAAGTACCATATTTGCGTTCTAACACACGTAGTGGTAGTAAACTGCAAAGAAGATGCATCCATCATCTGTGCACAGTCGGTGTAAAGTGCAAGATTGCGGGTGTCGAATACTGTCTTCTTCCTCCAGATATTTCAGGAAAAAAAAACACCTTTATCATGCAAATGCAATTGTCAGCTCAGCCAAACGACAATCTAGTATGCTCCTTTTAGAAACAATCAATTAGTCAATCGAAGAGTCGATTAATCAGTAAGTATTACCTTAAACGGTCATAATGCACATAATGGTAAAAACACATTAAAATCATTTCCCCTTTTTTTCATCTAGAATATTTGTGTATGTGATGCAATTAAATTATTGTTATACGAGGCATATTTCTTCTGGGAACAGAAAATAGAGAGAGGCATTCCTAATAAATAAATGTAAAGCTTATACCAACCAACAGGAATATACATCCCTGAAGGGAAATTGAAACCTTTGAAATATATTTGTTCTGCTTCATAATTATTCTGGTAGACAGTTAAATGCAGCGAGATTCGTCTAGTTTCTCCGCAGAATTTCTTTTTTTCCTCTTTAGCTTGCCCCCCAAATGTGTTTTTGAGATATGTTTTTTAATTTCAATTGTCGCGCATTTCATGCCTCATAGTTGGCATGTACAGGATGTGTGAACAGTGTGCAGAGGAGTCAATTTCGATAAAAGAATGAGCACAAAATAAGCAGAGGATTAGTAATGATAATTGGATTAATCATAGTAGCTTTGTGTGCAGTTTGCAAATCGCAGTGACCAAAGTCATGACGATTAGGAGATAAGATAGCCCGATAACTCTGATATAGACATCAAAGAAAATTTAGGCCACTATTAACTATCGACATATAACGTCAGCAGATTACACGCATAGATATAGTAAAAGTGTAATGATCGCCATAGTGATAGTGCTGAATTCATCAAGTCATCGCCTGATACCAACTTGTCTCGACAAGAAGTGAGAAATGAGTTGATGACTTCGTAGGTACATACGATGTCATCGGCAAAGATGTCTAGACAAGAAGTTGTAGACATCGGGATTTCAACGAAATGTAGAATGATTCCAGAAAGGAACTAAACACAGAACTCGCAATTCTATCGCACTTGCAGATCTGAGTTCACCTTTGCAATTCTTCACTTAAAAATATTACTCTAGAACGTTTTTATTTTCATAATTTGGCACTTGCCAGGTATGGCGTGCAATATTTTTTTTTTTTTTCAAATTATCCCTTCCCCCTCCTTTTCTTGTTCTTTTTAGGGTCGCACCATACATTGTCGCCTCCCAGATGCCTCCTTAAAACCCAGTGCGCTTCAATTTCTTATTATGTCACCAACAGGAATACACTAAACAATGTTTTACTTCCCCCAATTTTTTTTCAGCTATATCACTCTCTGTTTGTCTACCACTTCCAGAGCGCTATTCACAAGCATTCGTTACAGCTGTGTCCCTTATCAAGTGCCATTAAAACCGTTGACTTCCTCTTAGAAACACATACCAGCACTGCGCTTTATTCTCTTGCCGCCTCATCGCTTGCATCGCATTATATCGTTTCCTGCTGCGGCTTCATCTCTTCTTTTTTTCTTTTTGCAGGTCATGGAACCATGAGTGCCTACTTCAGAAAAATAAATCTACAATGAATCATTTTTTTTTCCGTTGCACTGCTTGTCTCCTCTTTAATCTTCCGGCTTTTTTGTTAGGAAGCAAAACCTTATATAAAACCTGTCAGTGATGATAGCGCTTCCCAGACGAAGACAACTACACCTTTCGACAGGTTTGATTGCCAGATCGAACTATAAACCTCTACACTCAACCATCGCTCGGCTTTCTTTGATATTAAGTAGAAATCTGCTTCAACATGTTTGACCATAGCATGCGTAAATGGCCATGTGAGTTTATTTCGTTGGTTTAGTTTATAGGGTCTAACGTACCAAAGCAATTCAGGCTATATGAGAAACACCATATCGAAGGATCCGAAAATTTCGACCACTTGGGGTTGTTTACCGTGCACTGACGTTCAAAGCACACGGGTGTCTTGCTTTTGCCCTGCGTCGAAAAACAGCTGCTGAGGCCGAGATTCGATCCCGCATCCTTGGGAACAGTAGTCGAGCGCCCTACCCACTGCACCCCTCCGCCGGAGTATGCAAGCTTCTTTATAGAGAAAAAAATATTAGAGGGGGCACCCGAGTGTATAACGTGAATGGCTGGTTGGTCTATTTGGTTTATCTTACCAATGCGACTGAGGTTATGGAGACGCCGGATTGACCAGTTCAAAAAATTTTGACCACCTGGTGCTCTTTAACGTGCACTTAGCAGAGTTCCCGGTCGCCTTGAGATTACAGAGCACGTTAAAGAACACAGTAGTTAAGTGTCAGCTAGTTTGTGAGAGCAAATAGCTACCATATTCTGGCTAAAACTAGGCGGCTCTCTTCTAGATTACGAGGGAACATACCGCCACACGGGATGTCTTTTGCGGAGATACCCTCTTGCGCAGTATAGTAGGTTTTATACATTATTACATCCCTTACATGGTCCCCTGTAGGAAGCTGGTTTATGTATGTAAATTTGTAACAATGTATTTACTGTTGCAAAGTGATGACACTGGCGTCTTGACACAGGCGTCTTGGCGTGAATTTATTTAGATTCTTGTAACTCCACAGTAACAGGGAGCCCAGAACTGCAGCAGAGATTTTCAGCTTTTTTTATCGCTTCAACAACCCTCAGTCAGTGCTTGCTCGCATTTATTGGTGCGTGAAAGTACAGTTATGAAGGACGTTCCTGGAGCTGGCATGTTTTTCCCCACTGACCGGAAGCAAAGCCTACGTTCATAAGAATCACAAAAGGGATCCAATTCCATAGGTCAATGCGTCACACTGCCTCCATTGTGGTGGCATTTGTCATCGTCTGCATAGTGGCGGTGATCTCTCCGCGTTGTTGGCTGCTGTTGTGAAGGCCGCGCACACTCCCTAGTGCAGCGCCGAAACGCATTTCCCCGGTCATTCTCTGCCAATTTATCGGCGCCGCCCGCCTACTAGAAATGGGCTGCATGCCTCCAGAAGTCCCAATTTATCTGCAGCGCACACGGCATTCTTCCTGCCGAGCACCTCTTTTCCTCTAACCTCTTCCCTATCGTTTCCTCCAGCCTTTCACCCAAACTGGCTCTCCTGTTCCTACCAGACTATCTTTCCCCCAAAAGCCCGAGGCCTGTCAGTGGACTCCCCACATTCGACCTCGGTTCTCGAGGGACTAACGCGATACATTAAGTTCAGCACTCGCGTCGTATGTGGTATATATTCAATAAACGACTGAATTCACACGAGCATTCTCATCGCCGTGAAATATGACCGGCTCCTTCGCTCGCTCGAGAGCGCACTCTGGTCCAAATGACTACATAGGGCTAAGGTGTTCATGTTAGTAGTTCGTCGAACAAAGTTTGTTCAATAACGACTTAAGTTGCAATTTGCCGGTGAGTTGGTCTCACGTCACATCGTTTGCTAGGTTCTTGATCGTCTGATTATATTGGGAATGAAGTTTCCGCAAACTCGCCACCATTACATGCTTTGCAAGCACAGAAAGCAATCGAATCGCCTTGACACATGCATTTTTTTCTGAAAGCTACGTACGTATTGCTTATTATCGTTCTGATACGTAAAGTTAAATTAGACTAATTCGACGTATTTGAAGTTGAACTTCGTGCTACAGAGTGTGTAAGTAAATGAAAGGCACCTGGCGAATGTTTGATATACTTAAGACAAACGGATTTGATTAGATGTTTTGCTCTTTCCTTGAAGCACAACCAATTACTTCTTCCCTAACATTGGCATCTCACACAGAAAAATTTGAATAGAAAAAAGGCGAAGCTTTTTTTTTCTCTAGGGAATGTGGTAACAGCCTCGAAACATTTTCAGTGTTCACAACAACAACAAAAAAAAAAAAACAAAAACAAAAAAACTAAACACTAATCAGCAGAACACTTAACTATGAAAACGTGTTATGCGCAATATCTTTTTAATCTTTTTAGTATTTGATTCTGAATTCGCCGACTAAGCGAAATTGATAACTACAAGCGACCCTTTGGTGGTACATTTTTGCTTTCTGAAAGGTCGACCCCCAAAGAGCAGCTTGTCCAGAAAATCGCTTCCAACCCGCTTTGGAGGGATACAGTCCACCATTTTCGCTTTGGGACAACCAAGAGATGTTTATAATTCAATACATTCCCTTTGCCGAGTGAGCCAGCGATGCTAGACAAGCCAGGCCTCAAAATCTTAACCGAAATATTTGACGCCTTCTCCTTCGCACTGTCGTTGTTTTTGTAAGGATACAGCTTTACAGGCTCACAAAATTAATATCGTCAACGACGCAGGTTATCTCTAGCCGCCTTTATTTCCTGCTGCCATCATTGGGATTTTATAGAAGGCTAACTGCAAAAAAAATAAGAAAAATAGTATGCCCGCTTTTATCACAAGCCCTAAAGAAGCTACCAATTTATTTGGAAAGAGCAAACACGAATAGCAATATTATTCAACTTTCCACTCCACTCAACATTTCTTTGAGCAACTTCCGTTTTCTTATGAACCATTATTGTATCAACTAAGTTGTTTATTTTGTCTGTCCGCTTGCAATGATAATAGCGGGGAAGTGTATTTTGCACCAGAAATATCGTTACTGCGGTGTCGAATTCCCTTAGGGATAGATTCTAAATTTGACTAGCTCAGGAAATTTTGACCTCTGTGGTCTATTGCAGCGGAAAGCTTGCTTACCTTTTCGCAGCTCTATATACCAGATTTTCTGGCCCCCCGAAGTTAGCACATATCTAACGCGTTTGCTTACCTGTCAAACAGACTAAACCACCTCTCATGCTTTCAGCCATACGCAATGTTTGCATCACATATACTCGTGTTGCAAAAACAAAACTAGTCTCCTTTATTTGACGGCATAACGAAAAAAACATTCGCGTGCAGAATTTCAAAAACACTTAAATATACATTTGACAATTCGAGCACGCATTGCGAACTGCTACCGCTAGGAAACACACATGTCGCATTATGTGAGAGTCGGTGACTGGTGAACGAAAAAAAAAAGCCTAGTCATCACAGCGAACAAAGCAATCGTAGATAAAGAATCCGCGACCGATATACCTTCACGAAACAGAATTTTATCTCCCTATATATATATATAGCAATGTTTCAATGTGACTGATTTCAGTAAGGACAAGTGGCAAGCCACGGATGTTCGTCACTGCGTCCTCCTATGCTTTCACGTGCCTCAACTCTTCAGTGTAAGTTAAAAAAAAAAAGAGCGTTTATGAAACTAAAAAATAAAAAATTAAGCTAACGTTTATAGGACAGCTTATCGCAGTCAATTTCCTTTGAAACGATAACACCGTGCGAGAGATTTGAAAAAAATTATTAGTTTCTATTGAAGCCGTGAATACGCGCAAGCATCCTAACGTAAATGCTAACTAGGGTATTATTTTTATCATTTTTCATGTATGCCTTTGTTTTCATCAAAAAAGCCTAACCTCTGTTACGTTTAGATGTGGAATAAAATAAAGGCAGAGAGTCCAACATATGGTGCATCCCTAATCAACGGCAGGAGGAGCAACAATGGGTCTGGGGTCTTTTCTCCAAGAAACTCGAAAGAGCAATTTCTTTATTCTTACTACTAGCCGTGTTAGCTGAAAATGTGTATTTCAGCATAGTGCTTTTCTACCGTCTTGTATCCTATAACGCGATTTTATAAAATGAGACCACAATGACTACTGTGCGCGCATTAGTAAACCGTGACAGGAATATTGTGCTCTCATCAATGGTGCATCGAGCCATACTTAAGCACATTCAAAAACAATACATCCATGTAGCTTCATCTTCTCTGCAGATGAATGAATAAAGAGCAAGGCATGTGAAATACATGTTGTGGCATGCGTTCATATTATTTATTAGATAACCAAGGAATTGAAGACATCCAACGAAACAAGAGCTTTTAGCACGTTATATCTTTAAAAAATCTTGTCTTACTAAGCGTATAGTCGCAGCGGCCCGTAGAAAAATACCGCTTCGGTGGTGAACGGCGGCTGTTGCGGCGTGCGTCTTTCTCTCTCTTCTTTTCTTTTTTCTCGATTTTCTCTTCTATCCGCACGAGGCAGCGGAGGTGGCTCAGCTACAGAGCCAGTAGTAGGCCCGTGCATTTTCCTTTCCCTCTTCCTACCGTCGCAACAACAACAATTTGCTCTCCGTTTAGTTTTGGGGGAAGGAAGGCGCAGTATACATTTGGGTGAACGACACCAAATCGTGGATACCCGCACTTAATTAGGTAAATATCATTTGGAGGGACAATGTATAGTGTCACACGAAGACCTGCTATACCTATAGCGTAGTTAAGGTTTCGGTACCATTGGAAATTAGCTTATAAGAAAGGAAGCGCTGCATCTGTCAAGGTCGCTCCAAGGTGAAATTCATGCATACTCGACACCTCAAACAACCAGCGTCGCTTCACTAGTGCAGAAGTGAAATGCTGCGGAGTATTTTTAACCTCCCGGGGATATGTAGCGTGCAGTGACCTTGCACAACACGCGGACGCCTTTCTGGCTCGCCTCCATTGAAAAGCAGCAGTCAGCAGTCGTGTTTGAATCCGGGTACACTAGTTCAGTAGCCGGGCGTCTTAACGACTGAGCCGGGGTAGTGCCATCGTAATTTACAGGAGCGAGTGCCAACAATGGATAGTTTTTCATGAGGCAACGCTGAACATTTGTTGCTGCGTCGACGTCGCGTTACTACTTCAAATTGTCGGAAGAAGGAAGCTGTCACACTTTGTAATCCCATCTGCTAAGAAAATCAATAAAGAAATTAACAAAAAACAGCTGTGTTGACATTTTTATCAGTATTGGGTGGAAGTGCAGCTCATAAGAATGTCCCTTCAAAACACTTGTGCAGGGGTCTTGTGGGGAATTGCGCAGCTGGTAGATAATCGTAGAGCCTTGAAACAGAGAAGGAAATAGGACATAAACTCACCGAAGGCTGTTCTAGTTTGATGGCCGACTTTGAGCATACAGATATGAGTTTGAATTTTGCGTAATACAAAGTAGTCAATGGCAGTGCTGAAATAACCAAAAACTCGTAGAAAGAATGAATGGTCTAGCCGCGGTGGTGCAGTGGTAAAAAAAAACTGTTTTATAGGAAGGGAAAGGCGCGGTAACTGCCTCACTTGTTTTCTGTGGACACCTGAACCGCGCCGTAAGGGAAGGGAGGAAGGTGGGAGTGAATGTGGTAAAAGAGGAAGAGGAGCCGTAGTGGGTGGTGCAGTGGTAAGACGCCCGACTACTGTGACGGAGTACCCGGGTTCGAACCCGACTTCGGCGGCTGCGTTTCGATGGAGGCGAAACGAAGAGGCCTCCATGTGCTGTGCGATGTCAGCGCACGTTAAATATCGCCAGATGACCGAAATTACTACTTTACTACAGTGGCCAAGGATGCGAAGTCGGATACCGGCGGCATCAGCCACTTTTCGGTGGAGGCGAAAAGCAATGTACCAGTATGTTGTGCGATGTCAATGCACGTTCAAGAACTTCTCGTGGTTGATATTTCTGGAGCCCTCCACTAGGGCACCTCTCACAACCTGAGTAGCTTTCGGACGTTAAATACCACAAAGCATACCAAACCAAACCGAAAATGTATAGAGGAAAGACAAGATTTTCCTAGGCCCGTGTGGGAATTTCAGAGCTTCGGAAGGATAAATTAGGCGCAATAAATAAAGGTGTTAGCATAGTTTGATTTTTGAAATTCGTCACAACTATAGGACTGTGACAGTGGCCTTCAGATATCAAAGATTTCCTTGTCGCTGCCCCACTTTACACTGCGAAAAGATGAGGAGGCGTTCTTGTCTGAAAAGCTATGTCCCGTTTTTGTCAACGAAGTTGTATGCAGTGTTCTTAACGAAAAAGCAAAGGAACAATGCTGCACACGAACCAGCAGACGCAATATAACTGGCATCATTCGTACTCGTCAAGGAATCAGTCGACATTTGATTTGTGCTACTTACCGGAATGATTAATAACCATTTGCAAGAGGGTTGGTTCGTACAGCGTATAGGAAAATATTGAACATCACGCCAGGAGAAGTTTCATTTTGTAATCATAAACGCGAAAGAGCTAGCTTTACCGGAACTGAAAAATGTATGTGATGAAAATATCAATTTGCTGTGATTGTAAAGACTGGTTTTCCTTAATAGCCTGCTTATGGATAGTAGGTAGGCGTTTTACTTTATGTGTAACATGCACCACTGCGGTTATACACCGATATTGCAGCAGTTGCAGAGGTACTGAACATTTCAACATCAAGGGAGTGTAAAGATGAGACCTAAAATGGTCATGAGACCGGTGTGGAACTTTAGCGAAACTATACTAGGCTGAATGTTTTTTAAGCTAAGTTAAAGTTTGTTCACTTCAAAATTATTTTTTAAAGCCAATAAGAAACGCTTTCTACAACAAAGGTAATGATAATTTAACCGCAGCGAAATATGCGTGATTCATACTCGTTATTCTTAAGGCTAAAAATTTTAATTTTTGGCAGTTCTAATGCGATCAACAGTGCAGACATCACGAAGCGTAAGATTCTTTCTCTTTATACACCAAATGGCCGTTATCAAACCAGAAATACCAACTAAATAGACAATAAAGTGATGGTCACTGTCAATAAAAGCTGGGCAATGTCATTGCATTTGCATCCTTCCTATTCTTTTCTGCCGCTACTAGTACGTCCAGCAAAGGTCATTGTCTTCGGGAAACTGATCACATGGCATAATTAGAAAGTAATCGCCTATTCAAATGTTGAAACGCGCAGGAGCACAGGCAATGCTTAAACAAAGCCTTTCGATACAATTGCGTCTCCCTCAAGGAAACAGATTTGCAGCTCTTCCTTCTCTGGTCATAAATTTTACGAGTGGCAGGAACTGATCGTACCCACCGCCAAACAACGCTGCCGAGTCCAGCGACGACCTCGGCTGGTGAGCCTCGCATCTCAGCTCTAGACTCCCCAGCCTTTACTTCTCCTTCTTTTGTACCGCCCCCCCCCCCCCCCCTTTTTTTTTAGAAGCGCTTTCACCTCTAATTTTGTACCTGGTTCCTCTTTCTACTTTTCGTTCACATCATTTTATCGGGAGGCTCTATAAGTACCTGAACTTAAGCCTTCAGCCAGCTCTAGAGGCGCTGTTTGCGCGGCAACCCTTTCCGGGGCTGCAAGGAAGTCTCCATCCATCACACTGCCTATACACATCTCAGGAAAGGCTCTGCCGCGGCGTAAACAAACAGCTCTATGGTGAGGAGCAGCGCGCTTTCGGTGCTCCCCACCATAGAGCGAGCAGGTTCAACCTCGTGAAGAAGACGTTTGGCACTGCAAGCTTTCATGTTAAAGCTGTGCTACTTAGCCTCCGCAGAAGCATCTCATGAAACAAATACTGGTTTTTAGCGTTCTCCCAAATGAATCTCTGTCCGCTCAGAGGGCGAGTGATGTGAGAGCGCTGCTGTTCACGTGATAGCTTTCTTTCAAGGTAAGCACATATTAATCATACTTTTAGTGTAAACGTAGCATCTGGTCTATAAGCGTTCAGAAATTAGAGTTAACTCCACAATAGTGTTTTAATTATATAACGCAAATTTCACGAATATATCAGACTGCTATAAAATTCTCAACATGTATCGGACGCAGTGTAAGGTGATCGTATTCATTTATATCTCAAAGTCTGTTTCCACTACTGTTATAAGTTACATTTTAGGTTAGCAATGCAGCAGTAATCCTTTACTATTTTTTGCGGTATGTTGAATCCTTGCTGTATTTTCACGAATACTCGTCGTAAGCAATAGATGTAGCGATAGGTTTCAATCGGGAAGAAGAGCATTTAAGGGCTCCTTCAGGCTCGATAAAACCACACTTTTAACCTTTCTTCTATTAAATGCATTGCTATACGCGCCCACATACACCGAAGAAGAGCATACCAACTTGTTTTCGATTTGGCGTTTCAGCTCATGCTTCAGCCCAATGAAGTACGCTTGAAGGGCTTCCCGGCTCATGATTTTTTTTCTTTTCTTAGACGCTGGACTTCTGAAAAAACTACCGCGCTTTGCCATCAACGGCTCGCTAAGTTATCGATGCCGTACAAGGGCCTACGTGTAAAACGCTCAGCACTTGAAGAACTTGGAGGACTATAATCAAACTACTGCTTTCTTTTCCCAGTTCGCCCTTTGTCCATTTTTCGCGTTTTTCGACTTTTTATTGCTAAAAAAGCCGTTATAGATGTGCTGCTGCGATCTACATTATGTCGTCCAGTTCAACTTTATTGAAAACCTCGCTGTAATGTAAGCTGTTTCAGTATTAAAAAAAAACGCAAACTTGGAGAGCCTAGGATCAAGAACGTAAAAGGCTATGCAGCATTACTTATATATTTGTCAGCCGCGAATGGCATTCCAAAATCGTGCCAGCAGAATGAGAAATACGACCGCCAAGACTGAGCAGAAAAAAGCCGTGGACGTTCTTCTGTTCAGTTGCTGCCAACGTCGGTCGATCAAAAGGCCTCCAGCGTAAGGAGGGGTGTGAAGGACTGAAACTTAAATAGAACAACTGAAAAGACGCGGGCACGACAAAGAAAAAAGCTTTGAAAAATGCCATCTTGAAGCGCACATATATAAAGATGGAAGTAGGCAAGGAAGCAGGCCTACGTGGACGTGAGTTGTTAAAAAAAGCGGGGCCAGAAACTGACAGCTCGGCTTGCAGCTTCACAGCGAAAATCTGTGGCAATATACGCTAGCTAGCAAGAATAAAATGGCCGCATCAGAAAGATGAAAGGAACTTGAATTTACGCCTAATGCTTCAAAGGGCATTGCGAGTAATGAGAACGAGGAAGCGGAGGGGAAAAAGGGTTAGTTTTGAAATGGAGATGATGTAAGGAAGTAAGCAGCGTCCAGGAAGAGGCACGGATGCAAAACGGCCAGTAAGCGACCCAATGGGGAATACCAGACAAACACAACAACAACTCTTTCGGCTGGCAATACAAAAAGAAATCATCCGAACGACGACAAAACGAAGATCTTGTAAACAGCAAAGAAGAGAAGAAAAAACACGATAGTAAGCCGAAACTCGATTTGCCAGACGTGCCGGAAAAGAAGACGAAGGAGGAGGGGTGATGATTCAGACGGAAAGGAAAGCGAAGGGAGTGGCACAGAAACGAAAGGAAAAGGCAGAAGGATGGGGAAAGGCAGAAGGATGGGGAAAGGTAGAGCGGTGAGGATTACTATCGGCGACGACGCGAGTGTATTTCTCGGCTGGCCGACCTCACCCCATTCCCCTTGGCAGACGAGGCGGAGATTTTCCCCTTGGTTGACGGGGTCGCCGGGGGCACTGCGTAAAGGAGGGTAGAGGAGGGAGAAAGAGTGTGAGTCAACGGCTGAAGGGGTGATTTTTCAAGGTGCCCTATTGCTCTTTCGGACATCTGACTACGATGTCAAGCAGTGCCTCCTCCCCCTCTCACGCTACACCTAACCCTTTACACTCATGCAGCTATGTTGTTTCCACAGCGTCCTTGCTTCACAGCGCTGGTGTTCCCAGGGCGAAAGTGAAAGGCGGGGAAGAGTTGGCAATTCGATCATCAGCAACTACGTCAACAAGACCTGTCACTGGAGCGGAAATTGAGAAGCGAAGTTCCACTTTCTGTCGAGATCTGCGCAGTTGTCAGGTGAGAAGCCTAAAACACGATACCGACTAAAAGTTCAAATCTCAACTTTATTGAACTTCAATTCTGGGGCTGATAGAGTCACTAGAGCAAATGTTGACAAAAACTTCGATAAGACTGTGTCGTTAAACCGCACTTAACAATTGACTTTACCCGTTGTCTAATGTGAATATTGTAAGTTTTAAAGCATTCGCGAAGTACATAAACAAACATGTAAAGCACTTCTATTTTGCTGACTACTCTTGCAATCACAGAAAATAAAGCGAAAAACCATTGGGGCACTTCATTAAATTTTATGCACAAGTTGCGACAGCATTATAATCTTTTTTTGCGCCTTTACCTGCATCTTGCTGAGCACTGTAGGCCACGCAGACATTACTATGAGCAAGTTCATATTAAGTTTATGTTCCATGACGCTACAAAACCTTCCTTCTTTTGAGCGACCCAAAGTACTTGCCGTGTTCATGGTCTTCAAAGCCGGCCAAAATAGTGCTTTGAAGCTGCACGTTCTGTGGTTCAGAACATAACAAAGTTTATCATTTTAAATAATTACGGGCAGACGTTAGATTGTGAGCTCGTCGGTGCGTTTTCATTTTATGGCAGACAGAGCAGTGGTTTTATAGCCATGGGCCTTATTTTTTCATTTCATGAATTTACTTCGTGACATTTGTGAACCATAGGTATCACCATGCATAGTCTCTCGAGATCAGCTAATCTGGACTACAATGGCCGTGCTCTTTCCCTTATGAGGCTTATAATTTTATGGGCTCGATGACGCCTTCTCTCTCTCTCTCTCTCCCTCTTTCTTTCTCTCTCTTTCTTCACCAATTTATTTGGCTTTAGGACTAACCATTTCGCTGAAGTTTATGAAAAACCACACCGTCTTTTTTTTCCTCTGATTAAACATTTTGGAATTTTTGTGCTATTCTTCCTCCATCGTGGGCAATAAAATATTTTAGGAGCTACGGCATGCCATTGTAGCTTCATTCAGTAGCCAACCTAACATATTTTCGTTTCCCTCTAAAGAATAATAAGTTCATTGTTTCCTAATGCTTACCACGTTCAAAAAGAGAAAAAAAATTGCTGCACTTTATTATACTTCCTTATGCACGGCCTGTTTCTGCCTGAAAGTAAGACAGAGGAGTAGACAAAAATACCGACAGGACAGTTATTGCCATTCATTCTTCGCTGTTTTCGTGTGTGACAAAGTACCGCTTTTTTACTTTCAGGGAAAAAAAAAAAAGCCCAGCCAACGACAGTAGTAAAGCGTATTGCTTCTCCTCACCCGCCATTACTGACCCCCTCACAAACAGCACGTGCGCCTCGCCAATATTCTATTCTCAGCGACATACTTCTAAGGTCGCCCGCTTCGAGGTCGCCCACAAGACAGGCGGCATCGTGACGTATCACATCCCACCGACCATTTTATGACGTACAATGGCGGATGCCGCCACCAGATTTTCTTTTTCTCCCGACAAGGCTTTTAATGCAAGCGCACGACAACCTTCTGCCACTCTTATAGAAACAGAGCAGGCGTATTTCTCACGAAAGTTTTGGACTACAGCGCTATTTTTGCAGATAACATGTGCAACAGGACAACCCCCCCCCCCCCCCCCCTCAGAAGCATTCTAAGCAAACAAGCACTCACACCACTGCCCCGCTTTCCTTTCCGAGTAAAGAATCGATACGGCATCTTTCCTTGACAATATTTTATGGCCATACACAATATTATAAAACAAAGAAAAACGATAGCAACTTGCTGCTTCCATTAACGAAGTTTAACAACGCGAAAAAGACCACTGGCCCTGTCTATACCATTGCGATGCAAAAAAATAAAATAAAATGAGAAATGCTCTCTTACTGCAGCATAGCCTCGATACAAGGACAAACAGGTATTCAGCATGGAGGTTTACCGCGGTTTTTGTCGAAACCATTGCCGTTAAAACGTACAAAAGAAGAAAAAAAAAAACAAACAAACGGGAGTGCAAAACCTCTATCAACTGACATAGTTAACTCAGTTTACAGTGTATTTGAGCGAAAAGCATAAGTTAGAAGACATCGTATCATGACTGTCAAATGTAGCCGCCATATTTGTGTCCCACTTTTCTTTATCTACATGCAAACTCTTTCATGATATACCGCAACTCCCCCAATCCCCTTGCCAAATCATCTTCCCGACCCCGCTTTGTCTTACGGTATGGATACTTTCGCTATACAGGGTGTGCGAGCTAACTTAAGGCAAGGGTTAAAAATTGAGACATTTCAGGTAGGCCAAAAAAGCCATTTGTATACAGCTGCCAACAGCTGCCAGCAATTTGGCGCACCACATCGAATTTTTTATTTTCCAAAAAACTAATCAGTAATTAAGATAAGTATTTTCTAATTTAGTACCTATTGCCGTTAGACTAATAATGAATTTGCAATGTTGGAGAGCACATTCTAAAGCCCATCTTCCAATTGTTTCCGATAAAGAAATCCTCACGTGTATAATTTTTAGAAGCTCTAAAGAAAGCCACAATTGTGATGCTCTCAACCTTGGTTTTAGTGAACGAAATCAATTGCGGCCTTGGCCCCACGACCTTGTTGAAGCGGCAGGCCAATATGTCTGCGATGCATCCGCTTAGTCAGTCAGCGCACGTGACGGTGCGAGTCGCAGCGAGCTCACCGCGCTGGCTGCTATCATCGCCAACATATCAGCCTACTGCTGGGACTGGGCTATCAAGCGAAGACCGCAACAAATTTCGTTCCCTGAAACCATAATTGCGAGCACCACAATCGTGGCGAACTAATGCGTTAGTCACTTGATATCTTTTTTTTTATTTATTTCAGATATGCCTGGGAAACCGCTTTTATACAACTAAATGACAGCCATCTGGCGCACCACATGAAAGTTTCTATTTGCAATTATCTAAATATAATTAGAATAATTTTTCTAATTTACTATCTATTGCTTTTGACAATAAATGTGATTTGAAAACTTTGACAGCACCTTCTGAAACCCTCATTTCATTTATTTTCGATAACGAAAGTTTCACGTGTATTGTTTTCCCCAAGCTCTAAAGAAAGCTTTCCTTAGACCTTGGGGAAAACAATACACAAAACAACAAACCATGTCCAGTAAATCCAGTAAACCATCTTGGCAGTTACAAAATACATATTATCTGAACAGAACGTGTTCGGATAGCAAAACATTGCTAGCGAGGAAACGCAAATTCAATAATAACCCTGGAAACTATTGTGTAAAGCATTCCAGCTCCATGAAAACGCTGCACAATCTGGCAGAAAGAAAATAGTTTAAAGAAGCTGTGCTCTAGAGTGAATAACTATGCAGAGCCCATTGCAGGCAGTCAAGCCGCATTTAGATTGAGCCGACTCGGAGGCACTGAATCTTCGAAAAGCAGAGCCAGGCATAAGGTAAGTCTCAATTCGCCAGGACACCGTCGAGCGGCAGATCCTTTTGCGTAATCTGAACGCTCAAAATGCCGCTTTTTGCGAGTGCATATTCTAACTCACTTTGCTTCCGCTGCCACATTATACAGATTGATGGCCTAGCTCGGAAGAGAGGATAGATAAGGAAGTTTGTTCAGGAGCAAGATGTGAATCGAACACAGAAAAACAAAAAAGAGGGAAGAATATACCTCGGGTAGCAACTGAGAGACATGAAATCGGCGAAATAAAGCTTCTAGGTGGGGCATGCTTTGAGTACAACACAGCTACTTTCCCGTCCAAGCTCTCCACACCGGTTGTGAAGGTATTATATGCGTACATACAACGTGTCTTCAGGCTGTTGTTACGATACTGCGACACCGCTGAAAGCCTGTGTAGCGGACTGAAGCAAAGCGAACGGTAGGGGAGAAAAGAGGAAGGATATCGGCACGCCGTCCCACAGAAGCCACACAGTTGCACCGTGGGACTGCTTAGCATATGTATGAGGATGCAAACTGCCGTTCCGAAAACCGCCGCTTATCTCTCGTGCTTTCTTTCGCTCTCTTTTCTCCTTTCTCCCTGCTCTTCTCCCCATAAGCGATGCCGGTCGTGGCTGCGTCCTTCAACAATGAGATGCTGGCGAGGCAGAGTGCGTGCCAGCCAGCATTCAAAAGAACGGCGCGTACGCCGACATGACCACCCATCCACTGCATGTTTTCCTTATGAAGCTTTGCCTCAATACAGTGGCAGAAGTATGCGTGCCAAGCAACTCCGCGGCAAGTCGCCGTTGTGTGTCAACATTGTACTCGGCACCGATCTACCTAGCCGCTCCTCTTGGAGCCCCTTAAAAATTTCTCGCTTTTGCACCGTGCCGCGTTGATGGCAATTCTGGAGTCGCGTATGGACCATTGAGCAAATACGTTGCTACAGAACCGTTTGCGTATAAGAAAGCCAATTTACCGCAAGTTAATCCATTTACGTATTCCGTGCAATCACTGCGTGTTCAACTGTCCCACCATATCTATTTGGGGGGTTGGGGGGTGGGGGGAGAATATATCACTTATTTGGTAGTGGTCAAAATTTGTTACAAGTTCAATTATGACGAGAAGGTTCTCTTTTGGTTCCAACATGGTAACGCTTAAAGCCCAGCCTCATCTAGTCGAGAGACGACTGCCTGTTTTTTTTGTTTTTTTTTTTAACTTGTCTGTGCGCAGCGACAGCGAAAGTAACCGGTTGCGCAGTTTAATAAGCGCTATCGGAATGTATATTAGCGGTAGGTGGAAAAGTCAAGAAAGAATGTTAAGAGGACGACTGCGCATCAGAAAGTTTTAAAGATAAAGTCAATTCGGATTTCCTATTTAGGATAAAGGAATTCTAACGCATTTCGCGAATATAACCACTACTTTTATGAAAAAAAAAAATTTCTACAAAAGATATTTTGGCGCCCTATAAAGCTACTTCTGCTGCTTGGGGCAAGCTTCTTCGAAAATACTGTTTTTACTGCCATGCTGCTGCAAACGTAATCTGTCAGAAAAATTACAAGCACAAATTACTAGCAATGAGAATCGAATTGGTCAAAGACATGTGTAAGAAAGAGCACACAGTTGATGTGTTCTTCCGTCATATAGTTCAAAATCGCCAATGGTGCCTATGTTTCCGCACGCAGATCGAATCTTTATTTAGATTCATTTATCTTGAAATAAGTTGTCATGTGGCAGATTTGAGCCATTTATTTGCATTTAGTAGTTAGGCGCGGAAGAAAGTAGCTATGTATGTGTTATTAGTGTCTGTTCAGCGCTGTTTACTTGCAGCGGTTAGGTAGTTGGTTGAATAATCAGAATTACTTAACGACACTGGCGGCAGCAGTTTTGAAGCTTCCTTCGTGGTTTCCTGGCAAGCCTACGAGCGTAGACTCCGTCTACGAGGACACTCTTACACTGCAGATGCAATTCTTCGGCACCTTTTATTTTCGTTGTTTTGAACACAGTAAGCATTGTATTGAGAATCCTACAAAAGAACAAACTGGTTCATATCTCGGCATTGTGGTTAATATTGCAATTGCACAGCAATGTTGTGCCTAGAGTTGTGGATATATTTGCAATTTCAGGTGTGTATATATATATATATATATATATATATATATATATATATATATATATATATATATATATATATATATATATATAGGGTTTATAGCAATTATTTATATATTATATATTATAGCATACATATATATATATATATATATATATATATATATATATATATATATATATATATATATATATATATATATATATATATATATATATATATATATATATAGCATTTATTTATATTTATATATATCGTTACGTGGTGGCATGACGAAGGGACAAATATAATGTACAAATGTATATATATATATATAGACATAGTTTGCTTGTGACTAATGGGCCAGAGTTAAGTTCAAACAGGATGTCGCACAACTTTCCCGATGATCTATTTTATTCCAACAACAGTTTCAGAAGGTAGACTGTCCATCTTCAGGGTAGAATAGAGAATGGAGAATAAGTCCGCACATTGCGCCACTTTTAGGAGAGGGAGAAACAATTCTCGCTTTCTGTCTTTGGAGAAACACACATCACTGAATAGATAGAAAGGGCGAAAAGCTCTTGTTGACTAATGGCTGGTAATGCGAGAGAGAGAGAGAGAGAGAGAGAGAGGGAGAAAGTGAGTGAGAAATAAAAATGGGGGGGGGGGAGGGGGCGAAAAGGGAAAGTGGAGAGCCGACGAATGTTACATACGCGATGTTCTTCCACGAAGACGACACTAAAAGCAAGGCAAGTCTCCCTCGGAGGAAGCCAGAAATTGAGCAAATGTTCGAATAACTATAGAAAAAAAAAAAAACAAAAGAAACAAAAAACAAGAACTCAAAAATTGATAACGCGAGCATGCTTACCAGGACGGCCCGCTCCCCAGCGGTACAGGTGTTCGAAAAACACCCGGGTCATGTGTTTTTTATGATAGCCCCTCAAATCGTACCGGTGACTCCGATATGGAGCTAGAAAGAGAGCGGTCACTTCCGGTTAGGCGCCCAAGATGGTCCGGAAAGTCCTACATAGATCTTAATCCGGACAGATCATGTCCGCCTCCGAATTCAAACTGGACGCACCAGTACGGTATGGAGTTCACACTGGAAGGCCTTTCCCCATTAATAGCTATGCCAGCGTGCTGATGAGAATGAAAACGTATGTAATAGGTGTATATTCCAACTTTTCTGCATATTTGGGGTACGCGCGGTTTTCTATTAATACATCGAAGGTATGAGGCCTTTCGATGTGTATCCTCTCCTAATCTCATTGCATTGCATATCACAGGTTGCTCCCGTGAGCTTACGCTTTATTTCAAACTGCAATCGATGCCACTTGGGTGGCCTTCTCGTTCGCCATCGTGTCTGTGAGTGAAGAATTTGCAACGCAAAGTTGCGAAGAAGGATGTAGCGTTCAACCAGGAACCTAAAACTATGTTCGATACGCAACGTATATACATCGATGACGAACAACTGCAAGTTGCAGGTCACGAGACTGAGCGAATGCAGTAGCTGTGAGAAATACACCGTGTTCTTATAATGGCCAAATTAAAAGTATACTGCAGAAATAGTTGCAGGGGAATCTATTTCACGCTTTTTTCCGTTTCCTTAGTTGTTGCAGCTCTCAATGTGACGAAATCGTAATTTCGCTAGTTGAACGCTCATATAATGATGGAAAATAGCAGCACTAGTACATTAGGATATTCTGAGAAGTACCCACAAAAAACTGCGACAAAAAAATGAAGAACGTTCGTGTCTCCTCCTGACAGCCAGGAAAACGATTCAGCATGATGAAAGGTACAACGGGTGAGTAAGACCACTATTTCAGCACTTGGAAAAAAACATGCACTGCGGAAAACGTTGCTCCTCTGGACAAAAAGGAATGGATGCTTGTTTAGCAGTTAATAAAGGTTAGCGTGCTCGTGGTAGGCACGGAATGATAGTTGTTCCAGTCCATGCGTGGAGGAGAAAACCTTATTGTTTTGTTTTTAGTTTATTTTTAACCATAGGACTGTTATTTTGAAGCTGTGAACTTTTGCCGAGCACGGGGCATCCTCCAGAAACCAGAGACGACGACTCATAACCGGGCGATCCGGCAAGGGCCCGCCATGCCCCTTTCTTTTCAACGGCGCGTTTGTAGGTTCGTTGTTTTGTTGCAGCATTAAGTGCTACAGTAAGAGACCATTGAACGCGAAGGTATCAAAGGTTTGTGCTGGATTTTGGTAGGATGAATAAGATTCATTCTGTTTTGCGCGTTCCAACTCATTTCATCCGGTACATTATTTAGACATCGGTTTTCGCTGAACACCAGTGTTACCTCACTGACGGAGTGTTCAAAGCGTAGCCGCGTCAGCAAAGTGTGGCAGGCGTGCCCGCCATCTTGATAACATTTGGTGGCTCAGTACTGGATTACCTATCTGTTCCAACTTAGCATAGATAAGCATAGATAAGACACGTGCATGGTCGCACTCCCGGGCCGCAAAAAAAAGAAAAAGACGAAAAGGTGCGGCTGCTCAGCTCGGCTAAGCCCAGATCTACATGCCGAAGCAAAATTAACTCTCGTTTCCCTAAGTGTTGCTTCGTTTAGCTTTGCTTCCCGAAGTAGCTGAGCTATTTAGCTAACTATTTATTGGGTGCTTTAAACCTTTATTAAGGTGGGCTTTGCATGTGGGTGTGCCGGGTGTGAGGCACGGATTAGCACTAACACAGGACGTTATTATAACGGTATTTTATTATTATTTTTCAAAGTCGCTGAACGAAATATTTAGTTGAAAATATATGTTATGATGTACGCTTCATACGATTGTATATTAGATTTCAGTAAGAAGCATCGCGGGGAACAATTTCTACTACAAAATAGGCTCATTTCAAGTGGATCAGAGAAACCAAAGACCTTTGTGCGAAGTTTTTATTCCCATTGTAGAAGCAATAATTTCTCAGGTTCCAACAATTTCGCTTCTAATGCGAAGCGAATATCTTCTTCGCCACAAAACGTGCTTGAATATACATCGGAGAGTCAAACCATCCGGCCACAACTCTGCTCTAAAAAGTGCCCCATGGACTGCTTAAAAAAAAAAAGAAATTGCCGGCACAACAGATTAGAGGTTTCCTGGGGAAAATGTTCTCGCTACATATCTTTTTTTCGCTATTCGGTCTTACTTTCAGTTTGTCGTGTTTTTATTTTTGTTCTAGAACCGGCCTCATGCTCAAATTCCCAATTCCAGTTTTGAAATGGAGACAAACTAGAGAGGTCCCACAGCGTCGAAGATTTCCTAGCACTCTAGCTTGTTTAAGGCAAAATGTAGACTTTGGACGGGGAATGGATGGAAGGAGTGGCGGTGGCGTTGGACTGCAAGCTCTTCCTTTTCCACTGCTGCTTGGAGCTTCATGCCCGTGCCACACCTTTTTCTTGCTCCTTTCGCTTTGAGAGCGTTCCAACGCTTTTTCTGTTATTCTCTCCCTTTCCCTATCGATGCGCTTATTTTATTCTTTTCCAGTGCGAGTTGTCGTCATTCTTCGTCTCGCGCGTCACGTTAGAGCAGAGAAGCGTTGGTGATTAATGTATTTCGAATGCTACTTTGGCCAGACCTGATCTAGACTCCATTTGGAGCCGTTTTATTTGATGGCCTCCCCTGAGAGGAGGGAAGAAGTCTAATGGTGATCGGTGGTGCGCTGGTGTACAACGTCGACACACGTCTCGCCTCGGCTGTCCGCCACTAATTTCTTCTGTAGCTTCCTGTTTCGGTTTCAATTGGGAATAATTCATTGTTTACACAGAGAACAACGCCTCACTACAGCTAGCCCCGGAGGTTTTCTTTTCCATAATCTTCATGATGTCACTTGTGATCCCAGTAGACCCCAAAAACGTCAAAAATACTAAGAAGCTTTCTCTGAAACATTTTCAAGAGCGCGATTATACGAATAAAAGCAAACGATATAGAGATTACTACCGACTAATTCCTAGTGCTGTCACCAATGTTGCCGCAAAGTGAAAAAAAAATCCAAGCGGCGAATGAAAATACGCCGCTGCAATGACAGTTAACAACTTTAAAGCTAAGACCTTTAATTGCTAATACTCCCGGGGTGCGGTCACACTATAGGTGCAATCATCCTGACGTCGCTACGCCGGGCACGTGACAAATGCATAATAGTTCTTCTCTAGCGTCATGAGAACGCAATTACCATAAAGAAAAACTACCATTGTTTATATTTAAAGCCTCTGTGAAGAGATTTAGTCAGTGGTAGATTGTGACCGATAATGATAGTGGTAATTAGTGATAGCGACAGTGACGATGATGACGATAGAGATGACTCACATGATGACATCATCGGTCGGGACGTGACGGCATGACCGGATGTGACGCCATCATGACGTCCCACCCGGTGATGTCTAATACCCGGAACAGACATCATTATGACGCCACATCTGATTATGACACAACCAAATCTCCTACACGTTTCACTGAGTTGCCGTAAACCACACGCACTGATACGAAGATCTGGGGAAAGAATCATAGAGAGTTGAAAATCGGCGCGTTTTCATTTACAATAATCTTGAAACATATGGCAAAGTAAGGGTGATTAAATACATTTCATTGAACTTGAACACATATCATGTTTCGCTGCTCCATCATTTCATGCAGTTTATGAAGATTTACACAGCATTTATTCCTCTTCATAGCTGACTGCAGATGCTTTTCTATCATGAGCAAGGCATGCCTCCAGGTGCATTTTGTTTCTCATCTGTGGATTCTATTCCTGGCAGGGCATCTGATTGGGATTTGAGACGTGGGCACGGCTCTTTACTGAGACTTCGGGCACCTTTCAGCTCCGGGTATCGGTGCAAGATGAGGTATGCTCGACACAGGATTCATGGAAACATGAAACGCGCACACCTAGATTACAAAAGTAAAAAAGCGCCGAACTATATTATCAACACAATACCACCTAATATCGAAGGAGAGATAAGGATTTAGATAGCAGCTCTTCGGCGCCCGTTCCTGGGTTTCGCGTCGTCGTCGCCGTCGGCGTTGTCCCTCGTAACCAGATCCACTTTCACTCCCACCTTCCTTCATTCTCTTACGGCAGCAATTCATGTGTCCACAGAAGCAAGTGTGACTGATGCTGCGCCTTTCCATTCCTGTGTGCGATTCAGGTGTCAACAGAAACAAGTGTGACAGATACTGTGTCTTTCCAATCCTGTGAACCAATCATAAAAGGCACCCTTCAGAGCTGAAGTAGAAGACAGTGACTCAAAAAGAGGCATTCTAAATTCCTCGGCAGGCTACTTCTGCCTTCCTGCTGCACGCATCCTGCGCGGCTGCACTCCCGACCACAAAATTAACCTAGTCTCGATACCCGCCCAGGCGGGCAACTCTGGAAACGATTGGGCCGACCAACTTGCCCGAGGATTTACAATCCGGGCAGTCGGTCTCACGCATCCAGACGCACTTGCTGAAGTGACCACACATAATACACACGGCAAAGATAAGACATCCCGGACTATCAAACTAGATGCATGTGTATATGCAAAATACATCAAAATATAATGCTTTTCTCTGTGAGTGTGAATTCTCGGTTACTGTCTATGTTACCCTCTAGTTTGGTGTGGGCGCTCACTCACATAAAGAAGCATCATATTTAGATGTAGTTTGCCGGATCTCTAGATAATCATCCCTAGACTTTCGAGGAGGACCTGGCCCAGATCTAGCCCACCCTCATTTTCCTTTAAAACATAATGCTAGAAATTCGATGAGACGCCTGCTAAATTTGGCTACAGTGTTTAGTGAAGGAATAAGTGTGAAAAATAAAATATTTGTCTAATTGTACATACACGTCTTGCTCGAAATCGTTGCCTCAATCTATCGATAAAGGTGAAAAAGCTGATGAGCTGCACTCAAATTTCGCATTTAGAAGTAGCGTAATCGTCGGCAAATTTTTGGTATGGCTCCCTTACACACCGTGTATTTGCGGTAAGATTAGAAAAACAGTTGGCAGTGGTTTCGCTCCACCTAAACCTAATTGAATTGCGAAAGTAAATGCTGGTATAAGGAGAATTTATTGGGTACATACATGCATACAAAACCGCACATTACTCCAAGACCAAAGCGCTATACAAAACACTATAGGGTATACATATATATAATAAACTAAAAAAGCATAATTCCCCAGAGAGGGAAAAATAATAGAAGGAGATGGGGGGGGGGGGGGGGGGAGTTCTAAATAAATAAAAGACGACAGGCATATCAAGTCTGCTCACCCGTACAACATATAGGCGCGTGTGCCAGCGTCAGAGAAACCGCGTCTCGCCGTCCGTTTCTAACTGTCCAGACAGATACTGTCCAGACAGACAGACAGCAGTACGGTTTTCGTATAATTTGGGCTTATTTAGCTTCCCTGAAAAAATTAAATATTATAACATTCAATAAGATTCGAGGAA
Organism: Amblyomma maculatum; assembly: GCF_055883805.1. Classification (NCBI taxonomy): domain Eukaryota; kingdom Metazoa; phylum Arthropoda; class Arachnida; order Ixodida; family Ixodidae; genus Amblyomma; species Amblyomma maculatum. The sequence continues at coordinate 90,359,860 of NC_139349.1, read as the reverse complement.
GATTTTTCACACGTTATCTAAGATATTATCTTGAGACCACGGTTGCTCTTCGTTTAGGTTAACAACTATCTTTCTGTAGGCAATCACCAACATTTGCTTCTTGTGCAGTTATCTTCATTGTTCACAGCCGCAAATGTTTGCAAATTTGGTTAAATAAACTTCTGAATATTTTTTATCTCCTCTAGAATGCTCCAAATACAATTCAAAAAATCAGAGTACTGTAGAATCTACATTGGATTAATGCGAAAGCACGAATGCTGCTGTTGGTTGCCTCTGGTTGCTTCTAGTAGCTTAATTCACTTCTTGTTTGCCCATTTTTGTCTTTGGTACTTTTAAATTGCGGGCCAATCCACTCCTATGCTTTTTTTTTCGGCTCTACTTCCGGTTGCGTGACGTCACATCCTTGAAGACATATCCACTACGGCCCCCGCTTCTCTCTTTCCGCTTTCACTCCCACTTTCCTCCCTTCTCTTACGGCGTGGCCCAGGTGTCCACAGAAATAGTGTGGCATATACTGCGCCTTTACTTTTCTGTGAACCAGTTGTTCTAATTATATACCTAATTAACTTATTGGCCTAATTATTTTTTGCAGCAACATTACGTCAGTTTCTATCAATTGACACCACTCATTAACCTCTACCGCTTCTCAATTACCCGCAACTGCTGCAGACACGATTTTGCTGACGCGGTCTGCGGACAGAATTATGTGAACATAGCAAAGTAACGCTTTCGCTTTATTAAATATAAACGCTGAAACGAAAAAGAAGCGCGCTCAAGACCTAGAATAAAGTTGGCTTACGTTCCGCAATTTTTTTTAAGCATGGGTTCGTGTCTTATCCAAATAGTCACTACGGTCAAAATTCTAGGTGTCATTTTTATTGACTGTGCAACAATTATGTTGAAAAGATACTGAACATACCGCCAAAAATTGTCGGTATGGACTGAAATACTTCATGCCAAAGTATAACGCAACTGCTGTATTCGTTACAATGCACTGTTTTAGTCCATAAGCACTACTAGCCTCAATCAAGAATTTCGCCGATGTTTTTGAAGCCGCGCTCTCTCGATCACTTTAAGTGATCTTCAAGTGAGAAAGGTAAGAGAGCGAAGCTGATGTGACGTAGATGACCCAATGAATAGGCGAAGAGGCCTCACAGATGCAGCCGGTGTGAACGCGGTGTGCATCAAAATTCCGGCCGTTTAACTCATTTCTCATTTTGGTGATAGTAGAATCCGATAACAATAGATGTTGTTTTTATATCCCCATTCTTATTTTACTAGCCTAAAGGAAGAGCTTATTAGGCACTGCGGATTGAAGGCGTCTCGTATCCGCGTATAGCGCTTGCTATCGTTCCCGCGCAGTATCAAATTTGATATTGGGGTGGTCTCGCAAAAGCTAAAGATCTCTGGTAGTCATTGAAATGACCGTGAACAATCAGCTGAATTGTATTAATGCTAGCTGATGACTCAGTTTTGCGAATACACTTTCAAAAGATATTTGATTTAGTGCTGATAACGTTCTCACTGTACGCAGAGATTTTGCTATGCAAAGTAAATACAAATGTGACTACTTAATATGTTGTGTTTTTTCAAAGAAAGAACTTCGGCGCATATTTCCAAGGAGAAACAATTTGCACTTTTAAAACATAAGGAAGGACTTTTAGATATATCACACACATTTTCTGCTTTCAGAGAACAATGTTCACATTTCACAAGATAGGGTATGCAGCTCGTTCTACCGAGAAGCGGCCACCGACGTGGACGCCGGTCAGTAAAATTAGGGTGGGCACTGTGCGATCTCAGTGCACGTTAAAGAACTCCAGGTGGTCGAAAGCTCCGGGGTCCTCCACTACGGCGTCTCTCATAGTCTGAGTTGCTTTGGGACGTTAAACCCCACAAACCACAAACCACCACCACGTAAATTAGGGTGGACACGTAAGCTCCACCTCCAAGCGCATTTTAGGAAAACCTTAATGATTCCTGTTTGCCGACTCCTTATGTCGATCCTCGTTCGCATACATTAACTTCGCTTTGCCTCCACCGGGAATCAACCACTATACCTCCGAACCCATTGCGGAGTGCTCTAATCCCAGCCGATCTCGTGAAAAGGATATAGTAATTCTACTTGTCTATCGTAAGGCTGATAAAGCGATGAAAATGACTCTGCTGTTAGGCATAGTGTGATGATGATAGTAGCAATAGGGATGACAGTGCTATATGACAGGCCCTCCGTGGTGTTGCAGTGGTTAAGGCACTCGACTACAGAGCTGAAAGATGAAAGATCGAATTCTGGCCACAGCGACCGCTTTTCGACAAAGGCGGAAAGCAAGGCGTCCGTGTGCTGTGCGATGTCAGTGCACGTTAAAGAACCACGGAGACCGTAGTCCTCCACTACGGCGTCTCTTGTAGCCTGTGTCGCTTTTGGACGGTAAACCTCATATAATAAACGATAACAGTACCGACGACAATGATGATGCAGTTAATGAAAATAATCATGTAAAGTGGCTTTCGCCATTTCCGCGTAAGCGCAGTAGCATGTAATTGTATAACGTAATTCCAATTTCCATTGCACTCGTAAGCCTGTGAACAAAATGTATTTACGCTTCACTAAGCGTTTTGGAGCCTTTGGCTGGGAAAGTGTTTGATAAGATCTTCAACTGTTAACCCTCTTGAGAATCTGAGGCGGCTGTCAGCTATGAGCCATCGTAATCTCTAACTAATCATTTATTGTTTTTGCCACAGCTTTCACTGCTTATGCTAAAATTAATACCCAACTGACCTCACCTCAACACCAGTAATGCAAAGGTCAGATTGTTTACCAACTGGTAGGAGCTGGCTCACAACGGAAAGCCGGCTGGAACCCGTTGATTCCACTTGGTCACCAACTGGTCCCCACTGACTTCCAATTGGTAGGCATATGGAATCAATTAATGCAGTTTAGTACCAGCTGGGACATGCTGAAACAAACTGAAACCAGTTAGAACCAGCTGCAATCATTTTGGATTTGTTTTCCTCTATATGGGCCAGTACAAAGTTTTCTACTTTTACTGGCGAAATATGAGACTGGCTGAGAGAATACCCTTACTGTTTGACGAACAGCTTTTCAACTATTTGACGTTGGAATACTTTAACTCTAACCTTAATCATGAAAAATTAGGCAGACGGACTATTTTTCGAACTGAACCTCGAAATCTGGCCCTTTTTCCAACTACTGGGGGCCCTTGAGAACGAAGGGCACGGTTCATTTGAACCCTGGTTAATCTGGCTTTGTACAGATTGTGTAAGTATTGGGAAGGCAAAATGAAAAGCATTTATACCTTTACTTGGCATTATAGTTTTCGAGTTCCTTGGACCCAATATCATCAGTGGCACGAATATTTGAATCTTTAAATTTTCACCGATCAAAAAGACTGATGTGGTTATTATTCATCATACCTACGGCTGCGATAGCTATATGGTCGGTTTGTTTCACTGAATTAGGTGAGAATAAACCTAAAACAAATGAGTGAAAATCGTTTTCTAGAAATGCGATATCCTTCTAGACATAATTGTTTTTCAACGGACGCTGTTTTCTTATCAATAACTTAGTTCAGAAGAAAAGAAACGCTCCAAGTCCTCCTACACCATTATAAAAAAAAAAACAACAACTTGAGGGTACGCAATAACGCACTTATTGTTCTCCGTGATGTATGATCGAAAATAAATTCTGGCTTGTTTGGCTAATGATGGAGTGGCTCCGGACCATCGCTTTACCAGTCACACTTTGCTGTTCATAAAAAAACAAAAGCTGTTTTCCTTTACCGAGTCTCTAGGCCTTAAAATCGCCCACTTTTAAATTTTATCCAGCAAACTTAACCTAACTATCTCGTTGAAATACGTATATGCTATTCAGTATTCGCTATTAAATAAAGGTTCGAATCAAAGTTTTATATTTATGAAAATAGGAAACAAGGTAGGACTAGCAGCAAAGGCAACAAAAGCACAGCAAAATTATATAGGTATGAAGCGAAAAGGTCGCAGGCCTGAGATTGCGCGTCTTGTAAATTCGCGTTTGTAATTCTCTAAGAAATTATGTGGGGAATAGGATGAGCACAAAACCGCTTGCTTCTTTATTACTGCCTTCACGATCTCTCAACGCATTCCGCGTGTACATTGAACTGTTTTCCCTAGCGTGTCTCCCCAAGCGTTGCTCAATGGTTTTCTTGTTTTTTTCTCTCTTCTCCCTATTTCCTTCATCCTAACGGCCGTGCATGTTCTTGCAGCGCAGTGCTCTCAGCGTTGCGTCACCCTGCGTTCGCATCGCTCTACTTGAGTCACACCGCTAATCACTTTTTTTCCGCGTCCCACTCCTCAGCCCATTCTGACGTCGGGTCACCCTTAGTAGGGTGGCAGGGGTACGAAGGGGAAATGAGGTTTAATAATGCGGAAGATGTCGAATCACGGCGAGTCGCTCCCTGGCATCAGTGCTGGTGCGGGCGGCGGACACTTCCCGCTTCCGGCCGGAGCGCGCCGACGCTTCGAGATCCCGTCAGCAGTCTCCAGGTTGCGCGCCTCTTTCACTCCTGGACGCCCCTAACTTCCGGACCAGCGCTCCCCGAGGCGGAAATCACGGCCGTGGTTGTCCAGCAGCTCGCCGTCCTGGCTATAGGTTGGCGCACGACAATGACGAAGAGGAAGCGGACTGCGCCTGGGTTTATGATAGGTGCTGACGACCTCCCATAACCGGCACGCGGTCTTGACGGCACTACTTGTGTCGAGGGAGAGCAGTGCTGCCTCGGCGAGCACCAAAACCGTTCATGTTGTCAGGACAACGATATACAAGGGAGGATTCCCGCCACTTGCACAGAGCCACCCTTTTCTCCGCAGAGCTCGTTGTGGGTTTTGTCTTCCTTCTTTTTCAATTGTAGTTATACCGCGCCTCTTTTCCTTGCCCTTTTTTAATTTAGAATCGAATCGTTCTTTCACTGGCTTCACATGGGGGCGCTTTTCAGAACTGCAATAAGAAATGTGCTTCGAACTTACCATAGAGACGGCGGCAGAGAGATTATGCGAGCCCCTGTGGAAAAGCCTCTTGAGGATCGCGGCACGATTCGATGCTTCGTAGGCGCCTTTGCCGCTAGAACGCGTGCTCGTTGGCCGCGCATCAAATTGCATGCTCTGTTATATTGCCCTCTTGGTTGCTTGTCTGGTTATTTACACTGGCGACAGTGATAAAGGCGACGTCTTTTAGGACTTTTGACACAGCTCGCTGGTGACTACAGCGAAATTTCGGCCTCCGAGGACAAGGCGACGAGAACGTACGTGCACACTCGAATCCCATTGTAGTCATAAATTCGTGTTAAACGCGTGCTGGAGCTACAACGTGGTTTTCGTGTGCGAAAGCCATAGAAGTCTCAGGATGGAAGAGGGACAGGAGCTGCACATGTGCGATTAGAAAAATGTAACGAAAGGGCAGTCATGAAATATGACGGGGAACTTCCACAAATACGTTTGCACTCCGCGACAAAAAATGCAAGAATTCGGTGCCCATCTAATTCGCCTAGCGTATACTATGGGAAGCGCGAGTTTCCCGCCGTTGGCCGGGATTTGCAGGGATTCGAGGAATGCTCTTATGATCTTACGGGAAGTCTGGAAATGCAGCAGCGAAGGCTCGAGAACACAAAGAACGGCATGTCGTCGGCGTATAAAGTGACTTAAATTTATTAAGTGAGCCGACGAAAACCTCAGTTGCACCGCTCATCGGAAAGCCAGCGTAGAAAGAAGAATGTCTTTTCAGGGGACACGCCGGAATAATATAAATTTTCTTAATCCTGTGAAACTTATGCTATCTCCAAGTCAAAAGTGCGCAGTCCTTATTCAGCGCTAACATCTGTCTACAGGCCTCTACACGATATATCAGAGGCCGCTGACTTTCCCGTTTCCCTTCAATTTGGCTATTATCTTTTTAAATTTGTCAACACAGCATAAAAGGGAAGCGACCTGTAGCTTTTGGTTGTTTGAGAAAGAAACGTTGAGAGGTAATCGGCTAGACTCAGTAGTGTAGGTTCATTCTTTCCATTGCTTGCAGAACGTGACTTGCGGAGGGAGTCCTCTCAAACCGGAGCATTAATCAATTTCAAAAAGTGAAGGCCTTTCTGAGATAACTTTATTCGGTAATTCTAAAGCGCGAGAGTAACGGGCGCACATTACGAACGCACATTACCCGTACTATACCTATAAGTTGTACAAAGATCTTATATCCACAGACTGGGATGCATGTGTAGGACCTTTTCGTCGTATTCGTTATCACAGAACCTGTTACCACATGCAGCTACCCTTTCTCCCCAATTTGAATACAAATCGTTATTGTAAGAAACTGGGATTGTGATACTCATACAACCATTTGAGGGAACACCATATAGCTTTGAGCGGCTAATCTTTATGTAATACTAATGGTGATTCGAGTCTCCGTCTTATTAAAAAAATCTAAAATCTTATCCTTGATTTCCTTATATAGTGCCACGCTGTCTTTCTTCCTGTCTCAAAATACGGGTTAAAAATGGAATAAGGACATGAAAATAACGCGCGCCAGGAAAGAAATCACGAAGTCTTCCAGGAGTGGCACCTTCGCAGGGAAATTGATAATGTTTCCCCAATACTTTCTCTTCTTGCCCTAAACATTCCCTCTACTTCTTATGCCCTTCCGGTATCGTGGCGCCTACAACGTACTAAACATAAAATCCCACCTTCCTTCCTTTCACAAGACGGGAGGAACCGCATCTCAAAACGCCTGTATTGCTGCAATTCCAATCGCGACCTGCTGTTCGGTCAAGGTTTCTTGTGTTCGCGATTCGAGATTCTGCGTACATTCTGAAATGTCGTAAACTCGCATCGACATCGTTACCTTCTTCTGGCATCCTTGGGGGGTAAGGAGTCCATCTTGGACCTGCCATTCTGAAAAGGAATTAAGACGTCCGTTTCTTTTTGGCACTAGGTTTGAGGGAAATAAAACGCAGCGACAGTATATAGAACTCATGATGAAACATGGAAAGACCAAGGAGAGAAAGAAAAAGCTATATTATGTACGAACGAACAAAGAAGAAAAACGTTCACAAGAACACCTCTACGTATATATATATTTATATATCATGCGCTGGGAATGCAGTAGCATTTGAAGCTGTTGATTACTTTAAATCATGTTCTGTGCCATTCTCTTATGTTTATGTTTGCTAATATATTCACGGCTGTAGGCACAGAACTGGGAATTTCTTTGGGTTATTAAACTGTCTGTTATGTCTTTCAAAAAACGTTCGTAGAGGGGGGACAAAAAAGAATAAAGATGGAAAGATGGATCGAAAGTGTAATTCTCGCTTTAATTCTGGGGGCGACACTTCCTCCAGCCAAAGTCCGAGTGTTGAACCCGACGTCAAATTCATTTCCCGATGAATCCCCTAATCCGCATTGAAAACAGGGACTGCAAGAAATGAACATTATCGTTGTACGAACATTCATTAAGCTGAAAGAGGGTTTAGTGGGTCAAAGGGAAAGCGCGAATAATAGCTTTCTGGTTGCAATCATGATAAAGAAGAGGCCGTTTGGAGTTAATTTGAAGCCAATGTTACATAAGCGACAGCTCCTCTCAAATTCAGTAATAGACGCATCAGAGAGAAAACGACCCCTTCAGAGATGCTCACAGGTCTAGCTAGGTATGGCCTATTATGCTGGTGCTAATGTACTTCGCTAATTGTTGTGCAAAACGCAACTCTACAAATTGATGGGATAGGCGAATCGCAATGCTGAGAAAAGGCTTTCGCAAATGTCCATTTTCACTTTTGCCGCATTTTTAGAGCAGTAACTAGCAAAAGTGGGTTGTGATTGTTTAAAAAGCGTTTTGAAAGAACGTTAAATCACTCGTATTGTGTGACCGAATTTACCATACTGTTAATGAAAGAGCGGAATTGGTCTCGCTAGTCCGAATACGAAGAAAATTTGTTACTTTGGGACAACATCACAGCATTTTTATGACGGGTTAAGCGACTGTTTCAGCGTTAGCTGTGGAACGAGAGGTGAATATGTTTTTCACAGGGCTGTTTATTTCTAGTGTGTTTATCTCTTTTAGGGACAAAGTGACATCCCTAGGATAGCTTTATTTACTTATACGCTTAATACTTTTATTTAAATTATTGTTATGAAAAACAATTTGATGCCCTCATTTCATGATGTTAGGTACCTTTTGTCACAGTTACGAAATGGGACATTATTCGCTACTAAATGTTGTTAGGAAGCTCGGCCTTGCCTACCTGAATATTGACGTATTTCATTACGATTATGTAAAAGACACGATGCGCAGGGGACAAGACGCTGCATTGGTAAGATAAAACCTGTCAAATAACACCATTTGGCTTAGAAGAGTGGATGGGGACAGCGAGCTTAATGCATAATTGTCCGAAATGTACTTCATCAAAGCCTAGAAAGTCATTAAATAGGCTCATAAAAAGTGGGCGCGCTTCGCCGCAAGGTCGTTGTATGACGTGTTGACGGGTTCTCTGCTTCTATGCCTTCACAGTTGTAGGTAGGTTGCGACTCACCCTTCTATATGAAAAGCCCTGTATATAAAGCAAAGCTCGATGAAATCGTTCAGCCCAATTATCCATTATTTAACAGCGCCAAAAAACGAGGACGTTAACACACACAACAACACGAACGCTCGTGTTGCTGTCTGTGGTAACGTCCTCGTTTTTTCGCGCTGTTAAATAAGGGATAACAACCAACTCGCCCTGCTTTCTGTTCTTTCAGCTTGATGTTTAGCCGGCGTATGGTCAGATCATCATGCTTATTGCTGTGATGAGTAGTGGTTGTGGTTAACGAAGTTTAGTCCCACACTTTGCGCAAGTGCTTTTGAGACGATTTCATTGAAACCTGTGAAATTTATCTGTTAAATCCTTTTCCTTATCATACTTATTGAACTGGGTTGTTTGCACGTTCTTCGCGCAAAAAATATCTGCGTCAAATTGTTCTACAAAACTAATGTCATCTTCTTGCTTCCTGCTAATTGGGTAACATAGAACTACATTACGCACGACATCATTCCTTTCGCTCTTTCCACTTTCACTCTCACCTTCCTCCCTTCCCTTACGGCGCGGTTCAGGTGTCCACAGAGCAAGTGTGACAGTACTGCGCCTTTCCCTTCCTGTGAACCAACCTATATATACCAAAACTCACCGGAATTCTCTTAAGTGTCCTTAAGAGCAGAACGGGTGAAAACCACTTTACAGGACTGCTTTCATTCACTGTATCCTTAATGTCACAACTACTATCATCAGCATCACTATCGGAACTATTATCATTAATAATTAAATGCACCGTCATTGCTACCGCTACTGCTGTCATTATTATTATTATTATTATTATTATTATTATTATTATTATTATTATTATTATTATTATTATTATTATTATTATTATTATTATTATTATTATTATTATTATTATTATTATTATTATTATTATTATTATTATTATTATTATTATTATTATTATTATTATTATCACTAAATGCAGCGTAATTATCATCGCCACTATCATCATTGTCATTAGCACTAACTACATCGTCATTATCACTAGACAAGGACGATGCAGTTAGCTGCCGCATTAAGCAGCGCCCGCATTGATGCGGTTGCCACCGACACGATATGCATTTTGTTGCAAATAGGTAAGAAAAGCTGACGGGGTAGGAACAACACATGCACCCTGCGGAAATAACAAATGTGATAACACACTCCGCGTGTGTAGGCAAGCCGTTATGTATGCAAATTTGTGTAAGATGAGTACATTCAAAGTTGTTTTATTTAAGTAAGGATATTGAGATAGGCGGTGGTGAAGTAACGCTAGTGACTGCCCAGCTTCACATTGCCAGTTCAGAGACGACGACGGTGAGACGCAGCTTTTAAAATCCTCTGCTATAGTTGTGCAGCTGTGAAAAAATCGCAGCCTGTAAAGTTGTAAACCATGACTAGAAAGCTACAACACTGATACTAAACCCTAACAACCAATTTGCGAGCAAATATCGAAGCTAATTTGCATGCAATTTAGAGGCATTTCGGGCGCTTTAAAGTTTCCACAAGACATGCGATGACATAGAAAGAAACAAGCGCTAAGCGCTAACTGTGGAGAGGTATTTCGAAGAAAACTAAACTCTTACGCGTTACCAACAAGGCTTTTTTCTTCAGGTATTTCGAATTGCGCAGTTTGCGGCAATCGCTATAAGCACAGACACGACCAAACAGTTGAATGAAGCTCAGTACTTCACCGACACATCGCATTATCTTATATCTCATTTCTCACGAATGTTTTTCTTTTTGTTCCTTTCCTTTCCCTTGAAGTAAACCTTCCATTGGTATTAAGGCTAAACGCAATTCTAGCAATACGGCGCAAGTAATTTTTGCTGCGTTCACTAAGCTGGCATGTTTCGGGCTTCTTAAGGCCTGCAAATACGACGCCGTAAAGGAGGCTGAAAACGGCCGCAATATAGCTGATACTGCTCGCACGCTGCATTTGATACCATTCAGCGTGCCGTACATAAAGAAAGCAAAAAGATGATAACGAAATGTCACAACTGAACCAACAATTCAAGAGCAAAAGAACAACAACAAAAAACCTTTATTACGGTTTCATCGACGAGAACCAGGCCTCGAGCTGTATCATTCCCTCCACTCTCCATGTGCGAGTAAAACACCTCTATGATTCGATTAAGATGGCATCCTCGTATTGGGCTCTCGTCCTGGCTGTTTGAAAACTGCGGTGCGTGAGCCAAAAGCTCAGAGTGCACACAGAGCAAGTCACGGTTCAAATGGAAACAGTACAATGCCGCAAGGTGAGGATGACTGAGGATCAGCCAATATTTCTTCTCCTCCCATCTATACTCCAAGAGAGAGGGAGCGTTATATAAACCTTCTAGCAACACCAGACACTGGCGCATACCTCCTCCCTTCGTGAGAGATTTACGGTGCATCAGGCGGCGTGTTGCGTGCGCCAGTACCGTGTCACTCTTTCTACTGCTCTCCCGTAGCGGCGGCAGCAAGCAAGGAAGGGAAAGCGCGCACCGAAGCCTCCTACGGAGAAACGTGTCTGTCTTTATATGGAGAAGGGGAGGCCGGGGAATGGCAGATACACGAAACATTATAAAAACACTATATGCTTCCCGCACCATCGAGAGGGGCCACGGCAGAAGTTGGGGACGTAAAAGTCACCGTACGTAACCATGTGGACCCCGGACACGTCGCTGTCTTCTCCAGGTCCTCTACGTGAGGTCTGCTGGCTTGGGAACATAAAGCCGCTCCTGAAGTGCGCCATCAGAGCAGAATTTGGTTAGGAAAGCACGCAAGCACGAGATGGTGCGGCTTTTTATGTCTGCTTATAGATTGTCCACATTTACCGTCCCTCAATGTATTTCTCTATCAGTGTTACGTGACACTAGCAGGACTTCATTTAGCTTCATGTAGATAACTGCACAGTGAGGATGAGAGCTCGTCGTTTGGACGAGTGGTAAGAGAAATGTCCCTTGCTATCCATTTATGAGACTTATAGTTGCGCAGGGTCGACTATTACGACGAGGCACGTTCACCACTCCTGCATGGCGGAGAAGCGTACGTGATTTGCACAACTTTCAGATGAATCGAGAGTTCTCACGAGGCAAAGCCGCAATAGGCATCTTAAATGCATAGTCATCAAGAAGTTCAGTGCCATTCAGGAAACAGCTAAGGTCGTCGGTGGTAAACCACATCTATTTGTGCTATAGGCATGGGGGTGGGAAGCTAAACAACTTATCCTTCTCCTTGGATGACAAATCCGGATGCAGTCAGCTAACAACCCGCAGCGAGCACGATGAGCGTCATGTATAGAAGGACAGTGGTCCAAGCAGTTCCTTATTTGTCCATAACCCACGGTTTTCAGACGCAATGCCTCATTTCTTGCCTCATATTCCTTCAGTCCGCCCACATACCTTGTTTCTGTCGCCCATGAAAAACACTTGACTTCTTTGTGATTAGATGAAGGATCAACTCCCTATAATCCTTCGATCCAAGACGTTGCCAATGACACCTCAGGGCTGCTCTGCTCATAATTTCACTTTTCTTACAAGACCAACCTGCGGCATTCCTCAATCATCGGTGGCGGCGGGGTGCTCGGCGGGCGGCAAGCAGTACTCCGTGTCATTTTTTTCCGGCTTTGCGACTCGTGAATAGTGATGTGAAATTTCTGGATACAGCTACCATGGTCCTGTACTAGCTGCATCCACTTAACCTCTGTGGAATACTTAACTTCATTCGCCCACTTAGTGAAAAGTTATGGAAAGTTCAATCCGTATTTCTTTCTTTGTAATCAATCATATGAGAATAAGGTCTGTCCGTGATTGTGTGCTTCCTTCTTCCTGGTTCGATCTAGTCATTTCATATTTATGTTCAAATGTGCTTTTTATATTCCAGTTGTGCTATCTTATCTGTTTTTTTGTTTACCTTATATATTCTTTACATAAAACACGTGACGAAGTGTGCAGGACACATTTCCGTATATTCATCTTGTGAGTTTATCTATGCTTGCTGATATTTGTGCATTTGTCTTCATGTAAATTTTAATGTGAAGTTTAAAGCATGCCATGTTTGCCTCCAGATCAACCATGCGGAAATAGTCATTGGATATATATTCGCATTCTTAAGTTTTCTTGTATTCACTTCATGTGCGCAACTTCTATTTATTTTTGAAACCTGCGTAGTACGAAGTTCATCATTTTTTTTTTTTTCTGTAATAAGTCATGTGAGAAAGTAGAAGTGCTGGCTGGCCCTTTTTGCCTGCGTTCCCCTTCTTTTCTTCTATTCAATAGACGTGAACTGTAAATTGCGTTCATTTTCTTGTTAAGTTTCTTAGACAGTTATAAGTTAATCGCATTTTTAATTGAAATATTGACATAGCAAGAAGTACTGGCAAAGTTTTTGTGTTAGCTATTTCTGGAATAATCTAACGTGCTCATGTTGAGTTTCAGTTCTTTTCTCTTTAAACGCATTTTATACGCATTCAAATTTAAATCGTCGTTTCTAAGGATGTTTAATTTTAAAACATTTACAAAATCACAAGAAATGAAGAGCTTGCTTGGTATATTTGTTTACCTTTAACATATACGTCTTGCTAGAGTGAATTCCTTGGAGGATGTTTTAATAATTACTGTCCAAAAATGACAGAAATTTTCCGTGAATTGGGTGAGTTTGTGTTTCAGTAATTTAGGCATCTATTACAAGTTCCTCAACAAAGGCTAAGTTGGGAACCAAAACCAGATAACAAAATAAAAATGTGAATTGCACTGTTCTGTGTGCCCATTTCCTATATTAGAAGCAGCTATCAATCAGTTTGAGTGATTAGAACAAATGCTGAAGATTTATATAAGGACATCGTACCGTACTGTTTTTCCGTTTTATGTTTCGGGAGAAAAACGAGAAAAAAATAAGCATTTCTATTTTTACAAATTTCACGTTTTGTTTCTGAGGTGCACTCCCATTTGGGCTCTGGAGTGCAACTGTGTCTCGGCCCCTGCAGCATCGTGGCGGCGCACTGTTTTTTGTGTATTATTGTTTTTTACCCCGTAGCCCACAGAGACAGTTTCGGCTGGGCTCTCTGTGCGGATTACTCAATTCTGATGTGCTGCCACTGGGGGAGGGTAGGGGGTGGGGGAAGATAGCCTATTTGTGTGGATCAAGAAACCGAATACCCTCATGGATCTGACTGCGAGCGTTCTAACTCTCCTTATTCTCATGGCCTTAGCTATATTTCTCTTATTTACACCTGTGTTAATTGCTGTTTCAGTGCATAGTAAAGAGCCATAATTATTTGAAGTATACGAATGCCTTATTCGCCTGCAGATAACAGCAGTTTGGGCTGGCTAAGCCCAAAGTACCACTATAGTCGGCCATACCTACCTACAGAACCATGCTAACAGTGTTCAGCGGAATACGCTTCCTAAATAATTACACACCTATTTTTAGTGTATTATTTATTGCACCCGGCAACAGCTTTCCTTTCACTGAAGGCGAGGCTACAGAAGTGGAGTGCATGCAGCTACATCATTTCCACGGATAGTAAATCATCACCGGTATTGGCGGCCGCATGCGCGTTGCTCTAAATTCTGTTCACATAGTCGATATGGTAGTTATCGCCAGCCATGCAAGACCCTCTTAGCAGAGCTTTTGCGCTCAAAAACATTGTAATTTTCTCAGTTTTGAGCTCAAAATTTAGTCAGATGTGTTTGAATATGCATTAAATTATTAATGTTAACATTGCGTAGTGTTTAGGAGAAAACTAACAGTAAACAAGGACCAACGCGTAAGAAGTGAGGTCGTATTTCAAGTCAATAGTTTCCGCTCCTCTCCTCACAGAAACCTTTATCGCAGAATAAAGACTTGCGTCACCTTTCTTCATGATTCCTAAATTCTCACCGAACTCACCAAGCAGAATCACTTTTTTGTACGTGGCACATTCCGAAGTACACACAAAATCGAGAGAACGTATTTCGACTAGTTAAGCATCAGGTATCGAGAGGGCAACGTTTATTCTCAGCAACAGGGAAAAGAAAAAGCTAGGTATTTTTTTTCAAGCTGGCATTTCTCCGTTTCCTCTTCATCTTGTAGAAATCAAGAATGTTTTACAGACATAAACGTAAGTCATCGACGCATACCACGAACGAACACATATGTTAAATGTCACTTATAACTAACAAAAAAGGTGAAAGAGGCATAAGATTTATGTGTTAAAGTGCTCGCAGCAAAACGTAATTTATTCTGATGAAGAAACAACCGATAAAAACAAACATAATTTTACTTAATTTTACAATGTCCACATCCCATTTCATTTATTCTTGCTTTAAGGCTAACAAGCACTTATGAAATTAACAACCTTTAGGTTTCTGAAGGCAGAAAAGTTTAAAGGTGACTACTTATATCGAAACCTATAGTCACTTATCGCAACTTATCTTATACTCAGTTTAATCACATGATAGATGTAGTTGCAGTAGTGCTATAAAGAGTCATACAACTAAATTAGTTACCGTTTATTCTAATCTGATCTTTCTACAAGTGGCCATCTGAGATAATTGCGATTGATCGAAGTGGCGAAGAAGAAATGGCAAAACGACAGACGAGAAGAAAGACGCCATCAGCCAATCAAAACATCTCAAACGGCGTACGAATGAAAGAAAATCAAATCAAATAATCAGAAGCAGCACCACTGACCGCAACGAGCACGTCTTGTAATACGCATGCGGCGAGGATCCTTTTCTGAAATAAGTTGAGCCAACAAACGAGCTCCATTCAGGTGCGAGTCTGTCTAGAGGAAAATTAAAGCGGACTCTCTCTTGTAGAAAGCAATACATCTCCAGTGATCTTCTGGCAATCGACATTGTGAAGTCCCTGCCATGCGGAATCTCCGGAAGCAGATCGTGGCTCTCCTCTGTTCGAAACGTTCGTTCCTATTATTCGGCACGCCTTGATTGTTAAGTTTCATGTATCGGACGATGTGGCATTTATCAAAATAGATGAGCTGGAAATGTATGGATTACAAATTACGCCACTAGCAAAATCTGCTCTGTGTTAAATTTTATTGTGATCCTCGATTGACACGATCCCCTTGGTGGAAGTGAGCATTGCGTAATTTACGACATGTATTTCGCATTTCGCACCACTCGACTGTCCTCAATGAAAGAGCTAAGTGGGTCATAATTGTCTTCCTTTCTTGAATCTTAAGGCTCTTTTTGTATCGCGTTCTTTATTTTGACTGCTTTTGAGAGAATTATGGCCAATTATGCGCACTCCACTCGCCTGCCTTTCTAACAAAGGATCACACTTAACACAGTTTGAAGAATTAAAAAAAAGAAATGAAAACCACAGATTGCTCTGTAGGGAATTGGGAAACTTCATATCCCATCAGTTCTTTGTGCTGCACTTCACGGGTGCATAAACTGTAACATTGTTGAACGCCGTCGCCGGAATATAATTTTATTTTTTCTTGTAACACACGTAAAGTTACGGCAGTTCAATTTGGCCACTTCTTTACTTCAGTACAATGAGTCACTAAAGAAAATTCCCTTGAACGCCAATATATGTAAGGGGTGCAACACACGTGTTTTCGTCCGTTCCTTTCATTCGTGATTATGTGCGTTGAGTTATGAACGGTGTTTAATACACCTGTAGTCTTAGTTCAACTGACAAGTCCTATCTTGAAGAATCTCTTCTACAACTTGTATCAAAACGATTTTCTTTCTCATTTCGATAGCCGGATTGATAAAGCACTTTTCCTACTGGTCATAATTAATTAGGCACACAGTACAGTAGAATCTCTATAATGGCGCCTGCTTTCAAATTACTATATTTTTGACAGGTTGCCATCAGTCATCTTTCGCTTACACATTTGCATTAGAATTAGCGGTTGGACATTTGGGGCTAATAACATACAGTCATTTAATAATGAATTGATCTCCCCATCGCTGTTACTTTCAGCTGGACAGGATTTCTGGTGCTCGAAAGGATGGAGCTTGAAGGTAGGAGGCGGAAGGACGCGGCTTGCAGTATTTACGTGTGATGAATGTTAGAAATTTGCTGGTCGCCCCTCTGGAGGGTAGAACAGTGGATTGCCCTTCAGTAGGGCTGCTGGTGCTCTTTAGCTTTGGGTGGAAACGTGGGTGAAAATCATAGCCGCTAGAAAATTCGCTTTCTGATTTATTACGCACCGCTCTTTCGGGGAAGTGGCGTCCCCACTGAGAATGCCGAGGGGACGATGTGAGCGGAGGTTAGATGCCACAGAATGCAGCAGAAAAGAAGAAATGGTAAATGTCAATACAATTAGGAATATATATCAGACACAACAACGCATAATCAAGAACTGTTGAAACACCTCGGTTAGTAAACGCCAACAAATGAAGATTACGATTTGAAAAGAAATTTAGAAATCAGATCAAAAAGGGTATTCTCTTCAATCTTTCGTAAGATAAAAGAAAATTCGTTTAATGGTATCGAAATGTTGTGGTTGATTTGATGGAGTATTTCAATCAGTGTATACACTAAACACGTCATGTTCCACAAGGATGCGGCTCAAATGATTTAACTCGTATACCCGTTGGATCGATTGCTAGTGGCTCTTATTGTTTATGTAATCGGCCCTCCGTAGCTCAAAAGAAGTGTAATTATCTTAGAATGCCGTTTTAAAAACAAAACAGCATGAACTATTACAAAATCGATTATGAAAATTCTGCATCGCACTTCTAAGGGACACCGCTCAATGGGGCCAAGAGCATTCTACGATGCAGCGGCTTGGAAGAAGTGACACTCTGCGGGAGCTTTCGTTAATTGAAGGTACCTAGCCCCAATAGCCTTTCTTGCCCTTTATTACCTTACAGTCCATTCAACAAACTGTCTCGATGCACTGATATGGACGCCTCGGAAGAAGAGAGCGTCTTCAGGCTCTTCGCTGAAAGTCCAAATCGGACTTTAGGTTAACAAAGCAAGCTAGCGTCCCTCGCAAATACGTTAAAAAGTGGAGTACACCGAAAGCACCCTACGATTTACTGCCTCGTGCGCTGCCTCCGGGCGAAGGGATAAATTTTCTGCAAACCCAGAACTTGAGTGACGTGTCGAGCAGCAATGCCTTGGCGATCCTCAGCCCACCGCGCGACGGCACCGTACGGCGTGTCGCCGCGAATTATCGTCTTATGCGATAGGGGCTTTAGTGCATAACTTGACGCGAAACCTCCAAATATGTAAACCATGTGTGAGCTTGAGCTTGATTGTATCGGGAAGTTGAGTTTGCCGACGCCGCAACGTAATATTTTGTTGAAAGCACATTTAGGGCACTGGATCCTGCTTTACAAGTGCTCAAATATTACCAAAGTTGTTCTTTGTTTAAAGCACTGTGTATAAACATGTGCATGGTTGGCAAGAGTTTGTACCTCCGTGTGTGTAGAGATCTGTCGAAGAGGTAAGATCGAGAGTGGTCACGAAGTTCCGCAGTTGAATGATCCTTTAGTGCTACTAGTATGCCGAAAGTGCAAAAAATATATTCACTCTATGATGCTGCAGATCAATTATGTCGTTTCAAAATGACGTATGTGGAAAAAGCAGTCTATGTTATTTTTTAAATTAAGGGTATCTATCCAAATGGGATAAGGAGAAAATTGCGTCTTTTAGATATGTTGCACAAAGTATTTCTAAATTTAATATAAAAATTTATTTCAATAAAATTGTTGTTTGCTTTTCAGCGCGGAACTACACACTAACAATTGAACAAACGTAAAACAGGCAGGACGAACAGGGCGCGAACTCACATCTGTTTAATAAGAATGCAACACTTGTTTTTTTTTTATACCATTTTATGCATGCTTTGCCTGGGAGTATCGCATGTATTGCACGTGTCACCGCACCTCTATCCGACGTTGAAAAAATCAATTTCTGCTTTCGTAAATGTGATGCAAGCGTCAGGAGCACACTTCTCTTTATCTGCCTCGAATATTTCATATGCTTATCTCAAACCTCCCTTTCAATCCTTTAGCCCGCATACCCAATTATGTTTGGTCAGCAAAGTCCGGATTACATCCGTGCCGAGCGTGATGCGTAGTCAGGCTTTCCTTTGGTGCAAAATCAGTCCACAGTTTCAAGAGTGTTCACTTATTCTTTTCTTAATACATCTTCCGGATTGTCTGATATGATGTTTGCCACAGGATACTGGGATCTAGTAAAATATGCGAGTGTCGCATTCTATGCACCCCTTTTTGTAGACGATATTGCATATCTTTTCTTTTTCTCTTTCATCCGTGCTTACTCTCGCGCACATGGCTATCAACTTCTGCGGTGTCATGAATACAACAGGAATTCTATACCTCGCGCCAATCTTTTTCAACCTATGGTACATTTTATGTACATATGCTAAATGAATGGGACGCTGCTTCTCTTTCTTCTGTATTGCGGCGTTACCTCTAGTTATTGTTTTTAGTGCTCTTTCGGCTATTGACAAATTGAGCGTTTGGATACCCACTTTTCTTCATTTTCTCTAACTGCGCAACCATGCTGTCCAGAATTTTGTGGTGGCATGATTTTTTAATGCTCTGCATCCTGCTGGAATACCGCTTTGATTCTTTTAACCAGTTTTAAATGACCTGAGTCGTAGCTTAACAAGCCTTTTTCACCATTTGTCGTGTACGACCAGCATGCGTGCCTTTCCGCTTCTTCTATTTGAATATCTAAATTTCTTATCTTGAACCGCTGTGGAACTTCGTAGGAGAAATCTAGTCTTTCGAAAGCTTTTTCGAACACCTTAACTGTTTCAAGGACGTTATTTGCACCGCTTTTTCAACCGCTATGGACAACAATAAATAATCCACATAGCGAAAACATACTAAAATACCCTGTTTTTGAATTTTTCTTTCAAAGCACGGTTCCCTTAAGCAATGTAAATATTAGACAACACAGGTGCTACGCGGAAACCAATGCAAATACCAGAAGACTGTATGAACACTTTTTCATCAAGCTTCAAATACTGGGATACTAGGTACATACTAACAAGGTTCAGGAAGTTTTCCACACCTATTCTACACTCATTTTGAAAGTTCAGCCAACCGAATTGATCAATGCACACCTCTAACTCTGTCAGGATGGCTGCCTGCGGAATATTAAAATACATGTTCTCTACATCAAATAAAAAAAGTCACCGGCACATGTTTCTTGAAAAACACGTTGGCGTCGCAGAAGCCTTGAACAAGGTACGGGTTCTAAATCCCCGTTTTTGACAAACATGACGGGTTCGAAACGGGTTCGAAACGGACTGCGCACTGAGAACCATCATACAGAACCAACTGGCCCCTATTGTAGCATTGCTCAATAAATTTGAAATATCATCACGCAGATAATATTCCCATAATCTTCTTGTACGATAGCAAAGCGTTTTGAAAATGAGAGTGAATGCTAGAACATTTATTGATGGAATGCGCGTTTGCAATCAATAGATGTAGGTTTTAGAGTGCGCAGTCCAGAATACTTGTTAGGAAAGCGTTACTGTGTAGGTACCAGGGCACAAAAGCTCGATTGAATTTAGCATATTCTAAGTTAAGATTTGGTATGCATTAGTTGCAACCCATTTCGTGTAGTAAGTGTCACTGATATTTCAGTACGCACCGCTAGGTGGCGACTAGCTGTACTTGCATAAAAGTTTTTTTCCTCTTTTATGATTGACACGTAATACAATACAACAAAGGAAGAAGTACTGGAAGAGGCAGTACCAGTTTGAAGTAACCTGTGAAATTCTTTATAGTTTTGCAGGAACTGCGGAACCAATCCTTGATTTCACTTAAAGAATAATTTTTTTAAAGTCCAGCAATACAGTAAATCCCGTACGTTGTAACGAGAACGGAGTTAAACCTAACGAAACAATTACTAATACCTAGGCAAGAATTCACATGCTGCATTTCGCAACTTGTATTACGATCTGCCATGGATAATAAGTTCAATCTAAAATTATATGAATGCTTTTTCGGTTTCATTTTTCTAGCATCTTTCTTGTTTACTTAACTGTGCTCCAGATATTAAATATAGTTGTGAATATTTGTGTAATGGGAGTTACTTACTATAAAGTAACAGAAGACGCTATATCCAAGGCATGCGAAGTTAAATTCATTTCCGACAGGTCTTCGCGAAGGGATGTAGGCGCGAACGACAGAGTTTATTTTAATTGTATAGAGTTGAAGTTTGTGTTCTCATGAAAACCCGGCGTCAGCTTTGTCAGCCTTAAGAGTGAAAACTCACGAACATGCCTGTGGCAGCTGGTATAGTTTGCACGTTACATGACTGTGCACTCAGTGGAAGTCAAGTTGCTTCCGTAGGGAGACCACATGACATGTCCACTTGGTACGCACTGCCGATTCTTGCTTATCCTAGGAGATGGGAGGGTAAGATCTGAACCCGGCCTTCAAGGGCCCGTGGATGCCGAGTTTGATACCTTACCCCTAGGAGGGACAGGCACGTTCTTGAGGATTGGCTAAGCCGGGTCTTTAAACCTAGTCGGTTGGTCTTTCATATAATCTGGTAGCTTCCGACTGAGGGCTCTTGAGTATCTGCAAGATGCAAGAAATATCTAGACTTCACAGGGCGTGGATATGGCAGATCCGCAATGTCTGTCCACGATGCAGATGTGGTCCGTCAGGGTGACACATTCTGCATAAGAATAACGAAGCTAAGCTCAATACTTGGCACATATGCATTACAAAATTCATTTGCACTGTTTACAACATTTTACACTTATACTACTACGGTCGCTGCCTTCAACAATGACCGGGAACTTCATGCCAGAGTTCTCCCTTCTCGACGTTCTGTGCTGCCTTGCCGACAATATTCCCACTTTGTGTTGTACTGTTGTGTTCTTCAAAGCACCGCCAAAGCAAAACATATCCCGGCTCAAACGCTCTCTTCCGGCTCACCACCAAGAGCCCATGCCAAATTCTTCCCTTTTTGTTTTTAAACTATACACCTGTCAGTCACTTTTACCAGCATCTGATAGAAAAAGCGCTGTCTAGAGCCAATTGGAGAGTTTCCTTTAAATTTGAATTGACCAACGACTATCTGTTGCGCACGTGTTTGTTTACTCGCGAGCACTGCCTGCATTCCATCAAGTATTTATGCAATTTGCGTGACACAATAGCAGAAGGATACAACCTCCCAAACAGGAATAAGCGCCACTTCACCAGCTGTCGCTCATAGTAAAGATACAAAGGGCCTTCGAAGTCAGCTGGCACTCAGCCTAATGCTACGCAAAAAGCAATTCGCACTCGAGCAGCGCTGCTCTTCACACATGCTCTTGAAACACGATACATCGTAAACATTCCTTCCGTCATACAGCCGTCATAAAGCCCGTTCAGTGCAGGGAACTGAAAGAGAGTGACTTCGGCTCAGCTAAGTGAAGCCCGGCCATGCGAGCGAAAGATTTGTTATGCTTTGCCATTTCGTATTCCTTAGCCAAGTTAGACTCGCATATACCTCAACCTAGTATACAGAGTGAAAGCTCTATTAAATATGGTCAGACACGCTTTTGTATGGTTTAACTCTTTAATGGCCGTCTGTGAACCTCAAGGCGATCAGAAATTGGTAGACAAGGGCAGTTTGAAGGGGACGATCACAGGAGGCATGCCAAATGGGCAGCTTTGGAAGTAAAGGGAAAGTGCGGGCAGAGGACAGTAAGGCTGTGTTGCACTGTGTAGGGCCATATTGTATATTTGTAGAGAAATGCTGCCAGGTCTGGGACCTCTCTGGATCTCTCTCTGATTCATAGGCGAGCACAACTCGCCCGACACACTAGGATCTGGAGGACACATATTGTAGTGACGTCAGCCGCCGCAAACCTCCCACGAGAAACTGAGTCGAGACGCTTTCACTAACTTCTTAGGCATTTAGAGATTTACCAGGCAGACCACATTATTCACAAAAGAGGAATAGATATGCGAGCATCAGTAATCCCGAAAATTGCAGTCATCGGCCACTATATATAATACATTAGTGGAATAAAAGCTTGGTACCATGTTTTTGGCTTATATCTAAGATAGGAAATGCACGCCTGGATATGGAAATGAAGAAGTGACATCAGTGTCCTTGTTTGCCATTTTTCCTTCGAATCGGTATAGGATACGAGCCTGCATTGATCATTCGGGAAGCAGAGAGGAGAGTATGCTGAAAGAAGAAATCAAGGAAGCACGTAAGACTTCTCCTAATGGGACAAACGGTTGCCATTTTGTAGCTTACAACTAAAGAACGCGAGGAGGAAAGGAGAGAGGTTGAACGAGATAAAGGGGAATTCTAAGAAGCTTCAGATTCAGGCAAAAGTTCGGCAAGAAGGGCAAAGGGAAGCACTCGTATTGCAATCCATGCTCGCTGGCGGTGCAGACTACTACGCTCTATATTTAGACAGTGGCTGGAATGTGGTACTTATGCTGGAGTGATTCCCGATTCCGCAATTCCGTCCACGTATCAGAGCTCATTCGGAAAACATAGCCTGCGCTGGGCTTCAAGATGGAGTGGAGACGGGGGCAAATAACGCAAAGCTGCGCCGCCGCGGCATCTACACAACTGGGTCCGGGAAGGCCGGAAACAAGGAGAAGAGTAAAGAACGGATCAGCGGATCCAGCGAGAGATGCACGAGGAAGGGAAGAAAGCAAATCAATGTAAATCGCATTGGTAAACTAAGAAAACAACTGAGTGACTTTTCTCTTAGCGGGGAGAGTGAGGGCATGCATACCCGGGAACGACCTTAATATAAGCAACGTACAGGAACAGGGACCCTATATCTTGCGGGATTTAGTCGAGAGTTGATACGAGTATTATGCAAGCTGTATTGCATCACGAGTGAAGTTATTTGCAGGCAATGTCCAGGCAGTTCCTGCTAAAACACAAAGAAGCACCTATGGAAAAAGATCAACGTGAAACATAGCATAGTTAAGCGGGCGAGTTGGTGAAACATAGAACACTCTGCAACCTGCTTAAATATTCATAAAATGAACAAGATTGCCTTTCAGTGCCTTTCTAATTTGATGTGGTACATTTAGAGTTTTACACTGGAATAAATATCCAAAGAGATTTGTTTACTAGCCTTACCCTGCCGAGAACAGTACGCGTATCAATTGTATATTGTAAATGGCTGTAAATCTTATGTTGGTAGTGGTAAATTGAGTTAATCAATTTTGAGCTCTAGGTCATAAATATACTATATGTGATATTCAGAATTACTACGGTCGATCGCAATAGCAATCATGCATCATCTACTAAAAGGAGCAGACATTGATTTTGATAAGTGGCGCGCAGTACTGGTTAGACAGTTGTGTTTCTCTGGAAATTGTTTGTTTTTTTTGGAGGGACTTTCAAAAGCGACTCAAGCTGTGAGAAACGCTGTAGTTAAGGGCACCGTAAATATTTATTGCCCGGCGTTCTTTAACGTCCACTGACACTGCACAGCATACGTGTTTTATGAACACGTGTTTTCTGAAATGCGCCCACCGTTCCCCACGCCGCAAGCAGTCCTCCTCGGGTGTGATTCACTCAGGGCCTGGCCCTGCCGTTAGGGAACAAAGAGTGCTTCCCACTTCGCTTGAGTCATGCATCCCATTGCTGTTTTATGCTTTGGTGCAGCAGCACCTCTTATGAGGAAACGAGCCACTAAGCTGGAAGATTTCACGTAGCAACCCACGAAAAGCTGTTCGTAACGGCGTAAAGGGGTAATTGTTAACTCAAGCAAACAAAAAAAAAAAAAATTTTGTGATGAAGGTTGCCATTCTGCGTATGTTAGGCGATAGACTGCTCCTATCTATTTGCTTTCTCATAAAGGCAGTTTCATGTGTAATGTAGCGATAGTAACCTCGAGAACTGTCTTATCAACACCCTACTCTAATTATTAACTTTGGTGTCTATGGATGCATAGAAATATAAACACAGCAAGTTGAAGAGATTGCTGCTTGAAAGTAATCGCAGCAATTGTCACCACCGGGATTATCACTAACACATAAAGAAGAACTGATCACAATTAACGGCAAAATTGAAAGAGAAACAAACTGACAGTATAGTAACCACCTTTTATGAAACGTCAGAAACCGCGCCGGAACTGTGTATGTACGCACTATAGCTAGGCTAATGCAGGCATATTGCACCACCAAGCGTTGCGATTCGCGGAAAGCCGAAGCGTCGCATCTTTGCTCGGGTATTCAGTTCCATGACAAACCGAACCTCTTCTTTCTCGCAGACAAACGCCGGCACTATGCTAGAAAACGATGCAGCACCAAAGTTAGGCTTCCCTCGATGCCGCGACCGAAAACGCACGCCGAGATCTTCCCTGCTTTATTGCCCCCGGTGGGAAAGTTGCGGAGACGTTCTGGGTAGGAAGAACGAAAGGAAGAGGGAAAAAATGGAGAAGCCAAGGTGCGAAACAGTGCGGGACCAGAATATAAGCTTGAGCGAATTCGTTGCTGAATCGGGTGCCGTAGTATGCCAGAAACAATGGCGCTTAAATTCAGATTCAATAATAAGCAAACACCCGCTTGAGAAGAGGCAAGTGCACCGCGAGCAATTCCAGCTGGCAGTTGAAATTTAATTTTGAAGAGACCTCGAACCACATGGAAATGGAGGAAGCAGGCGAAAACGTGCGTTTCTATAACGTTCCACTCTCCCTCCACGCATGGGAAATGCTAGCAGAACGCGTCGTCGCGGCTAAATCATGGAGGCCACGGAAAGTAGGAGAGAGAGAGAAAAAAAGGCAGAAAAAAAGTCAGAAATCCGGAAACTCTGAATAAAGACAGCTCCTCTTAACAAAAACATAGCATGCCCTCTCAATGCATTATATGCATTGTTGGTTATTTGAACCTGCATCTCGGGATCAGGAGCATTGAAGTTTGACGCGGGGCAGGAATTACTTTTTCGCTGAGTGTAGTTGGGGGATGAGAAATAAAAATAGCGGGAGGAAGTAAAAAGAACAGAAAAGTAATGAAATATTTGTACCATAGGAACGGAATGTACGCACGATGTGAACAGCAAAATATCTGGGTATTGCAGACCATCTTATTGTGTTCCGTTTTTTGTTTATTTTTGTTTGTTTTTAACGAATATCTAGCAAGCGTACTCAACAGGTACGACGCTGTGTTGAACTGCATGAGTAGCGAGCGCCCTCACAACTATGCGGCAACCGTCGAAATCGACCGTGGGTCCAAACAGCTCCCTTTCAAGGAGAAAAAAAAAAACAGTCGGAAATAGTTGTTTTAG
The DNA here is from genome assembly GCF_055883805.1 of Amblyomma maculatum. Taxonomy (NCBI): domain Eukaryota; kingdom Metazoa; phylum Arthropoda; class Arachnida; order Ixodida; family Ixodidae; genus Amblyomma; species Amblyomma maculatum. Next base: position 90,334,070 of record NC_139349.1, on the reverse strand, counting down.
TGGTGAGATATGCGTATTCCATAAACTCCAGCACAGGAATAATCCGTTTCGCGTGAAGCTGTCAAGATATTGCTGACTCACGCGAATCCGGAAAACGCTGCTTTCAACTTCTGCATATTGGCTAGGAATTCGCTTATAATCAGCAAGAAATTGAATTACGCCGCGCTAACAAGATGACACTCTCTGGTACACAAACCAGAAGACTGAAATCCGGTTACACTCGCCAAATGGTGTAAAGCAAAAGAAATGAAGCATTCTACAACGGATGCCTAGTGGATCTGCCTTAGTGTTTTATCATAGTCCACTGCATTTTCCGAGCACACTAAAGTAGACAAGAGGCATAAACCTCGGCATACAAATTGTGAAGGCATGGACAAGCTGTTAACAGGATGGTTTTTGGGTAGAAGAACATTACTATCCAAGTTTCAATTGAAATATAGGCTAAGACGTTTCGCAAAATGATAAACAAACAATGAAGCGTGGTATAGAAGTAGGTGCAGTTTCAGGAAACGTTTTGAAAGCTATTTGATGCGCCTTCGCTATAACATCAATGGAGTCTAAAGGTTGAGTTTGCTTGGAGAGAGGCACGCAAGAATTTACGACGAGCAGTTGATTCCGTCGTCTTCGTTCCTTTTATATGTATTTACTGCATTTTAAAGTACTGCGCCACGGATTCAGGGCTTGTTCATGTCGTACAGTTCATTTCTGTGAGTCTTCATTGCGCTCGTACTTGTGTTGATTATCACTTTTTTTCCCAAAAAATGTGCAGCCATTAAGGTCTGTCACCGATTGCATTCAGAGGCCCCCATATGCTCAGCCAGTGTGCTTTTACAACACCCGTAGACTGGAAGGGCGTTTTCTTAATTGAAATTTACTATCCTGTAAAGAAACGGCGACCAAAAAGTGCGAAACAGACTTATATTCAATTATCTTTCTTCGTTGGCTTCATTATTTCTTCTTTATTTATCGTGATATAAATTATGAGTTTTTAGATGAATCTTGTAGCTACGTGTGTGCTGATTTGATTTGCATAGATGGGAACTATGTCCCGTTCTTCGCGGGTTTTTTTTTTCTCTATAGCAATTAAAAACATGCCCGGCTACTCATTCCGGCCAACAGTGCAGGTTGATTTAATGTTTAATTTTCAATGATACTGCTTTTGAACTGCCTAACATACTTCAGTAGTTTCGTTGTTAGTGTACTTTCCGCTGTTTTAACACTCTGTTAATTGCTTCAATGTGCCTGGAGAAAAAATATATGTTTTAAATTACTGCGTTATCTAACAGCACCACGTATAAAAGTTCGGAAATCGAATATTCTGTGATTGATTCAAACCGGCTTAAAGGTACAACATCGGATCTGCTTGAAGCTATTTCGCACACCATTCGAACCTGCGCCGCAAATGCTGTTAGTCCCTATCTCGTCGAAATATCAAAAAGTAGAAGCGACGCTGTCTTAAAGTTTATGGGACATATAACTACCAAAACTGAACAGGAGGCCTTGCGTTTCCTTGATCCAGACATGAGACTCGGTGTAAATTTATACACTGTTCGACCTAATCTGTAATTTTACAGCCGACTAAGCGCCGACTACACCTCGGAACGCACGCCTACTTAAGCAAAAAAAGAAAATAAAAAAACTCTGCAGAGAGTTTAGCGCTTAGAAAGATAAGATGAGCACGTTTTGCTCGGAGAAAGGTGCAAGAAAGGGGACACTCGAGGTGTTTCGCGAGTTAAGTTTCACATTATAACAGGATCAAATGCAACTCTGTGCATTCGTTAGATTTAGCGTCGACATTTTAAGGAACGTAGAAATGTGAGACGAGTGTGCGATCTGCACCAAACACTGCCTTCTTCCAATATTATGAACAGCGGGACATTAAGTATCTTTCTCGCATGCAATTAATGATGAAAGGATGAAGCCGTCCTGCCACGCTGTCAATATCCCCGTTGCAGCCTGCCTCATGCTCGCACTTAACAGAGTTTCCTTGCAGAACGTACCAAGACTTTTGTAATGTGTTTGAAATCTTCATGTTGAAGTGAGTTGTTTTCGCGCGACTGCCTTCCTAACGTTTTAACTATCCTTTTTTTGGGAAGCATAAGGATGACCCCACAAAAATTGTTGAAACGTGAAGTGTCATATTTTTTAATTTTAAAATGAAAATAAGCAGCCGTTAGAAATTCATACGAAAATCAAGTAGAACAGCTATATTTTGAAGACTCGAGTGGCAACCCATATTGGCAACGTAAGATGCAAAATCTTCAAAATATTGAAAGCACTGCTTGCAAAGCGTAGCCTAAAACTTCATGCGGTACAAAGTAATTTCTGTCCTTTTCGCCCTCAGTGAGAGGAGTATATACCTTTCAGATATTTGGCGTTTTCGCGCTACACAGCGCAGCGTATTTAGAACAGGGAAGAGGTTGAGAGCAGCATATCATTCTCTACCGATATGAAAGCGGATGGTGTTTGAAATAATTTTTCAAACACGGTTATCACTCACCGTGATGAGAGGGGTTTCATTCACATTTTAGAAGAGTGCACACGTAATTCTGGAGAATGGCCCTAGCGAAAACGGTAGAGCTCCCTTTACAGTACCCATTACCGAAGCGTTGAATGAACACTCAGCAAAAACGTGTCCACTATCGACAGAAAACTGAGTTTTCATGAGGTTTTTATTGCGTTGCATCAGCGCATGCAAGAATAGCCATTTCCTGTCTTTTCTGCTGACCAGCGCTACATGTTCATTTAGTTGTGCCGTTGAATGGAGCTGTGCCGTTGTGGGAGCTGTGCCATCCAGCTCTCGAGATCACTGTTATCTTGCGCGAGACGGAAGGGTTAAGGTCGGGCAGCTAAGATACAGTGAAAGGCATCGTTTGCGTAGGACCACACATGCGGAGCCTTCCACGCAAGGTCTGTCACCGTTCTGCGTGAGTAACACCTAATACAGGATTCAACACATTATGCCGCTAGGTATGCGGCAACTAGCGGTATAAGTAAAGCGCCGGCCAAACATAGAAAGAGAAAGGAAAACCAGGAAGTCGCACGTAAGCACAACGACGCCAATTGCTTGTCGCGTGCACCAGCTGATGCTACTCCTCTCGACACCGAAGACGAAGACTTCTCGTTTCTTGCTGTAGTCACGACCGCCGACATGGCCCAGTGTCAACGAGCTGACCCCGGTTTACGCCCACTTATTGAGCATCTTGAAGGACTTGATGTAGCTGTTTCATGTGCTTTTGCCATTCGCAATCGCCTACTATACAAGATAAACTTTAAACACAACGAAGAAACCTTGCTTCTCGTTGTGCCGTCCGACCTCGGGCCAGAAATCTCGCACGCATGCCACGATGAGCCTTCGGCTAGTCATTTAGGAGTTACGCGAACATTAGCAGGCATTCGACAAAAGTGCTATTGGCCTAAGTTCCTGCCTTCAGTTCAGTTATACGTGAGAACATGCCGAGATTGCCAGCAGCGAAAGACACCTGCGTTGAAACCTGCAAGGCTTCTTCATCCGATACCTCCGCCGACAGCCCCTTTCCAACAAGTGGGCATGGATCTTCTGTGCCCTTTCCCAACATCCGCATCAAGGAACAGATGGGTGCTAGGCGATGGACTACGTAACGCGATATGCCGACACACAGCCACTTTCCCGTGCAACTGCTGTTGAAGTAGCCCCGTTTTTTCTCAAGATTATTGTACTGCGCCACGGTGCCCCATCGGTTATTATTACTGACTGCGGTGCAGCCTTATAACGCCCGAACTAATGCAGGCTCTCTTCAGTCTTGCCCGCACAAGTCATCCTAGGACTACTGCTTACCATCCGCAAACGAACGGACTGATTAAACGCCTAAACAAACATTTCCAGACATGATTTCTATGTACGTCGAGGTTGAACATCATCCATGGGAAGAAGTTCTTCCGTGCGCAACGTTTGCATGCAATACGGCTGAACAGGAGACGACGCGTCTTACGCCATTCGAGCTATAGTCTTCGGTTGTCCGTCACCACAATGTTGAACGCTATGCTACCCGTAGGTCATGGCGACGATGCCACCAACGCCTATGCGGATGTCGACATATTTCTTCAGCGAGCCGAAGACACGAGCCAGCTCGCACGGTGCCGTATTCAACATCAACAACACCGCGATGCCAGTCGGCACAACCTCCGACACCGAGACGTTCACTATGAGCTTGGCAATCTTGTATGAGTCAGGACACCAGTGCGCCGTCTAGGACTCTCCGAGGAGCCACTTCGCCGATACTTTGGCTCATACGAGGCCCTACGGCATCTTAGTAACGTAACCTACGAAGTTGTTCCTCGGGGTCAACGACTCTCAATACGGCGGCGCTCAAGTGCAAGAACTGTTCACGTAGTGCGGATGAAACCGTATTATCAGAAACAGTAATATTTTGCTCGTGGGCAGCTTTTTGTTCCCTGCTTGTCCTGCGTGTATCTAGTTTGAGGACACTTCCAGCGTCTAGTCGCCAATTTCGAAACGGGGGGGGGGGGGGGGGGGGGATAAGGCGGCGTGCCTCTCTGAACCGAGAAAAAGGAGGATGAAGCATAGTGTAGTGTGTGGAACTGATCCGTTCAGTGTTTGCTGCCTTGTACTCGTTACAATATGCTCATTACTGCACGGTAGTAAGATGCCTCAATAATAAATCTTTTATCAGTGCAGTCTCATCGTTTTGAAAGAAGTCATTTTTGATTTCCGTTTTCTCAACGCACGCTTCAGGTTAGAATACAGTACTTACGAAATGTCGTGCGTGAGCGATTGTTTAGGTGTCTGTCTGACTGTGTCTCCTCTCAGCCATATACCAAACTTTGTATACAGAGGAGGCGAAGAAAAAATTATCATTGCGATAGCAATACTGCCCCAGGTTTCGAGTCATTGCATGGTCCCGGCGGAGGCCACGCTTGAACTTGAACAGCCGAAGAGCAGGAGGAGCAGCAGAAGAAGAAAAGTGGTAACTTGCGCTCTCGCGTCATACTCTTAAATGACGCGACCAGCGTCTTAAGTGTCCCCAATATTGTAGCAATTTACACTGATAGGGCGTGATAGGGAAATAATGCAGCAGGCAAAAGAAGCTCCCACAATTGCTATCACAATTTAACTAACTAGAGTTAAACCAGAGTTAAACCACAACTAATTTATATTTCGAAAATGAGAGAATAAAGTAAAAACGCTGGAGGACTCCAATGCTGCGCTGATGAGCTGACGGGACAGAGTACACATTTTGGAGCGTGATGTGGTGTTTAAGCGACTCTTTAGGTTGTTTGACTCATCATCTGCTCCTATTTAGCTCTTGACTTAATTAGTATATAAATGGTTTCATTACCCGTCATCACTTGTCACGAAGCAATAAATCATTAGTCACTAGAACCACAAATTGCAATAATGTCATTTTTTTTCGACGTGCGGTGCCAACACGTACGCTGACGACCTTTTGATCGAACAAGCTGCATAAGAAATAACGTAATAATACGAGTGGGTGTATACCCATTTTTCTTCAAACTGCATAGAGGTAAGATGCTTTTAAAACATGAATGGCGAAAAAGGGGTCGTTTTTGCCTTAGGAAGCTGAGCACTTCCTTTTTATCAAATCACAATTTGTTACCCATATTTTAGTGCTGGTGTGTGCCATTCTTTCAGACGTGCTGCAGACAGCAATAAAGACTACCCTTAACGTCGTATTGAAAAATATTGTGCCAGTACCTAAAAATGATGTTTACAATGATGATGTTTTCCATCTTCTTGGTCTACGTAGCACGTTTCGGACGTATCTGTGACGAGAACGCCCTGTCGTACATGATTACTGCAATAAATTGTAGACAATATATTAGAATGATATACAAAGTTTTATTTTCTGGAGAAATTTATTTGCGGGATAAAACATCTACCAAATATTCCTTAGAAACACCACTGGATCCTGACATGAGGAATTAACGAGAAAGCATTAGCTTTGTGGATGCAAATGTCGCTGCGAAAGTATCTGTATACTTTTACGGTCTAGATCTGCGATATGTGGGCGTTCCTGCTACAAGCTGACATTAGGCAATTTTGTAAGCACCGAGCACTGCTCTCTTTCTACATAAATTCGCAATCTTGCAGTCATGTGCTTTAATGCGAAAGACGGAAAATTTTGGCGCCACATAAAATTTCGTCAGGCATTCACCCGCAAAATGACACCGTCGAACCTTGACAACAACGCCAGATGGATTTTCGAGTAATGGAGCTAGTTATCCTGTTTGCCTCTGTTGTTTTTGTGGCACGTTGCTCGAACTTCTTAGCGAAGAGTTTGCGCGAACCAGTCATTTTATTTGAGAACAGCTGTGTTCTATGTAACCGAAAAACTTGTATCCTCCAATTTGAAAAGGTTTCGTAAGATATAATTATTATTTACTCTATGCGTTCAGTCGGAACCGGCGACATACAGATGAGCATCTTAGTTGCCTAGTCGGCATAGTGCTTAGCTAGCGACCGCAAGGTAGTAAGAATAAATCCCGGGTGAAGCATGCACAAACAATTATTACAAAGGAACTCATACAGCCCATCATGTCTCTCTCATCCAGTCTTTGTGTATTTGTGTAAAAACTGTGAGGTGAGCCGTTGCCTAGACACAGAAGCGCTGTGTGGGATGACGGTATCTACAGGCTAGGCCCCTGTGACGGGTCTCCTTCTATTACTACTTTCACGCTATTTCTTCGTAAGAGATCACTGAAACCGCTAAAATCGCGTGATATGAGCTGTTTTGTAAAAGGAATCGCCATCTGAAAGGAGGTTCATTATACCCACTATACAGCAACCCTGAAATCCCGCCGCGATGGTGCTGTGGTCATAGGGCGCTCGACTCCTCTGCAAACGGATACGGGATCTAATCCCGGACGCGGCGACCGTTTTTTGGTGGAAACGAAAAGCAAACTGTTCTACATTTCTGGACTGCTGCATTACGGCGCCTCTAATACCCTGAGTCGCTTTGGAAGGTTAAACCCCATGAACCTAACGAAACCGGACCAGACATTGATAAACCATTTCACGAATAGACATGCACCAAACTGATGTCAGGGGGAGCTCAAGTGTATATATTTTACTTATATTACTTGTATCTGAAGGAGAGTGTGGGGGGACATTTCTTGTGCCATCGCTATCGCACTGATTTTCTATCGAGGACTTGTTTGGAGCTAACTGTCCAGGCAACATGCTCGAGTAGCTGCGGAGAGTGCCCGTGGGAAGCCAGGATTTTCATCCACTGCTATTGTCAAGTTGTCTGGAGCGATTCCGCGCACAAAACACTGTGGTAGCCGCAGAAAGCCTTCATCGAGCAGCCGGAAAGTGTGTGTATTGCCAATTATTATAATTACCTTGCTCATAATTTGTTTTTGATCTTTCTCAAAAAGTTCGAGGTAGAAAATATGAGAGTAGAACTTCAGTGAGCGCGTTTTTTTTTTGTTTGTTTCTGGCTTTAGCAACGAGCAATCACTGAGGAGAGAATTCTTCACAGTCGGCACCTCTTCCTATTGTTTTAGTTTCCTCTTTGGTGTCATTGTATGAAAGATGCCCAAAGCAGCTCCCTGATCACTTCCATACAAGTTCCTGCAGAAGAATAGTGGTTTCAGAGCTGCAGCAGCAGAAGTCGGGTGCTTGAAACGAAAAATAAAGAATGTTTTATTCTGTTAAGGCGGCGGAATGAATGCCATTTGCGTGTGTCTGTTACCTTTGGCTCAACAAATGCGGCTCTCGGGTGTTCTCGGGTTCGCAATGGCCTGCGTATAGCAGCCATTAGCAAAGACGTGGTACTCCGTGGGGGGTTGTCTCTGTTGCACTCGGCGCTGCATACATCAAAGGCCAAGGCGATGTAGTAGTTTGAAGCATGGCAATACAGCGGGTGATTAATGGCCAGCCACAGGCCGTCCTTACGCGGTCATTAGAAGGAGCCGCTGCATGGCTCTGCCACGGCTAGCCGCTGTGCCGCGGCCCCTGTCTTGGTGGTGAGTAGCGCTTGGCGTTCGCTGTGTCCAAGGAGGTTTGCCGGTTCATTATTAAAATGGATCCTCCCCGTAATGGGTGTTTTTACTGCCGCACACTCACCTGAGGCACGTGGCTCGCGTCGACCGCCACGACTAGTGCGGCAGTGACCGTCGCTCGCCGAGCAAAAGCACGCAAATAGGTAAGGCTGCTGTATGTAGAAAGGGACCTGGAAAGGCTGGCTGTCAAGCCATGTCGTATGCCTCATTTTAGAGACACAATGAGAGCGTAACAAGAAACTTTACAGAGGCAACTTTGGAGTGCCAGTGATGAGCTGTCATGCTTCACTGGATGGGGTGGCTGCATAAACAGCTTTGTTATATATATATATATATATATATATATATATATATATATATATATATATATATATATATATATATATATATATATATATATATATATATATATATATATATATATATATATATATATATATGTATATATATATATATATATATATGTATATATAACATTTCTTATTTTGCGTATTGTCGAGCACTCCTTTCCTTACATCCAACTCGTCTTGGTGTGCAATCATGCTGTTTTTCTTGTCAATAGGAGATGAAGGTTAGTCTTGTAGAGGTCAAGCACCTTCTTGCTCATAACGGATGTTGAGACGTTGCGAGATGAATGGCTAGTGTATTAAGGAGGAATACATGTGGTTTATTTATTTTAACCTCAGGGCTCGGCGGCAGTACAGAGAGGAATAAGAATACGCAAGTGTACAATATATGCAGCAATGACGAAGGGAAAAATAGAACATAGGATTTAGGAATGAGAAAATGAGAAATAGAAAAAAAATAAAGAGAACAGGAAGTATGCAGAAATAGTCATAAATAAAAAAGACTACGTCCAGAATGAAGTGGGCATACATTAAAATAATTCTTTCTTGAATAAAAGAAAAATATTGTCATATTAACGAGCATGCTCACATTCGAGAGGCGCAATAGTTTCCGAAATGCGTTATTATCTTATATACGAACGATGTTAGGGGGAACGTGATTCTATTTAAAACAAGTTTTGGCTATACATGAATTAGGAAAACAATTTTTGATAATATGGAACTGCAACTTTATGTCGGTGATTACTGTATGCTTAAAAGTAACATGGTAATGTTAGTAATCTGTCTGTCAGAAAGCCGTCGTGGCAAAGTTTATGAAAAGGGCATAATGACGCTACTGATCTGCGGCGAGATAGAAGTGGGAAGGACAAACATTATTTGATGGCAGTTACAATACTCGTTCGGTGATAGAAAGCATGAATTGACAGGCGCGGTTCTGCGCAGCTTCAAAATCGGAAACAATTGAATAAACGCCTGTGCTCCGAACAGACCCAAATATTCTTGTTTCGAGGTACCGGAGTTCTATAAAGTAATAATTGTAATGAGATGGATGAACGAGAAAGATATCTGTGAAGATCGCCAAGCATGCGGCTCGCGTTATTTATTACAATAAACGAAAGTTTTCTAAGTCAGGCCAGAAGAAACGTAGACGCCACGGTATTGAAAGATAACACAGCCACAAGAGAAACGTTATGGTGACAAGTATTAGGTGCGTTTAATTACGAAAAATATACACATGATGAAAGTTCTCAATATTTAGTTTCATATTTTATTTGCTACAGCAATGGAGAACCATGTTAATGTCAGACGTAAGGCACAATAGATCATTATCGTTAATAATTCTACGGTGCTGCCAACGAATGGTTAACTTAGGAAGAAATATTAGCCGGTATGTCCTTTATATGGCTGAGAAAAAGCAGGCGCCTAAGGACAGACCTCTGAGGCACGTCAGAACGGACAGGCAAAGAATATGAGTCAAAGTTTTTGGCCGTTATGTATTTTGAACAGTTAGAAATAAAGCTGTGCAGCCAGGCAATTACATTAGGGTCTATGGTAAGGTTGCGTATTTCAAGACAGAATCTCGAGAGACATTAATTGTCAAATGCTTTAGGGAAGTCAATGAATATGCAAGCTGCTTGAGACCCGCGATCAAGGATACAATGAAGGTCATGTGTAAAACATATTAGCGAAGTTTTGCATGAAAATGACTTACGAAATCTATGCTGGGCAATGCTGAAAAGGAATTTGATTCAAAAAGGAAATACAATGCGAGTATATGTCATGTATCATAAATTTAGATGGAATACTTGCGAGCGATATAGGACGAAAGTTGTCAGTGCAGTGCTTATTTCCAGAATTATGCAGGGGAATATGTTTCCCATCTTCATATCGACGAAAATACAACCTGTTTCAAGAAATTGATCAAATAATTTAGTAAGGATCATGGAACAGGGCGACCTTGTTTGAATCAAGGCTTTAGAATTAATGGAGTCAACACCACAGCAGGAGAAAATGTTAAAATTTTCTGTGATGGTCAAAACGCCTCATACGTCAAATGGAACTGTATCTAAATAAACAACAACAAAATAGGGCACATGCGATTGACAAGAGAAACATTGTCAGACAAAACCATCGCAAAAACATTCTTAAGTGTACAAGCACATTTGTTAGATTGAAGCGCAATACTGTCAGAAGACGCAAATTGCATTGTTGAAGTGTCGTTCTTTTTAGCAATATTCCAAAATTGTTTATGTTTGTTGATCAGGATAGCAGGTAAAGTGATGTTATATAATTCGTCCTTGGCGTTTTTTAGAACAGCTTTGTACTCAGCTGCCGCCAGAAAGTAGGATTCCCATCGTTAGTTAGAATGTGACCACTTTTCAGGTCGAAACAAACGCTTCTCCTTATTGGAGTGTGTTTTTATAAGGTTAATTAACCATTTCCCATTATATTGCTTTATCCCTGGGAATGAGCCAGCTGCTTTAAATGAAGAACTCTTACAAAGAATATACTCCGACCATAACGTGAAAAGTTTCTTGATCTTGTGTCAAATCGCAACTGGAATGGCGTAATAAAAGAGTCGTATTCCAGTAAGTCCTATAATACTATTATATCATCCTTTAAATTCGTATATGACTAGTATTCTCCTCTTACCCTTCACAAAAATCCAGAATATTGAGGAAACACTGGAGAACCACCTAATTATATGATAGGATGAAATTTAGTGGCAACTTCTTTGAACACAACTGATGAAACTGATATCCGTGACTACAAAAATACGAGAACTAAACTAAATAAAGACATCAAAAGAGATAACTCTGAATAGTATATAAATAGTTTTTTTTAGTACTGCCGATAATTCTAGATTTATTCTGAAGACGTTTAATGAACTAATAAAGATGAAACCAATGACCAGAAAGATTAATTTTATAATCCTGATGCTTCTGAAAGGTGATCTCAAACTTGTTTATTAAGCACATTTTTACAATATCGTCCTCCTCAGACACCCATCGTGGCATATCCTGTGAAAAGTATATCGCTAACAACTGTGCCTCAACTGCCTTGTCGCTTAGACCAACATGAAGCGCAGAGCGTAATCATGTCTATGAAATATAGCTCAGCCAGAAATCCGGCACACGAATCCGGCACCTGAGCATAGCTGGCCTTTAAGCAACCAATCCTGCCTCATACGTCACTTGGACGCAGGGACCTCATCACCGCTCACCTCTGGACTTCATAAAATCAGCCAACCTTTTTCCATTCATTTAATCATTTATTCATCCTTCATCTCATAACCTACTGATGCCCTGAGGCAATAAATATCGACTAAAATATATATATATAGCTCAGCCTGTGGCCCTATTGACGTCAAGGCAAAGCGGCTAAAAGCGGTGAGTAGTTTAATTGCAGTCCTACTGACCCATATATGTAATCTTATTGTGACAACAGGCGACTTTCTGGACGAAATAAAGCTAGCCAGCGTTTCTACAGTACATAAAGTAGGATCTCTTGACGACTTAAATAGCTGCAGTCTTAATACAATCATCTCTGTGTTCTTTAAAATAGCGTAATAGATCATTAATAAAATCATAAAGCTCTTTCTAAATACTCATACCACAATTACGAAGGACCAGTATGGATATTTAAAAAAAAAATAATTCGATGGAAACAAAACTTCTTGGAATTAAAGAAGAAATTTTCGAATACGCGGAAAATAATCTGCCCACACTAGGTATCTTCTTAGACTTCCGAAAAGCATTTGACTGCATACAGCATGACCACCTTTTGCGTAAACTCTGCTTTTACGCTTTACGATGTGTAGCATTTTCTCTAATAAAAAGCTATTTAACATCCATGTCATATTTCATAAAAGTAAATAAAACGCAGTCCGAGATGAAAACTATTAAATATGAGGCACCCCAGGTGTCAATTCCTGGAACTACACTATTTCTTCTGCTATGCATAAATGGTATTGTTAATACTTAAGGACGCAAAGAATGGTGCTATGCCCAGATGATACAAATGTATTTTCCTCAGGCAATAACATATATTATATACGTACAGAAGTAAACATGTGCCTTATAAATTTAAATGTATGGTTAAAATCGTATAAAATGCAATGGAATATGGAAGAAACGAAGTACTTATTGCTTAGCTCGAAAGGACAAATTTACCATCCTTACCCCTCGAATTTCAGCGAATACCTATCTAACCCGCATCAACAATCCGGTCTTTAGGTGCCTTGCTCCAAGAAAAATTGTCATGATCTCCTCATATTGATGTCTTAAGAACCGATGTATCTAGAGCCATTGGCGTACGTACCGAATAAATTAAGATAATTTCTCCTGTTTGAGGCTAAGCGCAATAAGCGCAGAGAGCTGGAAGTGAGACGCGAGTACACAAGCGCACTTCGCACTTGTACACTCGCGCCTGATTTCCAGCTCTTTGGTGGTGTCAAGGACTACTGAGAGAAACCTGAGTCCCCGTTTATCATTTCAAACAAACTGTGCGGGCTATTGAAATCGTTCTCTACAAATAAAGCATTGGCTCGTACTTTACCAGTTGTAGCATATAATATATAAAAGAATTGTTTAAGCAAAACCTATCCCTGGAGTCGCTAGTTCAATACTGTCACGTAGTGGGGACAATGTCATAGGCCACAAATGAACAGGCAGGCAGGTGTAGCACTGAAATGAACTCCTTATTGAGCTCACTTGCGCCACCAAAAGTACTAAACAACTCGGTGGCGGCGATAGCAACGAACATGCGCGCTGGTCGTCGAACAAGGAATGCCCGTTTCACCCGTCAGCTCTTATAAAAATTTAAAAGCGGCGAAGAAACATCTAGACAAAACCGCGAACGGTAACTAGCATAACTTGAAACATTGCATAAATACAAGCGCGTGGCTGGAATCTTTCGATATACATCAGGAATCATCTGCCGCAACAACGAAATTAATAAAACCGCGTCTTGCGTCAACGAGCATTTATAAGCAAAGAATACATAATACGTGTGCTAGAATCAGAGTTATAAGGCCGCAACAACAAATAAACATTTGAATGGCTAGCGTCAATACCACGCCGACAAAACCAAGTTTCAAGAAAACTATAAAGTTAAGTATTCCCCGCATGAACTACACAGAGCTTTATTAGTTTTTTCCGGATCACGCACTAACTACGGGTTACAGAGGTAGCCATCACTTATACTAGAACATCTCAATGAGCACCCTAACATATTAAACTTCAAAAAGCCAGTTAGAGCAATATTTCTATCAGAGCAGAAATATGTTAGAGTTTAACCCCTAAGTGAACACTCGGCGTAAGTTTTCTTTATATTCTGTATTGTCATCATGTATTATATGTGCTACATTTCATTATGCACATGTATTGCGTACTACTTTGCACGTAAATTGATTTTTGTGTCGTGAAATCATTTGTTTGTTGGCAAACACTAAAGCAACAAAGAAGTTGCTTTATATCATTACACTGCGAATAAGTTTTCGTACACGGAAATATCAGATCTATATCGAAGAAAATGTGCTTCTTACTCTATTTACATCGATGTATTCTTTTGGGTCTGCCTATGATCGGTAGCTATAAGTAAACGTGCGCTGCCAACGCTGTCAGGGTGGCATAGCCTAGTCAGGCTTTTTTCGAGCATTTTTCTTTTGCCCCCGAGCCAATTTTCATAGAATTGTTTCAAATAAAAAGATGAGAAAGAATGAGAACACAATTACTTGTTACACATCAGGTACCTCAGTAGCCCAGAAGCATTAGTGAGAAGTTCAACAGGATATTTAAACAATTCCCAATTAGTGTGAACTGAACACCATGAAAACCCTGGTAAGTGATCATTCAGAAAAAAGCTTGTTCGCGGTTAATTGTGTCAATATCAGCCCGTCTATAATTTTTAATGCGTTTCATTTGATTTATGTATTTACAAGCTGAAATATGTACATCAAAATGCAGCAAATAGTGATCACTGAGGTCAGGCAGATGCAAGACCGATGAAATAAGATGTGGATTAGTTAGAACAAGATTTAACACGTTAGATGTGGATATAGTAGTTCGAGCAGGTTTAGAGACAAGCTCTGTCAGGTTGAATTCCATACACGTCATTCAAAGCTTGTCACATTCAGTCGAGAAAATGGTAAGAGAAGGCAATATTCATAGTTAAAGTAGCTAGCTGAGTAAAAGGCATGCTCGAAAAAACACAGTGATTGTTTTAAGAGCGTTATGCAGTTCGTCCAAACGTGTGGCTCGAGGACGAGGGACGGTAACATATGCCTAAAATTATCATCTTGAAATGTGCACAACGTTCCACCCTAACCTGTTCCAGGCTACCTAGAAAATTGAGAGGGGTGCAACAAAATTATCTGCGGCAGCCATTAAAACACCTCTGCCATGTCTGACTTCTAACAGAACGAAACACATTACAACGTATTTTACATTAGGAACCTTCCTTGTTCGACATCATATAAGAAAGCCACGTTTTCATTAATGACACAACATCAGTATTAAAGGAATCGATGACACAGTAAAGTTCACTATGCTTGGGTAATGAGTTTTTATCATGATAAAGAGAATAAAAATTGAGTTTACAGTGTCCGGCGCATCACCACCGCCCTCAAGCATCTCTTTGATGGAGGACTTACCAGGTTAATGTATAGTGATTGCTGATTGTTGTGCGGCGAAGAATTGATCCGCAGGCTAAGCATGCAATGAGCCAGAGGTGACATCATTTGATGCTCTTTCATGATTTAGTGCAGGTCCCCGAAAATACCTCTCTACGAATACACAATCGCGACTAGGGCTTAAGCGAGCCTCGACCATTAATGTACAGCTTGTTTTACCTAAGCTTGTAATGCAAATCCGTACCGTTTGCGAACTGCTGCCACTCTTTTCTTGTGTTGACGCGCTTGTAACGAATAATCTTTACTTACGATGATAATTTTGAGCTTGGCTGACTGTGATAGGATCTGTAGCTTTGTTTTAATGGAACAAAATTTCTGAACTGAATGGCATAAAAAGTATCCTGCGGAGCTCCTTGACTGAAAAAGCTAGAAATCATTTCTAACAGCTTTACTTCCGCTTCTTTCCATGTTTCCCACGGACTGTCAGGCAAGCATAAAAACAGTAGATTGTCCGTTCGCTGCCTGCATTCCAGCTGAGATTGACTAACCCGCAGCCAGGAATTTTCACGAAACAGGTTGTCTGCAAGTTCACCCAGGGTCAACCGCTCTTGCCATGCCACCTCAGAAGTCGTGTTTTTTTTCAACATCGGACAGTCTCGATAAATATAAGAAATTCCATTCTATGCAGTTTTTTAGCCTTCTTTGACTCGGTAATAGAAGTAATTAATCGTGACTTCTCTTTTTCCCCTCAAGCAGTGCGAGAGGTTAGACTAGAAACAAGATGCAGATATCAGTGAGCTTTTTTTCTGTGGTTCATCTATTTCATTATATTTTGACCGCTTAACAACACCATGATCACCAGCACTTGAGCCAAGATTAAGCTCTAAGTTTCCCAACAGTAATGGGAGCTGCGCACACATATGAAATAAGTGCACAATCAAACCTACAAGCACTCGTGGGCACTACCAGACCTGATGTTGGCTCTTGAGTTTGGGACGACGTCAGGTATATGTCGTCGACAACGCAAACTAAATTCCTATGAGGCTCTGCGTCCATACATTTCGACACGCCTTAATTTTAATTGTACGCTTGCACTTAAGGCGAACTGCCTCCTTTTAATTAGGCACTTGTAACTTAAGGACTCTCTGTGTCAAGTATTGGCGCCATTCGTTGCAACAACAGCGAGATTATTTGTACAGAGGAAGTAAAAATGGATGTTGTAGAACTGGCAACGTTTCACCAAGGGACGAGTGAATAACTCTGCATTTCTCAAGTACTTGTTTCAAATGATAGTAATAATACCTTCCATTGAGTGGAATGTGTGACTACTGTAATGTAGAAGTGAAACCTTCGTTTTTATTACCTTAGACGAACAAAAAGTGATTAAGTTGACGTCCAGAGTTTGTCGTCGTCAAAGGTGAATGCCTTAATGACCAATGTCAAAGTAAGATGACTACAAAATGAGCTGATTGCATACAGGTGTTCAGAACAGTTCTTCTACATGGAGACCGCTAGACATTTCAACGCTGAAAACTTGTTCTCGAATATCGCCTATGAGCATGTCTCCAACGAACACTTTTCGGATGATGAAACAAGGGAATGGCACGGGGAAAACAGGCTAAGATAAATATAGGTAAATGGTAAATCTAGAATCCAAATGCTGACAGCTGCACATCTTCAGCGATGATAGCAGCACCCAGCACTTAGTCGGATCACAGCAAGAGGTAAACAGCCGAGTTTTCGGGGGGGAATTAGTTGCAATAGAGGTTTGTTTGGACCATCTTTTCAGGTCGTCGCAACGCATTGTCTTTCCACACCATTGGAACAACTTCAATCCTAAGCATCGAACTGTGCTGCTGAAGGGAATTGACGGAATTCTTAAACTGTTGGTCTACATGCTAATGCGGTTATTTTCTCTTGGAGTATTTCTTTAAACATAGGACCAATTCATTTTGTCATGAGGAAGATAGCGGGAACAAGCTGAGGGAAACTAATGAGGTAAGTTGCAGCCAATACGTAAAATGTTCGACACGTGCGCGCAGTGGAGCTGCTATGTGCCTTTTTGTTCAAACCATACTCGTCGATTAAGTGGGTAATATATCGAATTAACATTCCGGAAACAAAGTGAAAGTTGAAAACTTTGAATAATCACGATAGATGCATACCTCTTCAATTCCATAAAAGCGTGCACTATCGTCGTCATCGTCGCTTGCTTCCTGGAAGGAATCTATAGGCAGCGCATGCTTGAAAACCTATCTTATTGCATATGAGTTCGTTTTATTTTGTTTTAACTTTACTTTTGATGCGTGCGAAGAGAAATTGCGTATAGTGGTGGAAAAACCGCAAAACCCAGCCGCCCAGACGCGATGAAAGAAAAACCGAACAGGAATCGCACTTCGAAATACTTTCCGCATGGTAATACCAATGCTTCTCTCCTCTCTTTTTCTTTTCCAGGGTCCTTGCGCAGCGGGTAGCCTCCAGCTACGGCAGGATGGTGAGCGATGAAACCAAGATTGAAGAAAGGAAAAAAAATAACGTCTTTCAGCGAGCGGAAACGCAATATGCGATGACCAATAGATATTCGTACAGACAGTCACGCACGCACTGAGCTTCACTGCGTTCACCAATAGCCCGAATAGTTGGTCAAAAAAAAAAAAAAAATGACGCGGAAGTGTGGCGATCGAAGACGCGCACGTACGTAACGTCCATACACGCACTGAAATACGAATAGGCGCTTTTCTTTCCTGCCCGGTCTATGCGGCGAACTTGGATAGACAAAGACGAATACTGGATACCACGAGCGGGAAACTTTTTTATATTTCTTGTACGCAAGTTTTCCATAAGGTATATTATAGAAACTCATGCAAATGTTTTTCCGTGAGGAACCGGAGCAGGCTCCCGCTCTTAGCGTTGTCGGTGAGCGATTTAAAAAAGTCCACTTCCCTTTGTTGTGGTTAGTCCCACTTCGCGCAGAATCTGTGTCCTTGATGCCCTTGTCGCTGCACAAGTCCATAGCAGGTGGCGAACAGTGGGAAACGGACAGAAATATGTCAGTGTACTTGGAAGCAGTTCCCCGTAAGACACCATTGGGCTATCATCAACGGAAAGAAGATGAAAAAGAAAGTGCAGTGACATTAAAGCGAGCATAGGCGGAACAGATCGTTTCGCCGTAGCCCCGAAAGGGAAAGGAGTGATTAATCGCGTGCCGATTTTGCCAAATCGTGAGCGCAAAATCCGAATTGCGAGCATACATCTTCTACCACATACGAAGCTGCAGCTTTGAGACGCTCCATTTCACCCCGCGAATTCCATTTTCCTCTTCTTCCTTCTGCTTTCCTTCCTTCTCCGATTTCCCGTATCAATCGAACGGAAATAATGAGATCTGACTTTTAAAAAAATTGAAAATGCTGAACGGCACAAGGAAAAATAAGAGAGAGAAGAAGATGGTTGCATTAATATCGACCTCCAGCTCTGGAATGTTTATTGAAGTGGTGCAAGGCAAAGAAGAAAGCTAAAAGACAAGAGAAAGCAAACACAGAGGTGTCATAAAAAACAATATGAGAGAACACCTAATTGTTAAAGCATTAGGCGAACTGCTATTAATGAGGTATATTGAAAACAGCGTCAAAAACGATCGCCTGCACGAAACAATTACACCAGCCCAAAAGGCTGGGAAATTCTAGAGCTGCCGCTCCGGTTTTGAATAACAAGCGTGGAGCGAGGTAAACAATTTTCTTATTTCTCATATTCCTTGCGACCCCTCGGTTAAATTTGTGCAAAGTTGTGCTTATAACAAGGTTACGTTCGAGCAAGCGGAAGCAAAAGCACAAGGAAACGTCGCTGTTGTCGACGCCGGAAGGAAGTTTGGGACGGGCACCAGTATGAGTACAGTCCTCCGCAATTCTGTATATTTTTATTTTTCTGCGAAGATACCGTGTGAACAAAATTGCTTATTATTGAATGCAATCGGGCAGGAAACGTGACGCGGACTATTACGGCTGTAGAATGTGTCCAGATTAAAAGCGTTCTTATTTTCCGAGCTTGTCATGTCATCCTCTTGTTCATTTTTAATTGTAAGTGATTTTTCGCTGTTATTTTTTTTTTGGGACGTTAGCTTTGTTTGTTACTGGAGTCGAACGCAACGTTGATGAAATAACTTTGCCACATTTTAGAAAGACAAGAGGCAGAGAAATTAAATCGGCCGAATTGTTCACGTAGAAATTAACCGTCAGGGTATTCTCTCACGACACAAATAGTCTCCTTGTACGACGGTTTCCAGCTGCTCGAAGAATAGATGAAAATTACCACAGATGAACTGAAACACACTCCAATACACCATTCTATGTGATGTATTTCTAACTCTTCGTGTGCACCTTTTTGTTATTCGTTTGAAACCAACCAAACATTGAGAACCAACTAGCCCAACGGCTTTCAAGAGCATAGAGTGGAAGGACCGACTGTGTTTTTGTCGGCAATAAATAAAACAGATTTCACAGTTAAATAAAGTTACATTATTCTTTGAGTAAACAAATTAAAAAGTATGCAAGTCGACAAGCATGAACTCTAGAAGGGACTTCTGTATAAACACAGATTCAGAGAAAGAGAGGTATGCAGCAAAAATTAGGGAGCCTCGCTCGTCGCCTGAACGCTCTCATGTGTACTTTCAGGATGTTGATCTTTAAAGCGATTAAAGCTAAAAGTCAGTATGCGTAATGTCAGAAAGGTTAACGTTTTTTTTGTAGTATAGTCGGCAGAATTCGATGAAAAGTGTTCGACAATACCAGTTGTTGGGCGAGTTGGTGTGCACGGTGATCCATAACAGTGCGATAGACGGGACGTGGAAGAAAGGACGACAACGGATGAAAAGTGTGTAGCAGAAGTACGCGGTAGTGTAATGAGACGGAATAAGAAACGAAGTCGAATGAAACAAACAGCTATCCCGATTTTATTACAAAATCTTCCTGAAGCATTATACGTATTTTTCCTGTGCTTGCGCACTAGACTCTTAAAGAATACCTAGGTTAGGTGCTCCTCTCTGGCGCGGGAAAACATCCGTCACGGGATTTAGCCAGCAACCTCCAGTCAATAGTGCGGGCAGATTGTTTCGCTTCCTTCTTTTTATTTTTGGGATAACTCTTTTCGGAACTCCTTCTTAATTGAAGTTATTTGAAAATACTTTGAATTTTTGAAAATACAATTTGACTTGAATTAAGCACCCTTGCTACTCATACCAACGAGCAGCCAGTCACGCTACTGCTCAGTCTATTTCGTTTTATAATTCTGGTGTTAATTGCTTTGATAAAATACTTTTGGGTTTATCTATATAACCTCCATCATAAGCACAATACTTATGCTAATTATTAAACTATAGCAAACCATAATAATAACGTGAGGATTTATGTTCTTCTTAGCGCACCGAATCTCTCAACCACTACGTATTTGGCCGGAAACTCTATCCTCCTATGACAATTTTGTCATAGGAGACCAAGCGAGAATGACCGTAAAGGATTATCGATCACAGTGTCCAGAACGAAGCTCAAGATTTTATACATCACTGATGTTTTCATCTTGCGTGGTTTATACTGAAGTTACAGAACTCTTCACAGCAAGGCGCAAAATAAGTGCGAGCGTCAGGGCTGTGCAGTAGGTGGTCAGAGAAGGAAGATTGTATGTGTAGGACCCAATAATGAGGCTTGTTTCTCTGTGTCAGTAAATACACGGGTACCCCACGCTCTTCAAACAAGCGCCCTGTCTACGTCGCGTTGCCAAGAGCCCGCAGCAGCCAACGGTGTTCAAGGGATGATGTCGTGACAGGCTTCACCTCTCGCATGCTCCTGCTCAGAGTTTGTTGTTGTGTAGGATGAGAACACAACGCCAACATTACGCGAGATGAATGGACGTGTCTGTTCGCTGTGACAAGCAGCAGGCGCCACGTTGTCTTGACGGCATCCTACCGGGCAAGCACGCGAGCCTCCGCTGTTGGGTAATCTCTCACCAGCCATGTTTTCTACTTGGGCCTGAATTATAAAACTAGAGCTCCCTAATCTAACTGGCGGCTCGTGCCTTCGACGCGCTATCATAGCGATGGAACACAAGCGGAAGGGCATAAACGGACTATGTACTTTTTTACGAATAGCATCAGGAAGACACAATATGAAATATGTTTCTGCACCTCTATAACCCAAAGCAGGTAATGCTTGCAAAAAACTGGAGCCTCCAGCGAAGGCCTTCACTCTCCCCCCATCTTAACGTTTCATCCCTGTTGCCTCCCTTCGCATTTAACTCAAGCATTTAACCTAGGTGGCTCACATAATAAACAATGATGAGGTTACACATTTTAATGTGGGATCGGATCCAAGAGCTATTTGGACAGCCTTTAAGAGCGGAGAGGTTCACACCGTCATGAGGGAGGCTGTGTTCAGATATAGATGACCTCTACACGTGGTGAATATGCGTCTGCTGTTACAAGTAAAAGTGGTTCGATGAGAAGTTCTTGCTATGCTATTGCATTGCCCAGCTTATTACACAATTCTCTCAGGGTGTTAGTAAAAAATAAAACTGGGGGATTACGTATACCAGATATATGTATTCAGGTCATTCGAAGTGTCTGCCAAAGTGCGAGAGTGTTCACTTCTCTTTACCAAGCTTAGTGTCTGCAACGTACATCTTTTTAGAGCGGGCGATTCATTTACATATTTCCATCACCGGAACAGCAATTTCTATAACGAGTCTAGCGCACGTAGGATAAGATATCACTGTGGGCTAGCCTTTGTGTAGCATACTTAAAGCCGAATGTGTCAATAATGAGATACCAGAAGCGCTAAAATACATATCCATAACGTGATGTTTAAAATGCATAGAAAGGGGTAAGAAGTGCGACAACAATCGACAATGACTGCCCATTATCACACCGCTACCTTTCGTCATCTCTATGAAGATTATGAAAAGAAAGTTGCATGAAAGTAATCACACGAAATTTAGCTGAGAAATAGAAATGTTTACGAAAGAGAAGACAAAACAGAGACATTACAGATTACTCTCAGCGCCACAAAATTAGATTTGATGATTATTAACAACTTGACAGTACCGATCACTTGCACACAAGGACAAGAAATATATTGCATCCAAGATGTTCTGGCTAAATGCAACAAAAGCAGTAAAAAGCCCAGAGTGTCCGAATCCGCGGAAACAACTTTAAAGCTGCTCGCGGTCAGCTTGGCTGGCCTGTTGTATTTCTTTCCATCGCCATAGTTTTTTCGTAAGTAAAGTATAATAAGCTTAAATTTCATTTATTAATTGGCTTGAATAAGCAAGGGTCTGTTCAGAGTTGTATATTGTCTTGAAAACCACCGGGGCACAATGTAGGTAACATTATTTACAGTCCCTTAAAGAAAGCTAATCCGTGACTACCGGCTGGTTCTTACTAGCGGAAGTACAGAGCCTCGTCTGGCAGAGCGCTTCAGAGAAAAGCAGGCCTTATCCTCTACGACGTATGACAGTACTCTGAAGTGAGCGCATGTTGTATTATAGCATTTTTTTATTACTTACTCTAAATAGGAAAACTCTGAAATATTCCTGCCAATGGCACTGCTACTTCTGCGCGTACTTCATCTAGCTCTCCACGGACTATTAGCCCGTGCTCCTTGGGTCCCAGTAGCTTTCAATAAATCATCACTTACATTTGGTAGAGGTGGCGGGTTCTTTCCTTTACGTCACTAATTTATTTATCAGTGTGCAGGGTGCCGAATGTGGGCTTTAAAGGTGTTTGCAAAAAAAAAAAAAAAAAAAAAAAACCTTGTTTCGTCAGCTCAAAGTAAATCTGTTTACTTCCAGCGTTCTTTAGCTTGCAGTTGATGCTTAATAAGTAAGTGTCTTGATCTTTGTCTGACAACCCACAATGGCTGGTGCACACGTGTTGGTCGAGTAAAAGAAACAACAGCGAAAACACAATAACAAGCTCATTGACAGAGCTCTCGCATTAAAATATTTTACTTCTATATAGTTGCTTGCGTATATCGATTTTTGATTCATGTGTGTCTGACATGACTAGCTACCCTCATTATGTAAAGGAAAATGAAATGATGTAGCTCTATGTGTAATTATGGAGAATACCTTGCTACACTCTTAATCTCGTTCCACATAGGCTCCAATTATAAGTGGAACTTTCAAAAAAGTTCCGCTTAATAAGTGGAACTTTTTTAAAAGTTCCACTTATAAGCGGAACGTATGTGGAACCAGATTAAGAGTGTAGCTTAAATACCCGCACGCTAAGCTGTTTTGAAGAATGAACTACGTTCAATGATAAAAACATTAACTGAACGATTCCGATCACTGTTTGAAGGATTTTGAACTACCATTACTACATCTTGCTCTTAAAAACTGATCTTTAATACAAAAATACATAGGAGACTTAGCATGCAGTTAAAACAAATCTTTGTTGCGAAACAATCGACCTGAATTTAAAACTCCAGGTGGCCTAAATTTCTGAAATCCTTCACTACGGCGTCTCTCATAGCCTGAGTCGCTTTGAGAAGTTAGACCCTACAAACTAAACCAAACCGATCTGTCTATAAGATTCATCGAACATTCGCCTTGTCCCATTAGTCTTGTGCATCATATTTCACAGAGCTGACAGAAATTCGATCCCATTCATGCGGTTGCCAAAGCTCTTAATGTGCTGCGCGCACACTATAAGTATGAACTGTGGGATATGTACTAACGCGTGTGACTTAGAAGCTCAACAAGAACTTATCAACTTACAAAAATTCTTTAAGACGACGGTTAAGTTTCGTCTTTAGATGCGGTACCATCGTTGACACCACCGTTTCATCCCACGATTTTTTTTTTCTTGACAGACACGCAAGAAGATTTTCAAAGTATTAAACATCTTTTACTCGTTTGATTTTGCGGAGACGAAGCCGCAGCCTCTGTCTCAATTTTGGGTTGAAATCTACGCTTGCAATGAACGCCATACCATTAAAGTTACATATGTCGTCGGTTGCCATTACTATCGCAAACTATCCTCGAACTTTAGTAGCTGAAAGATTTGACATCGCATTGAACGCTGCACATAGGAGAATTATGCAGTGGTTTTGATACCAAATCAGGAGTTGTGTTTCTTCTTCAATCATCTTTTTACAACATCCAGTTACGGCGCTGGGGACGCCTTCTGGTCCGAACGAGCTGTGCATAATTCGCGAGGACGATATGTCTCAACAACTATTAGGAATAAAAATACCTGTCAGGGGATTTTGTTTTCACAAATTAAATATTTTCTTGCCAGACAATATTTCAGTTAACCGTTTCGTCCATCGCATAGGTCCTTTGTATCTACAACAAAATTAGTTGCTTCCGTAGCCACTCCGGAGTTTACGTTAGGGGTTCTCGTCCGCGCCTCGCCGTCTACTTGTCCGCTGCGGAGCAGAATACGCCGATATTTTTGGAAAAAAGTTAAAGTATCAGCTTTGTGCTTATAATATACGTAGGGTATATTAGGGCCTTCAGTGAACCGCTCACATGAACTTACGCTGTTTCGCATATCAGCAGTTTTATATTAAAAGCCGCAGGCCGAGCCACATTGAAAATATTCGTTTAATTTCGCCACGTAGTTTATTAGAACGATATCCATTTTGTTGACAAAGTGAAAATCACTTTTAACCCAGGAATTTGAATATTAACTGCAATTTAATCATTGAACAGATTTATCGTTCATGGATGACTGGGTAGATAAGTTTAGATATTTAACTATAATTTTTCGAACCTTGACCTAGCGCTAATTCTATAAATTATGAATCCAGAGAAAACATGATACTCATTTAAAACCGCCTTTGCAATCCACGAAATTGCTCATTAATAGACTGGCACAGATCTCCAGTTTGATTGAATTGTGGCCAAAGGAAGGCGCATTACTTGTCTTACTCTTCTATGGATACCTACACTTACAATGATTGCATATAATTAGAGGTACATACGTCGGTTAGACTCGCTGTCGCAGAGTAGCCTCCAACGTGAATAGCTATTTAGATGGATGCTAAGTGGGAAGAGAAGCGAATGGTATGACACCACCCCGAACGCTGTATAATAGTTTCACCATGATTTAGGTCCAAAACCACGGGATATTTTTTTCTGACACTTCGTTCTCTATTTTAGGCTGCAGGAACTACGACACCTCTTCTAGGTAACGAGCTGTATTCGCTTCGCGCAATTTTGTGCTTTCCTGTCCGCCCTAACTTCTTTAAGCATAGTTTTTTTTTTCGTCATAAGATTTTACTTTGGAGTTTCTTAAGACGCAAGATCAGAAGAACGCAGTAAAAGTTTGCTTTCCTTGATTACTTTTGGTATTGTACCCCACTTTTCCAACAGCCTCGCCAAGTCAGCAATAATTGTGCAAAAATAAATATATAGGTAACCTAATCAAATTAAAGACAATGCCCTGGAAATTCCAATAAATACAAACAATTCAATTGTAGAGAAGGCACCTGTATTGAATCATGTCGCCATGTTGAAAACGTTGTTTTAAAGCACTCGATGGTAGCAATCACAAATTCGCGGAAACAGCCTGGGTCCACCAACCGTATATTAGGAGCCGCCTTTTCAAATAACGTGGGGCAAGTGTTGACTTTAATGAAGGCTATCTCACATTGAGACATGCATATTTTATAGTAGCACAACATTTCACAGCTTCAGCTCTCTCCCTACGCACTGATCTCAAACTTTGCTAGTGCTGCAAGACATCGTTTGCAAAAGAGGCACCATGAAGGAGAGGTCGCAATCAGACTTGTTGTTGCCCCTTTTATGCATAAGGTGGCTAATAAATTGAAGAAGTTCGCTAGCAAACATGGTTTCAGTATTGTCGTCTCCATCCCCAAAAGATTGGCTCGCATGTGCGTAAGAGTTACGGGCGATGACCATAAAAAACAAGGCTGCTTTAAAAAGCAAGTGAAGCACTACTTAAAATGTGCTACCTGGGTTATTTATCATATTCCTTTAACCTGTGGCAAGGTACACATCGCCATAGCTGGCTGATGCATGAATGATCGGGCTGCAGAGCATAAGCGTTCTTTGAAAAACAGTCCGACTTTACATCTCCCCGCCCATTGCCAATCGTGCGATTTCTTAGCAAAGTGTGAACCAAAGTTTAAACAAAAATGGGATTTTAAGCAGGAGCAGGGACACTCTTGCCCCTGAGTTGCTCGATGCCTCTTATATAAAAAGGCTGAGATCGGAATGCATCAGTGACAACTTAGTGTTGCTAGTTTGTGGAGGAAGTCGTGTTCTAAAATTTCTTTAGATGGGGGGGGGGGGGGGGGGGGGGCTAAACTGGCATACATATGTTGCCGACGATGTGGGAGCATTTGTTTTTTGAAGAACAAGTTTCAATTTGCTGGTGTTTCGAAAAAGAAGTTGAAGTCAGCGCATGTCCTGTGCGTCTATTTGTGACTGTTTATTTGCTAGCGTTGCGAATATTTCCCTTTATGAGCAATGCCCCAACTCGCCCTGCAATTTGTTCTACTTATCTAGACGTTCCTATGCCGCTTTTAAATTGGGCGTTGCCGATTTAAACAGGAATTCGTACTCCGACGACCGACTGAGCGACTCAGCGCAGCCGCTAGTCGCTCAGTTATTTTGCGGGCGCAAGATGATGATGATGATGAACTCAGACAAAATGGCATATACCAACGGCGGGGAATTGGCCTGGGTGCGTTGTAGATTGTAAATATATATGTTCAAGAACTAGCCCCGTAAAGAGTTGATATCTCAGTGCTATTACGCCTTGTCTTCTCTTTCGTGCTTACAGCCTTGGCACTACCATGTGAAAATATTTTATCTGCACTTTTTACCTGCCAGTAATTTCAATGTGTCCTAATCGATGACCAAGGGGTAAGCTTTTCGTTTCCTTCTGTTCTTTCCTTAATTTTCAAATGTAACGCGTTCATCTCTTTTTCGTGAGCGAGTTTGTTCCAAACAAAATCTGATCTTTCACACCATTTTTTTTTCATGGCTAATTCTTATATTTTCTATGATGCACCAAGCATCTGTAAATTTAATACTCCGACCCTTGTTTCCGCTACGAGAAGGCGCCTGCAGTAGCGTGTTAATAAAATCATCTCAATATAAGTGGCCAATCGGGCACCCTTTTTTGTCTTCTGAAAATTGCTAAGGTTCCTCGGGAAAGCTAATATAGGGCTCATAAGCAGAAACGTATTTATGCACCATATGACTTACACACTTTGCTTTCTCTTCGATTTGCTTCTCGCTGTTTAGCATATATGCATTTGTTACGACCTTCCACATTGTTACGGTATGCAGTCTCGATACGACGAAGATGAGGTGGTGTAGTGAACAACGACAACGTTGAAGCTAGGCTCGGTTGGTCCGGCGAGTGTGTCCATGACACTGAACTGTTGCGGCCGCATCTTAATGTTCCCCGTAACATTTTGGTAGAAATACAAGGTAACAACAGAGTTTTGGCCCGAAGGTCGTTCCCGAAATAAAAATCCTGGACTGCGGTTTCCACTCAGGAATGCAAGGAAAATCGACCATAAATTTATTACGTCCTCTCCCACGCCGATGTGGTGCAGTGACTAGGACGCTCGCTTTTTTTGCGCGAGGTTGCGTGATCGGATCCGTGCCACGTTGGCCGCTTTTCAATGCAGGTCAAAAGCAAGACGCCCTTGTGCTGTGCGATATTAAGGCACATTAGAACCAAAGCGGTGGTCGTTGCAGTCGGAGCCCTGTACTGTGTCCTCTCTCCTAGTCTGAGTCACTATGAAAGGTTGAATACTGTAAACTACACCTAAATCGAAGCCTCCAGTCAGGCAGGCTAATCTGAGAGTTTCGATGCACATTCGGCCTACTTTTTTGGGGAGTGTTTATGTGTCCTATCATGTAAAACATACAAATAAATTAAAGTGCACTGCAGAATCTGCAATGTAGTATTACGAAATCACGGATGCCGCTTTTGGTTGCTTGTGGTTGCTTCTAGCTGCTTAATTCACTTCTTGTTTACCCATTTTAGTCTTTGGTACTTTCAAATTGCATGCCAATCCATTTATACGCCCTTTTTTGACTCTTCTTCTGGTTGCGTGACGTCACATCTTCTAGGTCGCACATTATTCAATTCTTTTTGATCTATATTTTAGTCTTTGGTGCTTTCAAATTGTACGCCCATTCCTTATCATGTCCTTTTTTGGCACGACTTCAGGTTGCGTAACGTCAGCTTAATTGACTGATTTAGTTACTGTGTGGTATTTGATATATCTCGACGTCACCCTAATTGACTGACTTGACTATTTTAGTATTTGAACATTCAAATGTGGCGTCAAGCCATTGGCTCACGGTAGACAAGCGGAATTATGAAGAGCGTTTCGCGATCCGGGGCGTGGCACAGTGGTAAAGCGCTCGGATGGGGATCCATGACATGGAGGTTGCAGCATGCAGAGTTGCAGCATGCAGTAGTCATAACTTTGGCTAACTGTATCTTCTATTACAAAATTACATCGATTTTTTTCACAATAAACAACTTTGCAGTAGCACACATCGCCGCTTTAGCAACTTGACATATGGTTAACTAAAATACGTATTTGCATGCCATACCCTACAGCAGCCTTTGAATCGTTGATTTATCTGTTACCACAACTTTATTACAATATCTTCTGAAGAATTTCATTGAAATAAAGTGAGCAAATATCTTGCGAGAGCAACGATTTCTATGACATAAATTTCGCGCCTTTTTTTCTCTTCACAAATAGCGCAAGAGAATTTTCATTCTGCAGACTGAAACGAGAGCTTCCTGTCGCCATTAGCAAAAAGAAAAATATTGCTGGAGAACAGAGAGCTTCAATTATGCAGTGCTGTTAATTTCTGAGAGTGCAGAGAAGAAACGATTAAGAAAAAGCCTCACGACAAAAGGTTGGAACAAAATTGTATTTTCTCACGCGAAGACGGTCTCAGGATACAGCACGTGTGGTCTTTGTAGGAAAGATCCCAATTTCGGGACACTATCTTCGTGTGCATTTCATCACTAGGTGCCTGCCGTTTATCTATATGCAAATAAGAACTTCCTGCTTAAAATGTCTCCGTGGAAGAAATAAAACCAAAATATAGATGGACAGTAATGAGGCAGCTTAGTATGGGTGCTGCGTATGGCTGTCATCTAGGCTGTTCAACGAATTCAGCGGCCTTTTAAGTGCTGGCGCTATGTGCACAGCTCTGACGCTGACTTCGAAACGAGGGAAATTACCATCCCTCAGAAAGCGAGGAAACTGGAAGAGTGTATAGTCATGGGGAGCGAGGAAGAAGATTGTTAAAAATGGAAGACAATTCCGGTGGACAGAAACAAAGCAGACAATCTAGACTCGAGATCCTAACGAACTTCATGCCAAACGCTATCATTCCCACAAGCTCCACCACCTGCGATCTCACAGTGACATCCGACGCAGGATGAGGACCGTCACTAAAGATGTCTA
Source organism: Amblyomma maculatum (assembly GCF_055883805.1). Lineage (NCBI taxonomy): Eukaryota > Metazoa > Arthropoda > Arachnida > Ixodida > Ixodidae > Amblyomma > Amblyomma maculatum. Next base: position 90,304,599 of record NC_139349.1, on the reverse strand, counting down.
GCTCGGCCGAACCTGCCATATATTATGGGAACACGCAGCTCTCAACCACTCCACGATTGCTACGGAGCACTTATGCAGAGAAAGCCAGGAGATTTTGCACTGGTGCCGGTAAGGCTTTAACAAAGCCTAAATAATTCCTTAGGTTGAGCTGCTACAGTCACCCAAGAAAGTTAATAGGTGCGTGTGTACCTGACCTATGCCAAACCTCATTAGAATGCCGCTATCAGGCCAGCACTCCTGACAGACAAGCAGGTAAAGATGAGGACAAACTGATGTGATGCACTGCGGTGACCATGCGTACTTGCTTACCGTTCGCTGTGGCCACTCATGACCAGATAGCAGGTGCAGATCGATCCGCAGGAACACGACTCCGACCCAGGGTACATCAGTTGTTTAACCTTGAAAGACTGTCATTGCTCTCACCTAGTAATCCATCATTTTACGCAGTTGTGGCGAACATTGCACAACAGTTACAGAAAACCTTTGTGACTACATGGTAAATTTGACGGCTCATCACTTAAGCGAATTAGGCAGATTCCTATATCAGCAGTTGTCTTTTAAACGCAAATTCACCACGACTCACATCCAGCTTCAACGAACGTTACATGAGGCTCTGGTTCAACACGTAACAGTTGTTATGGCACTAACAAACCAGACTGCTTTTTTTTTTTAAGGAGTTGCTGCCAATGTGAACTACGAATGCCAGTGGCTGAACTCCCGTGCCCAATCTACGTGTTCACCTGTTGGACGAAGAAATTCTCAATGGGGTCGTAATGTATATTCAAAAACCTATACAGGATATAAGTTCTGGCTGTGAAATAGAATAACAACCCTTCCAAGAAACGGCTGCGAGGGTACGTTCGTACTCTGTCAGCCGTTATACGTCAATGCCAGCAAATGCATTATACGTTAATTCGTCCATAACAGCAAAAAGGGAAGGAATTGACCACTTCAAATACAAGCTACTGTATGCAAAAAGGTGAACACGATAAATTTAACGAGCCGGAAAAGAAGCAATAATGACACTTAGAATAGTATATTGTGCTCAAATATTCGGGTACCTGATGCAGGTAATGGCGTTGCACACGTGAGTACTCCAATCGTTATATTCGTTAGAACCGACCCAATGCAGAAAAGAAAAAAGAATACAAGCAGATGAACACCCGATACTCTGTAGGTGAAGGACGGCACAGTAACTGGCTCCCTCGTCTCTCTGGTTCATTATAACACACGATGTTGCCCAACCGCCATTTGGGACATCAAAGGAGAAGGCCCTGGGAGCCCATCCTTCGCAGACGTCTCTTGTCGTCGAGATAAACCTCCGGATTAGAGTGACTGGACACAGGCTCACCGGGACTGATCAGAGCAGAATTGATGGGCTGCCGATTAATGTATCAAAAACTGAAGCGGTAGAAAAGGCTGTTGTAATTCTCCTGGCTTTGCTCAAGACGTTGACCCGGACCTCGTGAATGCTCTTATAATAGGTCAGCAGTTTTATTTTGCTATCAGAAAAATTGTAATAGGATTCATGCTTAATTATGGGCTACTCATTAAAGCTCGATAGATGTCATGACAAAATATGTTGATTGTTGGTGCAGAGCGCAAGAACTAGCGCAATCCTCCTCATCCAGTTATTTTCGGGTAGAATTACGGCACATACTGCAGATTTATTAACAACCCTTAAGCGCGGTGCCCTTGGCATCCATTGAATCACCTCCGCACAGAGAACGAAGAGCGCCACGTCTGAGGGTGCATATTTAGCGCGGAAGTACTATTTCAGGACGAAGGCGGCAAAACCGGATTCGGGTATGAGGCTTGACATTGCAGCGTCCTTGTAGGCCTAGCAAAACGAAAAGAATAGAAACGAGGAAATAAATGCTCGAACAGGCACCGATTCAACCAGGGCTGTTTGTCGTGTATAGCGAGCTCAAAATGTTGTAAATATATCGTGACAACCCATAACGCTGTGTCATTTACTGCCTCTTTCTCGCTCAAGACACTGGATGCCGTCGCCTTACCCAACAACCGTCCGTACGCAGTGGATTGAAACACACGCTGTGCATTGCAATCTGAAGGTGTGTTGATGGTGAGAGGTGGTCATAGTAATGAACGTGACACACTCCCGGAATTCGGGTGACCCCTCCTTAAATATGACATTTTCTTGTTGAAAATTCAGAAGACCCATATTCAAAACGGTCCACCCCTAACTGTGGCTTGTAGTGCGAGTACAAGTACAATTATGTCAGAAATACTTGAACATGAATGTACAGTTCAGATTTGGAAGCTTTAGTCTGATAGCACGTTGGTTGATTGGCGGAGCCAACGGAACTGCCTTTTTCTATGTGTACGCTGATCGACAGGTAAGTAGAAACCGGGGAGATGGCTTGTGAGGACGAACTGCAGCAAAAAGAGGCCCTCCCACATTCCCCAGAAATGCCCGCGTGCTTTGGAACTGAAGGAAGTTGAATCGGTAATTATCACCGAAATCATTCACGAAGGACGGCTACATTCTTGCGACGGAAAAGAAAACTGAAGGAGCGCCAGTGGTCAAGGACTCGCTTGGAAACGAGACCATCAGAATCAGTTTTTCGTTTTCCAGTTGTCATGCACTGGATGGAACCCTAGGCTAAATCCAGAGATATGGCATGACATAGGCCAAGCAACCATATACATGGCAGCAGACAGAAACTGGCAAAATAATATGTGGTAAAAAAAAAAAGTAGACATGACGGGATAAAAAGAATATACAGAGCAAATATATCTGTGAGCACGTAAACATGTAAAGAAATCATGTAAAATACAGGATGTACATATTAAATATACAGAGCAAACATCGTTAAAGCGGCAGGTTGAAATTTAGGCCATGGCATGATTCACAAAATATTGCGCAGGTCTTTTGCATTATAACCGACAGTGTTTATACATTTATTCAAAGTGGCGAAGACATTATGTGTTAAACACTTGCTTAGTGCGAAAGCGTGGTATTGTCCAAATATCGGATTTTCGTGTCTACACATTACTACTGTACGGTTCCAGTGATGCAAAATATTTTAAACGTTTACAAATTTCAGGGGATGGAAAATAGAATGTATGGAATACACGAAACTCGTAAAGATGCTCAGCTCAAATGATACTATAAGACACAAATGTATCCTGCACTGGTGACATGTGTTCACGATTGGCGATATAACACACCATTCTCATCTGGAAGACAAGAATTCTGTTTATGTTGCGCTTTGTGGTAGTTGCCCAGACTAGGTTGCAATATGTTAATTGAGATATGATAAGAGCAAAATAAATTTCCATTTTGGCTTTCTTGGGCAAAAAACACCGCCAATTACAGATGACAGTTTTTCAGACAGGTAATGAACGTGAGTGTCCCAATACAAGTTAGAAGAAACGTAATGAAAGAAGAAGTTTAGCGAATACATGTTCGAAGCTTTGGCGATGGCAGCCGAGTGCCGAGACATACCAGCCCGCAATATGAAGAAATTGCCACTGTATTGCACATGTGCGCTAAGGAATTCCGCTGTCGCAACATCAGACAGCCGGAAATCCGGATTTGCCCAGGACTGGAGTGGTTTTCTGGAGGTCGCGAGAACTTTATTAGCAACAATGAACCTTTCTAGCGGGCATGCTGGCAGAGCGTTTTCGCACTTCAAACTTTAAGGCTTTTCTGGTTTGATCATGCGCGTACAACACTGTAAGAGCCCGGCGCCAAGCCGGAGGACGTTTGCATACATTTTTACTTGTGGGTTTGGAACCAACCTCCTCCCAGCCAGGACGGGTGCATAAAACGCTATTCCACGGCTGCATTGCGATTCTCTGCGGTGAGGATTCATCGGCAGGAGTGTCTCTCCTCGTCACCTTATTAATTTAAACATTGCTCTTATTTCAAGAATGAATGCCAGAGCGCTGATTGCATTCTGCGTCTTCATAGGCCAAATACGTAGGCATTATGTGAAGATAATAGCAGTAACGCAATTTGCCGTGGTATAGCATTCTTATTGTTCAAGCAAACGAAAACTAACTTAAGAACAAAAAAAAGTCTGGATTAGCAAAACACACGTCTCTAAACATCTACACTATCAGGCAAGAGACTAGGCAATATGGATGTCATTAAGCGATCTTTACATTGTCTTTTTGTCAGCAGAGCGTAAGAACTGGGAAATATTCACAACCTCGAGGGGCATTTGGGAAAACGCCGTTCGTTGCGAGTTTCTTTGTTATCCTCGAAAAACTGGTCCTAAATAACGGTAAAGTGCAAATGGCTCATGTAGTTTCCCTTTCTTTTCATGCTTGGGCTCTACACTAAGGTCCGCCTCGATTGTCGCTAACTTTGTCCCTGTTCCTATCGTTTCCCTGCCCTTTCTTCTGCTTCTTCCGAGCTCTCACTTACGAAAACGAAACGCGAATTTTCTGCTTCCCGGCAAGAACCTTGGAATCAGTCGCACCAGCAAAGGCTGCTTGCTTTCTCTCCTGTACCTTCTTTTATATTGATTTTTAAAGCTTAATTATTTTCTCACTCGCAAAGAAATCAAGCGAAGGAAACAGTATTCCTGTCGGTCATCTAGCCCCGTGTTGCGTCAGCCATGCAGTGGCCACCCGATTCTCCTCAGTGGTGGTCAACCAAACCGACAAGAAGCTTCGTCGATATGGCGCTGACATTTGGACACCGAGAGGACGGTCGATCGTCATGCTTCTTTCCTTTGTGAGAGCCCTAAGCAATGTTGACGATCAGCATTTCGCCGGTGTACGATAGATCGAGGTTGCGAGGTTATATTTTGTGCCTTTATTCTTGCAGTAGGCAGAGTTTCAACGAGTTGGCAGGCTGGGACCGTGTTCGCCTTTATTGAAGTTTTTCTTAGCCGTGACGCAAGAGCCCATCCGTAGAGGAGGCTAACGATTTACCGTGGGTTCCTTATCAGAAAAGTAGCCTAATGCGAGTTGAGAAAGCAATACGGCTTGAAAGCAGTGTTGCAAGTTGCCTAGTGTTGACGTTACCCTTCGATAGTGCGGGTTACGAGTACATTGAGGGAACATCACATGCCCTTGCCTTTACTGTCACAACGATACAGTCTGAGTTGGGTGGAAGCGTGCAACTTTTCTTGAGTACGAAACTTATTGCGTATGTTAGCTGAGATGGTCAACGTACCTCTTGGGGCCCAGTTATTCTCTCGGAACTGACCTGTGTCATGTAGGTATTTTTCGAGCAATATAATTTAATCTGCTTATCGTTTTTTTACTAAGCGTTCTTTAAATGCGAAAAACAACATAGTGTGCCGAACTCCGTCATCCTCTGTGCATTGTATATCGCGCAGATTACCACAGATAGCGTAAAATTACATCAATAGTTAAAATTGAAAGTGCGTAGCCATATAGTTGCAACCAAATCAGCAGACCAACGAATATTTTAATAGGTTGCCTAATTGTTGCTAATCTGTCGAGGGAGCTTCGCTAAGCGACATCAATGGCAAGGATATTTTTGTAAGGATTTATCCTCACTACTCTCATTATACATGGAGTTAGCTTGCCCTTTGAGATGGTTCAGGCTGTCCGTCTCATTTTGCCGCACAAATAAGGCCGTATGCACCTGTACACTTCGCGCCGTGATGACCGTAGCCGTGCTCGATGAGGACGACTTGGCGGCTTGTCGGCGAAGTCAGCGTTTTGCTTTTTTGGTGACAACCGGTACGAACCCATCGCCGTCGGTCGAGGATTCGTCACTGAGCGCCGAGGAGGCATCAATGTCCTGGCTGCCTGAGTCACTTGGCTGGTACACTCTCTCTGGGCGATTGCTGTCGACCAATTGGTTGCTAAAGGAGGCCCAGGGGTCTCCTCGTCCATTGCTGTAGCGAAAAAGGGCGCCACCTCTCTATAAGTTTCTTAACTTTCTTAAGGACACAGGGTTGATCAATACCCTTTAAAAATCATCTGTGTGTGCTTATGTGCGTGTGAAACTGTGCGACACCGATTCTCTTTTTTTTTCTCATTTATTTCCCCTTCCCCTCCCACACTCTGTCACCCTCATCCCTCAACCCTCATCAGGAGTAGCATGCTAGGCTTACCACCAGGCAGACATCTCCTGTTGCCATTAAAATATATCTCTCTCTATATATATATGTCGCATATATTCTGAAAAAGAAAAAGAAACTGCACAGATATATAAGTAGTGTTCCGACACAGAAGAACTTTCATTTTTTTTTTTCGTCCATATCTGCTACAGATATTAACCCGAAAAACTGCGGTAATTCTCACATCATCGCTATTACACGTTCCAGCCCAAAAAAATAGCTCATTATTATTCCGGGTCAGTGAACGCTATGAACAGGCCTGAGAAAGCCGGTTGCGGATGCAAAGATGGCAAAAGTAGTTTGCACTGCGCAGAAATGATCAGCGAGCACGTCCTGGAAGGTGGGAAAAAGGGGCCAGATATAAATATTGCAGGTACTTTTAAACGCCGCATTTAGGAGTTTACCACGATAGTGTTAATCACTCCCATCCACGGGCCCTTTCGCGGATCCTCGTTCACCTGCATTCACTTTGTGACTAACCTAATAAACAACCTCTTAATTCTTGCCTCTATTACGTCGCACATAGTCATTAGCATGATGTGGTAAACCCCTAACTTATATGAAATACTGCGTGGTGTAGACACCTATAAAACTCTGCTGTATTCAAGCTGCACGAACGTGCCTGCGTTGCCTAGGAGTAGTACGTATAACTTCTCGCCCAAGGGAGCTTGAAGGCTCGATTTCCATCTCATCCTTCTGTGTGAATTGAGGAGCCCGAGTCAGCACTGGCTTCTGTGTCATGACGTCACATAACCCGCCGACCAATCAGTGCAGAGCCTTGTCGTCGATCTACTACCCTCAACCAGAGCCTCTTATTTGTGCTCCCTGTGTATACTACGAAGGATAATCTCCAGAGAGAGGCATTTAATGCTATGAAATAAAACTACCTTGAAGATCTGCGGAATAGCGCTCAAGCAGCATTGCACCAAAGGAGAAAAATAAAGGTTGAAACAGGACTCGAGCGTAGAGTGGTGAGTAAAGCCTCCGGAGGTAACTGGAGCTGCGATCAATGTCTGTTTTGGCCTAGCCTCAAGTGGTGAATGCGGAACTCCCGCGCTCATTAGTGCGCCATCGTTAGGGCTCCCTTGCCGTGTTCGCATAGTTTAATGGCTCGCGCTTCCTTTATCACTGTGAAATTTTTTTTCCGCATCATGCTACACCATGCGCGAATATAAATGCAAGCCTTCTTTCTTTCTGCATTTGAACATTTGAGCACAACTTCCGCGGTGTACAAATATAATACTGTAGCGTAAAATCACTCGTAATATCTTTAAGACGACTACGTTATTAGCCCCATTGGACAAAATTGAGACATCAATCATACGAAACATAGTTCCCGCAATCAGCGTGAGCTAATGGAGAGCTACGCAAGTTGTTCCGCTTCAATAGCGAACGCAAAGTGTTGACTCGATGACGGAACTCTCTGGCAGTACGCACCAAGCGCTGAGGTTTCGTATCGGGCCTTTTGCTACACAGCGAGGTATGGCCGTTCGACGAAGGGATGATGATGCTTGTGTGTTTCTATTTCCCCATTTGTGTCAAGGCTTTACCTGCGACTGGACTGTTCTGCGCTCATCACAGTGGAACCTTCGAGTGGGGCCATATAATTTAGTAGTAGACGTGGGTGTTGCGATTGTAGTAAGAAAGAAAAGAAAATGTTCGGGCCGGCTGACTGGCTTCGCTGCCTCGTGCGGACAGAGGATAAATAAGAGAAAACAGAAGAAATAAAGTGGAGGAGAAAGAAAGCGAGAAAGACGCGAGTCGCAAGAGCCATTGTCCGAAACCGAAACGGTGGCGGGTGCAATAATGACCTGCATAACAGGTACAAGCGTCATTGACAACAGAGCACCCGCCGCAAACGGCGGTCGCCCATGATTTCCAGCCCCGTAGGACCGGCACCAACCACCCTCCCGGGCATCGACGAAGCAACGCGTTTTTGCGACCGTTTAGAAACACCCCCTTACGCCTCATCTTACAAAGGGTGGGAAGAAGAGCCCCTCTTGTCGAAAGGGAATGTCCCTTCTCTATGGTTTGATGCTCGTAATGGTTGTGTTACGATAACCATCATCGCAGAGGAAACGCGCGACGTGGATATTGTTACGGGGATGTATTTGTCAAGACTTGTGCTTCGAGGGGCAGCACTCGGCGCATAGACATTAAGGGCCGTCGAGTATCCACACTGACTACGTTGTCGTCGTCTGGAGCCACCCTTTATCTTTCACGCGCTCCTTGGTCGTCGTCGTATAGTGCCACATCACTTCGTCGGCCATGTATTCCCCGATAGCAATATACTCGGGATTAACCTCTCGCAGAGCGGAAGCGCTAAACTTTCTTTTCGCCATTCTGTTTCTTTAAGTGAGGGGCTTTTTTTTTAGTTTATTAATTGTGGGATATTTTTATTTCTTTGACTTAGTTCTTTTTAGCCAAAATGTTGTTTTGCTTACTTTTCTCATTCTTTGCTCTTATGGTTGTAAAGGTTTATCATTGACCTCCGAAATGTATGTGTACATATACCCAGTGGGTAAAATAAATAAATAAATTTAAATGCACAGCAGTATGAGTAGAACATCCCGTGTCGTCGCAAGTGTCGCTTATAATGCACGTAGGATTGGGATCTGTGTGACGACCCTCTTAGGCTACCTATGACATCAACGCCGTCAGATTCGAAGCCATCGTTATATTCATTTTCAAACAAATTCAGGCAAAATGAAGAGCTTGTAAACGGCATACATAAGAAGGGAGCCTACAGGCACTGATAGAAACAAAATAATAGGAGATGTTTCTATAAATATGAACAATTAAACATGGAAATATTCGGGGGGTGGGATAAAGCTGGCGACATGCTGGTCTTGTGTTACTTTTGCAAATACATCTCCATGTTTATTTCTAACTGTACAATGTTAAAAGCATCCCCTACACTTTTCTTTGTGTTAATGCTTACGCACTCGTTCCTTATGTATTACAAATATTTAGTTTCAGGGAAGAAGTGCTCGGTTCGAGGCTGCTACCTCGACCAAAATATCCCCTTCGTGCGGAGCAGTTGTGATTGGCAAACAGCTTCTTAGCACTGTTGTGCAGCAACCGCTCCATAACTACAGGAGGAGCTGCACGACGTTGCTATGCATAGTAACTACGTAACAGCTTCAGAACAACGCGTTGTCTAGGCAAAGGAAAGTCCCGCAGTTTGGAGCTGCACGCACACACTCCATCGATAATGTATTTTAAAAGGTGACAAATTTGTGTCTCATTCCAGCCAACTAGATATAGGAAAGCAACAAGAGAGAAAAACCTGCGTGTCATCGCTTTCGCACAATATTAAAGTCTTAGCCAAAATTCCCTTCTTTTACTTTAATTTGAGGCACCGGGGCTTTTGTCTGGTCCCATGTTTCCCTTGAAGAACGCGTAGCCGCATTCTATAAAAGCAACTAGGCCTTCGCCAGCACTAACGTTAGCGTTAATAACAATTAACCGAATGCTTGTTTAATTTTTGTTGCACTGACTACTACCCTGAACTATCCCCCTCTTGAGGGCCATTTAAGTTGAAGCTGAATTTACGTCGTCGCCATAAAAACTCGGGAACACTGTCGCAGTGGGCCCCAGTGGTGTAATCGATTTTCATTTTTGAAACGCCACAAACATCTGACATATTTTATACGGTTACCGGCTCTAAATAATTCCGAAAAATGCGACAAATTGCTTTGTAACAACAACGCTAAATAGTGCATTTCATCTGTTTCATTGCCGTCATTACTTGGTTTTCGCGGTAATTTTCCAAGGCTGCTTGGACAATAGTTACATACAGCATAGAACATTAGTCGCACAGAAAGCTATAAGTTTAATCGGTATAGTTTTATTTCTTTTATGGCATGTATTTGTAATTTAAAAGCATAATAACGCACAGAACTGCAACTAATAAAAACAGGCCCGAGAATTTCACTGACATTGATCAAAGTGACTGCACTGAAATAACCATCCAGTCAATGCAAGATTGCTCAATGAAGAAGCACTGCTTTATTTCAGGTACAGTTGAGCCCTCTTATTACGACCGCAGGTATGACGAAACCTCGCGTATTGTGAGAGAAAACCGAGCCACCACCAAGAAAGATAAACAGAAGAACGGAAAGGCAGAGGGGTTAAAAAGGCGATTCACAATAGGATACCCTACACGTTGGGAGGAGAGAAAAAGAGAGAAAATGGAAGTTAGATAGGCAGCCGTTTAAGTATCTATTTTGGCGTTACCAATGCGCTTAAGGTAATACCAGTCACCTGTGCTGCACCACTCGGTCATAACGAGCGAAGAAACGCGCAGACTAACTTCCGCAGTCAAAAGGCCTCAGCTTCCCGCCAGTGTGAAGAGAGAACATCTCCCAGGCAGCGCATAAGCACTTCTTTCTCACTTCTCCTGCAGCCTTCAAGGAATGTTCCAAACCTCCAGTAAAGAAATGATATAGCGTACCAGAAAAATCAAATAACTATCGCTTTTTAAAAATGCCCATACGTGCGTGTACCAGGTTGAGAAAAGCATATATGTGGAAGCAAAACAGGGGTAAGCTTGAAAAAGAGGTAGCGTTGAAAGCAAGGCTGCTACATACGGTCCGTGGACAACCACCATCAGCAATTTCAGGCTTCAAAACTAGTCGTGGGGTACGCTTTGCTCGCCCACCCAGTCTGTGCCATGTTTCATTGCCCCATTCGGGTCTTCGCATTCTGCGCTGCTAGCGCGGAAATCAGAGCACATTGTGAAGACATGTAACATTTAATGCGTTGCTTCGTCGTTGCAATATTGTCGAGAATAGGAGGAATGAATGGTAATGTACCCACGACGTTAGCGTCTCGACCGTTACAGCTAGTACATTCCCGAAGCGGCAAATATTCACTCAGGAGGATGTAGAATGCGGCTTGATCGTAGGGCCATTTTTGTAGAGATAGACATCCTCAAGCGAAAATTTAGGGAAACAAATACTACAAACTCGATATTTGGATTCTTTGGAAGAAATAGGGCACGTTCACTTTCTACAAACTTCGGATACGGCAAATTGAACCACTGCGACCATAATGTCCGTTATAAGATGGCCCGACTACATATAACCGTTACTGCTCAGTCCGTCAGCAGTAGCGCTTATATGGCCATAATGTGTGCTTACAGAGCCAAGGTCAGGGTTTAGATGTCAGATGCGGCCGCATCAGTACGTGTGATGTAAAACAGAGCAGTTATTTTCGGCGGTGCAACATTAGAGCGCGTTTAAGAATCCTAAGTAGCTGAAATTATCCAGGTGATCTCCACTGCGATATGCCTTACCATATGCAACTTCACGAAGCTACACTCCAGATATTACTTATGTGGTCAAATTATATAAATGAATACTACAGCTAAAGTATCGTTAGACCCGTATGCTAAACAGACATCAACAACTTTGTGCACTTTATATATGATGCTTATTCCCTTGTCCAGCTCTCCTGCTCCTAAGCGACGAAGTTTTATGATTTTCCGTAACTGAATAGGTGCGTTCCCAATCTTGTTATCGACACATCACCTGGAAATCTGTGCTGAAAGCGCGCACATTCTTGAAAAGTTGTACGGCAACTCAAGCGATGCTGCAGACTTGTGCGGCGCTTTCGTTTTTTTATTTACTTGGAGCTTCGTTCTCACTGCTTTGCGAGAATGATAATCACCACTTCTGAAATAGTGAAATGAGGATAGGGAAGTGCGTATACGTGTTTTCTTTTTTTTTTTATAACTCCCCAATAAAAAAGACCATCAGGATGAAGCAGTGCATTCTAGTGTTCGCATTTACTTCGAAATGCAGAGCCCAGGGACTCCACTCAATTGTTAACCCTATTATTAAAAACAGGGCGAATATTACTTATTGTTGATTGGCTGATTAACACTGCTTATAACACTATTTCTGACGTAGCATTTATTGCAGTAAATATATTTACTTGCACATATTTTATCAGAATACACACTGGGGTATGCGGTAGTGCATACCGGCGCACAATCAAGCTCTACGTTGCCTCACCAGCAAACAATTATATCCCGAAGTATCTAGAGCAACTGATTAGATTAGCAGACACGAGTATTTATTTCAAGCGCTTGTGGTAGCATAAGGGAATTGAGAACACTGGCGGTATTGTGTTGCTAGTTTCGTTCCAAACAGCCTTGACAAGCATTGGAGCCCATAGCCTCGTTCTCTTTCTGTAAATATTGTAAACCGGTACCGAAGCCAAATTTTTATGACACCGGCAATCGGAAATAAAGTGGTTAAAGGAAGGGAAACAAATGTTCTTCCCTCCAGCGCTTAATAAAGCCATACAGAAATTATCATTGTCTGCCTTGAGTCCCACGGTTTTTACAATTTAATGAGGTAATTCTCATCTGGTTCGAAAGATAACTCATAATTTCCGTCTTTTAATTAGGAGGAGATAACCGCTGTTTAGGAGTTTTGCCCTGTGCATATGCCATCCCGCGTATTATATTAAAATAAGAAAATTCTTCGTTTCCGATGACGGCCAAATAAGGTCATATCGGAAACGCTCTTGAGCATGCGGGGTTTTTTTACTTCCCCAGAACTGAACCTTAATAATCGGCTGCAGTGCCCAGTTTGTAGAAGAATAAAAACAAAAAGTAGCACAGCTTCTTCCAACAATGTTTAATGAGAATGTTTCTGAATACTTATATATAGTTTAATATATATAGTTTAAAGGCGCTGACAGTCTACGAGTCCAAGACAAACGTTGGGGATTTTTTTATGTTTTGTTTTTGTATTTGACAAGAATTAGTCTTATGGTGAATATCGGGATAACGAATATTAAATACAAAGTGGAAGAAAAACCATCGACGCGTAGTTTTTCCTTCCGCTCTGCATTTAATATTCTTTATCCCGATAATCACCACAAGACTAATTCTTGTGAAATACCAACAACAAAATATAAAATAAAATCTCCGACGCTTGCCTTGGACTTGTAGACTATCCGCTTCTTTAAACTCTATAATAACGGGCCCCTCATTTCCCTTTCAATCAGATATATATATATATATATATATATATATATATATATATATATATATATATATATATATATATATATATATATATAAGGGGAAATGAGGGTGCTGGTTATAATACATGAAGGAAAGAAGCCAACAGTCGGCGAGGCCTAGGAGAGCGTTGGAAATGGTACTTTATGTCTTTTTTTTTTAATGTTTACTTGGATAATCACAGAATTAGTCATGTAATCTGTTTAGGGGAAAGACAATTAAACACAAAGTAGAAGAAAAAAGAACGTGCCGATGGTGGGAACCGAACCCACGACCTCCGAATATCGCGTCCGGTGCTCTACCAACTGAGCTACATCGGCCGCTGTCCCCCCTGCTACTTTCTTGGGTATCTATGTTGTCTGTATACGAACCTTGAGAGTGTTCACCAGCGCCACCCTCAACCATAGCGGCGGACGTGGAACGTCCTTTGTTACCGCCAGCGTCACGTAGAACGTGATCAAGAGCGAGGGCGACAGCTGTGCTACAACCCTCTTACGCTACACCTATGGCTTCAAGACTGCCAGAACTGAGACCCCCGTAAGCTACAAGCAGATCAATTAAGGGGAAATGAGGGTGCTCGTTATAATACATGAAGGAAAGAAGCCAACAGTCGGCGAGGTCAAGGAAAGCGTTGGGAATGGTACTTTGTCTTTTTCTTTTATTATTTACTTGGATAATCACAGAATTAGTCATGTAATCTGTTTAGGGGAAAGATAAACACAAAGTAGAAGAAAAAACAACGTGCCGATGGTGGGAACCGAACCCACGACCTCCGAATGTCGCGTCCGGTGCTCTACCAACTGAGCTACATCGGCCGCGGTCCCCCCTGCTACTTTCTTGGGTATTTATGTTGTCTGTATACGAACCTTGAGAGTGTTCACCAGCGCCACCCTCAACCATAGCGCCGGACGTGGAACGTCCTTTGTTACCGCCAGCGTCACGTAGAACGTGATCAAGAGCGAGGGCGACAGCTGTGCTATGCCTTGGCCTCGCCGACTGTTGGCTTCTTTCCTTCACACACACACACACACACACACACACACACACACACACACACACACACACACACACACACACACACACACACACACACACACACACACACACACACACACACACACACACACACACACACACACACACACACACACACACACACACACACACACACACACACACACACACACACACACACACACACACACACACACACACACACACACACACACACACACACACACACACACACACACACACACACACACACACACACACACACACACACACACACACACACACACACACACACACACACACACACACACACACATATATATATATCTATATATATATATATATATGTGTGTGCGCACGTGTGTGTGTGTGTGTGTGCTAAATTATCTCGATAGCAGGGAATTGTCGATCTGAATATGTTTTTTTTTGGTACCTGTGCTAACGAGGCTGTAGTTAATAGGGCAAAGAGAAAATAAATGTATGCGCAAATGCGCAAATGTGATTCAGATGGCTCGAACCTAGCGGGAAAGTTTTGCTTCATCTTGGTCCCAAAAGATGGAGTAAAGCCCCCATAGATAAATTATTTTCCCTATGTTCGATTTATTTTGCTTGAATTTCACGCACAACCACATTAGCGCTGCGACGGAAGGATGCCTCGCACAGCACCTTAAACCGGCGTTTTTGCAAAAGTTCATTACCTCGGACATAGATGTCTCTGAGATGTCTATTAGAGCTCCTATATACAACATAGATCTCCCTGATAGCTCTGGCAAAGTGCTTCCACTATAAGCCTTTCGCCCAATTTAATGCGACATAATGGTCGTCACAAAGACGAGACCTCGAAAATTCCCTTCGCGCGCAGAAAATACCGCGAACCTGGAAATTCTGAAGAACCTCGTTGATGGGTTCCGTGTTCCGACCGAATCTTATGGTTCCCTGGGCAGTTCTTTAACGACTACGTGTCGCATTCCTTGAGTCTGTCATTACGCTAATGAATTCGGAAAAGTTCCCATTGACTTCGGCATTTCGTCGCGAGCTTTAGGAAAACATTTGCTGGGTATCGAAGTTGGAATTCGCTCATGTCAAAGGGTTACATTTCGCGCGGGTATATTTATAAGCTTCCAGGAATGTTTACTAAAAGTGATGCTTCGAGAGCTGATTGAACGCTTAAAACAAATGCTTTTTCATGTGGAATTTGTCTTGGTTGGTATTGCTAGGACATTACATTGAAGAAAAAAAAATTGCGGATAACATAGTTTTCAAATAAATAAATAAATAATATTTAAACAAAACTTGATGACATCCAGATTATGATGGCCTTGGTATAGAAGATCAAGCAAACTAGCAAACAAGGCTTATAGAAGACAATGTAATATGCATTTAAGCCTGCTGAATACAGCACATCTCAGTTTTACGCAGAGGAAAATGTGCACTTAGCAACTATGGACATTGCGTCTTGTTAAGAAACACAACTGGCACCTGTATTGAGGACGGCTGCGTGGCAGCTTCACTTGACTGTTATGAAAACATCTCTACTGTGTAAAGTTTTTGGCCTATGCCTGGTTTCAAATTAGTTTGATGGGACAACCAACAGACGTTTTTTTTTTTGTGCTATAACGAACCTGAAGTATTTCACTTTAGGCAGCGAAACACACTTACCTGAAACCAATGAGGACCTAACGTGCGCGTCTTTGAGCAACATTCAAGTTATGATGATTTGGCGGCCATATATAAACCAAGAATGCACTCTCGTGTTCTTAATCGCTTTTGCATATGAAATGTGTCACCACTGAAACAAAATGTATTCGATTTCATCATACGCCTCTTCCTCCCCTATATTTTGCAGTACAAAAGATATCTTCCTCTAAACTAGAACGGCGCATGCATAATTTAAGTATGTTGCAAAACGATGATCTCTTGAATTGTCCTGAAGTCATTAGGAATGATGAGTGCGGGGAAGGCTTTTCACAATTTCTTTCTGTAAAGAGACCTGAATCAAATAAAAAAAAAAACTATTTGGTTTTATAGCTTGGTTTTTTCGTCAGAAACCAAACAAACTTGTTTGGTTATGATAGTAAAAAAAAATGAACATTTGTTGAAAATAAGTTTGAAGAGTATTGCGGGCTATTTCGCCAAAGTAATATCACTGGCTGCAACAACTAAGTAATATGATTAGCACCACCAAAGAAAGAAACGTCTTTTGCAACCAACATCAAGGCAAGCACATGCAGTCTCTAAGCACAACGGGTCAAACAAGCCATGTTGGAAGTTTAGGTGCATCGAAGACAGGGCTATGGAGACACAAAACACAGAACCAAAGATACGATGCGAAATGTCGTTCCAGGTAATGTTCATTATTGATCCCGACAAGGTGTCTATAGCGCAGATTTTCACTTCCTGTTTAATTCACTTTCTCTCTTTTAACTCGAGGCAGCTACCTCTTCCTCTCTTTGTTTCTAAGCATCCTGCTTTTTGATTCTGACGAGGAGCCCTGTTTGCTACTTTCAAAGACAGATGCTTTTCAGGGTCGCGTAGTAAATTTCAGCTCCCTTACTGCGTTTCGTATCCTTGCCCTCTCTTCAGCCAAAATTGTCCTCCCGAGGACGCTGTTTTTCCATTTTCTTTGCTTCGACCGTGAGCTGGCTTTTCCAATCACCCTCTTTCCCCACAGCGCACTATTGCTCTCCGTGCCTAAGTTCGTTCCTTATAGATTGCTCTGCCCCGAAGACCGAGAACCACCCTATCGACGGGGGTATTGATTATTTTGTTTAATTCTTAAACCTTGCCTTCTTTAATTTTCCTAAGAGTGTTCCTCTTTGCCATTATTTCTACAACTCTTCACCTTTGCAGCTATTACTGTAGCAGGATGTGCTGATACTGCCAATATTGGGGTGTGTCTCAACTCTGTCATTATCTTTGAAATGAACAGTAATTAAAATGTAGAAGCTCTGCAATACTTTCCTTCTAACCGCCGGGCACTGGACGCGAATAGTGGCAGGTGCAACCTTATTCGATGATAGGGGGTGGGGGGGGGGGGGATAGTTGGGGTAATATAAATTGTTATTACCTTAGCTCCTTTCCAATTGCTGCAGCCCTCTTACGAATGTTTCACCCCCATCTTGCCATCGCTACCGTTTGGCTCTTCACATTCTTGAGTCATTATTTTTTCCTTTTGCAGCCCTTGGAGACTCATTGATCGCTGCTAGCAGTTATGCACGTTTGCTTATTGGCGCAAGAGCTGCAGTTTTAGAGACATAATGAAGCACTGTGCAACGTCTGAACACCGTTGTAATGACTGGTTATCTAACCAGCGTTAGTGAATGTCCTACGACAGTTCACAACAGAGACAAAACATCAAGTGGACTCCGGCATGCTGCAACCACCAAAAGCGCTGACGAGGCAACCACAGCAGGGTGCATTTTATGCGAAAGCTTCACTGAGTTCATTACGCGAAAGTTATAGCTTTTACCCACACTCGATAGTACACGCAGAGATGCATAACAATAGCAGTTGTCAAGCCAGCGAAGCGGCCAATGGGAAGAAGGCATTCATTAGAAATACCCACATGGCAGGACGCCTCCTTCCTTGTTACTTCAAACGCGTCATTTACTAAAACGGAACCCTCGCTGCTTTCCAAGTGGGGCTATATTTCAGGTTTTTATTATTGAAATTGTGACGTACCCGTTCTCCATGTAACGTTCCGGTTGCGGACCTACCAATTTACTTCTCATTTAGCATGCACCTCAGTCAAGTTGCAGGCTAGTTTGCGCTGCAGTTTCGAATCAACAACATACGTACCTCAGATTGTAAGCTTTCATCCTCACCTCATCTCGGCATGTGACCTAGAGTAGCGGGTGCCGTCATATGAGTATTGGTGAAGAGGGCGCCATCTGACGCTTCCGGCTTAGTGGTGGCGAGCGCACAGAAGGAAGCATCGAGAATGAACGTCGCGGCAGCGTATCGTGCGAGTCAGCTTTCGCGTTCATACACGTAAGCGGTCCTATTTATGCTTAGCACGTCCGCTGCTGCGGATAAGAAGCGTGCGACGGCGAGGAGCATTGATGGGAAGAAAGGAGTTCGCCGTTCATGCCTAACCCCGCCCTACGCACAAAGAGGAGACAGCAAGATATCAAATCCCTTTTTGACGGCGGTAATATCATCATCACCCCCAAGGGAGTTGCCCCTCGCCCGTGAATATCTTTCAGGAGGTTCGGGAGATGCCTCAGGCAGTGGATACTTCCTCGGAACCCTCAATTTCTTGAATGTGTCCATTTATTTTATTGACAACGCCAAATCAACTGTATATCTCAAGCTAGAGAACTGGGTGGACTAAAGGTAATAAGGAAGGAATTCTATTTATTGGCAGCTTTGAACTCTTCATATCATTTGCAGATGTCGTGCAGTGTAAGAACGTTGTACGTTACGCAAACATTTTTTAGCACTGTCCATCACTGCCACCCACTCCGTCCTCTTTTCTCATCTGGTCGCACTGCGAAGAAGTGCTGACCACGCCACTCAGTTCCATCGCCGTTGCTACTCGTGCGGAGCCACCGCCTGTAATTCCTCGTCATGTATTTTGTTTGTCGCAGGAGTTCCCGCCTGTTACTTTTGATTGAATGCGAAGGAAGAGAAGTGACTCTATTACTGTACGAAATGTTGCTTTTCTCTGAAAAAATTGAAAATTTTATTTCCAATAATTTTCACTGCTATTAGGAGTAAAATGCATAAAGTACAGTACATGGTACACAAAAGGTGGACGGAAGGGGAGCGCATTGTTCAGTATTAGAGCCTTCGCAGATCACAGTACTGACTTTATTTCCAATTTCAGCTTAACAATGTAGCAAAACACGTTTAAAAGCTTACAACCATGAATATAATGACGAGCTACTGTCGGACAAGCTCCATATTTAAAATTTAACATAATGAGCAATTATTAGCTACTTGCTATTTTAATGCAATGTGGCCTCATGTACGCACTCTAAGGGCTAAATGCTAAAACGTTAGCAAATGTACTGACGAACACAAATACTCTTTGCCTACTGGTCAGCGTCGGAATTATCGCTGGGGTTTTCTTCCTTTTATGGTTCGTTCATAAATATCGCCGTGTAGAGGCTCTCAAAATTACGACTTTTTTTACAGTCTTTGTCGATGTACTAGCACATAACGGAAATGTATCTGTTTTATTACGATCGAAATCAGGGTGACATACCATTCAATGCAAAGGCATGCACCTGCACCATCGATATTAAATCAGTCCGGTCAGGTGCCATCTACGGCCAGCCTGTCCCCGGAAATGTTTTTTAGCTCTCCTTCTAAGCCCATGTATTCCCCAGCGCCGTTTGTATTTCCTTGGAATCGACTAATCTCTTCTGATGCAATACACATCACACAGGTTGACAGTCTCTACAAATGGTATGTGGTCGAGGAAAAATTTTGCAACTTATAGTGAAATATTCCGAGTTTCCCTGGACATTGCAAACTGAAGAATAAATTCTTGGAATCCTGGCATACTGGTTAGCAGGAAATGATTACAATAAGTCAAAGGAAGCTGAAAAAGGGTTGAAAAGGAGTTTCTGTCCGACGACTACCATGTCGACAAGTGTTCTTGTCTGCGTTCTTGTCTTGAGTATGCGAGGCACTTGTGAGCTTCCTTAGAATGTAAGCGTAATGAGGGTTTTCTATCTGTTTTCCATCCTCTCTTATTTCCTACAATGCTGTAGAGCATGCGACGCGCATTGATTTTCGTTCGGATAAGAAAAGAAAAAATTGCGTGAACGGAACAGTTTAAACCTACTATGCGTGAAATGTTTGCCTAAAGCTTAAAAGCATATTGATGGAAGCCATCATTTATTTTGTCGCACTTTTAACTAAAAGATGAAAAATGTATTTCCATGTTTATTTCCCAACTGTTCGAAGCCACCATTTGCCGTGGTAAGAAGCATGACAATTATTGGTTTGGCGTTGACGTCGTCCCATTGGCTAACAATCAGCACTTCACTAATGTGTGATACTCAAAGAAAGCCAAATAAATTCTGACTCATTAAACTGAGGTTTCTGCTAGCTCCCAGTAAAAGCCCAGTCGACAACGTATCCTTCCGGCCGCTTGGAGAGTGTCCACGACGGAGGCTTCTCACAGTACGGCGAACTCGTGACAAACGCTCCTCTTGAAACAAGTTGCGCTCAGCACGAATGAGCTACAAAACCATAACTTGCTTACACGCCACATGGAAGTAGACACGTTCCCACTTCATTGCAATGATATATATTTTGGTCTCAGTGACAGCAGAAGACATTTATCTAAAAAAACAAACCTCTAGACAGAAGTATACACAAGAGGTTAAAAAAGACGTTTTGACGGCGAATTGGCCCCCGAGACATCAGCGGCTTTCCAGGCCCCTCCCGTTGCACCTAATGCTTATTCAGCGGCGCGCGAAGTCGAACGGCCGAACCAGAAGACAGGCACTCCAGCCAGCATATAGTAAAATCCACTCGGAAGTCATCGATGTAATTCATACGCCATCCCTAGGAACTTGCCGAATTTTTGTTTTTCTAGCGCCAGTTGTCTGCTTTTTGTGATGTTTTCTATTTTCCCACTCTTGCTGTAGCGGAACACGCTGAACGATGCCACGTAGAGCTCACGAAAAAAAAAAAAGAAAACGATTTTTATAGACAGCCACGTGCACAAAATACTTTCCTGGGTTCGAGATTTTGTTTAGTCCGCGTTGGTTTACATTTCGGTGTATAAAGATCGTTTAGGTGAATCAAAAGACCTTAGGTGCGTGTGGACAACCTCAGCTACCATTGGAGTTGAGAATGGAGTACAGCCCATGATTTATTACCCGACACACGAACATGTCACTCAGTGATCGCTAATTCCAAGTGAGGTCACAACCAAACGTTTCTCGCTGATACAAATATGCCGTCGGCAATGCTTTAATGATCAAAGAGCTACCAAAATAACCATGTTGGGCATTTTGTTGGGCATATAACAGCAAAGGCTCCAGACCAATATAGTGAACCTGCACATATTGGCATGCGCTCGGCAGTCCTCTCCAGAAATTTAAGAGTTCAGAAAGTTGAACTATTCTACTTCACGAGAAAGAAAAGCCAACACAGGTAATTTGGTCTAGGAGTCGACAAAACTTTGCCTGTTTAGACTTAGATTAGGGAAACAAGATTAGCAGTCACCCAATTCAATGCCGTTTAAAATGTGCCTACTCTTTTTGTCCGTGTGATTGTGAACAAGTAACCCGTGCAGTTGCCGAAAATTTATTATTGCTTTACGTGGTCAGTGACTGCAAATCTATTTCGACACATGAAATCGTTTAGCGGGCTTCCGAAAACAATTGCACAAACTGCCATATTAGACCAATTTACAAGATTGCACATGAGCGCTCTGGGCTTAATAATATTAGTACAATTTATTTAAAAACGCACATGGCAATAAGGATATAATGCAGGCTAAGTCAGTCTCAAAAGAAGAAATTATTCCTGGCAGTGGTACATGCCAAGGAAGAGCATCAAATCCGTCCTGTACACCGCTGTGTAAGCAGCACCTGAACCTTTTACAACTTCATCATAACACACAATATATTTCCGACCTTCCCTCGGCAGGCTGTGATTTTTGCTATTTATCGTCAACATATACCACGTTTGTTTAAGTGGAAGATAAAATTACTGACTTTGAACATTGAAGAAACTTCAGGCGGAAACTTTCGCGGTGAATCTAAGGCTTATTCACTGTCTATATAAATATTCATAAAATTTTCCTCTTTTTTTCTCCTTGCGGCAAAACCCAAATTTAAGCCAGCAAGGTTAAGACGTTGCAACGCCACGCACGAATTCATCTATGCAAGTGAAATATGCCGTAGTTAACAAATGCCTCACGAAAATGATACGTTTCATAGCTGTTTTCTGCGCAGTCTGAAATTCCACGCCTTTCCTTATAAAGAGTATAGCGTGACTTCTATATAGGGAAAGTGTTTTACGACTTTATGTAATAGAGCTCGAAGAGCACAGATGCGGGTGACTCCTCATCATTTAAATTTTCTGCCAGCTGTACTCGAGGTTTCTTTTTGTTTTAAAACGAAAGCATTCCTTGACTCAAATTGGAAATCTTGCTTGTACGAGATCTGTTCGGGATATGTGTTTTCCTTGACTAGCGTTCTTGCCGTATCTATGGCAACGTAGGGGGCGCTATGACGAGCGACGTTGTACCGCCAATTCCATACATCCAGGAGTAGTGCAACAAATGCATGCCAAGGAAAGAAAACTTCCACTGTGCGGCGTGCAGGAGCCATGGTCCTGCTACAAAATGTATACAAGGGGCGAGCGATGTACCTTGTGCTAAAGCAACGCTCAGGATTTCCAATTGTCCAGTGCAAAATCTGCTGTGCTCTCGGAATTTTTTTGTAGCCAACAAACTTATTTCTTCGAAGCGCAAAAGGCAGCGGGCAGGCGCCATGTTTAGCAAGTAAACATAGCGCGTCCACTTCGGATTGTTTAGAAACGACAGAAAAATGGTTGGTTGGTTGGTTGGTTGGTTTGTGGGGTTTAACGTCCCAAAGCGACTCAGGATATGAGAGACGCAACAGACAGAAAAATGAGCTCGGAGATAAAATATACATCACGCCAGCGAACACTATCGGTGGAGGGGATTTTCAACTTTTGAAAATGTGATTGTACATTTTCAAAGGTGCGGCACAAGTACATTTCCTTCATAGCGAATCGCACTTTTCCCAAAGGCCTCGTCGAAAGTCAGCTATATCCCAGTGCCGTCCTCGGCAGGAGCAGTATTCTTTTTCTTCTGAAACGGGTCACCATTATTACGTGCGTGAGACGAAGACGACTATTTTCGCTCTTGTCTGCCCATCTTGCAAAATTCTTGGCGAAGGTGATCGGAGTTAAACGAAAGACGTGACGCAATCGAATATATTTCACCTGCAAGCACATGACTTCCCCTGCTATTTCGCCTTTCTACTGTTGCCCGTGTGCCCTGCATTTGCTGCAGGAAAACGTAACGTTTAGATGCGTCTCCGAACTTCTGGCCGCCATGAAATAGGTGCATCAGTTTTACGGATCGTGCCATAGCGGAAGCGATGTCGGCTATGGCGGTAGGAAGGAAGGAAGAAGGAAGGAAGAAGCCAAGTTGCCACCAGCATCCACGGTCCGTTATTAAGCAGCCAAGCCGAGAGAATGCCGAGGGGCATAATGGTCCCCCAATTGTCCAATCCCACGGTGAAGCTGCGAAATATATTCGCGCCTTTCTAGTGCATTTATCGCTCTGTTGCGTTCTTCTCTTCAAGCATCCTCCGCGACGGACCCATTCCATCTACTCCATGCTGAGCATCTGCAGTCTCCAGAACAGCCTCTTCTCTACAATGCAAGCACACATCTTTTTCTGCAACTCCTGTAGGCGTTGCAGTTGCAGAATCCCCCACCTGGATTATTGTCGTTGAAGGAGGCACTGACCAGACTACGTAAGGTGCTCCAGGCAGACACGCTCTGCCGTCGAATCAGGAGCGTCTTAATCGAGATCGTTATCACCAAGAAAATCGAGTTATGTGTGAAATAGGTACTTGGACATATAGGTGGCAGCAGCAGTTGCCTACAAGCGGGCGAAACAAGCCCTCCCTTTCACCCGTACGCTTATTGCTTCTTTGGCCGTCTGCGACTGGCGTCATAGAGCGGAAGGCTGCAACGCAACACTAAATTGATTCCGATTGTAAGAATATACTCCCTTCAAACACTGCTCCCCTGCCTCCGAGGCCTCCCCGAGACGCAAATGTTATCATGCACATGAACCGCGTCGGAGTATTCGATAATGTCGGCATACTCCCTAAATAAATGAACTGTACCGTTAGAAAACGACGTTTTCGGGGCAGTCAAGAAGAATAAAGCCAAGATTAAACTCAGCAAGACTTGCATCACTGTCCTCATTTCAGTTTGTACGTGCTCGCTGTTGCAGCTGACTGCAAGAGCAACAAAAAAGCGCCCGATTGTCATAAAAGGCTCAATTATCTGATCGAACAGTAATCATCGCACCACATTTATTCCTGTATGAAAGCAAATTAATTTTTTAGTCCATCACCACACTAAGGCAACAGAAATGCGGCGCGCAATGTCACGCCAGGCGAAGCGGAGGTTCCGTTCTATCTTTACCCAACTAAAACCATATTAGCTGCCATAAAAGTGGCCCTTCGGAGCAGATAATCTTCCATTAAACACAAGCCTCATCTGACGAGCTCATAAGAGGAATGAAATGTCCGCTATCATCAATCAAAATAGGTGCTTGAGGGCCTAATGGAGGCAAGGAGGTCGCTGGAGGCGTCGCGATGCTATCTTTCGAACTATCCCTTCACGCCTGAGCTAATTACGCGCATCAATAACAAATGTCAGCTCTGCACAAGCGAGCGCTGTCGACGGGGTGGTCACGCGCGACATCGAATGGCAACGTTTCCAGCACGTCGCCGTGGAAGATGGAAAAGCACCATTTAGGAAAACGACCGGAAGTGGAGAAGGGTGTAGGTTATTGGTGAACGTGATTAGGGGCTTCATATCGATCAGGTGGAAATTGGCACGTTTCTCTGCGATTGCAGCAACGAGGTCTGAGCTAACAGGGTAAACGTGAACTGTCTGATAGTAATTATTTTAAATGGCTGAAATTAAAAAAAGAAATTGGCGTTTATTTTGCCTGTTTTCCTCTTTTGGGTATGGGGTCGCAGTGTCTCACTCATAACAGGCAGATTGTGCACCGAGCGCGCTTAGTACGAAAGCACTACTGAACACACTCAAACCCATTCAGATTTCTTTGATGGGTCATGAGATGAGTTTATGGGATAAGAGGTGCTGAGCAGAACGGATCAGAACCCAAGAATTTTACTTTGAAAACAAGCACGGAACCTCGTAGCTATTACTGCAGCTAAACACACGGCGTGCTTTTACTGATACTCTTTCAAGCGTATCAACATGCTTGAGTACGCAATAGATCTCAAACAACTGATATCGCTTTGCTCTCTTAGGGCGCGTTAAAAAATATAGCAGGAGTTACTTGACATGATTTCGAAAAAAAACACTCGCTTATTTTAGCTGAGAAGTGTACGCACACAGGCCAGCAGGTTAGAACGAGAGAAAATGTGGATACACAGTATGAAAGAGCACCGAACAAGGGTTGAAGCGGAGCGTTAGTTCGCAAGCCGGTGCGACGTTTCAACAAGGGGACTTGGCGTCGTCTGGGTGCAGAGAACAACATGTCCCTTTATCAAAACTTTGGCCCGGCTTGAAAACTGAGGCTCCCCCTCACACCTTGTTCAGTACTCTATCACACAACACATAAATATGAGAAGGGGGGGGGGGGGTATAAGTAAGCGGTCATTATTATGATTACTCAGTATTTCCCAGTCCAGCAATTTTATTCACAAAAGCGTATTTCAGACATCACGTACGCGAGTTAGCTGCATATTATTGCGTGGTAATTAAAAATCACTTCCATATTTGGCCTGAACGGATTCAAGGGTTTGAAATGGCAAGTGTTCTAGCAACCTGTCTACTCTTTTTATTCATGAAATAATTTCTTTTTGCACCCTTATGTCGCTTATTAGGCCATAGTTTATACAGTTCGTTCACTCGAAAACCCGTTGACTTAGTTAGTAGTAGTAATCTCCCCCGCGTGTCGGAAATAATCGGGGACTGCGTAATAAAAGTTGTATGATGTTTTTGTGGTTCTATTGATTTATGTTTACGGCGGCCACAAGTTAATGAAATCATTTTATTTAACTGTTTCATTAATGAAATAAAGAAAGGAAAAATAAGAAAAAGCGGAGTCCAAGGCGTCAAAATGCTGAGAATGAAATTTCAAATCTCGGTGATGCTAATTAAGGAAATTTAGAGTGCTGAGCTTATAAATAATTGTTCGAGATAATTGAAACAATTACAGAAGTTTAGCATAATTAAACATGGTATTCAGCGAAAGCTTCTCAGCATGGTTATTTTGGTAGCCAAAAAAAAAAAAAACAAGACAGCTGCACGATCAAGCAACAAACCTTCTTTGTAGAATGTTCCGACGAAGGCCTCCTTATTTGGTGCCTGTTACATGTGAGAAAGAGTACGTATTTGAAAAAACGGCAGGTGCATGAATGAAAGACTTGTCCAACAAATAAAGAATTTCGAACAAGCGTCCAGAAACATAGTAATTCATTACAGAGGTTGTGTCTCAAAAACTTCTGCACCTGAGCTCAGCTAAAGCAAAGCAATTGTTTTTCACAAATCACAAAGAGCAGTTGGTCCGAGAAATTATCGAGGTAGCTTCGGTGGCGAGGGTTAGCGACAGCTGTGAGGGAGAACCGCTTGTTGCATTAACAGACAAGGAATTGGAAATGTGATAGGCTTCTTTAATTGCAAGCCTTTGCTTGTCATTGCTTGAATAATATGGTTGTTACGGATGTGATTTGAAGTGTAGTGCAGATGTTATAAGAAGTCGTGCTTCTCGAAATGAAAACTGAGTTGTAAGTGAGTTCGTGTTTCTTGTCTATTTGTTCCTAAAACACAGGGGTACATTACCTGTTAATCCGTGGTTGAGAGAAAAAAGTGTCTTTGTTTCGAGGTCGGTAGACTGCATGATTTGTCATAAGCCGGAAACCATAGACCATAGTTTTCTTGACTGTTGAGATGCAGTCTTTCTGTGGGATATCTTGCAGAATACTTTAAAAAAGGACTTGCCAATTGCACCCTATGGTATATGGTTCCGGCCAGTCCATATTCAAGGGGGTGTGCCATATAACTTACTCATGTTGCTTTGCCTCCACAGTATGGAAAATGAGAATGGCTGTGAGACACGCGGACGCGGATGCTCGCTCAGCGAAGGAGTATTTCATTGAGAGTATCAACAACCTGACCGCCATCTATAATACCCAAAGTCAGAAACCTGAATGGAGGCCAGTTTTGAGTGAACTGGCCAACTTAAAGCGTTTTTAAAACATTGTGAACCCTTACAATTGCTAGAGCGCTTTGTGGCATTATACTTTGACTTTGCCCACTGTAAATATCATTGTTAACAGGAAATAAAGAAAAAAATGTCTGTTTGTTCCGGCGCTGCTTTTCCACAAAGTGGATAACCAATTTGCCCCAGTCTGCTCGTGGTTGCTCCTTATTATCGCAACCATCGATTGACGTATTTGATGCTTCCATTGCGCGATGGCGCGACGAGAGGTCACCCATGTGATTAATCACTTCCTCCACCCTTTCCCACTCTCTCGTCAGCTGTAGGTTTGACAGGTAAAATGTCTCTACCCGTAGGTCAGATGGTCAAGGTCATGACCCTGTGGTGGGACATGAAGTGGTACAATGGTTATACGTCAAGCGTCGGATATTTTTCGGAAAGAAAGGCACAGTGTATTTATAGCCCCAGTACTGTGATTCCTAGGTCAGTCGCTAGGCCACGCTAATATTGTGTTACTTTGTTAAAAGAAAATGCATTGTATCTGCGACATAATAAGCTGAAAGCTTTATTAGCCCCAATTACACGAAAATTTGGTTGACGGTGTCTGGACTCGATGGTATCCCAAAATGACTTGATGTGTGCACAGAAACAAGTGTGACGGATACTGCGCCTTTCCGTTGCTGAGAACCAATTATAATAGCGATGGTGATGGTGATGGTGATGACGGCTGTCCCATGATGATAGTATGAGCTAGTCCCTTTGTAACGGGCCCATTTTTAAGGGGTCACCTCCGCCTGTCGGCGTGGTGGAGCGATGCCTTTCTAGGCTCAAGGTTAAAATGTTGCGTCGGCGAAATTTGCCCGCTAGATGTGTCGGCGAGATTCCGCGAGTGACAGATGCTGCGGCTGTCCTTTCCTGCAAACCAATTCGATAAGGGGCGCGCGATGTACGTGGGTAGCAGCAACGATCAGGCTTTCGCATTTTTCCACTACAGATTTTGCAGTTCTCTCAGATTGGATTGGATTGCAAAACATTTATTTCGTCGCTCAAGCAGGTCTAAGGAGAGACGTACTATATGGCCGCTAGTCCATGGCTGGCGGCGACCTCATTAGCCCGCTCGATGGCCCGCAGTAGAATCTTCAGGTCCGAGCTGACCAGCATGCCTTCCCACTCCTCGGAAGAAGGGAGCTGTATTAATTCCGCCTGCGGCGGATAATTTGCGCAATTCCACAGAATGTGTTTGTATGCCGCTCTTTCGTCGCATTTATTGAAGTTTGGGTTGTACTGGCCTGGGAACATCAGCGCAGGCACCGCCGGATTTAGGAGGGAGCGCATTTGTAGTCGGCTCCAGGTAACTTCCTGTGCCTTTGTTAAGGATTTGTGGGGAGGTGGATATGTGCGCCTTTGCGCCTTTCCAGCTTGTTGTTGTGGCGGTAAGAAGAAGGAAAAGAAAATGCACGGGCCTGCTACTGGCTGTGTAACTGAGCCACCTCCGCTGCTTCTGATTTATTTGTAGGAAGGGAAAGGCGCAGTATCTGTCTCACTTGTTTTTTGTGGACACCGCAACTGCGCTGTAAGGGAAAGGAGGAAGGTGGGAGTGAAAGTGGAAAGAGTGAAAGAGGAGCCGTAGTGGAGGGCGAGGGAGTAATTTCGACCACCTGGGGATCTTTAACGTGCGCTGACATCGCACAGCACACGACGCTTCTTCGTTTCGCCTCCATCGAAACGCAGCCGCCGAGGTCGGGTTCGAACCCGGGAACTCCGGCACAGTAGTCGGGCGTCTTACCACTGCACCACCCCGGCGGGGTGTGCGGACAGAAGAGAGAAAGTAGAGAAGAAAGAAAAAGAAGAGAAATAGAAAGACGCGCGCCGCAACAACTGTCGTCCACCACCGAAGTAGTGGCGGGTGCAATGACGGCCTAGAACAGATAAACATCGGTGGCAGGCTAGCCTCCCGCCGCAAGCGGCGGCTACCTACCTTTCCCAGCCCCATCAGGGCCAGGATCAGCCAGCCTGAAATGGTGAGTAATATCATGAAAGGAAATGAGCGCGTGCCTCGTGAAATTCAGCACGGAGGGCGCGCTCACTGCCCTGTCGACAAAGCCTCTGCTTGCGCGTGAGCCGCCTCGTTCACCGGATTAGACGAGTTGGCCGGGACCCAGATTAGTTCAATTTCCTTAACCGGAGTAGGGATGCTTTGGAGAATGCGGAGGGAGGTAGACGTGATGCGACCCCTCGCGAAATTGCGAATGGCTGTTTTAGAATCACCGAATATAATATCGGTGGACGTGTTTGCAATAGCTAAGGCTATGGCCGCTTCCTCCGCCCTCTCGGAGGAGGTGGTTGCGATTGATGTGGCCGCCAACGGGGAACCGTTTCCATTCACTGCGGCCAGTGCGAACACTTGTCTCTGGGTGTGCCGATATTCCGCCGCGTCCACGTATGCTGCATTGACATGTCGGCCGTACTTGGCATGCAGGGCGCGAGCCCCCGCCATGCGTCGATCTTCGTGGCGCGTGGTGTGCATATTCTTGAGTAACGGTTTAATGAATAGAGCTGTCCTAATGTGTGTAGGTAACTGTGTTTTCGCGTCCTTCTCTGTAAGTTGCTCGCACATGCGTAGTCTGTACAGGAAGGTCCTTCCTACGTTCGTGCGAGTTAGTCGTCCGAGCGGGGAGACAAGGTGTGCATCGCACAGCTCCGTTAGCGTGTTGTGAACCCCAAGAGCTAGAAACCTTTCCGTGGACATACTGTGCAGAAGCCCAAGGGCAGGCTTGTAGGCCTGTCGGATTAGGCCCTCGACCCTCATCCTCTCCGCGCATTGAAATTCCAGGTACGGGAAGGAGTAGACAAT
Source organism: Amblyomma maculatum (assembly GCF_055883805.1). Classification (NCBI taxonomy): domain Eukaryota; kingdom Metazoa; phylum Arthropoda; class Arachnida; order Ixodida; family Ixodidae; genus Amblyomma; species Amblyomma maculatum. The sequence continues at coordinate 90,274,681 of NC_139349.1, read as the reverse complement.
CCTCACAAAGATCTTTCTCTTTCATTTATTTTCGCTCATTGGCGATCCGTCTGATGAGTCGTATACAGTCTGATTAACCTTGGCAGTGAGCCTGTTGATTGTTTCGGTGTTTTTGCGATTGTTCTTTCAGAGCATTTTTTTTTTTTTTTTGTGAACACCTGAATCGCATAGCAACAGTTATTCTGCTCCTTGAAGCCTAAGTGAAGGTCAAATTAAGTGAACTTAAGCTTCAAAAATTGAAAAATGTGTTAGATGATGTCAAAGTGCCTTGATGGAAAGCGAATGCTTGCTGATGCTAAGTATATGTGTATAATAAAAGTGAACATTTTTAAAACAGGAGCGAAATAAAAGAAAGAAAGAATAAAAATTTAGGAATAAATACTAACAAAACATCATCCGTGTGCGTGAAGAGCTATCGCATCGTACGCTTCCCGGTGGACCTTGTATCCCCGAATTTTTGCTGTTTGATTGCGTCCTTTTTTTGAACTGCCTCATTTGTGTTGTCCTCTGCATGAACCGTATGTGCAACATTTAGCGCAAAACTTCAAAACTAAATTTTGCCATAAACATTCCCTAACGAGGACTGTATAGCAATGCGGATGCTCTCTCGGGGGCACATTTATTTCTCAAAAGCAACGCACTCTTCGCAACACATCCACGCAACACATAAAGCTGGTAAGGATTAATCACTAATATTATCACTAAGGTTGAAAGAAGAGAAGCAGGGATGCGAAAAGAAGTAAAAGCGCTTGGGCGGTGGAAGTTATTCAAAGAAAGAAGTCTCAGATGAAAGCAAAGCGAAGCTGATGTGCAACAAAGGACGCGCAGCAAGCCACCTCGGTGACAAAGTGTTTGCTGCTCCACGGTGCTCCATGTGACGTTTTCTCAGTGGCGTACGGCCATTTGCGCAGTCTTTACGAAGAGGCAGCCTGCAGCAACAAGCCAGAGCAGTGTAATTTCCCCTTTCCTTTTCCACCACCCATTCTGAATCAAGGCTGATACCGTGGACCACAATACACGAAGAAAACACAATAAAGACAATGAAATGCGGAGGCTTCCACTGCAGCCGTGGGTGTTTGCCTTCCCCGCTTTATTCGCAGCATCGTAATCCCTCCCCTTCTTCCTTATCATGATTATGCGCGGCATAACGACTGAGACACTCCACCACCATACACGCAAATCTGGCGCAATTAACTCACAAAGTCTGCCGCTGACATACCCGCACATTTATCAATTCCGCCCCCCCCCCCCAAGCTGCATTTTTTATCTGATCAAACCATCTCCCCGGCTTGAGTCGAAATGGAAGGGGCTACCAATGTGGCCGGCTACTGCAGTTACGGCCACTGTGTGCAGCCCGCGAAATAGTTTAATAGCTGCCTCGGCCTTTGCTTTTTTGCTACTACTGCGCCGTTGCTTTTCTTAGTCAGCAAGGAAGTTTGAGCCCCAAATACGCTTATGTGTGCTTCTTCGAGCTTCTTCTAGTGCACCTACTTTACCCTCGTTTGCTGCTCCTGACGCTGCGCTCTTCAACGCTGCTGGCGCCCACCCGGCAACTTTGCAACCTCTTGCTTTATTCTTCCCCTCACCATCTCTTTCTTATTTCTCTTCTCTGTATCCTTTCCTCAGCGAGCTCATTAGCAGAGAACGGAAATGAAAACACTGCGACCTCGGTGGTCGCGGGAAGCGTGTGAGCGCGACAAGCGGGAATTTTGTTGCTTTCGCCCCATTCGTCACAAAGCTATCACCAAGTGGACGTCGGAGCTATTCCTGAGGGAAAAAGAGGCACAAAATCGGAACTTCCTTACCGGAGGAACAAAGTGTACAACAGACTAGTTTGGAGAACGGAAGCCCGACCTGCCTTTTTGGCTGTTTTTTTTTCTTGTTTTTTGCTCTCATTTCAGAATATTTTGAAATTATAACGAATGCTTTCTTCCACAGTTTACTCATTCCTCTTCATGCCCCGGCTAGCGCTTTGCTGCTTTTTCACCTTTAGCCATTTAAAAAAGCGAGAAACTCGATGTGTGGCATTTATCAAATAGCTATTAATTACTTTGGATGTAAAAAAACCAGATCTCTGGATGAGATTTTAGATAGTCAATTCTTTTAGGCGACGTTATTTATTCGTGCCGAAAAGCCTCAGCTCTTATTACTAGTGTTCGATATTGAGATTAAACCAACCTCAAGCTTTGCCTAAATTGATTCCTCCAAGAGGAAGTTTAGATAAGCTTCACGTGGCATGTAATATCTATAAGGTCTGGACAAATTATTCACTAACTGTTCGTTTATGTACTCATTCTCAGCTCTATAAATAGAATGCATCAAATACGTAGATGTATTAGAACATACATTAAGCACCAGCAGCACGGAGTAATTGCTTACTCTTCAAATGTAAACGAAGGAAAAGAAGCGGGTAAGTTCGACCCGTGTCTTCAAGCATTTATTTCGTTGAGAAAATCCTTTTGGGTCTGTTGTCGTGGAAAAAAAGCGCCCACCATTTCTTATATTTCTGCGTATTTGCGCATAACTAAACATAACAGGGGTAAACTACTGGCACGAGGGCTTTCCCGCTCATCGCGAACGACTTCAATTGCTGATGCGTTGTTCAGGAAACTCAGATGACGTAAGTAAAATTTCCAACGTTTTTTCATTTCAGATATTCAAAAACAATTTAGGCCTATAAATGGCATTATTGGTAACACACCTTTTGTGCAAAGAGAAAACAAAATAAAACATTTTTAAAGTGCGCTCATTTGCAAAAATAACGTTTCCATTCATCAGCGCGAAGGTCCGACCTTATTTCAAGGCTGTATAATGTTCATCACGGACATGGTGTTGTACATTCATTTCCACAGGAGCGAAAATGAATGTAAATATATATATGGGTATATTTTATATGTATGCAGAGATTAAGCTTATACATTTGCAATGCCCCAGTTATCCTAATGAAGAAACATTACAAACTGTACGTTTGCTACCAGGAGCTTCAACATACCCTGCGGTACAAAAAGGAAGCAATAGAGGGCCTGTTACCAACTTGAGCGCGCATACACATGCTGAAAACGGAAGAGTACGAAGTTGCTTCAGAATCTTTGTAGATGTCGCAGTCATTCCTGTAGGGTGCCTGAAAACTTCACCCACCCTCTGTTAGTGGCCATATATATCAGCTAAGCTACCAAGGATGGCTTGAAGACGACAACGCGAGGAGAAAAAGATCAATAATTGTGATGAAGAAAATTATTTTCTCAACTTTAGCTATTATGTCGCAACCGTACAGCTAAATGACACGCTACTTATATTTATAAGAATATTGCACCAATGAACGATATTTAGAAATAAAAACAAATGGGAAGTGATGGTTATAAAAAACTCAAAAATTTGCATAGCATTAGACTGTTGTTCCCCATTGCACAGTGGAACACATGGCACACATGTTTTACTTCATTTTTATTAGGACGAAAGTGAACGGAACCTGGTGGTCCCGACGGTGTCCAGAAAAAAGGATCCCGAAAATCGGCGTCACATCATCGCGACTGTCAGTGGTCGCCGTAGTCCATTAAAGAATAAAAAAACGTGTCCAGTTCACACGTGACTGCTGATAAATCATGCTGATTAACAGAAAAACCACAATTTCCGCCATCCGCCTCTGTCCACGCGCTAATATAACTTAATCTTCCTTTCAGGTCACCACATCCACCTCTTAATCATCCTAAATCCACTTCTTAATTCATATTGTAAAGAAGACAAAGAACAGAAAACGCTGCGGCATCGCCATCACCATCGCTTGTCTCCGGCGCCCATCTCGCTCGCGCTGAAGCTGTGCCCTGCGGCTGGTAATTCGATCCCTTGTGCCCAAAGTACTGCCAGCGCTAGACGTTCCAACCAACCATTAAATCCACATTTCACTTGGTGGAGGTCAATCTGAAGTTCCCTGTACCCATCTCGCCCTGGAACTTCGCAGCAGAACATTGACTACCCCAATGACGGAGCCGACTTCATTGCACCTGCCTCCGCCCGTCACCTGCACAGGTGCGCTCCGTCAACGGGACCCGACTACCTTCAGCGGAAGCAGCGATGACGACGTCGACGATTGGCTGACCACTTACGAACGGGTCAGCCGTCACAATAACTGGGACGACAACCGTAAGCTCACCAATGTCATCTTTTACTTGAGCGACGTCGCTAATCTGTGGTTTCGAAACCACGAGTCGGACTTTTCCACCTGGGCGAATTTCAAGACTAAATTTTCTGATGTCTTTGGCCGCCCCGCCGTCCGAAAACTCCGCGCGGAACAGCGTCTTCGATCGCGACTACAGCTGCCCGGTGAAACGTTCACCAGTTATATTGAGGACATTGTTGATTTGTGTCGCCGCGTTGACCCGACCATGACCGAGGCCGTTAAGATACGTCATGTCCTCACAGGAATTGATGCCGGCGCTTTCAACATGCTTATCGCCAAAGGTCCCAATACGGTCAAGGAAATATACGACCTATGTCAAAGCTACGACGAACTCCGCAAGGAGCGTGCTTTGATTCGCCAGCCTGATGCATCACTCGCTGGATTAGCCGCGGAGAGGGAGTCATCTAGCCTCTCTGAAGACATCAAGGCTTTTATACGTCAGGAGGTCGCGCGCCAACTGTCCCTACAGCCATATCTTAAGGAGTCGTCAACAACTGGCCTTGTTCCGGAGCTTCGCCATGCAATCCAGCAGCATGTCTCTGAAGTCCTCCCTAATCCTGTTCCTCAATCAGCTCCGGTCGCACCCTCAATGCCGTTACTCACGCCCACAGTTTCATCGTCCGGCGTTGCGCCACTGAGCTACGCTCCAGCATTCGCGCCGGCTCCTCCTCAAGTATTGCGTCGCACGTATGCCGAAGTCACTTCAAGTCCATCGCCTGAGCCAGCATATGCCTATGCTTCGCCCCCCATGCGGTCCGCACCAACAGCCTTTGCTCCCCCCTTGCGTCAGACACCATCTCCATGGCGCACTGCGGACAACAGGCCTATTTGCTACCACTGCGGCATCCCCGGACACACTACACGCTACTGCCGGCGCCGAATAAATATGGCCTTTGCTGCACGGCCTGCGCCACCTTATTTGGCCCCCCAGTTCCCAGTCCCATCGGGTCCTCCAACAGCACCCCCTGAACCTCCGGACTTCCGCCCTCGTCGTTCGCCATCACCACGTCGCCGCTCCATTTCGCCAATGCGCCGACGACCCGCTACCCAGCCGGAAAACTGACCGCCGCAGTTCGCGAGGCACGAACTGCGTATCCGACCGAATTTCAAAGTCCTCGTCTTAATCCCGCGAATGTTATTCCTGTCATCGTTGAAGGTGTTCATACTCTTGCGCTCGTCGACACCGGTGCCGCTGTATCAGTTATCAGCCAAAAACTCTGCCGCTCCATCCGAAAGGTGACTACGCCTCTCGAGGGACTATCGCTTCGTACCGCATCCGCTCACAGTATACAGCCGACAGCTATCTGCACTGCTCGCGTCGTCATTGCTGCAGCCTTGTACATCATCGAATTCGTCGTTCTCCCCACATGTTCTCATGACGTCATTCTCGGCTGGGATTTCCTGTCCCAGCATCATGCTATCATTGACTGCGCCAGTCCTCAAGTAGAGCTTATTGAATCGAGTGATGCACCGTCTGATGCCCTGCTCCACGAGCCGTGTCCTCGTTTTGCGACCAAACTCCTCGTAGCACATGACACAACCATCCCACCCGTTAGCGCTGTTCTGGTTCCCCTCACTGCCTCTTTTACCACCGCCGCGACAGTCCTCTTTGTGCCCTCTAACGTTGTCTGCCGCCGCCGCCACTTACCGCTGCCGTTTGCCGTCCTTGACATGAAAAACGGCGCTAGCACACTTCTGGTATCCAATCCTCTTCCCTCTCCCGCTATGTTGATCGAAGGGGAGTGCCTCGGCCGCATCGAGCCCGTGGACCTTCTGTTCACCTTTGATGATGTGTCATTCCCTGTTTGCCAAGTTGACGCCTTGACTCCAACTCGTGTGGCTTCAGATCCGCTACAGCGGGACCTTTTTGACCATTCCGTGGACAGCGCTCTAGAACCGCGCCACCGCGAGCAACTTCTTGACCTTCTACACCAATTCCGCGCCTCCTTCGACATTCCGCAATCTTCCTTGGGCCGCACGACGACCGTTTCCCACCTCATCGACACTGGCGCTCACCCACCTCTCCATCAGCGGCCGTATCGGGTGTCCCCGACTGAGCGCCGTGTTATTGCCCAACAAGTCGATGACATGCTGCAACGCGGAGTAATTAGAGAATCCTGTAGCCCATGGTCGTCTCCTGTGGTTCTAGTTAAAAAGAAGGATGGCTCCATACGATTTTGTGTTGATTATCGCCGCCTCAACAAAATCACTCGTCGTGATGTGTACCCCCTCCCACGAATCGACGATGCCCTAGACTGTTTGCAAGGCGCAGAATTCTTTTCCTCACTCGATTTACGCTCCGGGTATTGGCAGGTGCCCATGGCAGAGGCGGATCGTCCTAAGACCGCCTTTATTACTCCAGACGGACTATACGAATTTAATGTTATGCCATTCGGACTCTGTAACGCCCCAGCCACATTTGAAAGAATGATGGACACTGTACTGCGCGGCCTGAAATGGAACATCTGTTTATGCTACCTCGATGATATCGTCGTCTTTTCAACCGACTTCCCGACCCACCTGACTCGACTTCGCCAGGTCTTCACCTGCCTAACCCGCGCCGGTCTTCAACTCAACCTCAAAAAGTGCCGCTTTGGTGCCCGCCAGCTCACAATACTCGGACATGTTGTGTGTAAAGATGGAGTTCTGCCTGATCCTGAGAAGCTGCGCGCCGTCGCTGACTTTCCGAAGCCGACCACTTTGAAACAACTGCGAAGCTTCGTGGGCCTCTGCTCGTACTTTCGTCGTTTTGTTCGGAATTTCGCAACCATCATAGCCCCCCTTACACAGCTCTTGAAAGGCACCCCTAACCTCTCCTCTTGGTCGCCAGCCTGCGATGATGCATTCGCGACACTGCGCAATGTTCTCACGTCACCCCCAATCCTTCGCCATTACGACCCTACTGCACCTACAGAACTTCACACCGATGCCAGTGGTGTCGGCCTCGGCGCCGTCCTCGCCCAGCGCAAGCCTGGCTTCTCCGAATACGTTGTCGCATACGCAAGCCGTGCTCTCACCAAAGCCGAGTCCAACTACTCCGTTACCGAAAAAGAGTGCTTAGCAATCGTGTGGGCTGTAACGAAGTTCCGCCCTTACTTATACGGCCACTCCTTCGAGGTAGTTACAGATCATCACGCTCTCTGCTGGCTCGCGTCTCTCAAGGATCCGTCTGGCCGTCTCGGGCGCTGGGCTCTCAGGCTTCAGGAATACGACATCCGTGTAGTGTACCGCTCTGGCTGCAAGCACTCTGACGCCGACGCTCTTTCTCGGTCACCGGTGCGCTCGCCTAACTCATCGTCCCCTCCTCAAGCATTCTTGTCAGCACTCACCATTGAGGATATGCCTTTCGAGCAACGACAAGATCCTTGGGTTTCTAACCTGCTGGATATCCTTGGCACTACTTCCGCGGCTACGCATCCTCGGGCACTCCGCCGACAGGCCTCCCATTTCGCCATTCGGGACGGCCTTCTCTACCGCAGGAACTACAACTCAGACGGCAGAACGTGGCTTCTTGTCATTCCGCGCCACCTCCGCTCCGAGGTTTGTGCCCACCATCACATTGACCCTCAAAGCGCTCATGCCGGCGTCCTCAAAACCTATGATCGAATTCGTCAGAGGTACTACTGGCGGGGAATGTACAATTTCGTACGGCGCTACATTCGCTCTTGTACCGCCTGTCAACAACGCAAGATTCCTCGCCACCCCGCTGGCCCTCTCCAGCCTTTACCTTGTCCAGCTCGCCCGTTTGATCGCGTGGGAATCGACCTTTATGGTCCGCTACCATGCACGGCCGCTGGTAACCGATGGGTCATCGTCGCAGTCGATCACCTGACCCGTTACGCCGAGACTGCTGCACTTTCCGCGGCGACAGCCCGAGAGGTAGCCCATTTTCTTCTACACCACTTCATTCTTCGACACGGCGCCCCTCGCGAGCTACTGAGTGACAGAGGTCGTGTCTTTCTTTCCGAAGTAGTTCAAGAGCTCCTGTCGTCTTGCAAATCGATACATCGGGCTACAACCGCGTACCACCCACAAACAAACGGCCTCACGGAGCGCTTCAACCGTACGCTTGGGGACATGCTCGCAATGTATGTTACATCTGAATCGGGAAGCTCCAACTGGGACCAGGTACTGCCATTCGTAACGTTCGCGTACAACACAGCCACCCAAGCAACAACTGGGTTTTCGCCCTTCTTTCTCTTATATGGCCGTGAACCATCTTGTACTCTGGACACAATTTTGCCATACCATCCAGATGCCTCTGAGTACAGTGCCTTGTCAGATATTGCACAGAAGGCCGAGGAATGCCGGCAGCTAGCTCGCACGTTTACCTCCAACACTCAAGGCTATCGCAAAGATCAGCATGATACCGATACCCCTGCTCCCACGTTCCTGACCGACAGCTTCGTTTGGCTATGCGTTCCTGAAACCAACAAACTAGACACCAAATACCACGGACCTTATCGCGTCTTGGAACGCACATCCCCTGTGAACTACGTCATCGAGCCAGTCACCCCTTCTTCCGACCACCGCCGTCGCGGCCGCGAGGTTGTCCACGTTAGCCGCCTCAAGCCATATTACAACCCTCTGGTCGTCTCTTCTCCCTGAGTCGCCAGGATGGCGACTTCTTCACGCGGGGGAAATGTAAAGAAGACAAAGAACAGAAAACGCTGCGGCATCGCCATCACCATCGCTTGTCTCCGGCGCCCATCTCGCTCGCGCTGAAGCTGTGCCCTGCGGCTGGTAATTCGATCCCTTGTGCCCAAAGTACTGCCAGCGCTAGACGTTCCAACCAACCATTAAATCCACATTTCAATATTCTCTTTTCGCATTCACAGCACGAATGCAGTCCGAAGTTCCTTCCGCAAACTTCAAACGCTTTTTTTTCTTCGTACTTATTTCCAAGTTCATGATTTTACTTGTTTTCGCCTCCAGAGCATGATATCCGGCCTGGTACTGACGTTACTCTCGTTTGACGTCTTTGAGGCTTCTAGATGTTGAACCTCATTGCTTCTTGAGACACACTCACAACCTTCGCACAGCACAGTTTAACCACCGTGGAAAACGCACACCACCAATTCAACGGAACAGTTACATCCGATGTGCTCGCTAGATCATAAATCTCTGTACTAATTCTCAGTTTCTTCACCTCCAAATCATCCTTTCACCAACCTTTCGCTTCGCAGTGAAAAGCCGCATTTCTCCCCTTTGACGCTCTTGCCTGTCTATTATAACAGGTGAAAGGTGCTTCCTAGAGGAATCAGAGAATTCTGCTGACTAACATTTTAACGTGATATCGCTAAAGATCCGGTTGTCGAAAACCTCCGGCCTCTTGTGTCAGTGTTTTCGTCGCTGTGACCGAAAAAGACGGAAATGCCCTTGATAGGCGGTTGCAGGCTCGAAATACATTGTCCGGCATTGTATGACGTAACCAGACGACAAGACATGGCTGAGTTGGCAAGAGGTGCCTCTTTGGGCAGCCGCTCTAGATTTGGTATAAAACTACAAAGGACCACAGGATTTCCACTCAGCAACGCTACCTCTCAGTCATGAAGACATGCTCTTAAATATTCATTAGAGCTACGCTTTATATCTAGGTCGGGTAGTCGTTAATATAATGTCGTATCAAACGATTTTATGATAATGTGTATGAGTGAGATAATTGAAGTTCAAATTAAGCTACTTATGCTTAGGTGTGTAGCGAAACCTATGTAGAAAAACCAGGATCCCCAGTGCGAGTTGCATATGTAAGGCTTTAATGATGTCGCTTTATTCCGTTCAAAACGGGACTCATGTTTCCCTTAATTTACTTTGCGACACTTAGGACGTAACTCTATTCATTGCCATACCCAGATATTCTGCAGACATAATTTTTTTTTCTTGTGAAGCTACCTATAAATGCCATTTTACCACGAATTCTAAGATTGCACTAGAAAAACCAATAACACGGTCTCAAGTACAACACTCATTCAATTTTAAAGGCTGAAAAGAAAAAAGTGATAATGACTTCGGTTGTAATGAGTACCGGATTGTTTCGATGATAGAGAAAACAAACATCTTCTCACCTAAAGCAAATTAGAGGAGAACAACAACGACAAAAACAAACATGCATTGCAACCAGCCCAGTGTCATGATGAACAACCTGACACTAACTTAATTGGCTTTGCCTTCAAAGGGAAAATGTGAGCTTTTAACCCGAGATCTTAATAAAACACCGGCTGGTTTTAAATTCCGGTCGCGTTAGACTGTCTTGCGAGCTGCTGCGCCCACCGATCAAGAACACAAATTTTGGTAATGAAAGAAGCACGCGGCTCCACCAATTATTCATTTGCCTGTGTACGTAAGACAACCGTATTTTAATCCGATAAGTTATCTTATCTGATTTCCTCTGTTTCGCGCCCTCATCGGCGTCAGTAGTGCCGACGTTAGCAACGCGATAAGGTGCTGGCCTGTGATAACAGCTTCTAAAGTTCCACTTGCTTATTCCGTTCCACCATTGGCTAGGCGACTTGGCAGAGCAAAAAGAGCTTCGCAGAGCAAAAGAGCAAAAAGAGCAGAGCTTCGCACCTGGCCTGGAGTGTCTCATTTGCACGCTCGGCGGAGAGCTGCCCCTAATCGCGGCTAAGTGCTTCTAAAACCTCTGCATAAGAGATCACCTTTTCTTGCAACCTGGCGTCAAAGAGAGCTCGGTGTGTTTTCGCAACCAACACTGCCATGCTGGTTGAAGTCTAGCTTGGCGCTTACTGACGGAAACTTGAAATGCGCGCGATGCCTTTCGGCATCCAGAATCGAGGTCAGCGATATGCTCCAATATGCACTACTGCGGAGGCGCAGTGATTAAGGCCGTACCGTCTCCAGTACCGTACTCCGGTACCGTCTACGGTACTGGAGTACCCGTGTTCGAACATGACTGCCGGTGGCTGCGTTTCGATAAAGGCGAAACAAAGAGGCGTCTCCATGCTGTGCGTGGTCAGTGCACGGAAAAGATGTTCAGGGGATCAAAATTACTCCGTAATCCTCCACTATGGCACCTCTTTCTCTCCGCTTTCACACCCACCCTTCCTGGCTTACCTTACGGTTACCTGGCTCACCTGGCTTACCTTACCGTACCTTATGGCGCACAGAAAAAGTATGACATAAACTGCGTCTTCCCTTTCGTATAAACAAATTATTATTACCATTTTTATTATTATTCATTGTTGATATAGTAGCGATGCGCAAGAAATAGAAAGCCACCTTTTGCTGATGTCGATAACTATAAGGTCTTGCTAGTGGAGTTTTATTTTTGATACTCATTTCTAACGCCCATGCCATTCTTAGCTAGGCTCCTATGTCATTATCACTAACTGCAGCGTCATTGGCGTCGCTAGTATAATCCTCACATCCGACAAATAGAATTATGACTGGCTTTTCATGATCTCGAGTGTGGCGTAGTTGGTTAAAGCGTTCGCTTGGGGATCCGAAGGATGGAGGTTGGATTTCAGGTGGAGACCAGATTTTTATTTTTCTGATGACATCATTCGGATGATTAAGAAGTGACACATTAGTGCACATATCTGATGCACAGATCTCGCGCCCAAATCTCGCGAACGGGATTTCGTTCCATGAGCGCGGAAAGGCTTTTTCCTTAAAATGTGATAAGAAGAACCTGGAACATTGTGGGAAAGGACGGGAGTAGCTCGAAACAGTCGAGATGCATTTCGGCTCTTCTTGCGCGAACAAGAAAGAATAATGCCATATATCGGTATCCCTAGGCGTAAGCAAAGAACAAAATATATTTTACTGTGGTTCAAGCAAGTTTACAAGGCGCTCGCTTGATTCATCAAATAAAGATAGCATGTGTTCAGGGCTCTTAAGGACCCGTTCCGAAGAACATTGGCCGCCGGCGTTGTGAGCGAAAAATCACGGCATATTTTCAGCAAATAGTAGATGCCAGGGTGCGTCGTAGCGCACTGATTGGTCCTCGAATTGTGTGACGTCACGAGAAACGGGACATGATCAAATTAGCAGGCGCTCCCTACTCGGTCTTTGCCACTGAAGTGGCCGGGGGAGATCGGAACACAGCACTCCATTGGCTCCCGAGTTTGACATGCTCCATCTGAGGCAGACAGGCACATTGGAAAGGCTTAGTTAAAACGGTGCTCTATAAATTAATACCCTGTTAACAAACAAAAGCGGCTATCGCGAAGGCGCAGCAGATTAGGGGTGAAAAGGCTTAGAAGCAATAGAAATGAATACATGGAATCAAAAGGTTTGCAAGGAGTTTTTGAATTTCACGGCATATCTATGATGTCTTTCTTTTTGGTACAGAGCAATCATAAACATCCTAGTACTGATTGAGAAAGTATGAAAGGCCATTTGAAGCTCGCGGTATTTTTATAACACCGCGAAAAGTATGACAATGAGAGTTGGGAGGGCAGTCCACAAAAACACATGTAAACACAACACACCGCAAGAAGTTTCTCCTTTCGGAGATTCACAGCAGAGGAGGCCGGTTGTTAAACGTTGGCGAGATTTTGAAGAAATGTCTGAAGAAGAAGGCTACGTCATTCTGGAGGCCATCTATTTTTAAAACGCAAGTAACTAAAATATATCTTTTGAAACCGTATAGGCAATCTACAGGCTCGTTATCCGCTGGGTGTCTCTCCGAATGAGGCAAGCTCCTCTTACAGCCCGAAATGCTGCTGTATGCACTTAATTTATTTACTAATAACGATAGTTTATGGTGTGCAGCTTAGGGCAAAGCACAACTAGATTAAAAAGCCACTTCTTAAACGCTACGACTATAACATACGGGCGGTGTAGACGACGCTTCTTCGACCCCGGCGACGCCGTCGTCAGTGAACGCGACTTTTGTGAGCAGACGGGCATTTCGGTCTTCTGCTACTCCACGCGGTTAGTTTATCTTGTTGTTTGCGGACAGCCTTACGCTTAAATGTTGGTTTAACTTGAGTAGCAGTACTTAAGAGAGAATGTAGTCTCTGCGGCAAAATATGAGGCAACACGGGAAGATGTCGCGACTGAGAGAAGTATACCAGCCGATAACTACTTTTCATGTGTATGTGAGTCTTTAAATAAGTAATTTTAAAAACTAGTTCGTTTCGGGATTGTGCGTGTGCGGCATCTGTTCGCTTTTTATCTCTCTCCAGTATACATATAGTGTTGCATTGTATATTGCTGGCGCTCTATACCATTTGTACTGTCCTTCCCTTTCCTGCTATATATCCCAGGCCAAAGCCGCCCCCCCCCCCCCCCCCCCCAATATGGGAAACTAAAAATAATAATGGCATTAAATACTTTTTCACACTCTTTCTTCTAAACATTAATGCCATCAGCCCCATTTACTTGCGGTTTCCGAACTCAGAAAATTATTATGCTGAGTTTTTTTTTAAATGTTTTTTTGGGCAGTGCTCCCGACCTGTACCGCCATACGTTTCGCCGTGCTTATAAGAAAATACTCCGGGTCGGTAATGAGGCGCTGTAGTTCCACAACGTGTTCTAACGATCTTCATAGTTACTCTGCACCAAATGACAACACCATATATATATATATATATATATATAAACCCAAGATCATAAGTGTCTCGCTTCACTTCTATCCGGCACATTGAATCATGAAGCCGAAATTCAACGTTGTCGTCATTGACATCAGATTTTGGCCGCCATTTTGAATTATGAAGTCATAGTCATGTAGAAACCTACGCCGGCCGCCATCTTGAGGTACTTAATGACGTCATCAATTATATACCGTTATTGCCCACCATCTTCGATTTATAAGTGACATCGCGAATCAATCACCAAATAGATATATCAGCGACGTTAGCAATCAGTCACCAATGGGTGGCAGTTCATTTGCTATGAAGCCGCCATTTTTTATTTATCCGCGATATCTTCAATTGGTGGCCATCTTGGATATATCAGTGATTTCGCCAGTCAATCGCCAACTGGATATACTGCTGGCTTCACCAATCAATCACCAATTGGGCTGCTATAACGATTTACTATGGGGGCCTCCTCGGACAAAAATGTTTCTCTTAGATTGGCTCTTAGAATGGTCATCTTGGAGGCCACAAGGATAATTTAGCGCACACGCTGGCCGGGTCCTCGCCATATTTTGGCTGAAGTATACTAGTCTGGACTTCAGTGTAATCGCGTAGACAACAGATGTACCACACTCCATGTAACTATCAACGTATTTCTTAGAGTTTGGATATTTTTTCTTTTTATTATAAGGAGCGAAAAGTAGAAATTTCGCCATCTTGCAAGGAATTGAGAATAGACTCCCTTTATCTATAGCTGTGCGGAAGTTTTATGTGAGAAAGCAAAAAGCTCTTTCGCGCTTGATTAATTGCCTGATGGCTGTGAGGCCTAAATAAGGCCATTATAAAATAATTATGCATATAATACTACAATAAGGACCAACGTTCATTCAGACATCAGCATACTCTTTATAATAACTTCCAGTTCCTCAGGTTAGGCGAGGCCTATTAGGCTTCACGAAATATAACACAAATTAAGCTTGAGACAGAATAATTATGATAGTTTGGGTTCAGGCATGTTCAGACTTCCTTTCCTAACCTGCACTTCCCAAGGGATTATTTGTCTTTATCACCTCTAATGAGCATTGGCCTTAGTAATAACGACGATACTATTTATGGTCACATTAAGGAAACACAATAATCTAGAACTATAGTTACTATCATAGCCAGATCAAGGTACGCAATTAGGAAATTCGCTGAGTCCATAGTGCCAGGCTACGGGTGCTTCCGCAATAAAAGCAACGTGTACACTGCATGGCTTGGCATCTCCCCTTTTTACTCAGTGGATAACTGCTGATGCTGCTTTTAGCCTACCTAATTCTTCATTCATTTGCTATTTTCATCTCGATAGTGCGATTTCGTTTCGGCGTAAATATCCTGCTGCGCTTGTCATAACCATGCATCTTGCCGAATGTAATGATCAAATTTAGTCTACTTTTGTCATCTTCCTCTATTTATGGTTTTGCTTAATTTTCCTATTAGAATCATCACTTGTGCATAAACAATATTCTCTGCCTTCTAAACAACCTTCTTAATATTATTGAGCGCTTGTTCCATCGGTTGATTTCTTTTCTTCACTGCTGGTTCACGCTCCTAGACTTTTGCCCGTTCAGGCTGCGGGTAGCTCTTTCAGCTGGAATACCGCAATTTAGCAGAATTTCGTGCACTTTGTTATATCGCATATTTCTCGACGTCTCCTGTATATTATTTCATTTGCTGAAAAAAAAAAAAAAAGAAAAACAGAAAAACTTGATCAAAGTACTTGCTGCAGGATTTCTTCGCGGGAAACCAATTACAACAGTGCTTCCCCGCCAGTTCCTTTGGAGGCCGGAGATCGGAAACCCCGGAACAGCTTCCGAATCCATCAATTTGCGACCTTTTTGGGGGCAGGCATAAGAAAGCACCGTATTCAAAGCCTACGATATATCCACGGGCTTGTATCCCATGTAAAAGGCAGGAAATAGAAATAATAAGGTCAACACCATGAGCGAATCAAAACTGACAAGGCAAAGTGGCTGCACCGCAAGGACGTAAAATTTCGCGCGGGACGAAGCAATGAATAAATTCGGCCCTGCGAACCTTAAAAAGCACATGGTAGGAATTTCTTCCGTTGTTTGACTAAACTTTCTGGAAGGGCCTTTTAAACTTATTTATATTATTATCTGCTGTTCTAGATTCATGCTGTTTTCTTTACTTAGACTCCATTCTTCTCTTCTATATTGTGCTGCTATGCTTCCCCACGTGACCGCGCCGTGGAATGACGGATGCATTCGACTCGCGTCTATGATGGCACCGAGCGCGCGAGCTACAATACATCGTTCCATCTCCAGCATCGACCCGTCTACGAAGCCAAGCCTGAAGAGCTTTCCATAACTTGTTTACGGCTTCCCTGGACGTGCCTTTCGCGGTGACCATAAGCTCCCTAACGCCATCGGAGATTTGGCCGAAACAATGTAGAAAGATTTTCATGTTGGCTCGGCCATTGAAGCGCGCTGTGCGCCGCCCGGGAAACGTTAGATCCACTATGCGGCAGACGTTCTGCTGTTCTGCTGAGGCCTGAGTTTGTTGATTGAATTCTAGAAAAAAAATAAAAGAGATATGGACATTGAAGGCAAGCTTCAGTAAGACCAAACGAAGAAAAAAAAAAAAAACGCCGAATAAGAGACCAAGCCTTGCTCAGCATTTTGCGAAGCAGTGTCGACTTAACGCTATTGGCTTTTCCTCTTGCATTTGTTTCAGGATTGGAAATACACAAAAAGAAAAAAATAACACTGAAAAGAAGAACAAAAGGATGGGCTCTTCTTTTCCGTGTTTTTTTTTTTTTTTTGCGCATTTCCATTCCTTAAACAATTATAACCAACTCGCCCAACAACGTGCACTCTGAAATCCTCTTGGATTATCGCGTTTACTTAGTGCGACTTTACTTTTGCTCTGGAGCAGAAAGTATTAGGGAGAAAGCTCACAGCGTCAAGAAATAATATGCGGCTTCACACAGCTAGTAGGCATTGGGTTAATGATCCCTGGGTGTCTAATGGAAGATAGTCATGTATGCTTGGATAATAAGTGTTATTAGCTTGTAGTGCAGAAGCAGTGTAAGATGTAGGCCTCTTGAGAATAAGGTCTAAACGATTGTGACTGAAAATATTTTAATACTTTGGTATATTATCGAGGCACAAAATAAACAAAAACACAAAAGGCTTTCGCAGGTTACCATTGTAACCTACTTCACTTTTGTTTGAACATGCTCTCGGGAGCAGAAAGAGCTTTTGAGAAATTTTGGGTGCACTTTTACCTAAAGCGCAGAGCGAACCTCAATATGAGTTTAATGGGAGGCGCATTGGCGATACCCTCTCATTACCAGCACTTCCCTTGTCTGCCCACGATTTCGCATCACTTTTTTTTTCTTTTGCTTTCTGCCGCTTCTGCAGTAGAGATGAAAATACTTGGGGGATATAAATCCAAAGACTTTAATTAATGAATCAACAATGAAGGAAAGAACTCCCGGACAACTCAAATCTGGCCATCCCGTGTCTGGCTGTCAAGGCCTTGAAATGGAAGATATTATATAGCCATTATATCATTTCCTCAGTAGAAGAAAGGAATGGGTCCTGTACAAAAAGGCTCTTAATATTTAGCTAAAAGTTTCCGGTTTTTATGTGGATTGTCGGTTATGAAACCCCTCTTTTTCTCTTGCTTTTGCTACATAACATGATGAAGAGCTCAAAGATATTTTCTGCTAAAATGCGAAACGTGTGCTTCCCTACAGGTTTTTGGGCGAAATTATTGTATCATTTAAATCTAGTCAACCACTGTAAAATTCTTATGCAGGTGGCCAAACTGTGTTTCTTCGTTATATTGGTAATACTAACAGATCGTAACTACTCTAAAAGATATAGGTACTGAGGCGCTGGCATATCTGCCGTTTGCGTCCTAAAGTAACAGCGTATTCCTATTCCTCCAATGCCACCCTGCCGCCCGCATAGCTGGAAGCAACTGTTAGCGTTCTCTAATCAACAGCTATTTCAGGAAGGGTGCATTGAATCAATTGCCGGACTTTGATTCAAAAGTCACCACCCGCGAACAAATATTTTCTGTTCTTGAAAATTCTTTAAGGAATGAATCCTAGCCAGAAGGAATGAATCCTGCATTTCCAGTCATAGATGTGTTCTGTCTTGAGCTCAGCTCGAACCAGGCTCCTTCAACTTGTTCCCAAGTGAATGCTTTGAAGTGAGCGGCTATAAATTACCCAAGCTTCGTTTCATGGTAATTGTCTCTTATTTTAAAATGGTTTTGGTTCAAATTTATAAGTGTTATTTTCAGCGTGAATAGCTTAAAAAGGATCAAGGTTTTTATTGTGAGAAAAGCAAAACTAACGGTATGCCAGCAAAAAGCGCTTACAAACAATAATTTAGAACTATATAGATAATCTACACTGAGATGGCTACTGATGGACGAGTGATAGATAAAGTGGAGCACAAAAAAATATATATAATTTTTATCAACTGCAATGCGCTGTATAAAAGTATGAAAATCTCATTTTGGGTCAAAAAAGCGTATACATATTCATTTTCAATCACTTTCCTGAATTTTAACCTGGAAATATTTCTTGCATAACATATTTGTTTATTAAGAAAAAGTAAGTGATAATAGCGGAATAAAACAATGTTAAAAACATATTCAAGAGAAGACAATGAGCAAAAAAAAAAAAAAAAGAAGCATGCACAGCTTAGGAGCCTTTTTTATTACTGATGGTGTTAACTCCTCCCAAGAATGTTTCTTTGGGATAACACCCTCATTTTGAAGGTTTCTATAGAGGTATTTCTACTGACAATATAGAAGCCAACTTTTCTTTACGTTCTCTGAAGGTTTTGTGTGTCGTCCGTTATTAATTATATCTATTAGCCACTCGATGGATTCACACTCCCAGACAGGCTTAGAGTGTTTGGGGGATAGCTGTTCCAGTCTCAAAGAAGATGCCCGTGACTTGCGTGACAAGCTCAGCCGGAAACCCGCTACCTGTAGTGACAGGAGTGTGGCCGTTCGGTGTCCAGCTTTCTTCGGTTCAAGCGAGATAAAGTGTTGGAGTCAGATTTAACAAACCAAACTTCATCAGCAAGAGACGATACATAGCAATTCATTCTAATAATTAGAACACACAAGCAAGGCTATCAAAAAGGCAATGGAAAGCATAGAAGCTAGAGACCTCTTCACAAACGCAGAGGCTTTAAAGCAATGTACAAAACAGTAGACAGGTCACGGGAGGAACAAGGAAATGTGAGATTGTTCTCGGGGCACTGTCGAAGACCGAAGTCTGGAGAGTTATGTTGTAGCCGTCCGCGTGCACCGCTCTTTCGTAGATCTGTGGTTTGCCTAGCAGTGGCTTGATCCCGGCAGCCGAGCTGTAGCATGTGATGACCCACTGCTATAACCTGTGTATAACCGGATCTAAAGAAGCTAGTGTGGTTGTCGCAACCGTCTTAATCTATCTATTGCGCCAGTGCCACCAGGTTCGAAGCCCTCTATAAGCTAATCAGCTATCAAATGCAGGAAAGATGAAAGGCTTCGTTATGGGATACATACGTGGCTAGGTATAAATAATAAGAAATGAATAAATAGATACGACAGGAGACAACCGCCAAAGACGCAAAGGAAAGCGCAGAGGAAGTTGGTGTTGAAAACAGACTAGAGCATGATTCTACTGGCTGCCTAACGTGTACGTGACCTCTGTAGTGTATTTTTGTTGCTGTATATACGTTCTGTGTTCGTATATACGCTCTATCTTTGTTTTTGTGGCTGTATATATGCTGTACAGCACGGGTTTCGATGTGCATTGCTGATTCAGTTTGTGCGTAAAGATGAAGTGGCTATTTTTGTGGCATGCTTTTCATAGTTAATCATGCGACTGGCAGAATGTGTACCCAGTAGTGCAATGTATTCGAAGATGAGGCCTCGTCAGGCGTTTACTAAACGCCTTTTGCCTCGTTAACCATGGCAGTACTCTGTAAGTTACTTTGTGATTTGTTTTTGCACCGTATTCTATCAAATAACACAAACATTGCGTGTAAAGTAATAATTATTCAGCTGATCTGCATTAGTTTGCAGATAGCCAGGCTACCATCCGCTATATAATACCCCAATTTAATCATACCGTATGAACATGCCCGCGTTGCATATGCGTAACGTACCTGACTAGCCATGCATGGATCCTGGCAAGCTTATTTCGTTACCACCGTCCCTTAAAAGAAGCCGAGTTATCAACTCCTGCCAAACGCAATGTCAGAGAACGCTATACGTCCTGTCAGCGCAAGGCCATGTCAGCTTCTAGGTACTATCTGCTCACAAAGCCGATGCCAGATGAGCCAGCAGACGGAACCTTTAGTGCTGTCTTGCTAAAATATAGGCAGCAATGTCGGCAAGTGGAGCAAACTCTAAAGCTTTCTCTGCAGTCTTCCTCTAAGATGAATAGTGAACCGAGGACAAAGAAGATAAGAGCTCCTCCAAAACTGAATTAATTGATGACAGGCAAATACAGAATTTGAAGAGCTTTACTCTGGTTCTTGGCTTGCTTAGTGACCAGTACGAGATGTCTGATTAGTAAAAAAAAATACATTTTTCGAAGCACAAGAAAACTAAAGACCAGAATGTTTCTCCCAGAATGGCCAAGTAACTTTTGAATGCGAAGTTTATACTTATTGAAGAAGCTAAATTATGTTTTTGTTTAACATGCGCTAGATATTTAGATAGTCAAAGCTAAGTGCCAGCAGGGTATTTTCCCTTTTTTCATAAAACTGCACGCACTGACGCGGGGTAAAGAATGCGGCGAAAACTAATTGCAACAAAACGACTGAATGAAAGATAAATTAGTTGAAGCTGGATTTTGCTTTACACTTCAGTCTTCTTTTATTCTTCATGATATCCTATACGAATTTGATTGAAATTAAATATCTGCAAAACATTCCTATATCAAAGTACTTGAAAGAGCGCCCACTTTCGAACATACTTATTTTGTTCCGTTTTATGCCATTCTGTTTCGATTAGGATCTCTTAGTTCGGTGTCAATATATCGCTCGCTACACTTTCCTATTTCTCGCGACTTCCATTGCTTTCGTTCATTCTTGTTTACTTCGTAGGAACTCATAAGAATATATAAACCTTCACGCTAGAGAAGGCGGAGGAGTGAAAGAAGAAAGCAACTTTAGAACGCTAAGACGCATCTGCTAAAACGCACCAAACATCTGCTCCTTGTTGGCCGGCCGCCGTTGTGTCCGTCACGGCACCACCACCACCCACACCCAGGGGTTCACAGCACAGACACACAATATCTTCTTAACATTCACCGGCAGTGCGGTCAGCATATTGTCTTGCTTCCAGCGTCTCTGCACAGAACCAATGAACAAGCTTTGAAAGCTAATGTATTGAAACATTCAGTTTCCCTAAACGCCTTCTTTCGCTGTTATTTCAGCGCGTAATCACGTAATGTCAGTAATTTGCAAGTTTAATAAACTAAACTTCGAAAAATATTAAAGATGCAATGATTAATCAAAGTGCGAAATTAACGATCACTACACATGAGGAACAAATCAAGATTTCTTGAACGTGATCACTTTATTTGTGAGACAGAAGGATGATATTGTAAGATACCCTTGTGAACCTATTGATCGGAATGGTCAGGCGTATTCCTATTTCTATGCTGTCCCATAATCTCACGGATTTTATTTCTCAAAAGTGAAATCATATATTACCACCTTATTTTTAAAGCAAGCTGTATTTTGTGACGAGGAATTTCAGCAGACACTTTTTTGGCATCGGGCTCCTGTTGCTTAAGGCAAACATTTCAAGCAAGTTATAATAAATTCTGCGCAACTAAAACGATCACTTCACTGCGCATTCAGATATACAATGACATTAACTCGGATTTGCATTAAATGATGTGACTTCTTAATTTAGACCAACTTGAAGGATCATTTCCTCTGCAAAAGAAGTAACATTTCACTAAAAAGACTTCAACTATACTCTTTATTCATACTGCATTACACGGTAAATAGGTGTAATTTTACTGTGCAATGTCCTGTTTATAATAAACGCCTAAAGCCCTTATACTAATCTCAGCAAATCAGTGTAAATGACATAAAGTTACAAGAGAAGAAAACAGGTGCTTGTAAGGCCAAAAAGTTGGTAAAGCTCTAGTTTATAAAGGGCTTCTATCTATATATATTCAATAAGCGCGGAAAAAATGTAAAAGGTCATATATCGATATGTGCGCACGGGAACAACGAAAAAAACGAACACGGTTTCAAGGCGGAAAGTGCAATACATGAGCCGTGTCTCTGGCGCAGTCCTAACGCGCGAGTTAAGCGAAACAATCGCGGACATCAACGCGTTCATACAAGCGATCCAGAGGGTGGACCTAGGAAAAAGGGTTAGGCGACGTTCAAAGCATACGTTAAGGACACATAGCCATCGGGCGTTTACATGGTCGTACAACGCGCACGTAGTCAGCGATAGTGTCTGGACATCTCTAAAGGCAAACTTGCTGGTGTGCCAAGCCTAAGGGAATTGGGAGGGCGGTTAACGGGATGGCTGAAACTGATGCGTAATTAGGAAACAGCAGCACGCAGTCTAGATCGAGGGACCTGAGCCGTGCCTTGCAGCTCAATCGAAGAGCGTCGAAGAACCTTTCCTTCCTCCGCCGTCAGCTTCTCGGCAGGCCTTAGCGTGTTGCCGATGAAGCGCTTGGGCGGCAGCTGGCCATTGGCGTTCGCTGCGTACAGACTGGCCGGAACGAGTTGCCTCCGGCGAGCCCCAAGCTGTCGAACGCTGCCACGGACGATGCCTAGGCGTTGGCCAGCATGCAGTCGCTCTCCACATGTGCAGCTCGGCGAAGAACGTGACTGGTTTCACTCCACCGTCCCACACCCCCTTGGAGAACACAAATGAGACCGAAGTATCTGTGGCGTTCAACTGGCTACGGTTGCTAAAGGGTTGCGGGAATGGAAAAGAGCAAAAGTTGGCGCCTCCCTTCGCGCTTGTCGCTAGCGGCCAATGGCGTGTTTTCTGGTTCCGCTTAGATATTATATTGAAATGAGTCGGCAAAGGCAACTTCAGGTTGGTAACTGGAAAAGTAAATAACGAGTCCTCCTATATTCAGTCATTAGTCTCTCTCTGCAGTGCTTCCCTTTCTTCAGCACAGCTGCGTACAGTACAGCCCTTGCTACTAGGATCACCTTGAAGCAGCTTGTAAAATGCATGCATACTCGACGGTGCGAGCGTGATAGAAGGGAAGCAGGTGAAAAAGCTACCATAACCCTAACTATCCCAATTCGTTGTTTGAAAGGAATGTTAGAAAAGTCTTGCCTTAAAACCTTCATTTTTGTGAGTGGGATATTTTGCTTCTGAGACGGATTCTGATAAGGATAAAATGAGACATAAATAAAGAAGATACACAAGATATGTTAACACCAACTATCACTCCGCCCGCAATATGAGTATTAAATTGTACTTTTAAATTGGATATGTCAGTTAATTGGGAGATGATCACAAAGTGTAATCGAAATGCTTGACAAGAAGGGCCATGGAGAGCCCAGATTCTAAAATATAAATCATAGTGTTTTCTTGTTCAGCATGGGTGATGCGGCAAAAATGGTTGGGAGAAAGGTTAGAGCAGCCCCGTTTGCTTGTGCCAACCGGCAATGGCAGCCTGACGCCAATCAAATTGCAGGCCAAGGATAACTGCTGGTCACAATTTTCAAGATATGCGCCACCCGAAAGAAATTTCTACGGTGTAATTAACCTCTCCAACTTAAAATTCAGAATCGAAAATTTGCTCTCTCCACGGGGTTAAACAGAATTTAGCTTTTTCCTTACACAATTCCACTTTATTGGGGGGCTGGTTCATTAATTAATGAAAAAATAAGAATGTGCTTTCAGAGGTCCACCTTTTGTTTAAATATACTGCTAGTCGTCTAGCCCCGAGGAAAGTTGTTTTTTTTCCCCGGAAGCACCCCATGCACTCCACTGTAGTGCGCCCGAACATTTTTATTCCCTGCCTCCGTGGTCTGAGGAAATAAAAAGGCAACGTTTTGTAAAAAACAAAATGCGAAAATGTGATACGTCAATTACCAATGATGTTTAGAGAACTTCTGATAACACCTGTTTTGGAAATCTATATTAAAGTTTGACCAAGGGTAGCGTTGAATTTTTTGCGCTAGTGGGTCGAATAACAGCTCATAGGGAAGGTCTGCCCCAATATGGATGCAAATACCTGTTCAGAATTCAACAGCTGCGATAATAAGGAAGCCTCTAGATGAGGAAGAAAGTGCGAGAAAGAACTATAGAGTGTGGAAAATTATGAGCCACGAGTCGCGGGTCAGCGTGTCGTTGCCGAGTGGAATTTCAGTTAAAACTTCGCGTAATTTTAATGCTCTGGAATACAATCCCAATTTAGTGAAGGCTCAACGTTAGAAAGAAACGACGGATAAGATTTTTTTGAGAATATATGTGCAAATTTCAGGTCTTTAGAAGATTACCAAAGGTACGCTACATGAAGCCGTTGTTTTGTTTAAATAAAGAGTTGGTCAGACTGCAGCCCTGTACGTTATTCTCCAGATGTTTAAGGTTTGCTTGTTGTTTGTCCATTTTGCAAAGCGAAAAGTGAGGAGTCGCTACCAATTGAAAAGCTAGAAACAATTGATGCGAACTAGGGTGTGGAAAGCATATTTGAATAAAGAAACGAAAGCGACAATGTTGAAGAAAGTCCATCAGAAGTAATAACAGCGGTGGCGTTCGTAGTTAAGGGGGGTACACGTCAACTTTTGACTTTGGCGGCTTTCGGGGCTGGTAAAGACCACTTATAAAAGAAATTGTTGGGATATATTTAACATAATATTGCAGATATCAGTAATATAATTATTTTATTAGTGAACATAAACATGGAACAGCTAGCGTTATGGGAACGCAAGGCTCGTGTATCTTGAAATTAGCCTTTTATTGTTCTGGTAAATAATGTTTTGACATAATTAAGAATGTTAAAACTAAAGAATTTTTCAGTACATTATGACGAGAAGGCAACAGTTAGAATTTACGCGTGACATCTGTATACATACACCGTTACCGTTCTACATTGATACCGCAGCACTTGCTGAGACACTAAATACTTCATCAGTAAAAGAGCGTAAAGAGAAAGCTTAAGGAGTGCTTGAGAGTCGGAAGGCTTTTTACCAATAACTGTACCATACTAACCTTGTTGTACGTACATTGTACTACAATTTATACACTCTCCAATTGCTTAATAGAATGATTAAGAAACGCTTTTTGTAACAGAAGTAATGATTCGTTAACAACAGAGAAATATATCTGGCTCACATTACTCACACTTTAGGTGATAAACTTTAAAATATAGAGGCAACAAAACCATCAAAAGTAAAGACACAAAAACATGAGATTTCTTTTTTGACACAGTGTTTTTTCTACCACACCTCGTACGTTCTATCCAAGGTCATGTTCTTCCGGCACCCGGCCTTTACCTTTTGTCTCACTGTCAAAAAACGTCGCAGCAAAGTAAAATACGAAAAGAGCCTCTCATGACACTTTCGTCTCCCTCCATATTCACATTTGTGTTGCTCCAGCGCTCCACCTTCGCCCGCAGCTCTTGCTGCTGTGATTAATAATGTCATTAGTGGCAGCTCCTGGCCGCACCCACCCGCAAACAACGATGCACCTTTCGAGCTACTAGCTCGAATGAAGATGCGCCCCTCCCTTACCTGCTCTTTTTTTTTTGCAGTCTTCTTTGAAAAGTAGGCTTTCCTCTCATTTTGTAACGGATGCCCTTTTCAATTTCACTTCCACTTTCCATAATAACGACCTCTACAAGTACCTGAGCGTAAGCCTTTTCGTAACACTACAGACGCTGTTCAAGCGGCAACTGTTTCAGGAGCGACGAGAAAGCTTTCATCCATCACATTGCCAAGCCGTCTCTCAGGAAATGCTCCGCCACGGAGCGAACAAACAGGTCTGTGGCCGGCATGGCCGCCTTTTTTTGGTGGGCTCCCGCTGCAAATCATTTGCTCGGCACTACGATGCAGCACTCTTGGGTTTCTCCGTGTGAGGCATCCACCGGGAAAAAGTTTCCATCGTGATGTTCGCGCCGTCTAACGTAGTTCTTCAACTTTCGTTCAAGGAGACGTGCATTTGTGTGGAGAACAAACAGGCAACTTTACTGCCCACGGTTGCTTTTGCACCCTAAATTTATTCTTGCGGGGGCCTAACATCTCTGAAACACCGGTTGTTTTATCCTCTGGAATATATGCATAATTTTAGTATGTGAATCCAAGAATAGAAACGGGAGATCAACATAAATGACATTCTTTGTTGTGAAGCTTTCAAGAGCATAGAGGGATATACAACATGTCTTAAAATTAGCTAGGTGTCCTATTAACTCAACATGCCGGTATTGCTGCTGTCAAGTATCCAGACACATTTGTATCACGGGCATACAAGCAGTTTCCACATATAAAGTTTACGTTACGTGAAGGAAGAGGCTTAAAGGGCGATTCTGGGGATTTTCCGACATCTAACAGTTCGGTAAAAAGTTGTCCTCTCCTCTTTGATGCGTTCTACCAAATCTGGGCGCCATGCGATTAATTATTCGCGCGCAACACGATTTTAAAACGTGCAGCTTTCGTGGCTTCTGTTGTGAGGATTGCTGCGGGCGAAATTGCGTTTGTGATATTAGAAACAGTAAACCCGCGTTACTGCCCACTCCCCATCGAATCATGAAATTTTGAGGATTGTTTATTTATTCGTTCATTCAGTACACTCACAGGCTCCAAATAGGAGTATTGTGTGAGAGGGGCGAGTACACGAATTGAAGAATGCAAAAAGCAGGTCATTCGTCATGATATAGGTGACAATCAAGTATGACTAAGGTTGAATAACCAAATACAGTGCATTGTATAAAAAAATTACGGAAACCGTAGCAGTATTTTCCCTTTGAAGACTGCAGTCTCATATACTCCTGCGCAAGCGCCCCAACACACAGGACAGAACACATGATACCTGAAGGATCAGGTTTACATGCCGAGTTGCTTGACATAATGGGGAGCCATAAACGCCATTACAATCGCTACAGCCAAAATAAATATATTCAATGGCTATCGAGTTTTAACCGACTCGTAGGCAGCGATTCTAGAGCTGACGGCAGCAATGAGAGAAGACGCAATGGCCAAAAACATCAGAAAGAGGTTGGGCCTGCTGACATGCATAATTCTGCAAACGCCAACTCCCTGCCTGACACCATGTACTCAAATCTCAAACAAAATATTCTAACTGAAAGCTCTCCTGGCAGAGCAATCATGCATAATATACACACAAAAAACAAAACAAAAAAAAAACGTTATAGCCGGCTCAGGTTATCTGAAGGAACACAAACGCTCCTGTTTAATAATACGAAAGGGGTCACTCGATCACTAGAGGTCTTTCTAAAAAAAGCAAAAGCAAACTAAGCCTACACGCCACACATACTTGACAAGTTGTTTCTCGGCAGACAAGAAACACTCAAGCAGAACAGATGCATCCACAGTCAGGAACAGTGTGCAGCACGATCATCACAGCGCCTGAGACGCAGCAATCAGGAGACCTAATGTACGATGCACCAATGGTATGACGATGCTAAAAAAAATTAGGACAATATTCTTTCTTGAATATATTAGTTCGTATTTGCGGGTAATTTATTTGATTTAGAGCACAAAATCAGTGTGATGAGTCAACCGAACTTCCTGGGAATGAATATATCGGAATGAAACGTCAACATACATTAACCATTTTCACGTGCGCCACAAGAACCATTTTTGAAGCGGAAGCTTTACTACGCCAGCCAGCTCGAGCCTTCAAAGGCGGTATAACGGAGGTAGACTGCTTCCCAAGCAATGCCGAGGTGTCAGCACAGCGGACGGGACCGACAGGGAAAAATGTTCCCAACAAAACCCCGTGGCCACCCGAAGCTGAAAGCGCGCTTTAGCGAATCGAAGCGGCACCTTGTGTAGCCGCAGCTCTCGGGACGCCTGATATTGTCAAGGCTTTTTGGCTGTGCACGGACGCCTTAGCGTTTTCGGAGAAGGCTTATCTCTCTCAGTGTGCGGAGGATGGCTCCGAGCAACCGATTACTTTCGCGCGTCACAGTTTCTCTCCGACGCATGCGCAATGTCCAGCC
Organism: Amblyomma maculatum; assembly: GCF_055883805.1. NCBI lineage: Eukaryota > Metazoa > Arthropoda > Arachnida > Ixodida > Ixodidae > Amblyomma > Amblyomma maculatum. Next base: position 90,246,759 of record NC_139349.1, on the reverse strand, counting down.
ATAGAAACATGCATTTGCAGCTATCGGGGAGATATATGGAAGTGAACATCTGGCTGGCCAGCGCTCAGGGCATGGTGTTGTCCAGTGACAGCCTCCTCTCCTCTCTTATCCTCACCGCACCTCAGAGGGCGAAGCATAGAGAACGAGAGTGAACTTTTATTCGTCCAACAGAGTGACTATCCCGCTCTTCAGTGGTTAGACCTGGAAGGTTTGACAGTCGCCTTAGTTGCAGGCTGGTAGTTCTTGGACTCCGGCGGCATCTTCGGCCAGTGGAACAATTTCTCTTGGGCTCTTAGGTCTGAGCTTTGCCGAAGGGTCTCCCAGGTGTCTTTAGTTATATTTTTAGCCCTGCCTGGTGACTTCGCACAGTCCCATATTATGTGATCTAGTGATCCCCTTTCTTTACATAATGAACAGAGGTCTGATCGTATTTCTGGCCATATATGGTTGACAAGAACTGGGTTCGGGTATGTATTTGTCTGCAGCTTTCTCCATGCTACTGCTTCCTCTTTGCCTAACGTGGGGTAGAGTGGTGGTAGGACCCTCCTGCTCAGTCTGTAGTGCATGTTATTTCGCTATAGTTGACGCTGGGCACTTGTCCTGCATGCAGGTGTGCAATGCGGTGTTAAATCACCAAACCGCTCGCGTGAACGCTGACGCGCTGTCCGGGTTGCCGAACAACAACTAGGAGGCAGAGAGCAATGGTTGCTCCGGGGGATAGGTAAGAGAGAACCTGCTCACCCCAGGACAAATGCAGTGAAGTGTGCCGTGGCAGTGACGCGAACTGTGGTGAACTCTGCACGAGCATGCTGCGCGTCCGATTGTGCGGTGTGTTGTCTGCATGCATATAAAGTTGCAATGTCCATGTGTCATGTGTTTTCATGTCATGTATGCTCGTTTACGTGTGAGTGTAGTGTTGCTTTAATGCTCGCTCGCTAGAAGTTTGCACTACTAGATCGCACACAAGGTGCGAGGTTTAGTGGCTGATACCAACCCGTTGTTGTTTCTTACACTAAAGGTGCCATTTAGGCCTTCTGTGGAGTTTTGGGAAGGGCGTGTAAGGGGTAGGTGATATACACGGCTCCATTATTACCGTCCGCTCTTTTTGGACCACTTGTTCAACGCCCAGCTGCGCCGTCTCCCCCGTTTGCCTTCAGACAGGAGTCGGGAAGAGGCGCACAGAGAGAGAGCTACGGCGGGGTACAGCTTGGCTGAAACCTAGGCAGAGAGGAAAAGCAGTCCCTTCTTCCGATGACTTTGTGGTCGTGCTCCAAGACGCGGGGACAGGCAGTTTGTCCTCGCCGCCGCTTCGCGCGAAGGGCTTTTTTTTTAAAGAATCGTTACGAACTGTTTACACCGCCGACCCCGTAATACGCCGACTGCACCCATCGCCCGGAGGCAGCGCAGCTTTTGAACGAGCGCTTCTTTTGGAAGGGCGGCATGGCGCTCAAAGAACAAACGCTGCCAGGCTGAATGGTGTAAGGCACCCTTTCTTGACGGGGTGCCTGTAAAAGTGACGATTAGTCGAAACAGGCGCACAGAGCGGGTCTCTGGGACGATTCTAACCCGGGATGCGAACCATGATGGGAGACGGCGGCGCTGAACGGACATCTGGGTGCGTGTGTAACTGGGACGGTTAAGATGCGGAATCTGAGGACGCTGTTCGGCTCATCTGATGTTGTCAGCAATGGGGCCGGCTCGGACGCCGATGATTGCCCTGTAAAAGGAGCCGCCAAGAGTGCCACTTTGGGCGACGGTAGCGCACGTGGGACTGCGCTTTGATGTGCTTTACTGTGTTTTCTTTTTCTTTCCTAAGGGAGAGAGAGAGTTTCTGTAACACTTTGGAAGCGCGAGGCGTGGCATGTGACCTTGTGAGCCAATCATTTCAAGGTTCCTTCTCCAAATTCTGTTTGTTGTGAAACGAATGTGTTGCCCCTTTTGCATTGTTTGTTTTAGGAAGAGGGAGATGATCCTTACGGAAATGGAAAGACATGCCAACGTCTTTGTGAACCAATCATGTGTAAGATTGTGGTGATTGGATGATGAAAAATGTGGGCCGGGCTCCGAAGGTGGTAAAACCAGCCCGCGGCCTCGAGAATTCGTTCTGGGCTAAATCTTGATACCTGAACTCTTCGGCCATGCCGGAGAGTGTAGCCGTGCTTGTCGTTTAATAGTAATAACTGGTTCACAGGAAGGGAAAGGCGCAGTATCTGTCACACGTGTTTCTGTGGACACCTGCACTGCGCCGTAAGGGAAGAGAGGAAGGTGAGAGTGAAAGTGGAAAGAGAGAAAGAGGAGCCGTAGTGCGGTGCTAGGGAGTAATTTCGACCGCCTGGGGGCGACTCCCCTGGTTAGGGTTGTCATGGTACTCCCCTGATGGGGCTGGGACGGGTGGGTCACCGCCACTTGCGGCGAGGGCTAGCCTGCCACAGAATTTTTATGTGTTGTAGGCCGTCGTTGCACCCGCTACCGTTTCGGTGGTGGACGACGGCTGTTGTTGCGGCGCGCGTCTTTCTCTCCCTCTTCTTTTTCTTTCTTCTCTATTTCTTCTCTATTTTCTCTTCTGTCTGCTTCCTGTGAACGAATTTTAATTCTCTTCTGTCTGCACGAGGCAGCAAAGGTGTCAGCGTGCGATGTCAGCGCACGTTAAAGATCCCCAGGTGGTCGAAATTACCTCGTAGCCCTCCACTACGGCTCCTCTTTCTCTCTTTCCACTTTCATTCCCACCTTCCTCCCTTCCCTTACGGCTCGGTTGAGGTGTCCACAGAAAACAAGTGAGACAATTACTGCGCCTTTCCCTTCCTATAAATCAATCAATCAGGCAGCAAAGGTGGCTCAGCTACAGAGCCAGTAGCAGGCCCGTGCATTTTCTTTTCCTTCTTCCTACAGCCACTACAACAACAACAGTCGCCTGGTGATCTTTAACATGCGCTGACTTCGCACAGCACACGGATGCCTCTTCGTTTCGCCTCAATCGAAACGCAGCCGCCACGGTCGGGGTCGAACCCGGGTACTCCGGCACAGTAGTCGGCACAACTGCACCACCCCGCCGGTTGTAAATATGTACATTCCTGTATAAAGTTTTCAGTTCATCTCTCCCCATCAAGTTATGTTGTTGTGGCCGGTTATCGTCGACTCTACCGTCTCAGACGGTGTGGCACTGACGACAAGGTGTTGGTGCCGAAGAACGCTAATCACAGCGAAGCAAGAACCTATCATTCACTAATAGAATCAGCGTGCCATGACGTTTGAATTCCCTTTACCCCTACGCCACGGGCAGGAGCTGCCAACTCGGGTCACTCCTTTCATATCGAAGTGGGATATCTGAATCATGCTGTCAGAAACCTTTGCATACGCGTTACTTAGTACATGCAGGCGCGCCCATACGGCTAGGTTAAAGCGGAACTTATCAGTGGGCTGGTAGCTTACGCTCTGGCGACATACCCTTAAAGGCTGAGATTAAGTGTCCCCAATAATGTAGCGTCCTACACTGATAGGGCGCGATAAGGGAATAATGTAGCAGGCAAAACGAGCTTCCGCTTTCATCGAAGGCTAATCACAGCTACACCACAGCTGGGTTTGTTTAAACGTGATACACGCCAATAAAAACTATAATTTGTATCTCAGACTAGTGGAAACCGGTGGTAATTATCACCATTATAAACCGGGCTATACCCACTGACGGGTGAAGATACCCCAGCAAAAAAAAAAGGTATCAACCGGACCAAAGAGATGTTTTTATTTCTTCTTTTTTTCAGACTAAAATGAATAAGCCTGAATAAATCATGAGAACAGATCTAACAAAATCACATAGAAAGCGCTAATAATGTAAACAATCCGGATTTTCATCACTCTATACACATCTTGTTGCGCCGTAAATGCACTGCTCTTTATAGAATTGAAAATATACTTTCAATCTATAAAGAAATAAGTCTAGAGCTTTATAAACTACTATGTACCAATAATATTGACAAGAAGAGGCAAATGCTACAATAAACGGTTTCTGTCATGGGTTTTCAAGCTTATTCAGGAACTCTGAACTCCATTCCTTCTTTGTGCTTTAACTTTGTCGACTGAAGCAGACCATCAAGCATAATGGCACACACAAAAGTAAACATCTGAACTGAATAAAGCTCCGAAAAAGACGAAGGGCAGCTAATAGAAACCTCTAAGCTTCCAGCCTTCCTCGAAGGAACTGGTGGCGATGACTGTTTCGCGGCGACCCGTAGCACCAGGACATAATCCACAGCCCTGGGTGTGAACAGTATGACGGTCTAACTGCCCTCACACCTTTCTGCGCCTGCTCGGATTAGGGGAAAAGCAGCTCAGCGCCTTAAAAGGACCTCCGTCAGTATGGTTGGCCAGACAATGTCTGTGAAGGCCCTATTGAACTTTAGAATTAGTGAGCTGGCGAGGCGGATTACGACATGGCACAGATGAGTTTCAAAATGTAGATGAGCGAGGAATTTAGCAGCACCGAAGCTTTACAAAAAGATGTAATCAAAGAATTAAAATTATTTGCACACAATTGTCTTGAAGTGCACACACCTCAATTGACCAGAACAATATTCAAGCCACATGTTGTACCCACCCATTTCCGGCGTAGTCGAATCCCGGCAGCGGGGGCGGTATTCGATGGAAGCGGAAAGCAAAGTTCCCGTGTGCTCTGCGATGTGCGTTGCATATTAAAGAACTCCAGATGGCCGAAATTGCCAGAGCCATGCACTACGGTGCCTTTTTTACACTGAGTTGCTTTGGACCGTTAGACATCCTAACCCAACTTCTAAACAATCTGCTACACAGTCCTCTTTGTTTTAAAATAGTCATTTGCTTAGCATACAGAAAGAAGAACAAATTGCTTCAAAAGCCATGTTTGAAAAGCCCAAAAATATATCAGAGAAAATGCGTATAAAACAGTGTCAAGGCGCAAGTTTGGCTACTTTCTAAATAATCGCCTAAATAATCATGATTATAAATTTATTTTTATTTTTGTCTATTTATTTAGTAACACATGAGGCGTACAGAGAACAGCGTGGTTATCAAGACGGCTCAAAAGCATCCATGACGAAAAATTCCCATCAAAACACATGCGCGTAGAACAATTGTAGCAAAGTTGTGAGTAAAACATTAACAAGTTAAATACTAAGCAGTTAAAATGTAGCATGGGTTACGCAGGGAAACCAAAGCTTCTCTGGACGAGGAAGTCTGACATCAAGTAATTGTTGATCGAATATTTAGGGGAATCCCGCAAGGTGGAGCAAATTTGTAATAAGGGAGTAATTGCTCATTGGCATCCACACAAGCGCAGCCATATGGCTACATTCGATCCAGGTTTGATTCCCGGATCAGGACGAATTTTTCTTTAACTACGAGGTTTCTGAAGAAGCTGTATAGTTTTCCTTTGTAGCCGTATGGCTGCGCTTGGGTGGATGCCAATGAGTAATTACTTCCTTATTATCAAGAAATTGTAGCTAGCGACATCTGGAGTGCCTAGAGACTGCCTGACTAGAGCGCCGCTTCCTGTCTATGCCTCAGGTTATCATTATGAATAAAGATTTATGAATGAATGAATGAATTAATAAAATTAAAAAAAAAAAACAGATGATAATCGAGATGCATACGTCATATGCGCGCGCGTGTTACTGGTCGGCAGCATGCATAATATAATGTGGGTCTGTTTGTAAGTTAACAAGATAAAATTATATTCCCCTCTGAATTGTCTCATGTGCTTTGGCAATTACTTTTCGGGGCCTTCGGTTTAATTAGATCTCTGCCATCATTTTTTATATCAGGGTTAGGTTTGGACCTCACTGTAACCATATTAGCGTTATGAGGCACGTGCGTGCGCAATTAGTAGAGGAGAGAACGAATAAACACTTGGGCTGTGTAACGTGTCTTGTGTGTTCCACCTCATCGCAAATGAACCTACTCGCTCAAATCACGGCAAGATTAAATAATCCTTGTGGTCCTAGAAGGATACACCAAAATGCGAGGGCGTGCTGAGTTTGTTTTCCGTCTCATCTCTCCTTTTAAAACAAGCTAACCAAGTTAGATGCTCCTTCCAGCATCAGTAATATCACGTGGTCTTGGAGACTTCGTGCAAGCCGCCGATTAACTAGCGCCCAGCCATGTGATTAGCAAACTAGCACCTGCCTGACGGAGGCTCGTGATTTTTTGAAGAGGCGAGCCTTCAAGCTGTAGACGAAGGAGAAAATTTTTTCGAACAATGCAGTACTGAGACTTAAGCATTAAAGATTAAAACAAAAGAGCTCTTTGGACAAGGAACCTGCTCGCCATTTTTCCATCAGGTCAATAACGCTGAAGTTGGAATCTGCTGGTGAAAAAGACAACCTCGACATCTTTGTCGACCGGCAGATGTCGATTTGGTAACTAGATGGTCACGTCCAGCAGTATCACTGCGCCCGTTGGGCAGGGTACAAACGAGAACGAACATCGCATGTGCACACCAACCAGCAGCCAGTGTCTAGAGCAACAATACTACATTGTTAATGAAAACCTGCTACGCTAACTAGCGTGCGGTCAGAGAGCGGTCAGATATGCTGGCGCATAAGTAAGAAGGCACGAACAAAAATGCCTTTTTTTTTCATGTGTACGCGGCTTTCTTTTTTTATGGTATGTTCTCAGCAAAAAAAAAAAAAAAAAAAACATAAGGAACTAGAAGGACAAGACGCGGCTCCATTTGCTGCGCTAGAGATCACAAAAGGCTATCAAAATGATGGATTTCCAAACACTCATAATCAAAGGTGACCATTAAATGAGATTAAGTATCCGCCCAATATAGTGGAGGTGCTGGAAACCTAAGAGGCAAAGTTAATTCCTTTTAAGTAGTGCTTGACCTGAAACTCAGTATCGTGTCCAAGGAAAAGCTTAAACACACTACGAGTACCCAAAAATTTGATCATATGCGAGAAATAAGTTGGGATATTGAAGAAAGCAAAGGAAAAAGCGATGGAAGGGACCACGAACTGAATGGCTCTCACAGAGCTCTTCTTGAGGCTAATGTACAGGGCGTTCCAGGCAACAGGGGTTAAGTTTAACAAGCTACAATGACATCTACTAATATTCGAAGAAAAAATAAATGTGACCAGTTGGATTATCTAGCTCCGGTTACCTTTTAAACACGACTCATAGCCGGGTTTTCACTTTAACGAGGATAAGTTTTCATTCGTAGGTTTATTGGCAAAATTTCGACATAAAGGTCTACAAGTACGAATAGAAGTGCACATTTAAAATTGTGCTCTAGAGTGTAACCTTTCTGCGAAAGTAGAAGGATTCAGGTCTACTTGTCGCCGAAGCTGTGTCAATTTTTGACAATCTGCGTGCGCAATGCGTCGACGGTAAACTTGTTCCTGGCCTGGCATGTGAACACTACGAGGAAGTGGTTGCATTGTTGTCCACGAGTTACTTCTCACTCCGCCAGATGACTATGGGACTTCAAATCTGTGCAGGAAGCCACCGTTTAGCAACTGCAGTTTTTACAAAAAAAAAGAAAGAAGATTACCGGGAATAAATTTGGTATAACTTACAAGTGAAAGCATCTCTTTGGCCGTCACCGTGTACCAACTTGGAAAGCCGTCTTCCGAATTGATTTTTTTTCTTGCCACATTGGTGTTGGCAATTGCCAAATTGGGGTTTTCTCGCCGTTCTTTGTCACAGGCATGCTCGTTAGGAGGGCTGTTGTGTATGTCGTTTGAGTTGCAACGAGTGGCATATACACAAAGCCCTACGACGCCGCGCCACATGCAGTGACTGCGTGCCACCATAGCCTAGTAAGGATCGAAGTTTTCTGAAAAGCTGGATGCTGATACCGCATTCCCCTCTCCTTAGGGAAGCCCGAGCTGGCAATGCCTGTCAATCTTGCTATGAACCAGTTCGGTTAAGCGGGTTCAGCTTCATCGGATAGACCTTTGGAATCAAAATGTTCCACATGACAGCGGTGCTACTTTAGCGAGAGGACACGCGTCTCATTGAAAAAATACCCGCATTTTGTTACCTGAAGAGCTATCGCCCATAACGCTTTGCGTGCCCACTGGCCAGAGATTTGAGCGAGCAGCTGATCACGTAAGAAATTAGGGCAATAAGCAAAGGTGTGTAAATCGTACCTTAATGGAAATGCCCCATCTGCCATAGATGCGTTGAAAAACAAGCTGCTACTACGAAACTGTATTTCAAAAATTATATTAAGCAAGCTTCACTAGATGGTTACACTCTCATATATATTTATGGTGTCAATGGAGCTTGGGCAGAATGCACCGCAATTGTGAACATTTACTTTTCACAGAATTTTATGACCACTGTGACAAGGCACCTATTATTAGGTTATGTAGTAGTAATCCATTACTTCTTTTGTTCTATGTTGAAGCCCGGCCGTGATTCCACTAATGCACATTGCGTTTGTTCCCAAGATTAGACGTTGTAAACTCCTGAAGTATAGTGGCAGCAATAAGTCTTGAATCAAGAAGGAGGGTGTTTAATGAGACTTTCAGGCTGAAAAAGATATTTTTAACGCCTTTTCTACTACTTACTTCGCTGCACATAAGAAAAATTTCAGAGGGCACTTCGAACCAGATCTTTTGGATTATATGCCAGTTAAAAAAGTCCGCTTCCAAAAGTGAATAATTTTAATCTCCACTTTTCGGGTGCCTGTGAATTGTCGCGCCGTCTAGAAGGGGTCAAAAGACGCTTTTTGCCATTTGCTTTCATTGGTTTGCGGAAATCACTTTTTTCTTTCTTCTTTTGCACCTTTATGCACTCTATACGTACGTTTTGTTTATGATTGCTTACTAGTGCAACTCTTAAACTTATTTGATTTACTTTCTGCTTATGCACTTAAGAACAATCTGGAAATTTGCAACTTATACTCAGTTTCTTTTAATGGCTACCGGCGCCGCAATTATTAGAAAACACCCGAATTTCGACAAATCAATACCGTCGTTTTTTTTATACATGGCACCTATGGGAAGCTTCGAAACAGATAATATTAAAGAGCCCTATTTTGCACCACCGTGATGAGGCAAAAACCTTTGTTCGAATTCCCGATTTACTGCGTCTGCTTCTGTATGCTCTGTGGTTCTGGGTTCGAGGAAGCGCAGATAGGCCAAATTGTAAACCCTGTGGTCATGAGGTTACAATAAACCACATTTCATTCTCGTGTAGAATACTTGAAAGACATAGGAAGAAATATTTTAGACAGTTTTACATCGAATATATACCATTTCATCCGACCTTACTCCTAGGAGAGAATGCACTTGTCAGCATATCAACTGTTTGCAGCTTTTTAGAACAATCAATTGTTTTTAAACAAGCTGTGATAACCTAACAGTTTTAATCCTCCACCAAGAAAACACAATATACCCTGAGCGTGGTGCATGATAGTCTTAGTCGCTCATGTGCCATAAAACAACACGCACAATAAGACAACAGCAGATAAATGAAAGGCGCAGCATGAACGCTTAGATCGGACACCCGGCGGGGTAAACTTATATACGTGAATCGGCTGCTGAAGTCATCGGCAATGGTCGATGACATCACCAAATTATGACATCACGGCCTCGCGGTATCCCGCGGAATCTCGCCCAAAAACTGTGACACGTTTTGCGGGCGCACGCACGCACGTACGGACCCCCATGCGCCTATATAGCCTTTTGCCTTAATACTTGCCCATGCAGGAAGCTTATAATGCGCTGTTTACCATTTAGTGTTACGGCTTGCGCATCAGTCCATTGGACTAAGTTGGATGAGCTTCGTGGCTTATGTCTTTTTGTCCTCTTTCAGGCGCTGGTCATTTGGACAAACTACCGCGCTTCACAAGCAGTAGCTCGCTAAGCTGTCGATGCCGAGCACGACCCTAGATAAAAACGCTCAGCGTTCCCAGAACGTAGAAGACTATAACACAAACGGCTGCGTATTTCTTCTAGCTTGCTTTTTATCTATTTTATCGTTTTTTCTTCAATGTTTTAGTCTCCAAGACGCCTATATTAGACGTCGTTCTGATCTATACTATGTTGCCGAGTTCCATTTCCTTACAGGCGCTGCTGCACTAAAGGTATTTTACGGAAGAGGGATGCAAAGAGCACATCTGTATGAAACACATCTGTAACATCTATACATGAATAAATGATATAATGAATGCACTGAAAGCAATTTTACGAAAGACTAATGTGTAGGGCATCTATGACAGAAATAAATCAAATGAATGAATGAATGAATGAATGAATGAATGAATGAATGGAAACGGCAGCGTAGGAGTGGAAGCGAAAAAGGTATCGCTTCATAACTTATTCAGAAATCACCCGAAGGAGGTTCCGAAATGTCGCCAGCAGGCTAACACACTTGATACGCCGAGATAGAACATAAAATGGCGTATGTGTTCTTATGTTTTGTTACTGGCTTCATCAGTTGTTCAAGAGTTTATTCTAAGGCCTCCGTGGCCAAGAGGAATGAGTAGGCACCAATTTTAAATTGAGCAGTTTCAGTGAAGTGCGCCCGACAAGAGACGCGTACACTAAGAACAAAGTTACTCCGATGCGATCGAGAAGCACAGAGGTGTAAAAAGCTCTCACTATAATCGAAATGAGGGAAGCCTTATTCGCCTCCGGGTGGGCAAAGATGAGGGGCTGAAATTGACGGTGGCGGTTACTTCTCAACTTCAAAAATCAATAAACATGTCAAACAGTCATAAAGAGCGGAATTCGCGCATCCTAGAGATGACACGAAGTTGCATGTACGCCTAATGCTTCTCGAGGCAGCTCAGGTAGAGGGGGGCGGGGGGTAGGAATCAGGTAAGGTTAGAAATGGAGATTATTTGGGGAAGTAAGCGGGTCAGGAAGAAGCATCGGCGCGAAAGGAACCGTAAGCGACCGTAAGCAGACAAGAGCAGCAACAGAAACCCTTTCAGCAGGCAAAAATAACACTAGCTAGTAACTACATCCAAACGCAGACCTTGTCAAAAATAAACAAGATACAAAAAACCAAGGGTAAGCCGAAATTCGTTTTGCCAGGCGTACCGGAAAGAACGAGAAATGAGGAGCGGGGATGAGTTAGATGAAAAGTTCGAAAGAAAGCGAAAAAGGGGGCAGAAGCGAGAGTATGGAGAAGAGAAGCAAGCTGCCCATCGAAAAGCAAGCAAGGAGGAATCGCACCACGGTGAGCATCGCTATCTGCTCCAATGAGAGTTTATTTCTCGGCTGGCCGAGCTCACCTCCTTTCACTTGGCAGACGAGACGAGGAGACTTTCCCCTTCCTTGAAGCAACCAACAAGTCCCTCCATCCTGCGGCCGTCTTCGTCAATGATGACAGGGTCAGCGGAACGGATGATGCCTCGAGGTGCCCCGTTGCGTTTTCGCATCGCTGACCCCGATGTCACGCGGCGCCCGGGAGGCACGCGTTCCCCTCCCCCCCCCCCCCCCCCCCCCCCCCACACACACACACAGATTTCCAAGCACGCATATGAGCTGTCTCCAAAATTCCCTCTCTTGACACCGCTGGTGTGCCCAAGCCGAAAGTGAACAGCGAGGAAGAGTTGGCAATCGGATCATCATCAGCAACAGCAGCGTCAAATGGGCTGTCATTGGAAAGAAAATTGAGGAAAGAGTTTTCTTTCCGTCGAGATCTTTGTAGTTGTCCGACACAAAGCAGAAATATCGGTAAAAGAAAAGAATAAAATCTCGGTTACATTTAACGTAGGTTCTCGGGCAGTCAAGGCGAATCGAGTGAATGCCAAAAAAAAAGAAAATGACAACCTCGCTAAACTATCCTGTAACGGTAAGTTTTACCGCTAGTGTAAGGTGTCAGTTTTACGGTATCTATTAAAAACTAAAAAAAAATGAATGACCTCTGGCTTGCTCTGCTAGAACATGTGGAAAAACAAAAAAGAAGCAGGATCTTTTTATTTAATTTGATGTGGAAAGTACGACTTCACTAAAATTATTTATCGCAAATTCGCGTTCATTTTCCTCCGTACCACACAGAATACATTCAATCCAACGAGAAAGTTAATCGTAGCCTTCTTTTTTCTTTTTTTTTTTTTGTGAGGTTGCGGCGCTACGCTTCTTTTTTCAGTGCCAGAAAGTGAAAGGGAGGTAAATAACGGTCTTCAACATTGAGCAAAACGAACTGCGCTTTGGAACGACAGTTTCCACGCTTCTACTTTTCAAAGCTTATTACTTTTTATTGATTTGCGGCGGACGTCACCTTGTCATCTGACCACTGCCTACATCAACGAGTTAATTTGATGAAAAACAACGGGGTGTCTTGTTTATAGCCATCAGGCTCACTTATTATTTCTGGAATATGCCTGTATAGACCTGTGCATTTCGGGCTTCCCGGGTACTGCCATATTGTTCGATGGACATATTCGTGTTCACCCCACGCAAGTACCGTTAAAACTACAGCAAACCAGTTTCTGAGTCTCCAGATATGAGGAATTTCGACAACTCTCTAGCTCAATGCAAATGTCTATACATCATTAAACTACACACGCAGGTTCTTTTCATCCCGTTGTCGTCTTCATTCTTCACACTTCTTAGTGCAGAGAAGCTTGAGGGATCTCAATGGCAACTATTTATAACAAGGCACACCTACAGGAATTTAGGAGGACTTGTACGACACAAACTTCCTGGCCGCCCCAAGGATCTTCATGAGTACTCGAGCATGCGGCCTGCCCACCTAGCTTTAGGCAAGCTAAAGACAATTTGCAAAGTTTGAACGTCCCTGCCGCCCTTCAAATTCTGCTCGGCTACTCGAGCCTGAGCCCTGCCAACCGAGCTCTAATAACAGAGGAAAGTGTATGGGCTTGTGACTGATATTTGTTTCAGTGGCACCACCACGGCCATCATGTAGATAGGAGGAGGAAAGGACAGAGGGGAGAAGAAGTAGCCAGAAAAGAAAAAGGAGAACGAACGCGAAGTCGCAGGAATTTCGATATTCTACAGCAAGACGTTCAAGGATCTATCTTGAAGGAAGTCCTCCGAGTGCCCGGAACACCCGTGAAGACTTGTGGTCACGGCGGAAGATGAGGTCTTCCTAGCTTCTAGAGGGGAGACCCTGCTGTTGAAAGGCAATGCGGGGCACTTAAATAGAAAAATATCCCCCACTCTCTGTGCTCACAAAAGTAAAAGACATAAATAAGAGTTCTTCATGACATCCGTTTGGAGATTCCCTATTCGTCTAAAATGTTGTCAAGAACTTTTCACTCGCCTCCGAATTTGCGGACCGATTCCACAACATCGCGCAGCTCAAGCACAATACCGACGGTGTGAAAATGAGTAAATGTAAACAGGCCAGGTGCAAGACGCAAACTCGAGAGAATTTGAGACATCCGCCGCGCTCCCTGGCCGAAAGGATCGCACTATTTATGTATTCTATTGTCATGCCAAACAAAAAAGGGCTTTATTTTCTGTTCAACAAAAAATCACTTTTGGTTTTCTTTCCTGCTCGAGAACTATTGCACAATAAATGCTAAGACAAGCAAAAAGAACAAAGCGACCCGCTACACGGTTCAGTTACCTGATGTCAAAGATGGCATCGTTGTCTCTAAGGATCAGAAATGTTATCGACTTAGTGAGCTCATTTGCCATGTGACGTCGCCACTTTCTCAACATTTATGAAAGTTAGTAGCTAAACACGTCATGGAATTATAACATAAAAGCCGCTATGACGTTTTATGAACGACCATACCGTCCTTACTTTTTTATAACGTGGTGGCTGGACCTTTATTTGGTATTTTTTCTACAGAGTGAGTGTCAACTTAAATCTTCCTATTGAATCTTCTCTGTGTAGCCGCAATAAATATTTCCGGTCTACGTCTAAAGATTTAAAGGTTCATTATTTTCTAATACGCATCATGTTCAAAATGAAGATAATGGTGCCATTTTATTGCATTGCCTGATGCGAACACGATATCCTTAAACTGTGATGTTTGGATATCGGGCGGCTTCTTCCTGAAAGTAAAAGAGCTTTACTTCTTCACTTACTCAATCCGAAAGACAAACAGGATTGACGCGCCCTCCAACTTTGTTTATTTCATTTTGGGCCTGTGTAAAAACGTAATGCTGCTTTATTTCACGAAAGAAAAATGCATGAGCTAGGGAGGCGAAGTGAACTGATTCTCCTCCTGTCATTTTACTGACGCCAGTTTAAAAGTACTAAAAAAATAGAGCTGAACAACAAAGCCTGTATAATATGGCATAATATAGTATTTTTCAGTGAAGAATAAGAAATAGAAGGCATTCCATCCTACCAGCCAAACGTCGTCTAGAATATTTGTCCACGATCCCATTTTATTTGCATATAACACCAGAAGTGCTCTCCCACATATTCCCCCTCCCCCGCCCTTCTTCGCTCACGCTTCCACTTAGGGTATGAATACTTTCGCTTAGACATGCAGGTCCCGCTTGGAAAACCAGCACAGTGCCTGCGAAGCGCACCCATGCGTGCCACTGTATCTCTTTTCAGAGTTCGCGCGGGGGAACTGAAACATTGCTGCGCACCAGAAATGGGCTTTTCAATCTCGATGGCACATCTAAATAGCATTCCTGTATTCCAGGCACGACCTCAAACAAGCACGGAGAGTCCGAAACATGACACGTATTATTGCGACCTTCTTTTTTGGTACAACGAGGCCGCATATAAAAATCTAATATGCCACATGGAAGCAGTGCAGTATATGGTTTAAGAAAGACAATTCCCTTTTGTGAGATCAACTCCAGAGGAATAAGGCGCACAGCTCAAGCAGCTAAATCACACGCAGTGGGACACTGTCTAATCACCTGAGACAGGCGACGGCTGCTGCCCGCCGAGCGCATGCATGGAACTGTGCACGTGTGAAAAGAGCTTGAAACTGGAATTTCAAAGCTCATGCTGGCATTATGGTTCGCAATACCCTTCGTAAACAAAGTACGTTAGCAATTTATTAGTGTCCTTTATATTTTGTCAAGAACTGTTGGCTACTCGTTGACTCCTGCTGCCAGCCGAGTCGCGTTTAAGAAGAGCAGCTATTTAGACGAGTTTATCTGTGGTAGAGACCTCAATAGCTCCTCAGAAATGTCAGGCAAATGACGTTTGGTGAGATTAATTTGCATACACTGCGACATAGCAAACATCAGTGCACAACATGGTGTGCTGGGAAAATGATTCTCTTCATCAGCAGGACGGTTCTCTTCTTATGTGCATGGTATAAGAAATGTTCTGCGAACTTGTACCGCATGTAAGTGCACTCCGTTGAGGAGTTGCTTATAACTTCTGTTCTCTGCGACCATGACCTACACGGCAAACTACATTCAAGCCGACACGCTGGTGCTTTTGATGTTTATAGGCAAGTGTCCCGAAATTCCACTCAATTTCAAATAAGTCGGCTAGGCGGAAGCAAGAGTGCACACGCGGCTTAAAGTGATACAAAGGAAAAAGAACATTTGATTAACGTAAAAAAGCGCGTAATTTCGAACGTGCTAAGCGACCCCCTCCGTACGTTACTCTTAGGAAGCAGCATTTGGCTGGGCGGCCGCTGCCGACCCACCGGCTTCGATAGGAGGACCAGCAGCCGCCACTTCCATCGCCGTGACAAAATGGAACCGGCGCCTCACTGTCTGAGGCGAAAATTGTCTATAATCATCATAGACGTGAAGGCAGTGTTCTGGTACAGAAGAAATCCTTCGTCGTCTCTTCTCAGATGCCTTTGAAAATTTTCCTGGTATTAACGTGCTCGAAGCTGCTTGGTGCCGTTTTTGTGTGTCCCTTTCCCAAAAAGTCAATGAAGAAGGCGTTGCTTGTAAACCGTTTCAACTAATTTCTGGTTAAACCGTATTTTATCGGTTATTTAATACGACAAAGAGAGCCTTTTTCAAAATATTTTGACTATTACAAATTAAATCACTTCTTAACTGATGGTGTTAATATAACAAAATATTACTGAATAGGGTTTTGTATTTTCAGGAATTTAAACAGGACCTTCCAAAGTGTTCTGCAATTCATTGCCGCTCCAAGAAAACGCGGCAACTTCTTCTAGAAAGGAAATATTCCTAAATAAAGCTGCCCTTTGAAGTAAATAAATATATGCAGACCCCCTTGCAAGCTGCTTCTTTTAGCCTTTATATGTAGTCCGAAAGCTCAAAATGCCACTTCGGTCGAGTTTCGTATAATAACTCATCTTGCGTCCACTGCCACATTACAGAGATTGAGGACTTGGCTCGGAAGAGATGATAGATATACGGAAGGCTGCTCACGAGGAACAGGGCGACCGGGAAGAGAGAGATAACAAAAAAAAAAAAGGTTGGATTAGGCTTTGGGCAGGGTTTGGGTGGTATAAAATAGGATAAACAAGGCCGCTAGTTGGGACATGCATTGAGTCCAATGTAGCTCTGTGCCCGCTGACGCCCATCACTCCGTCGCTGAAAACCTACGTAGCGAATGGAAGTGAGCAGGATGGCTGGAGAGATAATAGGAGAGAGGGTGGGATGCCATCTGAGCAAAGCCAACCAGGGCCGTCTTTGAGCTCCTTACCATATGCATGAGAATGCAAAATGTCGAGCCGAAAACGGCCGCTTCTGTTGCAAGCTTTCCCTAACCTTTTTTTCTGCCTGCTCTCCCTCTAAGCTATGCTGTTCCCGACTGCGTCCTTGCACAATGGAGCCCACAGTGACCGCCAGTGATGCAGGGACTGCCCCAGCCAGAATTTACGATGACTGTTCGTGCGCAAAAGTAGCCACTCATCATTCGCCTGTATTCATCATGAAGCTCTGCGCTCTGTATAGTGGCCCACAGTACCCGTAGCATAGAGCAGCGCGACAAGTCGCCGTGTGTGTCACCACTGTATGAGGAACCAAGGGCGGGTGCCACCGGTGTAATGCGCATCCCCCGTTTTGCATCCTGCCGCGGTTAAAGGCATAATGAACGCCGCGTAAGAGCCACTGAGTGAATTCATTGCTATTTTTAGGTTGCGCGCGAGACAGCTCCGTTCCCGAATGTTTTCCGTTGCTAACAAATTAACACAGCGCAAAGAAACCGGACACAGGAAGACGACCGGCTTCTTCCTGCCCAGTTTCTTTCCGTTGTGCTAATTTGTAAAAATACTATGAACCAACTAGCCTAGACCGAGATATAATTTTTCCATTTCTCTTTCATTGATATGGTTCCCGCATCTGCATAGTATTCACCTAACCTACCAGATCCGTTTCGGGGGTGTTTATCTTGTTTCTTTGTTTACAATGCAACCCGCCATATTTTTCCGATGTGGAATCCGTTACAACTGTAATGATAATGTGAGGTACTCTTTCAGCTCGTTAACGCTGAAATTGCGCCA
Source organism: Amblyomma maculatum (assembly GCF_055883805.1). Taxonomy (NCBI): domain Eukaryota; kingdom Metazoa; phylum Arthropoda; class Arachnida; order Ixodida; family Ixodidae; genus Amblyomma; species Amblyomma maculatum. The sequence continues at coordinate 90,229,442 of NC_139349.1, read as the reverse complement.
CATCTATCGCTTAAAAGTGGGCGTTTTTTTTTCGGATGTTTTTTGTATGCAGCAACCTTGAAAGTGAGTGGTTGCTCAATGAGCTCAATGCTATAGATATTTGTATCAGCGGTAGGCAGGAAACACAGTAAATAATAACTTCATTGATAAGGTTTAAATTCCCAAAGCGACTCAGGCTTTGAGCGACGCCGTAGTAGAGGAGGAGGAGGAGGTATATGAGGAGGACGAAAGGCAGGGAGGTTAACCAGTAAAAGCAACCGGTTTGCAACCCTGCACTGGGGGAGGGGATGCGTGGATATAAAAGTTGTGAGAGGTATAGTTGAAGTTAGTACAGTCACATAACAGAAATGCCCCATCACATCACGTCACAGTCATATCATAGCAAACTCATAGTCTTTCTATTAGGCCTGTGCTTTTCATAAAGCGGAGCAGTGCCTGTGAGTACTTCACCTCAGACGATCGCCGCGGCCAGGGACCTAAAATCCTAATTTCAGTCAGTGGGCGTCCATCTAGACGCTCCAGCGCACGGCATAGACACTGTCTTCCCTCGTTGTATATGGGGCACTCACAAAGAATGTGGCCTATAGTCTCGTCGTACCCGCAATTCGTACTTGCAGGGCTATTTGCCGTACCTATCACAAAAGAGTAAGAGTTTGTGAAGGCTACACCAACCCACAGGCGGCACAGCAAATTCTTCACGTGGGGGTAGACCAGGTGGAAGCCGGAGCTTCAGGTCAGGGTCCAGGGATTTTAAGCGGCAGTTCGCAAACTGACCACAATTCCACAAGGAGAGCGTGTGTTCCCGCGCAAGTGCGCGAAGCCTGTCCGCTGCGTCTGCCCTGGAAAAGTGGATCAACACACAATCGCTGTCTTGGTGAGCTGTTCGTGCGACCTCGTCCGCCCGGAGATTTTCCGCTATGCCGCTGTGTCTTGGAAGACATCGGTAGATGATGTCATGTCCTCCATTAATGGCATAGTGATGAATTTGTTGTATTTCTGCGACGAGTTGCTCATAGGCTCCACGGCGAAGAGCCGCTTTAAAGGCTTGCAGGGCTGCTTTTGAATCTGTGAAAATCGACCACAGCTGAGGGCTCTGCTGACTGATACGCCTAATTGCGACACAAAGAGCGGTTAGCTGTGCGGCTGTTGAAGAAGTAAGGTTTTTTGTCCTAACTTTTATTTCCGTAATAATTGCGAGTATGACCATGGAGCCTGGAGATATCACGGCATTTACTGAACCGTCGATGTAGACATGTAAATAATTTGCATGATGCTCATGGAAGTATTCAAGAGTGACCTGTTTTAGTTCTTTCGGCGATAACTTGACCTTCTTCCTGATGCCGGGTATTGAAAGAAGCACCTGTGGTTGATGCAGGCTCCATAGTTTAGAGGACGGTCTAGATGCGGGTGTAAATTGGGACGGCAGAATAGCGCGATGCGCATCAACGGTCTCTGTAAACGATGTATGCGGCCTGGTAATAGGAAGACTGGCCAAATGATCAGAGGGAACACGGGAGATTTGTCAGAAATGTGCCCTTAGGGCGTCAGGGCGGCAAAGGTTAGGTAGGTAGATATAGGATGCTCCTGTGCAATTAAAATGGCAGCAGCCATAGAAGCACATTTCTGCAATCCCAGGCAGGTTCGCAGAGCTTGAGCTTGAACGCTCTGTAGAGGGCTCCAGAAATTTGGACAACCTGGGTTTCTTTAACGTGAACAGATATCGCACAGCACACGGGCGCCTTGTTTTTCACCTCCGTCAAATAGTGGCTGTTGCAAGATGAACTTTGCAACAGAAAAGTTAAAAATCAAATTCTCTCTTCCTTTTGTTTGGTTAGTGGGGTTTAACGTACCCCAAAGCCTCTTGGGCTATGAGAAACGTCGCAGTGGAGGGTTCTGGAAATTTCGATCACCCGGAGTTCTTTAACGTGCACTGACATCGGACAGCACACGGACGCCTTGCTTTTCGGCTCCATCGAAAAACAAATTTGATCCCGGGATTCGAACCGTATCTTTGGGCAAAGTAGGCGAGCGCCTTAACCACTGCATCACCACGGCGGGCAAATTTTTTCTGATTTAGCATTCAGATTTTCTGAAGTAATCTCAAGAAATAGTGTGTGCTTTCATGAGATACACTATTCACTAAAAAAATATTTTTCGTTTTCCACTATAACCTATTGCGTCCCTACGAGAGAAGCTTCTTTGACGCATTTTACAGCGCTTCATGCCACGAAAACAGTGTTTGTACTGGTATACTCCTGCAACAGCGAGGTCTGAAAAAAATTATTAGCAGCAAGCAGCGGAAGGGAGAAACTCGTGTAAGACCTTCAGAAGTCCTTATGATATAAAGGAGGGAGCACTTGAAACATTCTCGATATTAATGTGTTTTTTCCTGTCGTTCGAACTTGCGAATGGTAGCTTTTTTTTGGAGCAAGACAAAAAAATATATTACCTTCATTTATCTGCTATTACGTTGTCAGCACAAAACCATGCGGCATATTTGAGCCTTTTCTTTGGAACCAATAATTCAGTACAGTTGCTCATATCGGTTCTGCGCGCTTTACCTACAGTGCATGTTTAAGTCGGTGGGTATAGCATTTTAAACATTTCGCTCAACATTTCCTTGCAGAACACCAAATGAATTATAATCGGCAAACTTCCACAGTTTCGTCCTTCAGATGACATCCAGTGCGGGCTCTCATCTGCGGTTTTAGGACACTGCAAACCTGGCAACGACAACGCTTCAAAAAAACAATTTGAAACTTCCGCTGCTCTAAAACAATTCGCTGGTAGCATCGCAACACTGCAAAAAAAGTGAGAACGTGGAACCAAGAAAAAGTAAGAATCTTCAAATAAGTCATATAAATGAAAACATATTCTTTTTTTCTTTGTTTTGTTTTCAAAGTCGCACTAAATGTATTGAGTTTTAAGGTTGTCAATTATAATGTCCACTTGATAAGAATGCACAATATCTTGCATAAATTCAGGGACGACTTCTACTACACAATCGTTTCATATCAAGCAGTTCAGGGAAAGAAAAGACCTTTCTGCGAAGATTTTTACATGGGTAAGCAAACCTTTTCGTAGTTCAACAATTTCGCTCTAAAGGGAAGCTAATCCATGACAATATTATAACTCTACCACAAAATGCCCTTGAGTGTACATCGGCGTGAAACCACATGCCCAAAGAGTTCCTCTAACTACGGTCACATATATGTCTTTTACCAGCGAATAGAAACAAACCAAGACAAAAAAAAAAGGAATTCGCTAACACAAGAGGTTTGATGTTTTCTGGTGAAGCGAAACTTTTTTTATATTTGATTCTCGTAACTGTATTTCCGGCTTATGTTTAGTTTAACCTGTTTTTATTTTTAGTTTGGAATTGGTCTCATCCACAGACTGCCATTCCCAGTTCAGCGAAGGAGAGAAGAGACAAAGCATGGAAGTCCTACAACGTCGAAGAATTCGAAGCCGCTATGGCTTGCTTGTTTAAGTGAAAATGGATGCTTCGGTATATAAGAAAAGTGTGCTGACGGAGAGGGAAAGAGGGTGTGTTTGGATAGGCGCAGATCTTTCTAGGATTCTGCTTCTTGACACTTCACGCTCCTGCCATAACGGTGTTACGCACTTCTCGCTTTCAAATGGGTTCATTGCTTTATTTATTTTTATTTTTCCAATAGAGGCGATTTTTTTTTCGGGTAGGGTTGGACTGTCATAGTTCCTTCTGTTTCGTAAGCCACTTACAGCACAGATCCTGTGCTGATTAATGTATTGGGATCGCTGCATTTGTTAACCTTGAAACTCCATCCTTCGCCACTTTATATGAGGGCCTCCGCAGGGAGGAGGGAGAACGAAGCCATATGGGGGTCGGTGGTGCGCTGTCGTTCAGACGTCGAACACGCGCCTCGTCTCGGCTGTCCACGGCAAGTTATGGCTGAAGCTTCTGGTTTCAATTTGAATTGGGGATTTCTTATTGCTTGTATCGAGAACGACGACGCACTGTAGCTGGTGCAATCCTTTTTTTTTTTTTTACATACTCTTCATTGGGTAATGCATCATTCCAGCAGGCCTAAGAAGTGTCAGAAATCCAAAAAAAAGCTCTGATTTGAGCCAGAGCGAATATACGAATGAAAGAAATCGGAAGGGAGATGGCAAGCCTCACTTTTGTAGTAGCATCCCGAACGCCTGAGTGAAGTAAAAAAATATCAAATGACGAATGAATATATGCTGCTGAATGACAGTTTGCGCATTGAAAGAAGCAAATGCTCTATATGCCTTAACTGCAATTTCCCTCTTCTTCTAGGGGAAGTAGCTGTACTTAAAACTGCAGATCTTCCAGTGAAAAGGTTTATATGTGTTTTAATTTTGACAGAAAAAATGACACTTTCGACAAGAAACATTTCGACTTACTATATCATTAGGCACCATTTGTAGCTGAGAAATGAACAAACTAAATCACATTTACGCTGAAGGAAAGAAGCTACAGAGCAATTCCAGAAACCAATGGTGACATGCGGTTAACAATGCAACCGAGAGGAAGTACAGGATTTTAGTCACTGCTTGGTTGGGAAATGCTGGCTTTTGCGCGTTTTCTGAAGTGAATATTTCATGAATACAGCGGGTAAAATTTATAAATTGATAGGTACATTGGTGCAACTGCAGCGGGAGTTTTCATTGTCCGATACACACCTGATTTTCGATTACCGCTCCTCTTCAACCAGCCGCTTCCTGTGCGCCTCTCTTTGGACTGTGAAGGGGTAATAAAATATGTAGTCTCAGTGGGCACTGCAAAATCAGACTTGTGGAATATAGCATTGCCTTAATAATAGGTAAAATATTAGTAAGAATACTCCCGTATCAGAAAACAATATATGCTTATATAAATAAACCAGAACAAGCAAACGTTCTTCATATAGCAAAAAAAATATCCTTAAATATAGCATTGTAGTCCAAAAATTCTTTGTGCTTTAATCAGCTAAGTCAACCACTCTGACTGACGAGCCATGCTGGAAAGCGGTCCTGTAAAGATGGCGAGCACAAATAAACTTCACGAGTGTCTCATAAAACTTTTGTTCTGTATTCTTATTTTAATCATTATTGTAATTCTTGAGGTTAGCCGGACGCCTACTTTCCGTGACCTGTGCTAGATAACCGTGGAATAAAGATAAATGACTGTTCTAATGCACGGGGAACTGGTGCAGAAGCTCCAACGAAGATATCAAGATATCCCGGTCGTCCAAGCAAGAAGCGTCCATCGACGACACGCCACGATATCACAATTGCCTTGAACGCCAGTTGGCGGTTATGATTTCGAGCAGTCGCCGCGTGCAATATGTTTTATTGCGGAATAAATACCCACCCTTGTGAGAAGACATCGAAACACATATAAAGTAAAAATGGAATGACTTGACGGCATCGCCTCAATATGTTTGATATAGGCATTCATATCCATCAATGATGTGTTATTGACGGTCTACGGACGTGTATGTGGAAGGAAACACGGCCACATCACAACTATACGTGTTTCGTTTTCCCTGTGACTGTTGCTGCACATTTCCCACCATAAACTTACTGCTGATTAAAATACGATCCCGCGCTGTATGGCTTGATGGTCCTTCGCTTTAAAGCGATCGATCGCACTCTATGTGGATTGAGCATGTTCATGTCTCTAGCTAATATTTTAGGCTATTGGTGTCGTCGCAACACACCACTGGGTAACCTTAAAGTGGTTTCCTGCGGTCGAGCGGCTACATTTTCGACGTTGCGTTCTGCTTGTAGAACTTCATTGCAGTTTAGTGGGCTGCGCAGATTTTCGCTGAGTCAGCTGCAAGGAATACCAATAACAAGAAGCTCGGTCAGCACCTTCCAAGCGTAGTAACGGCGTCGAGCCCACATAATAGTTCCAGGCAGTACCAATTCACAGCATCCAAACGTAAGGCACACATGAAACGCAAGTTGCGAAAGCATAAGTACCAAACCACTCATGAACGAAGAGTAGACATTCAAGTATGGACGCGCCGAGTCAGTGTCACAGAAACGTCAGGTTCCTAAGCAATACCCATGTAGAGTGCGTTCTTCTGTCAGTGGAAGAGTGCACTTTTAAGGAAGGCGCAAAATGCTCTCCAAAAAGAAGAACGAAGGCATTTATCCTTTCAATGTGTGTTGAGGGAGTTTTTCTACTTATATTTCATACGTGTCATGCATTCTTGGGAGAGCTGATTACTGCTAGGTGCTGGCGCCATCCACTAAAATTATTCAAAGCAATCTTACGGAATGCGCAGGAAGACCTCAATGTCAGTGTTAAGGAGAAGTTAGTAAGTACTCTTCTGTAGTTACGTACCGCAGGGCAGATCTGAGAGCATCTAGTCTCACACAAGCTTTCCTGCAGCTTTTTCCAGTGAGGAGATAAGCTTTCTTTGACAGCCTGCGTCGACTAGCTTCCTTCTGTGCAATATATATATATATATATATATATATATATATATATATATATATATATATATATATATATATATATATATATATATATATGTCTTCTTGCGCCGAAGTCTCGGGTGAACTGCGCTTTTGCGCAGCAAAATGAAAAACAGTGCAGATGTGGGCAACTTTCTTACGTTGACATCATTTTTACAGGAATTAGCAAGATTTTGACAGGGGTTAAGATGAGCCGTTGAGAAATTCTTCTTTTTCCAATGGCGACATGTGGATGTTAACGCGACCTTGCGTTGTAGTATTTTAGTCTATAGAAGAGAGTTGCCAAAGAACAGAAAACAGAACACAAAGAACAGAAAATTCAAGGATTTTATCTTATTTGCAGTGTGGATTATGCAAAGAAATAGTATGAGTGTCCTCATTTATATATAATAAGATATAGTTGTGGTTTAGCGCTGGTTTACTTTAACGAATTGCAAAACCAACGGCGGAAGCTTCTTTTGCCTGCTACATTATTCCTCTATCACGCCCTATCATTGTAAGGTGCTACAATATTGGGGACACTTGACCTCAATCATCAAAGGTATGACGCGAGAGCGTAAGCTGCCAGCCCACATATAAAGTCAAGCTTCAACGAAGCTGTATGAACGTGTTTGCGTGTCGTATAGGGGTCGCGAGTATGCAAACGGTGCTGGGAGGCTGTTTCTGATGTTACTCTCCTATATGAAAGGAGCGACTCGAGTTGGCAGCTCCTGCCCGTGGCATAGGAGTAATGGGAATTCAAATGTGATGGAAGGCTGTTTTTTTTTTTTTTTTTATGAGGAGACCCTAGCTCCGCCTCTTCACGGCGGAGCTGCGGCCACCCGAGGTCTTGAAGACCTCCGCTTTTGGCGATGATGAAAGCCGGCTACATTGGACATTCTTCCTGGCATCCACAGTCTTCTAATCCTCGGCCTTAAGGTAGCATTTATTAGGCATTAGAATAGGCGACGCCTCTTTTACCCATAGCGCATCATACATTTCTAGCACTGTCACAAACTTTAAGATGGTCTCCAGAAAGCGAGAGATTATGAAGCATCAACTCCGAAATCATCTACATAATGCAGCTAAGTCTTTCCGAGAATGCTGTAAGCTGATTTGTTTTTTGTCGAGAAAACTTCAAAAGATGATTGATCTACCGCTGTCAACTCAAGAAGCTGCTGCATGGAAGTGCTTGCAGACTAATACGTATACATGAACCCGGTCTTGGCGTGACAATATCATAGGTGTAGTCATTGTGGGGCGAGATGGACCCTCGACCACATATTATAGAAATGCCCGCACTCTGTAGGGGTGTGGGAAAAAATATACTTAGTATAGAGAACCGGAGACGCTGCTGCAAAGCCCTGATCCTAAGCGCTGGCGAAACATGGTACACCTGGCGGAAAGGGCTGCCATGGGCCAAGGCCACCCAGCCAGCCTTTAACGCAGCGCCCCCGTCTCCCAGGGCTGCGTGCTGGGGACGGGAGTGAACGGCTTCTTCTTGGGGAAAAATAAGGTTTTCAATCAATCAATCAATCAATCGATCATATCCTCTTGCTTCCACAGATTTCACAACGAAAACAAAGTACAGATGTGACTGCGTGAAGGGTTTTCAACGAAACTACTTTCTCGGGAAGGTTAAGTTTGGTTTGGTTCTCAGGGTTTAACGTCCTAAAGCGACTCAAGTGGACTCAAGCTGTGAAAGACGCAGTAGTAGACGACGACACAAATTTCGACCACCTGAGGTTCTTTAACGTGCACTGACATCGTTTCTTCTCTTTGACGATGATGTGTTCTACTCCAATAGGAACGTGACACCCCGAAAGTGACAGCGCGATGCTAGACGCGACAACTTCCGGTCTTCATTGTTAAGCGCCCATGAAAAGTCTGGCTGGTGTTACGTTTCTCCACCGACAAGTGGGACAGCTGACGCGGCCACCGCATAGCAACAGGCAGAACCGCGAGCGGATCGGCCATTTCGACGCCGTTCATCGGCCGCGCAACGCTTCCTCCCGCCGACAAGTCTCGGCGTGTTCCTGCCACGCGCCAAATGTGTGTGCGTGCGTGTGTGTGCAGACGCCAGCCAAGCCTGGAGCTCGAGGGAAAGTGCGTCGCCCCTCCTGTCTGCAGGAGGTGGAGGAGATGAGGTCGGAACACCTGCGATTGAGTCATTCGTCGTGAACCAACATGTTTGGCTCTCCCTTTCTTGTGAGGGTTTACCCTTTCCCTGTGAACTGGAAAAACTATAAAAAGCAGCGGCCGACTCCGCTGGGATAGAGACTACTTTGACGCGCCGTTAGCACGACGCTAGACACCAGCTGTGTGAAAGTGTCTGTATTCTCTCCGGGTCAGCTTCTCTGCCCGTATCTTCCTGATGTTGCATTAAAGGTTGTTTCGTTAAAAGACGCCTCGTCTTTGCTGGCACCTTTGATGCCGTCCGCCGTCCACGGAGCCGCCAGGCCAACGCTACCGAGGGGCGCGCGACCCCCAAACCTAACACTGGCTATAAGTAAACACACACACACACACACACACACACACACACACACACACACACACACACACACACACACACACACACACACACACACACACACACACACACACACACACACACACACACACACACACACACACACACACACACACACACACACACGCACGCACGCACGCACACGCGCACACACACACACACACACTCTCTCTCTCTCTCTCTCTCTCTCGAAAATGCTGCATGCTTCGCAGCATGGTTGCAGCAGCATCCAGATACCGTTATAAGAATAAATTCTTTTGCGTTTTCAATTTTTGAAGTATCGATCAATACACTCTTTCGTCCTTCCTTATACGTAGATCCAGAAAAACATCAGGTGCGTAGCAAGAAATAAAATGTATTAGGTTTGTAAGCATTCACTGTAACTCAGAGTAATTTATAAGTTGCATGTTAGTTTCGAAGTTTTCCTGTCAATGGTTTTAGGTTTTACAAATTACATGAAACCACCACCATGTTCAACATTCGATTTCAAGTGCTGTTAGATACTAATCGTTTTCTTGGCATTAGTGCAATGGTCGTTGTGCACGATGGACTTGCAGCTTGTATTGCATTGTTTGTACTGGACATTGTGTATATCAGCATGAATCCTCAGCTTTGGAATTGCAAAACACTCTCTTCAGGTGACTGTTTCTACGCCGTGCGGCGAATACTCAATCCTCTATCTCAGAAAAGAGTACCTGAGACAACGGTCTTGTCCGTTTGTTTCTGTGGTCAACTTCGTGTTTAGCCAGATTGGAGATGACGCGTCTCCTTCAGGCCCTCCTCTTGTGCAATTGCTACATCAACATCATCCTAAGTCATTGCCTTGTGATCATGTGTGTGTTTCCTTGTCTCGCTTCACGTACCCAGTGTGAACCTTAGTGCGAATGTCTAATGAGAGTGTTCGTGTATTATGTAACAGATCAATTGTACACATGCAAATAAACTTTTTCTAGGCCATCACTGCACCGCCGTGATGGGGCACCCGAGTATTTTTTAATTTTTGATTAGTTCACAGGAACGCAAGGCGCAGTATCTGTCACACTTGTTTTGTGTACACCTGTACCGCGTCGTATGGGAAGAGAAGAAGGTGGGAGTGGAAGCGTAAAGAGAAAAAAAGGAGCCGTAGTGGAGGGCTGCGGAGTAATTCCACCGCCTGGGGATCTTTAACGTGACTGATATTGCACAGCACACAGATGCCTCTCCGTTTCGCCTCCATCGGAACACAGCCGTCGGCGATCGGGTTCATACCCGAGTACTCCAGCAAAGTAGTTTGGTACCTTAACCACCGCGTCACTGCGGCTGGGCTCTGGCGCGCAGTTCACGTGGGATTGGACAGGGTATTTCATCATTCTGTAGTAGTGGCAGGTTTGTTCTTTATGCCGAGGCAGTGCACGTTAAAGAACCTTAGGTGGTCGAAATTTCCGGAGTCCTCCACTACGGCGTCTCTCATAGCCTGAGTTGCTTTGGGACGTTAAACCCCACAAACCAAACCAAACCAACCTTGCGCAGCTGTGTCTGGTGGTTCTCGCCGTCTGGTCATGAGGCCAATACTTGGTAGCCTACGCTGCGAACTTATTAGTTACTTGTCAGAAGAACTCCTTTTCAAGAGTAGTTCTTGAGACAGGGGTTTGCCTTTTATTTCTGTGCAGAACAACCGGGTTAACTTGGTGTTTAGGCGAAATTGGTGATGACACACCTCCCTCAAGTCGTGCGTTTGCGCAACAGGTGTACTATAATCTTGCTATGTCTTTCCCTTGTGCTCATGTACTCCTGCCTAGTCTGTCTTCGCGTACCCAGTGTTTAATATCGGCTAGTGTGCATTTCATGTTGCGTAAGCGATGAATTGTACACGTAAAATTTTTTTTTTTATAAACACATGAGGAAGATTATTCTCTCTGTACGGCGAAAAATATCACATACAGGCCACACAACCAAAAGGTAGCGGATATAATTTCAAGAAATGCAACAACAAAAAAATTAGCTCCATTACATCAGTGAGCGCTTTTTTCCTTTATATGTGCTTCCTGATCAATTTGTTATCAGGAAACATTTGCAAACTGTCATATCATCATTCGATCATCATCAATAGATATTTTCACACACACACAGGGACACATATTTAGAAGTTTATGTCCTTCAAATTTGCAGTAGTGTCTTTTGTGGGTCTTATGGGCAAACGTGCCCAAGATTTCGCATCAAAATTATGCCGCATCCGGTATTCAAGCACCGTTAGAGCTGACGTCCTAATGTTGTGCTACTCATTTAGCACCTATATGAAAGCCGAGTTGGAGACTAGTTAGTGATAGAAATTGCAAACGACGATATATGTACGTATAATTGCGTGACTTGCAAGAAAGAGAAGGCCAACGGTGAAGGATGCAGGACGAAGCTGGAAGAGATCTGTTAAAATGTTCGAAAACAGCACATGCAAGTTGAGCTAACTTCACATTTGAAATGGCATCAAGTTAAACCGACTGAATAGTCACAGTATTAGGTATTTACTGACTTGCGGGAAGAGCCTTCATCGTCGAATACCTATTAAGCGGTAGCTTGTAAAACTAGTTCAGCCGAAAAGCCCTCAGCGTAGTATTAGCAGTAGATGGCACCTCGTGAAGGAAATAATCGGGGATTTCGTAAGAAAATTGTATCATGGTAATTTGTGGCTGTCCCCGCCGGAATGGTGCAGTGGTAAGACGCCCGACTACTGTGCCGTAGTTCTCGGGTTCGAACACGACCACGGCGGCTGCGTTTCGATGGAGGCGAAACGAAGTGGCGTCCGTGTGCCGTGCGATGTCAGCGCACGTTAAAGATCCCCAGGTGGTCGAAATTACTCCGTAGCCCTCCACTATGGCTCCCCTTTCTCTCTTTTCACCTTCATTCCCACCTTCCTTCCGTCCCTTACGGCGCGGTTCTTGTGTCCACAGAGCAAGTGTGACAGATACTGTGCCTTTCGCTTCCTGTGAACTAATTATTATTACTTTTAGTTTGTGGCCCTAGTGAAGACCTTTAATGCCATATCTTTGCCAGCAGAATCTGTCGGCAGAGGCTGTCGGCAGAGGGTGTCACATTTTCGACAGCGCACAATAAAAGTAAGTAAACCTTGACTCCATCGGCAATCGAACCTCCATCCCTAGGATCCCCAGGATAAGCGCTTTAACGAAGTGCGCCATGCTACGGGGTTTTTTCTTTGCTGCATGAGAAAACATCCATAAAAAAAGAAAAACTCAATTTACCTAAACTTTTTCCTGCTTAATACGAGCCCGCCATATCCCTAGTCCGACAATGCACCACCATCAAAACATCCCAATTCTGGGAGGCACACACATGCATCTAGGTACGGCAGCCAGTTTGAAGGTTCTTCGCGTGCAGCATATACATTCCTCACCAAAGCACACTGCTCCCGAAAGACAGATTTGGACGATCTTGGTGGCTCGGTCTGTCTGTCCATCATACGACGTTTCCAAAGACTGAACAGTCCCATCAACACAAATAGGTCATAAGGCACAACAGAGTTTTTATCAAAAGGCAAAAATCTAATAGTATATCGTGTAATTTCGATGTCCTTTTTAAGAGTTCTTCGTAGTATGTCCCAAAAGGACATAGCATCACGGCATAGAATAAAGCAATAAGAAATTGTCTCAGGCAATGTTACAGAGACGGCAGTTCGCCCTCCAGGGCACAAACATCTACTTGTCATGAAGAAACGTCTTGACAGGCAACGCCGCTGTGTGTAGTTTCAAAAAGAACGTCCTTGCGACTGCTTGAATGCACATTTACCTAACACGCTTTAGAAAGCTGTGCCCCAAACCCCAGAGAAGACTGCCGATACAACAGTGTAGGGAACAAAGACACAGTGAGAACCTGGATCATCTGCTTTCCCGAGAGGCTGTGCAGGTAATCTATACAGAAACGCACAGTGAAAAAAATTGAAAGCGTCAGCAATGTCCTTAAGAAATCCCCATAAAGGCCCCTCTCGAGCCCGCCTAGTCGGTGCAGATAAGTAAGGCAAATCAGGACTAAAACGCCTAATGAGCACAGCTACAAAACGGGCGGTTTGCCGATTTGAAAAAGAAAAGAGAAACAAGTTGATGCACAAACAAGTGAACAAGAACCACTCCACCAGACTCTAACGGAATGAACAAATCACGCCGCGTGGGCTCCCATTGAGAGCGCCACACAAATGTTGCAAATATTCTATGTATTACTTGTAACTTCCTGGAAGGACATATGCAAGATTAAAGGAGGAGGGTGGCTGCTCCTGGCACTACGCGGCTAGGATTAGTAGGTCACTGCCACTTGCGGCGGGGGCTAACCAGTGACCGAAGCGGGGGGAGGGTGCAATGACGGCCTACAACAGATAAATATCCGGTGGCAGGCAAGCTCCAGCTGCAAGCGGCGGTGACCTACCAGTCCGTGCCCCGTGGGGATAGGAGCAGCCACCCTTTGTCTTCTCTCCTTTCCTTCTCTCCGCTGTTCTAGGCCGTCATTGCCCCCGCCACCGCTTCGGTGGTGGACGATGGCTGTTGTTGCGGCGCGCGTCTTTCTCTCCTTCTTCCTTTTCTTTCTTCTCTATTTTCTCTTCTGTCTGCACGAGGCAGCGGAGGTGGCTCAGCTACAGAGCCAGTAGCAGGCCCATGCATTTTCTTTTCCTTCTTCCTACAGCCACAACAGCTCAGTTACAGAACCTGTAGCAGGCCCCTGTATTTTTTTTCCTCTTTCCTTCAGTCGCAACAACAACAAAACGCTCTTCATAACTTCCGTTGTCTACCGTGAGGATGATTGTGAGATTCCGCGAAGGACAGACACAGCGCATTTCCTTTCCTGTAAACGAATTATGGAACGCCGGTGAACTTTGATGCGATTTACAGCAGACATCAGCTGCGTTTCAAATTACTTTACAGGAAAGAAAAGGCGAATATCTCATAATTCTCCGTGGGTACATGTACCACGCCGTAAAGGAAGGGAGGAAGATAGGATTGAAAGAAGAGAGGTAGACAGGGGTGCCGTACTGGAGGGATACGACCCACCGCGCAATAATAGCTTTCGCCTCATCGCACTTATTGGTCTAAAGTGCCTTTTAGAATTTTTTATATGCAGAGTGAAATTTTGCAACCCTTACCGCTTTTTGTATTAAAACTTTCAGCTCTAGAGTTTTTTCATGAAAACGTGCATAAGCACAAACATCGGATAAATATACGTGCTATAGGTGAATACATATGGCATATCTCTCATGCTTATTAATTTAAATGGTTTACAGGGAAGGAAAGGCGCAGTATATGTCACAATCTGCGAACACCTGACCCGTGCCTTGAGGGAAGGCAGGAAGATAGGAGTGAAAGCGGAAGGAGAGCAAAGGGTACCCTAGTAGAGGGCTCCGGAGTAATTTCGACCAAATGGAGGATTTTGATTGATTGATTGATTTATAGGAAGGGAAAGGCACGGTAACTGTCTCACGTGTTTTCTGTGGACACCTCAACCGCGCCGTAAGGGAAGGGAGGAAGGTAGGAGTGAAAGTGGAAAGAGAGAAAGAGGAGCCGTAATGGAGGGCTACGGAGTAATTTCGACCACCTGGGGATCTTTAACGTGCGCTGACATCGCACAGCACACGGACGCCTCTTCGTTTCTCCTCCATCGCAACGCAGCCGCCGAGGTCGGTCTCGAACCCGTGTACTCCGGCACATTAGTCGGGCGTCTTACCACTGCACCACCCCGGCGAGGATTTTTAATGTGCACTGACAATGAGGATCGGGGGGGGGGGGGGGGGGGGGGGGGGGGTTCTGCTCCTGGGTGTAGGTAACCGCCGCTTAATTGCGGCGGGGGCTAGCCTGCCACCGGATTTGTCTGGGTTGTAGGCCGTCATTGCACCCGCCACCGCTTCAGTAGTGGATATAGTGAACTAGAATACTAGTGGTGGACGACGGCTGCTGCGAAGCTTGCCTTTCTCTCTCTCTTCTTATTATTTATTTCTTCTCTGTTTTCCTTTCTTTCTGCGAGTTCCGCTACAGAACCAGTAGCTGGCTCTTGCATTTTCTTTTCCTTCTTCCTACAGTAGCAACGGTAACAACTGACATCGTACAGCACACAAACGCCTCTTCGTTTCTCAGCCGTCGGTGGTCGGGACTGAACCCGGGTACTCCGGCACAGTAGTCGGGCATCTTTACCACTGCACCACCGCGGCGGGGCAAATCATGCCACCCAAGATGCATTTCAGGTCAAAGGGGAGAGAGGAAGTTGGGTAATGACATAGCGCCCAGTGCAGTGCAATTACCAACCTAAGATAGCTCTAGGCCGGTATGTGTTTTACTGTATTCGTGAAAAAAAAAACTGAGCAAGCGACTGATTTTTAATCTCTGAATATGATGTTTCAGTCATTATGTAACAGGAAATTCGTTTTTGAATGGAAACTCTTTGCTCATCAGTAACCTACGTTCGGAAGCAACAAAATGCCCTAATGCGCCGTTTAGGTTTTCTAATTAAAAACACGTGACCGCGGAATAAATTGTTTTGCCGCTTGATATTTGGTCGATATAAAATCTCCCATGTTTGCCTGAATGTGCAGGGTCTCTCAGCCGTAAATTTACCGGTCGCACTTTCCCTGTTTATTAAAAAAATACCCCCTTCCTTTACCCAAATCTCTGCTTCTTGAAATTTGCCCGTTTCAAATTCTATCCAGCAAATACAACCTAACCAACCCATTAGAATACTTAAACATCACTCTTCAGTGTTCAGTCTGAACTCAAGATTTATAAAGAAAAAAGGATAAGAAATCTCACAAATTCCGGAAAAAAAATCAGAAAGAAGTTATCCACCTGAACAGGAACCGCATCCCGTGTGCAAAATCTTGCAGTAAAGTGAAAAAGCAACACAGTGCATTATGACGGATATAAAGATAAAAGATCGGACGCATCGGAATGCGTCCCTTCAAGGTTTCAATGCTGTGTTTGGAAATCTTACAGGAAAGTTTTGGGGGAATATTTTTCCCTCGGACGAGCATGTATTCGCTTCGTTCCAGTTACTCCCTTCACGATCATTCTACGAACATTTCCGTTTGCTTTCTAGTGCGTTCCCTAGCGTGTTTTCCCAAGCGTTGTTCAATCGCTGTATATTTATTTTTTTCTCTTTTCTACCTATTTTCCACATCTTGTTTGTCGTGTATGTTCTAGCATCGCGGTGCTCTCAGCGTTGTGTCATCCTGGGAGGGGTGGACGGTGACTTCTCCTGGCCCTACGGGGCTGGGACTGGTAGGTCACTACCGCTTGTGTTTAATGAGAAAGCATTACTTCGCTATCTTCACAGATTTCTGTCCGCAGACCGTGTCCGCCGAACGTGTCTGCAAAATCATGTCCGCAGCAGTTGCGAGTAGTTGAGAAGTGGTAGCGGTTAATGAGTGATGTCAATCGATAGAGGGCGACGCAACATTGCTACAGAAAAAATAATTAGGCCAATAAGTTAATTAGGTAAATAATTAAAATAACTGGTTCACAGGAAAGGAAAGGCGAATCCCGGCCTCGGCGGCTGCGTTTCGATGGAGGCGAAACGAAGTGGCGTCCGTGTGCTGTGCGATGTCAGCGCACGTTAAAGATCCCCAGGTGGTCGAAATTACTCCGTAGCCCTCCACTACGGCTTCTCTTTCTCTCTTTCCACTTTCATTCCCACCTTCCTCCCTTCCCTTACGGCGCGGTTCGGGTGTCCACAGAGCAAGTGTGACAGTTACTGCGCCTTTCCCTTCCTGTGAACCAATTTAACTTAACTTATTCCAAATTATATTCCGGTGAGCGGGGTCCCCGGTGTAGAGGCGGTTTCGGAGAAGCTGATAGGCTAGGCATGGTATCCAGCCCTGCTTGACGTTGCGAAGCCCCCCCCCCCCCCCCTGCGAGTCGGCAATAATTGTTTTGGAAATGGGATGACCTGTAGCTAATCCACCAGTCCGAACTAGTGAACAGACATACTTTTCGAGCCCACAACATAACACATGCGGAGGAGGTAGGTGGTGGACGACGGCTGTTGCTGCGCGCGTCTTTCTCTCCCTTCTCTTTTTTTTCTCTGTTTTCTCTTCTTTTGATGTTGTTGTTGTGGCTGTAGGAAGAAGGAAAAGAAAATGCAAGGGCCTGCTACTGGCTCTGTAGCTGAGCCACCTTGTGCTGGCTACTTGTGACCGGTGGCAGTTCCTGGCCCTACGGGGCTGGGACAGTAGGTCAACGGCGCTTGCGGCGGGAGCTTACAAGATACCAAAGTTTTATCTGTTGTAGGCCATCATTGCACCCGCCTTCTTTTTCTATTTTCTCTTCTCTCCGCATGAGGCAGCGGAGGTGACTCAGTTACAGAGCCAGTAGCAGGCCTGTGCATTTTCTTTTCCTTTTTCCTACAGCCACAACAACAACCTCCGGTGCCTGATTGATTGATTGATTTTTTTTAAACTGATTGATTTATAGGAAGGGAAAGGCGCGGTAACTGTCTCACTTCTTTTATGTGGACACCTCAACCGCGCCGTAAGGGAAGGGAGGAAGGTGGGAGTGAAAGTGGAAAGAAAGGAAGATGAGTCGTAGTGGAGGGCTACGGAGTGATTTAGGCCACCTGGGGATCTTTAACGTGCGCACACATCGCACAGCACACTGTTGATGTTGTGGCTGTAGGAAGAAGGAAAAGAAAATGCAAGGGCCTGCTACTGGCTCTGTAGCTGAGCCACCTCCGCTGCCTCGTGCGTACAGAAGGGAGAAAGTAAAGGAAGAAAAAGAAGAGGGAGAGAAAGACGCGTGCCGAAACAGCTGTCGTCCACCACCTAAGCGGTGGCGGGTGCAATGACGTCCTACAACAGATAAACATTCGGAGGCTGGCTAGCCCCCACCTCAAGCGGCGTTGACCTACCGTCCCAGCACCGTCCCACCCTTCACCACCTCCACCCTCACTTCTGGCCGCACAAAAGAGAGAGTGGAGGTGGTGAAGGGTGGCTGTTCCTGGCCCTACGGGGCTGGGACGCACGAGGCAGCGGAGGTGGCTTAGCTACAGAGCCAGTAGCAGGCCCGTGCATTTTCTTTTCCTTCTTCTTCAGTCGCAACAGCGTCATCCTGAGCTCCCGCCCCCCGGTCTCGGGGGCTGGGACAGGTGGGTCACTGCCGCTTGCGGCGGGGGCTCGCCTGCCACATAATTTTTATCCTGGTCGCAATTACTCCGTAGTCCTCCACTATGGCTCCCCTTTCTCTCTTTCCACTTTAACTCCCACCTTCATCTCTTCCCTTACGGCGGGTCAGGTGTCCAGAGAGCAAGTGTGACAGATACTGCGCCTTTCCCTTCCTATGAACCAATCATATTGTAGACCCGCCACCGTTTCGGTGGTGGACGACGGCTGTTGTCGCGGCGCGCGTCTTTCTCTCCCTCTCTTTTCTTTCTTCTTTATTTTCTCTTCTGTCTGCACGAGGCAGCGGAGGTGGCTCAGCTACAGAGCCAGTAGCAGGCCCGTGCATTTTTTTTCCTTCTTTTTACAGCCACAACAACAACAGCCCCTCGGTCTCGTTCAGCCCTCAATCATTTTTTCTGGCCCCTCCCTCTCAGCCCATTCCAACACCGTGTCTGCTTTTGGAAGGGTAGCATGGACGCGAAGAGAGAATGAGGTCACACGGGGTGCAACGCTTGACGCGTCTCATCGCGCGGATGGTTTCCAGTCGTCGCAGGCCGCTCCTGGACATCGGCGCCTGGCGCGCGGCGGGCGTACACCGCTTCCGAACGGAGCGCCGCGACGCCCTCCCGCATGGATTCCGTCATAAAACCAAACTTCGCGCGTTTCTTTGACTTCCGGACGCCCCTCACTTCCGGGGCAGGGCTCGCCGAGACAAATATTACGGCCGCCGTTCTCCAGCAGCTCGGTGGCCTGGGTATAGGCCTTCTCACGGCAACGAGGAAGACGAAGCAGGTTGCGCCGAGGTTTATGAGAGGTGGTGACGACCTCCCATAACAGGCGTGCGCTTCCCACGCAGCTACTGGCGTCAAGGGATAGCGGTGCTGTCTCAGAGGGCACCCTGAACATTTCACGCTGCCTACACAATGCTATAAAAGGAATTCTCGCCACTTCCTCTGCAGTTACCGTCTTTCTCAATAGCGCTCGCCGTTCTGAGTTTACTTTCCTCTTTTGTCAGTTTTCATAAATGACATCTGTTTTTTTTTTTTTTTTATCTAGCATCTATTTTTCTTTTAACTAGCGTCATATGGAGGAGCTTTCCTCAGGTTCGAAAAGAAATGCGCTTTGAAGTTTACTTTCGGGTAAAGCCTGACTTCGCGTCGAGAGACGGTGCCAAAGAGATTATTCGGGTACCTGCTGAAAAGCCTCTTATTTTCTCGTCCATGCGAACTGGGAAATTCACGGGTTCGTGCGTACCTTAATCGCCGGAGCGCGTGCGCGTTGACCACCCATCACATTGCACCCTTGCCTTCCTCCACTTACTTTCTTCTCCGGTTATTTAAGCTGATGTCGGTGATGAAGGGGATGACGGTTAGGATTTTAAAACAGCTCGGAGGTAACTCCAGGTAACTCTCAGCTGGTAAGGTCACGGCGGCGGGAACGTATACGAGCTCTGCGAGAATAGCACCTGTGTGGCCCGGCGGATCTCCCATCGCAGTCATAAATCCAGGTTAAGCGTGTGCTGATGCTAGGGCGCCTCGTTGCTGCATGTAAGCCATGCAGGTTACGGGCTGGAAAGAGGCAGGATAGCGGCACCAGCGCGAATTTAAACATGATAAGAAAGAAGATTCATGAAACTTGGCAGGGAATTACGACAAATAAGCATTCACTTCGTGACCGGAAACGGGAGAATTTGGAGACGCATGTAGCTGCCCTAGCAAATGCCTTCTAAGACACGCGTTTCTTGCCGCCGGCCTGGGTATTGGAGATCAAAGTCATCGACTCACGAACAAGCGGGGAGGCTGAAAGTGTAGCAGCCGGGGCTGTAGAACACATAAAGACGGATCCGGCGTATAAAGTGACTTCTAATGTAATAAGAGAGTTAAGGAGAGGGCCAACTTCAGAGCTCATTGGAAGGCCACCGGAAAACCAATGGGGCCTTTTGGGTGACACGAAGGAAGAATTGAAACTTTTTTAATACTGTGAAACTTATGCGTTCTCTAAGGAAGGCATGTGCCATCCGTATTGAGCACGAACGCGTGTCACAGGCATCTACACGATATATGAAACACCGTGGCCTCTTCTGTTCCCATTCAATGCGGATATGTCTCTTCAATGTTCTCAAAACGGCCTGAAACGCAAGCGACTTCAGCACCTCTAAGTTTCTCGAAAAAGAAAGATTAAAGGCAAGGCGTTACACGCAGTAGTGTAGAGTTGTTGACAATGCGAGCACATGTATTCATTTTACTGCTTGCAGAATGTAACTTGAGGAGGGCATCTGCTCGCAATGAAACAGTAGTCCAATTCAGATACTGAATGCTTTTTGAGGTTCTTTTTTATTTTTTGTTATAAACCCATTAGGAACAAAAAGAGAAATCATGTGTTCAAATTACGAGTTATATACAACGATATTACACACCGATCTCATAAGCGCCCACTGTAATGCTTGTTTAGGGACACATCATGGCAGGTTTTTGTCCACAACATGTCAGAATCTGTTAATATATGCGCACTTAACGTTCTTTCGAAACCTTAATACGTGCTTTTAGTTTACAAATCCGGGCATGTTGCATATACAAGTCCTTGATGGAATACAGCAGAGCTCTAAGCGATTTATGCGAGACTATTATTAAAGCTGGCCTAGTGTACGATTCCGATTCCTCATTACTAAAGCTAAATTATTATTTTCGATATCCTATTCAATGACGAAATCATTTCAAGAAAACGCAATTTGAAAACATTTTGCAAGGGTGAAAGAACGTGCTAGTAGGTAGTTAATCGTAGAGAAAAAAAAAAACAGCGCACCGTTGAGACATTCACGAAGGAAGAAACGACAACATCGCGCTCTTTTTTGTCCATGTCTCAAGAGTGCGCTGTTTTTTTTTTTTTTTTTTTTTTTCCAAGTTGAAAACAACGCGGGCCAAGATCGAA
Organism: Amblyomma maculatum; assembly: GCF_055883805.1. Lineage (NCBI taxonomy): Eukaryota > Metazoa > Arthropoda > Arachnida > Ixodida > Ixodidae > Amblyomma > Amblyomma maculatum. The sequence continues at coordinate 90,208,416 of NC_139349.1, read as the reverse complement.
AGCACAAACTTGTCTAGGAATGACATCTTTGGGGGGAAGTCGATAATTTTCCCCACAATACAATCTCTTTCTACCTTTACGATTTTCTTCCTTCCCCAATTCCTTCCCTTATTCTGGCGTGCATGACAGACTGCAAATAAAGGTCCGTGCCCCGTTTGACAAATGGAGAGAAGCCGCCTTTAGGACGCCTGCCCTATTTAATTCCAACAAAACCTGCTCCACCAATGTTTATTTCATTTGCAATCGCGGTCTATGCTTATATTCCTGAAATGCCATCACCTTCGCTTCGGCAGCGTCACGTTCTTACGGCATGCTTCGGGTACAAGGAAGACTTGGCCGACTTGCCATTCTAAAAACAAATTAAGATAAATGCAGGTAAATGCTAACATTCCATAAATTTCAGAGGCCTGCAAAGGGGCAGTGAGACGCGCGTCAGAAAAAGAGCAAAACCTAGAAACGGCCGAATATGCACACACTGCGAGCTGAAGGTTTATTATGGCGAAAGCTCATTTATTGCATTTATTTATGTATATTGCAGCCACTTTGCTGCGCCCGAAAATCAGTTTGAATATAAACCCACTATCCCGAACACACACTTTAATGAATGTTCTTTGCACAAGGTTTTCAGGAAGTGTTGAGGAATGGAGTTCGAAGAACTTCAAAAGTATTTGCAAAACACGTTTAAAAGTGCCAATTTCTTCATGGGGACCGTACATTTTGTATCCCATTTTGGACTATCCTTACCACGAGTTTCTGCTTGAACAGACGCAAATAACTGCATTGACACTCAGCTCATGTGGCAGAAATGTGTCATCACAAATAGAAAAGAACCTCTTTTCCGACATAAAGTTATGTATATCTGGTGTTAGTTTCAATTTCTCTCAAAATAGCGCATTGCGACGCGACAAATACGGATTAACTACCATCACAGCAATTATGGCGCGGAACCTTCGGTTAACTTTACTCACTGTCTCCATCTCACTGTGTAATTCCTCTCAATTCTGTTTTCGGCAAACGGCGATATTGCAGGCTCCATGAATACTGTAAATAAAACGCCCGGAAAACATTTTAAAACCTAGCTGTCTGGGCAAATGTCCAATTTCTTTCTGTGTTGGCGCTTCTGCGCTCGTGTTAGCAATGGATGCTCATTAACGCTCTTACTGGTCGCACACTGAATTTAAGCCCGTCCTGCGTGCCGTGTGAAAAAAAAACTAAACTCCAGAATAGGATAAAAAAAAAAGTTGAATATTGAACCTAAATTTCAAAGCCTAAAGCGCCCTTATGACGGTTTGTCGAAGAGACCCAGCCCTCGGGCTATGTAATGTCCGGACCTCTACAACCTAAGCGCGCGTGAAACACCACTCCAATTCGATTATAACGGCCTTCTCGAGTTGGGGGCCTCATCCTGGCAATCTGAAAACTGCGGTGCGTGAGCTAAAAGTGCGCACACAATGAGGCAGATTCAAATAAAAACAGAACAACGCCACTGGGCATGGTCGACTGTGCGTCAGGCACTGTTTATTCAACTCCCTCTTTGCTCCAATGGTGAGGCACAGCTCTTTAAACCTTCAGAACTTCCCCAGGCACAGACGCATAATTCCCCCCATCGACACAACAACCCATGGGCTTTAGTTTATCAGACGGCGTGCTGACAGCCGTGAAGCGGCTGGGACAGGTAGGTCACCGCCGCTTGCGATGGGTACTTGCCTGCCACAGAATTTTTATCTATTGTAGGCCGTCACACCGCTTAGGTGGTGGGCGACGGCTATTGTTGCGGCGCGCGTCTTTCTCTCCCTCTTCTTTTTCTTTCTTCTCTACTTTCTCTCTTCTGTCCGCACGAGGCAGCGGAGGTGGCTCAGCTGCACAGCCAGTGGCAGGCCCGTTCATTTTCTTTTCCTTCTTCCTACAGCCACAACAACAACAACGGCGTGCTGCCCGCGTGAGCACCGCGGCGACGCTCCTGCCACTCTCCGGTGGCAGTGGCGGTGAGAAGGCGAAAGCGTGCACCATAACCTTATGAACATGAATGTATCTGTCTCTGCATGGAAGGCAGGGTGTTCCTAAAGATAGGGTATATATGAAAGACCATAAAACCTATACACTACCCGACACCATCAAGTGGGGCCATGGCTGAATTTAGGGACGTAAAAGTCAGTTGTACGCATTCAGCGGCACCCCGATCACGTCAGTGTCATCTCCGGGCTCGCTTCATACTTCGTGCTGGCTCGGGAACATAAAGCCACTCCAGACGTTAGGCATTAGAGCATTAGTTCGGTAACAGAGCGTGGGAGTTCGAGAGGGTACCGCTTTCTATGTCCACTTATAGGTCGTGCACACTTGCTATCCCTCGATATTTTCTCAAATAGGTTTATGTGGCACTAGCAGAACATTTTTGGTGAAATGCAGATGGCTATACACTCGGAATGAGAGCTCCTTTTTGTGAAGACGAATGGCCAAGAGTTGTTTGTCCTTGCAGTGGTGCAAGGTCGGCTAATTCCGACGAGGCACGTTCATCAATTCTGGACGGTGTAGTGGCATGAGCGATTCGCGTTTATTTTTTCATTGCGTAAGCAATGCTACGCTAGGTTTCAGCCCGTCGCGTAAACATGGCCGGTAGCTATGCTGCGCCGCAGATGCCGCCTCGTTGCCATAGCAACAAGAGCTACCGCCGATGGGGCCCCTCTTCAAGCCGTCGGCTAAACCAGGTCGGCAGCTACGCCGCGCCGCAGAAGCAGAAGAAGAAGAAGAAAAAGAAGAAGAACAGAAAGAGAAGCTAAGCCGGCTTTTCTTACGCAACCTACCGGGTTCAACTAAAGCTAAACCCCAGATATTTTTTACCCCGGGAACAGAAAGTTATGGACAAACCCGAAAAACGTATCTTACATTCGTAGCTATCAAGGAGAGTTGAGTGCTAGTCGAAAAGCAACTAGTGTCATTGGTGGTTAGTCAGAGCAGAGGCGTGTATGTTGTAGACATGGTGGGGAGAACCCTGACAAGTAATCCCTTCGCTTTAACATATGTTGGCACATGACAAAGCATCTGGCAGTCAGGTAAAAAAATGTGCAGTAAGTACGATGAGCACCATGGTATTAAGGAAAACGTGCCAGTGGGGCCCTATGCTTCTGTAACTACACTTTTCCCTGAAGCAATGAGTCAATTCTTACGTTATGGCCATTCAGGCCGCCCCATGAGCCCACCCCTCCTCCAATGAGGAGCACTTGACTACACTCTGGTTGAATGGAGGACCAGCTTATACTGCTTCACCAACCCAAGACGCTGCCGTCACCGATCCAGGATGTTCAGGACGTAATGTTATACTCTCTTTACTAGCCCGAACCGTAGTTATCTTCATCACACGTTCTGCGTAGCTTTAAATCGACAGCTCCACTCGACCAGATACGAACCCGAGGTCCGCTTGGTTTCATTTGGACACCCTTCAAGCTGTCCAAGGGCAAATATTGACGTAATCTATCTAGCGCCAAGTTTCGCCGAGTGTGCTATGCTATGGTAAGCTGGTACACGACCATATGACTAAATGAGCTTGCACCTTGAAAGGTAATTGATTGTTATTAACGTTAAAACAAACATCATAGGTTTGATAGATGCGTAATTACGTCCCCCAAACAAGTGCTGTAAGCGAACCAAGCATGACATTTCTCACTTTTCAAACTTGGTTTGCTGCACTTAACCCCTGCTCTTTTTTATATTCACCACTCGGCCATACTCTTAACTTGGATATTTTGCTCCGTCTGTGTTCATCGCGATAACCTTGGTAAAAGGCGACCACACGGAGCCCTGCCATAAAAAGGGATTAGGTTAGATAGACGGAAGGGCACTAGTGTCAGCCACCGTGGCTTGAGCACTACTGAGCAGTGAGCACAAGGGGCCGACGTCGATTCTTGGGACTGTGGACGCAATAAGTAACCTAGCTTCTTCGGGCCCTTCAAATGGCGGAGACAGCTCCGGGCAGCAAGAGGCTGGGTTGGCCGGTCATTTATCGAGCGTTCGACTATGCTTCTGCTTTTTTTTTTTTTTTTTTTTTTTTTTTTGCAGTTGTCTCGTTTTTGCAGTGGCAAGTGCTGTAGGAAAGCGGGAAGGAAAAGCTCTACGGGACGGAATTTGGCGGGAGACGAAAGAATGCATGTGCTTCGCGTCTGGAGAACAAGTTGCTGTTTTGTTTACTAGCTTTACTTAGTTGTTGCATGGATGGAAACTAAAAAGTAATTTAAAAGTAGTTGAATTACTCCAAAGAAGAAATTGTAATGTAATTTCATTACTTTTCTGTGATTTTCAGCAAAGTAATATAATTAAATGTTTTTACAAATCTAGTGTTTACATGTATGATATGCACTGCAGCTGTATATCAGCCAATTCTTCCTTGAGTGTTTACATATGCATAAATCTTGGTCGGAAGTGTATTAATTGCCATCGCTGCTACGCTGTGAGCATGTAACGCTATAAGCTGCAGTATCACACGCAGTACTGCGCCAGATAGTTGTTTTTATAGTAAATATTACGTGTTTTCTTAGATCCAAGGTTAAACATAGGAAAAAAGATAGCTACACAGCATGAAAGAGAACTAAACAAGGAATAAGATGGAGCCTCAGTTCTGAAGTCGAGCCAACATTTCGACACGAGGACTTATGGTGGTTTAGACAGCGAGTCGTTTAGCTCTCGAATCGCGTCTAAATCTTTGATTAAGAGTCTTCCAGAATAGACTTTCCTATTTTCATACCAGCCCTGATCAGGCACTCTGTCTAAGAACTGTAATTATTGAGTCAGAGAGTACTGTAGGACCCCTACTTGGAGATCTGTGGCGAAAGTTTTAAATTTTTTATGATTTTCAGCAAATGTTAACACCTTACAATTGTACCATTGTCACATTTGCACTGGCAGTAGTTGTTGTGCGTACACTGAGCTCTTCCACATAAAGCTATATGAAATTTCATCTTGCCATCTCTGTTACATTGAGCTGTCGTGCGCGTTTCTGGTGGAGGAAATGTTTTGTAGGTTAGAGGTGGTTGGACGGTTTGCATCCTTTATTTCTGGTGAAAGAGGCTAGTTTGATAGTGGCTCCTGGTAAGGGTGGAGCGATGAGATATCCCTTCGTAAGGCTCCTGGGGCTGCCTAGCTTAGGTTGTGGAGTGTGAAAGTGGGCGCAGCGATTATGGGCGGTGAAAAGTTCACTCGCCGATTAATTGCATTTTGGAGGGAAATGTCGTGTGCACTAATAACACGCGTAAAATGGAGGCAAAAAAAAAGATATACGTCGTAAACTCCAGAAGAAAAGAAGAAATGTACAATCTTAGTTAAAGAGTACACTTATCAGACGCACCAAATGCTTAATTCAAATGCTGTGCAACACTTAGCATAGTATACACCAGCATAATAGGGACATTATTGGGAAAAATACTCAAAGAATAAAATGACGTAGTCTGTTCGAGCTTTCTTGAAATAAATTAAAATTTGCTTATGGGTGTAGAAATGCTGTGGCGGGTTTGAAGGGGTATTTCGGTCGAGGCATGGTCCGTAGCCGTTAAGCTCCAGAACAATAAGGCCTACAGTTCTTTAAGACGTGTTCTTTGAATCGATGACTAGTCGACATTCCGGTTTGCCTAATCGGCGGTCGAAGCAATTTAAAGGGCTTTAGATACCTACTTCCCAGTATTAGTTTATTACTTTAGCTACATTGTTTAGGCTTATCAATCTCGCTTGGTAAATATGTCTGCTCACAATTGCGCTGTTCCACCTCGTGGTGCATACGAACATACAGCGGTATGCGCTTGGGATTAGGGGCTATTGTGCTCGCTCGATACAGTGGTTGGTTGATGCTCACTCCTTAGAGAGTCGTTGCTTTGCCACGCACAACCTTCTCTCGTCGGCGAGTAATTGCCCGATGCCGCTATTATTCACGCCGAAACCAAAACCTTTTGAGAGAGAGCTCGGCTATTGTGATTTAGGAATTTGCATCAAGACCGACTGCTTCCCGCGTAGTGGAGAGCGATAGGTGAACGCAGAGAATGCAACTGAGGTGAGCTTTTAAAGTGAGTTCTGCGGCAAGCACAGCCTCGTCCTCCAGCTCACTGACTGCGAAACCTGACAGTTGGGCTAGGTAAAGGTTCTTCCATGGGACCTAGATGCATACATATGCAGGTCTGGGCTCTTAAAGAGTGAGCTACTCTATTTAGCCGTCGTGTCCTTTTGTTCCATATGAAATAATTGCTTAACACACCTCGTACCCTTCTTAGATGTAAATCGTGTTCGAGCTCAGTTGAATCAAAGATATGAGATTCTCGATTTTAGAACGTAATATTTTATAGCAAGCGTAGTTAATGCGTCGGGACCTGGTTTTCATGTGCCTAAATAAAAGGAATGTTGTTATTTGTTTGCAGGCTTGTCCGTAAAGTTGTGCATGATTTTTCAGGCATTTGCACCGCTGTGTGTACAGGCACCTGTCGAAGACGTAAGATCAAGACTGTGTGCGCAAGCTTATCTGTTGGATGATCTCTCGAGACCAATAATACTGAAATCTTCAAAACTAATTTCTATGTTTTATAGTCCAGGTCAACGCTCCAGTTTCAACATAAGACACAATGAACAGACAGTCCATCTTTTTTAATGATTGGTTGGTTGGTTGGTTTGTGGGGTTTAACGTCCCAAAGCGACTCAGGCTATGAGAGACGCCGTAGTGGAGGACTCCGTAAATTTCGACTACCTGGGGTTCTTTAACGTGCACTGACATCGCACAGCACACGGGCGCCTTGCTTTTCGCCTCCATTGAAAAGCGGCCGCCGAGGCCGGGATTCGATCCCGCGTCCTTGGGAGCAGTAGTTGAGCGCCGTAACCACTGTGCCACCCCGGCGGGGCCTTTTTATATATATATATATATATATATATATATATATATATATATATATATATATATATATATATATATATATATATATAGGGCAGATCGTATACGATTGAGGTTACACGCTCCTCGCAATGAGCGCAGGGCGTGCAATGCGAATTGAGGTACGCTCCGGGCCTATAAAATAAACGTTGATTGCCAAGGTGACAAGAAAAGCGAGTGGCAGCAGGAATAGGCCGAAGCGGTAATGTGGCTGGATGAGATCACGAAATTTCCAGGTAAAGGGTGGCCCCATTTAGCGCACCACGCGGTTAATGAAAACAACACGAAAGAATTATGTTTGCTGCAGTGTAGTCTATGTTTAAGAGAAAGAGTACACTTTCTCTTAAACATAGAGCGTAAAAGTTCGGTACAAGTTCGGGTTCTTCAGAAAATCTGCTCATCGTTGACGGCGTGATGACAGAAAAATCAAGGGCATGTCTCCAGCAGATTTGAGTTGACACAAGTTACATGGCCATGTCTGACTGGCCTCTATGTTGCATGACGTAACGAGATCACGTCATATGGCCGCTTGGCAATCGCTGCCAATTCTTGCTTAACGTCTGATAATAAAGGATAAGATCGGAACCCAGGCTTCCAGGAAACTTGTGTTCCGAGTCCGACTCACTTGTCATATGCCAAGCATACAAGCTCATAAAGTTTGGTTTAAGGGGCTCTTTATATCTACGTCTAGTATTTATTACATAATCTGATATTACGACTGTAGGCTAATTGGTATTTGCGAGAGACTAGACGGTTGAAGACCTTGACAATGCAGTCCTGCAGTGTGCTTTCTCAATCAGGGCGTGAAATTTTGCAGGGGCATAACTACGCTTGGCTTACCACTTGGCACAGATGTAGTGCTTAATTTATTTACACAATTTAGAACATTCTACATTTAAGCCAGGGCGGTCACTGCTATCTTGAATTACCGCGGAAACGTCCAGCCAGAGTTCGCCCTTTTCCATTCTCTGTCCTGTCTTAGCGACATAACTCGCGCCTCGCTTAGTGTTGTCTGCTTGTTCTACGCACTGCTGAGGCAAAGCATAGCGCGTCCGAAATTATCTCCTCCGGCTCTCCAGAAAGAGCCCCAGTCAAATGTCGTCTTCCAGGCTATAAAATACATAACTTAGTCAGCTTGCCGAGCAATGTAGGGACAGTGTTAGTAGGTAGACAAAAACGCGCTATCTGGAGCAAATCAGAGAGTTTTCATTATATATATACTCACCAATGGCACGCCAGTGCCCACTAACGTAATAACTCCCGAGCACCACGCGCATTCCTAAAGTCATTTAGGCATTTTTTCTTGAAATAGTGGCCGATACATCCAATTTCACGAAGGAACATTAAGAAACAAAAAAAAAAAACACGCTTAAGACCCATTTTACCTGCTGCGGCTCATTGCAAAGGTACTCAACGCGTGTGAGGTCTGCTGGCATTCGACTGAGCGAAAAAAAAATCAATCTTGCTCGTACAGCGTGACTGCTCGCAGGCTCTCCTTGCAGATGGTACGCCGCACGATCAATAATCTTCAATCGTCTTAGAGCCGTCCTGAAGCTTTCGTTCGGCACAGCGGCTCTAAAAAAAAAAAAAACGATCAACTGCCACCGGACCATCAGCCCGTGGTACTCAAGCAAGGGCTGATTTTGACAATTTGCGGTCTGGGGTGCACATATTTTAGTGACGTTATCCACCGTAAACATCTCTTGAGAAACTCAACGGAGACGACGCCACAAATGTCGAATCCATCTCAAGCGTTTCTCGGACAAACCTCTATAAAAACTAAAGAACAAATGTACAGGCTTCGGTGATCTGGAAAATTTAAGTTCTTAATAACCACATAGTGTAAGTGAAACTGACCTTGGCAGCACGTTTCGGTACACATCCATCGACTGTCTTAAACGGAAACTACATGCTTGGATCGCTAAATGGAGCCGGAGTACCCCTAGTGTACCTGTTTCCCCTTTTTCCTTAAAGCTGCTGTCACACGAGCCTTGAAGAGTTGATAGGGATGTAGAAGGAGAGGTGTTAAACGGGGAATCAAGGATCGGAGTAAGGTTTGTCTCAACAGGACACAGCCGATGTCATTTTTTAGCTTTCAACTAAATCTCGGTAGTGGGAAAGAAGAAGGATTCAGGGGGATAAAACGAGAATCAGGAGAAGCCTCAGACACAGGGAGCAGTTTGGCGCAAATGGGAAATAAAAGCACTCGTATAGCCATCCATGTTCGCTGGCTGGGCTGACCTCGCCTGGTCTATATTTTGGCAGCGGCCCGGATCTGAAATTTTTGCCGAGGCGATGTTTGATTCCGGAATTCTGTCCACGTATCGGAGTTCATTCGGAAAACATTGCCTGCACTAAGCTTCGAGAAGGGGTAGAGTTGGGAGCGAATAACGCCAATGTGAGCCGCGGCAACATCCACTCAGTTCGGCTCGGGGAAGGGAGGAAGCAATGGGGAGAGGAAAGAACGGATCCGCCGCTCCAGCACGAGATGCTGGAGGAATTGAGGAAAGGCAAGCAAATAAAAATAAAATGCCATACTAAGAAAGTAAATGAGTGAGCCTTCTGCCGAGGAGATTTGGGACATACAGGGGACGAACTTAATCTAAATCACGTTTCAGATATATACAAAGACGGGTAGGAGAGAGGGGAAGATAACCTGGAACAGACACCATAGATCTTGCGGGATTTAGTCGTGAGTCGATGCGAGTATTATGCAAGCTTTGCCGCATCGCGGGCAGTTTTCTTTGCAGTGCATGCCGAGTTCGTTTCCGCTGTAACACGTTTTCAGCAAAATTGCAGATTAAAAACATCACATGCAGCAACCTGCCTGAAAATACAAAAATATGAATAAGATTGACATCCAAGTGTATTTTCTAAAAAGTGTAGTAGTAATTGTACAGTACAACGCAGGAATAAAAGTCTGAACCGATGCCTTATCCCGTAGAGAACCGCACGCCTAATAATTATATTTATTAAAGCGATGTACAAAGCCGGTGCTGCTCACTTGATAGATCGACGATGCGACCGACCTCTTGAATATCTAAAGGTGTCATAAATATGTTAGAAGTGCGAAGCAGAATTACTAAGTTGGATCGAAATAGCAGTCATGCATAACTGAATAAAAAAGCAACCTTCTTTTATGGTAATTGTTCAACGCAGTACTAGTTCAACATCTGTGTCTGGTGAAGCACAGCCCAGCAAGTGACCCTTCTTTTCAGATGAAGTCTTGATAACCCAAAAGTGGTTTCACCAGTAAACGAGCTCATCAGGAAAATAAATCTCAGCTACAAATTATTGCCAAATAGGTCAGAACCCACCCGAACCCCCAATCGTCGGCGCCGATTCCGACCTCAAAAGAACAATTTTGCCAAAAGCGGGTAAGCAGCGGCATATAGAGAAAACGGAAAATAGAGAAACGCTCGCACTCCAAAATGATAAACGAACCCTCCTTAAGGAATGTTTGCATTGCTTAAAATCTATCCGGTCGAAATTTACATTACTCACAGTACACACTTTTAATGCGTTCCCGCCGGTTTCATTTGATATGTGGCTGGCAGTAATCCTCCGAAACGCTACATCAATAGGACAGAACAGTTCCCGGTGGTGCTCTTTGTGCAACACTTTCCGCACTTTGTAACAGCATCTCTATTTGGAGTTTTAATGTTTCTTAAAAGACGGCTTTTATTGGTCGTTAATCTCTGGTGTACTACCTCTTTTACCAAAACCATAATTTTTTTTCAGTTCTCTATCTTGAAATGCTACTACAAAATTAGTTTCGGCGCAATCCAAAATCGCTGAAGCACTTATTTTTTCAAAAGCATATTTAGAGGATTTCATTTACCAGCAGCCAAATTACCGGAGTCTCATTGCTGTCAAACTGGCAATGTCTCTCTTACTGACATGGACCGAGTAGCCTCGCAGTACACTGCAGCAGATACCTACGGCAGTCATGCAGCCTGGAAGTGCCCCTACACGCGAAATAGCAAAGCACGCAAAAAAATATATCCCTGGGGAGCCAACAAAAATGGCACAACAGAGAAAAAAGCTTATCGAGAAAGCTTTATTATTTGCACGGCTTCTGCAGGCTCGTTAGCTGTATTAGATTTTTTTATAAATAAAGTGATTTGCACTTGTCTACTAATTCACTGCACTAATCTGGAAGCTTGGCCAAGTAGGCGGTCCATCATTTTTGTCTGTGCGTCTGTGCATGTGTGTTTGAGTGTGTGTCCTCATTCGCCCACGCCCGTTGGGCTGTGTTAATCCTACTGCATTGCTTTATTTGTCTGCGTATATTTTTTGAACCGTAGTCACCTAATTTCATTGTTTTAGGTGCAAGGAGGTGGATTTCTCTCAGTTTAATATAGTGCTTCACACTGATTCCAGAATGGTGGGTAAACGATGTACGAATGATAAGCTGCATAACATTCATTTCTGGGTAACTAGAGCGAATATACTTAAAACATAGCAAAGCGTCAAAACGACAAAGGAAAGAAATGTCCCTTTGTTTCATAGTACTGCACGGCAATGGAATTTGGAGAAATTCTTCCCACCCTGGTAGTTTCTTTGTGCAAGGCATGCAGCCAATTATAAATGAAGGCCCGGCTGTACGATTTTCTCTTCAAAACATTGAACGGTAAGCGGCGCCTCATTAATTGATTTCTAGAGTGCTCGCGATGGTTGACGTTTCAAACACTATACGCTTTCCAAACCTGCTATCCCAAGGCACAGCCAGTCCTGCACCTTAGATTACCTCAGGTTTCTTCGTTATTTTGGGATCACACCAATCAAAAGGGGCTCACCGATCAAAAGAAACACATTTTTTTGATATCGCTAAATGTCATTCCTGCAATAAGCAGCTCATCGAGGCTCGAGGTTCACAAACCGATGACCCCGACTGCTAACAGAGGTTTGTACTTTTCGGCTCTTTTTACGCATCTAATGCATGAAGGTGCCTTTTCGATTCAACACTCTCGAGCAGGCGCACAGGCGTGAGAACGAGTCAGTAAGCAAGCAAACGACCCTGCCAGCACAAAAAGCGAGCAGCAAAAGATGAAAATCGTATGACGACTGTAGTCCCTCGCCTTTTTGTTTTTCGGCATCCCTCAAGCTTGGTTGTAGCCTGGTCACCTCAGAAGCTGAGCCATCTTTCATACAATTCAGGAATTTAGGAGCACGTTCATTGCTGAAGATGTCGTTGTGCTCGAAAAGGAGCGAGAGGTAAAAGAAAGTAGGCAGTAAAAATAAGTGCAGAGGTTCGGTGCTCAGAAACCTACGACAGAGAGCCAGTTCACGTCGCCCGTGCCGTCCGAACCCGCTTGAGCTGCAACGCGCAGTTGGGGCACTGCACCCAGGATGAGCCGGAGGAAGAGCACTCACGATGCACCACGTAAGCGGGAGCGCAAGGCAGCGTGGGCCCGCTGGTAGCGACATAAAGCCTGTCGCCGGCAAGTTTGCATCCCCACCCAACAAACGTTCACCGATGCTGCCTCAAGCTTATCTGCACCCCGCGCTACTGGTGATTTTATTGCTTTTCTTTCAGTTCACTTTATTGTCTGTAGTTTTTAGTTTCAATTTCTCAGCGACCGAATTGTTAATGTTTGTATTTATGTTCTTGCGGTGTTCTAAATGCTTGCGCAATCTAATCCCCGACATCTTGAAGTGGGAATGTTCCGGTGCCTCAATGCTATATCCCTTGCTTATTTTTGTTCGCATAACAAAATGGTAACAGCCGTTGAAGACACCTGACACTACGCGTTGCCGCGAACTCTGGCTGTACACTGTCCTCTTTTTCTTCCCCCTGGCCTTCACACTGTGCTACCAAGACTGTTGCTCCGGCACCCAAGTAATCCTGTTCAGAAATGAATTTTCTAGAAACGGGAAAGAGAACACGCGCTTTATGAAACGAGTTCGTTGTTCCCCACGAAGCAAGCGATCCTTCTCGAATGTGAGTCACTCAGATTGTGGCGTTGGAATTAGGGAACAAAGAAACACGACTTCCTTTTTTTGCTCGAATCAGGAAACGTATCACTCTCTGCTCTGTCATTAAGAAGATTTTTTATTTTATTTTTTTTTTGGGGGGGGGGGGGGAGGGGGTAACGTAGCGGTAGTATGAGCCGAAGGTGCCTTAGGAAAGAGGTACTTTCATTACTAAGTCCTCTGGCGGCTGAAGAATAACATAAAAGCTGACGGTTGTAGAGATTATTCTTTTCTTTAATCAATCCTGCTGATTGTCGCCGACGGGACAATCAGCAAAACAAAAACCAGGACTACAATAAATAAACGCCAAGAAGGAAAACAAGTTTTCAATATAATATCCGTCTTTTATGAAAGGTCAGAAGCCGTGACTGCACTCAGATGTCTGTAAGCGGAATGTCTCAAGGATCGACGTTCGAACTGTGCCTATTTTAAGACGGGCGCACTTTTCCACCAAAGCTGTGTGGTGACCGGATTCAATAAACCGCATTCTTCAGACCCTGTGAAAGGGATTCCACAGCGGCATTTCCCGCCAGAGTACGCGTTTCCAAGACGAGATGAACCTTCTCTTTTTCGCACTGAAGCGTGCGTACTTTGCCGCAGAAATATCCAGCCCCAGGACTAGGCACCCTTTGACGCCGCGACCGATCCCCACACACACTTTCCTTTCCTTCAATGCCCCCGACTGGAAAGTTTTCTCCATATTCGGAGTAGGAAAAAGGAGGGAAAGAGAAAAAGGGTGGAGAGGCAAGACCAGAGGGAGTAGGGGGCCCGAAAGAAACCGGAAGCGAATTTGTTGCTCAAGCGAGCGACATAGTATACGAGAGCAGTAGCGCTGAAATACAAATCGAATGATAAGAGTACACTCGCCTAGGACGAGGCTTGAGCTCAGCAAGCTCGATGCCGGCTAGCGACGGGAAATTAAATTTGGAAGAGAATTTTGACTACCAGGAAAGAGAGCAAGGAAGCGGAACCGTCCGTTGCTACCGCACGTGTTGCTTCCTTCCTCCGTGCCTCGAAAAAAGGCATCGAACGCGATTTCAATACATTATATCCTTCGTGTGCTTACTTATTTTACTCGTTATTTAACCCACGCATGTCGGCATCAGGAAGAAGGAAGTTTGACGCGTGCAAGGAATTAAATTTTCGGTGACTGTGGTTGGAGGACAGAAATAAAAAGAGCAGAAGGAAGTAAAATTATACGAAAGGAAAGAGATGTTTGTAGCTCGAGAAAGTGACGTGCGTACGCCGGGAACAACAAAAGGAGTGTGTTTTTCAGACCGCTTACACGTGAACGGTTTCGCTTGTTCGTTGTTTTTTTTTTTGTTTATATAAAATTGAGCAAAATCTAGGATGCACACTGAGGACCTTTGACGACGTGTTGAATAGTTAGAAGGGAGAGCGCGCTGACAATGATGCAGCGATTGTTGAAATCACCCATCAGTTCTCTTTCAAGGAGCAAAAAGAGAAGAAATAATTTCAGAGAGGGGGGGAAGGGGAGGGGGGCATTACGTGTTTGGGAAACAAACTGAAATAATCCGTATAACGTGCAGCTGTGGTAGCGCTGACATATAGGAAACCGGATGCGCTGTTTTCAAGTTTGGCTGGCTGCCTGGGAATTCCCTTTTGCTTTGCAAGGCATTGAATTACGCTGCGCTGACAGCGAAACAGGCCATGATACAAACAAGGAGACTGAAATTCAGTTATATTTGCCGACTATTTCTAACAAAAAGAAAACATCTACAGTGCATATTTAGTGTTTCTCAATATGCGCTGCTTCATAATGTATTGCTCTTTAAAAAGCAAGAAACAGTTTATAGTGCATACCTAGAGACAACTGCTGTTTCTGGTTATGCGTCCAAAATATTGCATTGCATTTTCTGAACGCACGAAATAATTAAAATAGACAAGCGACATTCGCATCCGCGGCACCCCTACGAAACCACTGACATGCCATTAACGGGTTTTTGCAGGCGAAAGAACAGTGGTACTAATTTTGAAGTAAAAACAAAATCAGACGTCTTTGAGAAAGAAATGCACCAGAAAACGCAATCTAGAAGCAGGTGTATAGTCTCAAGAAACGTTTTAGAACTATTTGATTGACCTTCGGTAAAACTTTGATATTGTTTGAACGCTGCGATTCCCTCAAGAGAGGGACACTGGGCGTGGCGCACCAGCTGTTGCCCAGGCCGCACGAACTATTCACCCAATATTTCGGCGGTATTGGTAATCTCCGGTCCAACATAGTGTCACTATATTGCCAACACATTTATTTATATTGGGCTGATTGTTGGTGCATCCTGGTTGGCCACATGATCTTTATTTGTTTTCTTTCTATTTTGCTCTCTTTGATGTTCATATTCTGAGATTGTTTGTTTACACATGTCCAGAATTGCTTTTCAAAGCATTTATACGACTTGTGCCTGTGTTAATCATTATACTTTTGCCGCATTTTGCAGCCTCCTAAGGTGTAGATTGCGCTCACATTCCGACATATCCTTCGACCAGTGTCCTCCTTCCTGGCCGCCAGTGGCTTCTGAAAAATAACAAAGAAAGGTTTGAATGGTTCTCGGCAATTTGGTGTTTTCTATCTTCTTGGCGTGTACACTAACTTTAGAAAGCTTTTGTAATGCGGATGTGCGATGATACATGATTACTACAAATAAAATTTTGAAGCCAAAGTTCTTTTTTGATGAGAAATGCAAAGCAATTACATAGAGAGCCTTAATAGTGTGGACATGTGGTAACGCGAAAGCATTATTCTTTGTGGCTGCAATGAAGCTCCAAATCTCACTACATACATTTACGAAGTGTACTTGCGATATTTAGGCATTTTTGCTGCAAAGAAACATGGGATTCTGAGTCGCAGCTCGTGCGGAGACAACAAGATGCTTGTACCGGCCCCGAGCCCTGTTCACTTGGAACGTCAAGCCACTTTCTCTGGGCTGTGTGGTTTCATACTAAGGACGGAATATATGGCGCCACGTGGAGGCCGGTTGGTGATGCCTTCGCTCTCCGCCACTTTATGGGTACCATGGAGTTTTGATTTTAACGTCAGTCGAGTTTCTAGTAATTGAGCTAATCGTCCAGTCTATTCCCGTGGTTTTTGTGTCATTGTGTTAATTTTTGTGTTTTCATTTCACTTCAGTACGCTTTTCTGGTCGAGATTTTGAAACTTTTACCTCAGAATTAATCTTTTTGTACCACAATTCATTGAGTAGAAACCACAACTAAGACTAATACGTACCCTAGTGGCCTTATTTAGCAACTTGGTTGGTCATAGGCTTATAGCGACCATTTGGTCTCATATATAAAATTTTAGGGCGAAAGCATTCATACAGCGATCCGTCTCCTCCGGTAAGTTCGTATCTTGCCTCCTCACCTGGTTACCACAGCGTCTGTGTTGCCTGCCGTTGTGGACCACCGGTGTGGTGACTGGGATAACAGCATTCACAACTGACACCTCTGGCAGGTACCCTTCCGCTGCTATACTTGCAGGCCATTTCGTCGTTCATCGTTAAACGATCTTGTTGTGGCATCAAATATGCTCCCGTTCGTCTCAAAACTGAGACGCAAGGTATTTATCTCCAGTTGTACGCCCTGAAAAGAAGACATTTAACAGATTGCAAAAATTTCGCGAGAGTCTCAATGCTAGAACGCCAAGCAAAAATGTCAAGCGCGGTCTACGGCACCTGAATATATGGCCAAGCAACGAGGAAAAATGAAGAGAAAAGAATGAGAGGCAGAAGATTGTACGAGTTGCCTAAACCTAAAAACAACGGGCTGCGAAGCTGTAGGCTGACTAGCGGTAATCGAAAGCATTTTAAATTCACAGATAAACTAAAACCTCGTTCCGCTTTCGTACGACAATTGGTTTCACCATGCTTAAACCTCCTAAATTTTCTTCGCGTAAGTCCAAGTGTTTTTATGAAGTGAAACCGATTAAAAACAGCGATTAGTATTTAATGATATACATGCAGGATCGTTGTATTTAAAACGCTGAATGTAACTTAACGTAAAAGTCAGTATTTAATTTCCGTTTCACTGCAAACATCCACACGAGACACACGTTTCACTACACAAAACTGGCGTGAAGTGGCTTTTCGATCCAACTCCGACGCCACCTTTTCCCCTTAACGAATCGATAACCTCCAGACTAACCTCCAAATCTCTTCATGAGTAATTGACAGCAATTTGGCAAAGGTTGATGACAAGCTGCAGACTCTGCCCATATTTACGAACTACGTTTGCTGAATGGTTACAATAACCCTCGTCCTAATAAGCTGATCTCGAGAATGCAGGTTCGCTCCCAGCCTCGGCTTCCACATTTCAGAAAAGAAAGCTGTACAGCTTTCTCGCAAAGTTCGTAGTTAGGAGAAACATTTACATAGTCCGCGGTTCAATCCAGGGCACACCGCTAGCCCGGGGTAGTGGCTCTATCAACTGTAATAACCATGAAACTAAGGTATATAGGGCGCGAGCAAACTGGTCCATGAGTTGAAGTGGGAAAGGTGTTAAGCCATTAATGCTTTTGTGGAATCCGCAAAGACGCAGTAGGTGTGCAATAAGGGGGTAATGGCATCAGCATCTACCGGAGCGCCGCAAAACCCAGACAAGGAAGAGTTTTTCAAAGATGTTGCCATAAAGGTTCTGAGAAAGCTGAACAATCTTCTTTTGTAGCCACATTGCTCTGTTCGGGTGGATGCTAATAAGTAATTACTTCCTTACTACAAATCTACTCCATAATTAAGGTTCGCTCTAAAAATTTGAACGAATATTCCAATTTATTTTACAATGTGAGTTTCTAACAGAGAAATCAATTAGCCATGTAATGCTTGTAATGGCTCTTTTATTTTGTGACTATCATAAAGCCTCTGGTGTCTCTTGACAATGAGCTGGCATATGGGTCTCTAGCTCTGCGTTAGGTGCAATGCATATCTACTGTACGATTTCCTAACGTGCGCTATTTGTTTCAAGTCTACCTGAGTTTTCTAGTAACATTTATGTCAAGGTAAACAATGGGAAAAAAGCGGTGCTTCATTCACAGCGCTGGTCTTGTCCCTGAGTCGTTCTTTGATAAAGAAACGCATTGCATTAGAACCAAAACTAAAGCAAACAGCTTGCGCCAGAATGCTAAGGAATGAACGGTGTTGATATATGTGCAGAGGAGCGATGCCACATGTCAAACGTTTAGACTGTGCACAGACTCCATCCAGTACCCATTCAGCAGCCGACCGAGGTATGTGGAACTTGGTTACACGCAATTTCTTTTATAAACGCGTAACATCTTTTGAGAACAAACGAGTACTTGTGTGCCATACATGCCAAAATCTGGAACGTTTAGAACACTCTTGCGTCTACAAACTTCTCCGTTTACCTGGAAATATGTTCCACGATATCTTACTGATGCCTTGATGAAGACCTTCGTTGAATGTAATGAACGCAGCGTTCCAAAAAGTACTTTAAGTTCCTGTTGCTAGCTTGGATCAGCATTGATTTTGCTAAAAACTGCAGGCAGCTGCGCTGTGCGATTAAAAGCGGCGGTGCCCGTACACTCTCGTGATTGAATCCCAATGCTGTTATAGGTAATCAATTAGGTCTACCGGTTGTCGTCTAAGTGGACAAAATTGGATCATGATCAAGTCGATAGGAGTTAGATAATCGAAACACTGCAGTGTATTCCGGAGTATTATTTGGGAAACTATTTAGGTGAACACACAAACGGGACAGACTTGCTCTTTCTTGGCTTCTCCTAAAAACACGGAACAGCGCATTCGAAATTATCATGTTTTAGGCGAGGCACAAGTTTACAAGCTTCGATGCGTTATTTTCTTTTTATATGTTATTATTTATTGCATTTTTTCGCGAGTTGAAGGGGACTGCAGACTTTATTTTTCGCTTTATTCCAATGTGTTACCTTCTCCTAACGACTTCAGAGTGAGTCTCCCGTGCGTAAGAACTGAACAACCTCACCAGTTGCCAAGCGGAGCTGCGGTAAGAAATGCTCCTCTGTAGGCAGCTGGCACGAAGTCTATCTTTGTATGGTTCAGGTTCGCCATGTCAGTCTTGTGCACAGTTGCTAACGTGAAAGGCAATATTATGTAATCAGACGTGAACTATATGAAGGAAAGTTAGAAACTCTAACATCACTTTAGACAAATTTAAATGTTGAAATCGATACGAGGGGGGCATGAAGTGTTTCATTTTTGCCTTTGTGTTGCGGAGTGGGTGGACGATATTTCTCTATTTAATCGCCACCGCCCTTTTTTTCTGTCGTCGCATTGTCGGGAGGTAGGTAGAAAAATTTCATGTTCGACTAGCCGCGGAGAGTGTTGGTACGGTAGAAAGGAATATCATCCATTGCAAGTCGAGACCTCAATAGGTGGGTCGACATCATTCTCGAGAAGCCGAGGAGCATTCGCTGGCAGAAAAAAATATGTCTATGACAAATGTAGAGCTACCTTTGTCGAGCAAGGGGGCAGCGCCAGCGATTGAGTAGATACGAAAAGTGTTCGCGGGCAGCCCCCGAGTTTCTTCTTTGCAAGCATCGACTTGTCTGCAGCTCGGTAAGCAAACCAAGCAATCGTGTAGCTTTAACCTGGTGGAAAGTTGGACTGATTGGTACATGATCTTGATGTGAAAAAGAGCGCTTATAAGAGGCAGAAGAAGGGCACAGGTCATCTTCGCCTTTCGGCACTCCTGGCAAGTGTAAGCAATTTTTGTTACCACAATGCATTCCAGTAGCCGGGGAGAGTCAAGTACGGGGCAGGTAAAAATTGGTCAGTTGCAAGTTTCTACTTGGCTGTAGGTAGGTGGGTAGTCTAAACACTCGAGTCGCGGAAGAGATTCTTCTCGATAGTTCATCCAAACGATTTTTCATTACAAGTCCATGGCATGTGTCGTATTGTGTGGAGCTAAGCAAGAACACCAAACACGCCAGTAGCCACGAAGAGTATCTGCAAGGCCGTCAAAGATTTTTCCATTGCAATTCGATGCAAAGTGTCAAATTGTCTGGAGCTAGGTTAGCACCCCAAAACACACAAGTAGCCGGGTTGAGTGGCTGCGGGACGCAAAAAACGGCTGTCCTTTGCAAGTCGTGGCAAATGCACCGTAGATATTTATTGCCTTTGAATATTTGGCTTTTGGAATCTCACATGCCTCCCTAAAATGCGTCAGACGTGACAAGAAGAAATCAGAACCCGTCTTCACTGAGTCAACTTCGGACCTCAGAAATAAGGAATCGCTGAGCACCACATTCTCCGCAGTTGGCGCCTTTTCCAATCATTTTAGTTTCACTCCTTTGGAGTCACTGCATGAGAGATGTTCAGCGCCTTGTCTTGATCGCTTCTAGGACGCTACTGCAGAACAAATATGGCGACTTCCGCACAGCAGCCGCTCAAGAATAGAGCCACAAACGGACGATAAAGTACCTTTCATCCCGTTAATGCGCCGCCCCTGTGCCATTTGTATGCGCCTGTTTACTTCGGCTCTATCGAAGCGGCGGCATAGCATAAAACGCGAGAGTGCAGGGGTTTACGCACGGCCTCCATCATAAATGACGTGGAGCTGCTTGGGGGGCTGTCTTCGTTGCACTCGGCGCTGCATACATCAAAGACCGAAGCAACGGATCGGAACGAAGCATGCAAAACAGCGGATGATTAACGGCCGGTCGCGGGACCTCCTTATGCGGCCATTAAGTAGAGCCGCTGCATGGCTCCGACGCTGCTGGCCGCCTTGGCGAACACTGTGTCCCCGGAGGGTTTTGCCGGTTCAGTATTAAAATGAATCCTTTCTGTAATTGGTATTTTTGCTGCCGCATGCTCACCTGAGACGTACTGTGAGCCGGCAGCCGCGGTCATTGCGGCTGTGTGCGTCATCCGGCGTGTGAAAGTTTACTGCAGCGTAAAAAGGCTGCATAGAGAAAAGGACCGGATGAGCATACTTATCACGATGTGCCCGCCAGAAAATGCGTTCGCCTCCTTTTAAATACGCCATGTGAGCGTTACAAGAAACTTGATAGGCAGTTTTGGGTGGTACAGTGGTAAGACACCCGACTACTGTCCTAAATACTCTGGCTCGAACCCGACCTCGGTGGCTGCGTTTCGATGGAGGCGAAACGAGGAGGCGTCCGTGCGCTGTGCGATGTCAGTGCACTTTAAAGATCCCAGGTGGTCGAAATTACTCCGTACCCCTCAACTACGGCTCCCCCTTCTCTCTTTCGACTTTCACTCCCACCTTCATCCCCTCCCTTGCGGCGCGGTTCAGGTGTCCACAGACGCAAGTGTGACAGATACTGCGCCTTTCCCTTCCTGTGAACCAATTAATAATAATAATTAATAATTAACTCTGGAGTGGCAGTGCCTGTTCTTTCGTGTTTCAGCCTACATGGTCGCTGAATGAAATACTCCAAGCTTATTTATATTTAAATTCTCTTATTTGGGTTTTTGCGGATATTTTTATTTATTGTTCAACTCCTGCTGTGTAGGTATGCTGTTTACCTCATACAGACCCCGTCGGGGTGGCGCAGTGGTTACGGCGCTCGACTTCTGTTCCCAAGGGTGCGGGATCGAATCCCGGCCTCGGCGGCTGCGTTTCGATGGGGGCGAAACGGAGTGGCGCCCGTGTGCTGTGCAATGTGAGTGCACGTTAAAGAACCCCAGGTGGTCGAAATTTCCGGAGTCCTCCACTACGGCGTCTCTCATAGCCTGAGTCGCTTTGGGACGTTGAACCCCACAAACCAATCATCTCTATAGCTAAGGAACTCTGTCTTGCCACCGTTGCTTCCCACCACTCAGCGACCTCATAGCTCAAGTTTGCCACGCATGCACGGCTCCACAAACTCGTTTAACAAATCTTTTCTACAGAGCACCATTTCATTGCGCAATCAGCTATCCGATTTCATAGTGAATGAAAAGAGAACCGCATAAATTAAACCGGTATTAAAAGCACGTTTTAAGAATTAAATTTGTTCTACATTTCTGAGTATGTATTTATTTTTCCTTGGTTTTTTCGCCTCTCTATGTTGGTCTTGAGTCACTGTGTGTTGCATGTTTATAAATTGTTTTGTTTGTATTTTTTGTTACATCATTAATCCTATACCTCTCATTTCTAGTTAATAATGCTGACTAAAGTATTATGTAATGGTCACTCCATCGTTATATAATTCTGTAAACTAAGGACCACTAAAGGAATGATGATGATATAGAACGGATGCTTAATACATAGAACGAACGGTTAGTGTGCTGAGAACGAGTGCATGTTCGATCCTAACTCAACATTTGAATTCTTCTTCTTTCTGCTTATTCTTTCTGACATACGCCACTCTCCTTTCTTCATCAGTAGAGTGTTTAGACAGATGATTTCATTGTTCTCTGATTGTTGGTAAAGTGTAAAAATATTAACCCGTTTACTTTCCTTCGTTACGCTAAATCATTTTTATAAAAATGCACTGGCCTCTCCTTTTACAATTTACAAATTGCAACAAAGTCCACAACATTTATTTCCAAGCCCGCTAATAATATTATTAATAATTGGTTCACAGGAAAGGAAAGGTGTTGTATCTGTCACACTTCTTCTGTGGACATCTGAACCGCACCGTAAGGGAAGGGAGGAATAAGGAGTGAAAGCGGAGAGGCTGCAAAAAGGAAAACATTGGCTCCTCCCTCTGAGAAACCTAATAAAAGTATTACAAGATATACGTGTTTGTTTTGTATTACACATATAATGCAGAAAGCGCGAAGAGCTTCTCACAAACATCCTAACATTTATAATGCCGTTCTGTTATGGCTGTTATCCACACATCTGGTATGGATGTCACAAATATTTGGTCAGGAATACCCTGATAGACATCTGCGTCTGCCAACAGTATCTTGAAAGCAGGAGAAACTGTCGATGGAAATTCAACAGGCAAAACCGCAACCAAGTACCAATACCACAAAAGAAAGCGAGAACTTATTATATCATTTATTTCTTTTCCCTGGTTGTTAACGACGGCTACGACAGCCGCATTTCTCTCTCTGTACATGGAAACATCCACATAGAGGACGTTTGATATTTTTGCCACGCTTAGGCCACGCTTAGGCCTAGTGCGCACTTAGTGAGATGCCTCGTCCTATGACACATACTTCTTAGCTACAGCGAAATCTGAGCGATTTTCGTGATCAGTGTTGTCATTATGAAGCATCGTTTGTGCGTTTGCGGGCACTAGGCTGAGCAGGCTGATAAACAGTGCAATTTACCGCATATATGCTCTGGCGGAAATATTGAATGCGATAGCAGAGCGGCATACTATAGCTCCCAAAGAACTCAGATTTGATTGCGGAATATCGCCAGCTCGCGCTTGTTCTTGTCCTGGCCTGCAAGTCCTAGGACTGTAGCGACATTTGGAGCCTTGATGTGTCTTTACTGGAGGACTCGCAGGCTCGTAGAAAATTCAGCATGCAGTGTGATCCGAAATACAACACCGCGGGTAAGACTCGCTCGAAGATTAGTACGTCAATACTACTTGCTCGGGGGCTAGTTGGTGGATGCATGTTCCCTTGCGCCAGTCCTGTCTCTCTATCTGTGTATTGTCCGTTTTGGCGTTACATCTTTTCAAGGAAAGAGTAGTTTGGAACTTGATTTCATGATGTGATGCAGAAACGAGGACGATAGGCAGCCGACCTAAACGAGTACCTGAGGCGAAGCTTAATGTGAGATTAAGGAGATCGCAGGCAAGAGAAATGCAAGAGTACATTCAATTTAAGCAAACACGATACTCGCGACTGTATCGTCAACAGTCTGGCAGCTTTAACGGTTTGCCACAACCCCATTGCTTATACTGAGCAAGAAAGCTGAAGCACGAGGGCGAGTTATGAAGTATAATGTCTTGCGATACGTCTACATGTTCAGTACGTGCGCGCACTCTCATAGCGTATGCAATACTGGTTAGACCGTGCTTTCTTTGGTCACGTACTTAAATGTAAGAAGGACCTGATTTGCCACACACAAAAAAAAAATTTTCCTTGAGGTAATTGAATCATCCTGATGCGTGTACACCTTTCCACCAATAACAAATCCGTCGCGTCTGCGTGCGTCGAAGCTATCGCTGCTTGCTTCCTGGAAGAAAACTAAGGAGTGCAGGCTTAACAATCTCGCTGGCACCAATATCCGCACGGCGGACTCACGAGTTATACACGCAGCATACCAATCTGCTTCACTTTGTTTTCTTTTTTACTTTATTATTCGCTAATGCAAGAAGAAATGGCTTATAGTAGCAGCGCAACCACAAAATCCCAGGCACTGACATTCTATGAATGAAAAATAGAACGAGAATATGCCTTCAAAATGGTTCTCGCATCGTGATACCAAAGCTTATTCCTGATTTTTTTTTTTTCACGGGTTCTTGCGCAGCCCGTAGTCTCCTGTCATTGCAGAATGGCTAGCGATTAATAAAAGGCGCAGACAGGGAAAGCAAAACAGTTTACATATGACTGAATGCTAAAAGCTACGAGCGAGAGACACTCACCGAGACCCTCGAATGCAGAGAGCCTCACAATGTTCACCAATAGCTCGAGGCGTTGCTCATCAAAGCCGCACTCATAACGTCCGCGTACGCAAATCAGCAAGTATCCGAATACGAAGAGACGCTTTATTTTTGGCTGCCTGATCCATGTCGCGATCCTGGATAGATAAAGAAGAGTGCTGGAGACACAGATGGCGAAATGCAGACAAATATATGAATACACTGGGAACCACCTTCAGACCGTGCCGGGGTTTTCACCATTAATGAGAAGATGAAAACGAAGGTGCCGGCGGCACTAACGTGAGCATCGGTGGTACAGGTCGTTACGCCTTACGCACTAAAGGCAAAGTACTGATTAATCGTGCGCCGACTTTGAGAAATTGTGGATATTAAAACGAAATTGCGAGCGTAGATCTTATACGACACATGAAGCTGTAACTCGGAGACGCTCCATTTCGCCTCGCGCCTGCCATTTTTCTACTTTTTCGCCTCCACCATCCTTTCCGTCAGGAAGAACGAGACCTAATTTCTTAAAGTAAAATACGTCGATTGGGCACAAGAAAGAAAGAGAAAGAAAAGATGATAGTTGCGTTAGTATTGATCGCCCCCTCTGACATGTTCAAGGAAGAGTGCAAGGCAACAAAGAAAGCTACGGGAAAAGAAAAAGAAAGCACAGATGCGACAAGCAGACAATACAGAATCACCAGTGCCTGGAAAGCGAGGTAAACTGCTGGTATTTTACATGTATGAAAAATGCTGTCATCAACTATTGCCTGCACCGAACAATTCTACAAGACCAAACGGCAGGGAAATGTTGGCGTTGGAGTTTCCATCGCGCTCGAGTTTGTACGAAATGCATCTTGCGAGGTAAACAATTTCCTCGTTTCTCATATTCCGTTAGAACCCTTTGTGCTTCTACTTCCACTGGGGAGAAGCTGGTGTTTTATAATGAGGTTCAGTTCCAGCAAGCGGCCGCGAAAGTGCGAGAACACCTTAATGCAGGCGCCGGAAGGAAGCTTCGGCGGGGACGAGTGTGCGCGCAGTACTCGGGTCTGTATGTCTTTAGCAATTTTGTTCTTCGATGACGCCGTGTGTTGGTTATTATTTAATATTGGTCGCAGTGTGGCAGGAAATGTAAGTAATGCTCACTCCAGCTGCGGCACGCTCCCAAATTAAACGCGCCCGTCATTGCTCCAGTTCTTTTTTCTTCTTTTCTTTGTTGCTTTCAACTGTATGTGAATTTTTGGGGAGAGTTTTACTGAATTGTTGCTCTCCTTTAACACTTGACTTGGTCGCATCAGTGAAAAAACAATGTTGCGCATCTGAAAAAAAGACAAAATAAATGGGTATTATTGTGCACTGAAACATTTAGGACCAGGCGAATGATTCAGCACTTTACTGCTCATCCCGTATGACAATATCCACTTCTTTAAAGCAACGACGAAAATCGACGCTGATAGATTGAAGCGCACCACATAGCACTCTCCGATCAACAGGACGCATTTCAATCGGCTAAGTTGTATTTTTGTATGGACTATTAAGGCGAAAGCGGCTCGCTGTCGTGGACAAAGTGTGTCCCACTTTTGCGGCGCTCTGATTGGCCGAGGCGGGACGCGTCATCTGCAATGCCACACTTGAACGCGCGCCAAGAAACGCCACGCGACAGGAGCGATGGTGTATCATCCAAACACACGCCGGAGAAAGTGTGTGTGAATGATAGTGCGCCTTTTCTTTGCTTTAAACCAATTAAAATTAAACGAGAATAGAAAACTGGGCAAGTTGTTACGGATTCATCTTGTTGCGGCACCACAGGGACGAGGACAGATACGGAGAAAGACAGACCAAGTGCCAACTATCAACTGACAAAATTTATTGGGACATGTAATATATGTGAAAAAAACCCAAAAAATCCACAAAGAAACGAAAAGGCAACACATGCGAACTTCGGCCCATGGTTACAAGGCTCACGTCAAAAGCGATCTGGTGTCAAACCGTATCACCGTATCAAATGTTTGAGATAGTCACATTTAGCATCAAGCAGCAATAACGACGGCGCGCTTACACATTTGTCGGATGACTCTTTTATTTTAAATGCCTCCACAATTTCTCGGACCGTCTTGTCTCTATGCTTCCAGATAACGCGCGATTCATGGAACAGCGGTGCGCAATCATGACCCTTGACATGATTAGAGAAGTGTGTCCCCGACCCGCCTTCGAGTGACCTGGCATGCTCATGAAGGCGCACATTATTACAGCGCCCCCGTCTGACCCGTATAGTGCAGGCCGCAGGACAACGGAATGGTGTAAACCACCCCGCAGGCACACTCCACCCACGGATCAGAGTGCTTCACACCACACCCATTCATCTTCACCCGCGGAGTGTCCCTCCGCTCGACAGCAGCACATATTCGACCTAGTTTGTTTCTAGATGAAAACACCATGTTCATGTCGTAACGGCGAGCCACCTTCTTAAGGCCGTGGGAAACACCGTGAAAGTACGGGATGACGGCGAACTTTTCCTTTCTCTGGCCTCTTTCTGTGTCCTTACGTTCATTAGGCTTAGCTTCAGCTGCTTCAGGATTCTCTGCGCTGCCGCTGCCAACACTGAGTCTGGAAACCCTGCGTATCACAGCCTGGTCACCTGATCCCCAAAAGTTTTGTTAAATCGATGGGGACATCACTTGTTAACGGCCGAACTAAATGCATTAGAAGCAATGCCGTTCTTAATCAACTTCGAATGACTTGATAAAAAAAATTAACAAAGGCTTACGAGACCTTGGTGAAAAAGACCAGCACACGTGTTTACATTCAAAAACAAAGACAGATCCAAAAATTGGATTCTCCCGTTATGAGGGGCTGCGGCCTACAATGTGCGCCTTCGTGAGTATGCCAGGTTACTCGAAGGCGGGTCGGGGACACACTTTTCTAAGCATGTCAAGGGTCATGATTGCAGACCGCTGTTCCATGAATCACGCGTTATCTGGAAACATAGAGACAAGACGGCCCGAGAAATTCTGGAGGTATTTAAAATAAAAGTGTCACCCAAAAATGTGTAAGCGCGCCGTTGTTTTGCGGCTTGATGCTGAATTTGACTATCTCAAACTTTTGATACGGTGATACGGTTTAACACCAGGTCGCGTTCGACATGAGCCTTGCAACCATGGGCCGGAGTGCGCATGTTCTGCCTTTTTGTTTGTTTGTGCATTTTTTTTTGATTTTTCACATATATTACATGTCTCAATAAATTTTGTCACCTGATAGTTAGCATCGGCGACGTGTTCGGGAGGTACCAGTTTCGATCCCTGGTGCCGCCGGGTACCCACCGGCTTTTCAATGGGTACAAGCTTTCCCCCGGCCTGGTGCTCGGCTCTTTCGGGTGAAATGTTCGGAAAAGGGGTCATAGGTCTCAAATAGTTACTCCGATGTGGCCGTGATCAATTCCGCCATCGGACAACAATAAAAGCCCATTATGTGGCCCTTTTTTTTCTGTCAATCCGACGTCTTCACGCAATTAGTTTGTTCGAAACTTTAAGCCCTCGAGGGAGCACAGCAGGGTTAGCAGAGCCTCTTCCAAACGCGCACCCCTGAGAGAGCCGGGCGCCGGGCCGGGGGACGCTTGTACCCATTTTACTGGTGGACGTCCGCCGGCGGCGGGTTTCGAACTGACCACCTTCCGCAGCCGTTGAATTCCGACAACGTTTAAGCAAAATATCTAGAAGTGCCTTTCCTGACCGAAATAAAGGTCCTGAAAATGTTTACTCCCGTTTTCACTTAATTTCACAGACAGCATAATTTGGGCTCTAATAAATGCTTAAATTAAACGATGCCAATAGGATTTCATCGGAAAGCTAGAGCCGCTTCCTTTCATGAGTTCGCCGCTCAGAGTCGTATTTATGCCTAGCAGCAGGCGGTTGTTCGAGGCTTCATTACTTCCCGCTTAGAGTCCCATGAGAGATTCGGGCTCCAATATCTGTAAGGTCACTAATATTGGGTTCATTAGTCTTTTATGGCTCATTTGTACCGTTCCCTAATCGGAAAGGCTCTCCAGACGTGTTCAATTTGTTCACCCCGGGTCATGTACTGCTGCGAGCAGATTGCTGTACAAAGCAGGAAGAATAGGTTATTTTTTTAGGCCAGAATAAAAAAGTGAAGGTCTAGAGCCTGGGCACGCAGGTGAAGGAACGTATGAGTGTTTTCGTCATTTCTACATTCTGTTTTACAATACTACCGCGCGCCTCCTGGGAGTGAAGGCAGAATTCACGCGATAGTCGTAGAAACGTGCACACTCAGATTATACTTTACGCTACTAACACAAATATAATAAAAGAGAAATTTCTATGCATATGGCTTATGACTCAATAACGGATAAGTACATTGTATGTATGTGTGGCATGTGCCGCCCAGTCAATCCAGAGTTTTATAATTTTGAAATAAAAACTAATTATTTTTAAAATACAGTCAAAACTGCATTTAACAAACGTCTCGATTTAACGAAGATATTCCGATCCTCCAACAGATGCCCATATAGTCCAACGCTTTGAGCAACTGTAAATAATGAAACTAATTTCATTATATATGTCCCAATTGAACGAACCTTTTGTAGAAAAATGGAGGTGAAAATCATATTTGTGGTCTATTATGTTTAAAACGCCCAAAGAGCTATGACTGCAAACCAAAGGTCATACCGTGGAG
Organism: Amblyomma maculatum; assembly: GCF_055883805.1. Lineage (NCBI taxonomy): Eukaryota > Metazoa > Arthropoda > Arachnida > Ixodida > Ixodidae > Amblyomma > Amblyomma maculatum. The sequence goes on along the minus strand of NC_139349.1, from coordinate 90,179,353 downwards.
GAACTTCGTCCCGCTTTTGCCAAACTGCGCTGCGAAAACGGGAGACTTATTGATCTGAATTCAGGGGATTTTGCAAATGGTATAAAAAAGCATCCCCGTCGACCAGGTGTCGACATGCGGCACCGCTGCCGACACCGGGTCAAGTTTGGATGCCCTTGATTTGTGGCGACAGTCTGCCGGAAGAGACACACAAAAAAAAGCGTGCAGTTCTTGCTAACAAACTATATGCAAGCAAAGACCAGCGACTTCTTTGCTAGGAAAGATCTTTGCAGTCCCTTGGCGCCATTCTTGCCGACATGAAATTTTCGTGGCTTCTTTTCCTACGCACTAACTATCAGTGTCGGTCGTCTGCACAAGCTGCAATTTCAAAGTAGCAACATAGCATAGTGGACAATAGCTGCTGTTACATGTTGGAAGACGTAGCAGTACAACTTCCGTGTTTCTTCGTATATGTTGCGCTATTGCGTCCTTTCAAAACACAATTTCATTTTCATAGAGTTTGCGCTTCGCAATTATGAAGCCTTGGTATTTCCTTCAGGTTATTACACCGTATAATTTCCGATTTTATTGGATTAAATTACTCAGGAATATCTCCCTTTAAATCAAAGTTTAACTGTAGTTTTGATGCCTATAAAGGAATTGAATGGGCTGCTGAGTCGAGTGCATGATGCGAAAATACTGGCGAAATTAGTGGGCGGTACTTAGGTTAAGCTTGGTTTATGGGGTTTGGCGTCCCAAAGCCACTCGGACTATGGGAGAGCTGGTAGTAGTGGAGGGCTGCAGAAATTTCGACCTCCTTAGTTCTTTAACGTGCACTGACATAGCACAACCCACAGCCGCCTTGCTTTTAGCCTGTATCGAAAAGCGACCACCGCGGCGGCGCCAATGTGCGCTTCTATGCATACAATTATATAAGAACGCATACACCTGGTACTTGTATGGGTATTGTGTCGTGGAGAGTTTTGCATGAAAAATGCGGTAACGCAAGCCAGCGAGGGAAAAAAGCGTTAACGTATGAGAATATGTCAAAGGAGAACATTAAGTTTCGTGATAGCGATAGTAAATGTCACTCCTTCTTTAATTTTTTTTGACGACTCATAGGTGATAAGGCGACGCATACCAAAAGTGGTCCTGTTTCTTTATGTTATCACTTCTTGACCTGGTGAAAAACATGCTACCACAGGAGGCTATTACACTACATCCCCAAGAAACATTATTGAAAAGGAGTTAGTAAATATCATGCGAGAGCAGCAATTCAAATGACCTCTACATCGCTTCTCAAAGCTCTCTTAGCCACCTGGAGTCTTCTTCTTTCAACAATAAGGAAGAAGTTTTTTCATTCTGCACATTTCACAAGCGGTAACTGCAGTGATTAGCATAAGAAAAAAACACCGCTTGAAGACAGAGGACTAGGGGTATATCCGCTTCCTAATTTTTGAGAATGCCACGAAGAAACGATTTAGCAGTACATTATGACAAAACAGCAGAAAAAAAATACAATTGCAGCAGTTCGCGTACTAATGAAAGCGGTCTCAAGATGCCGAACGTGTGCTTTTGTGGTACAAAGGATCCAAAATGCCGGGAAACTGTCCGAATCTGCATTCCATCGTCAGGTGCCTGCCCCTTTATCAATATGCAAATTGAAACTTCCTGTGTAAAATTGTTCGGCGCCGAAAAAAACGAATACAAATACACAGTAATGAGGCAGCTCCGTCTGAGTGCTGGGTAAGGCTGTTGCCTGGGCTTCGCAGCAAATGCGACGACCTATTTAAGTGCCCGCGCTGAGGTATGTGCATAGCCCTAGTGCTGACTTCAGCTCAACTCGACGAAATTTACCATCCGTTCGCGAACTGAAAGAACTGGGGGAGTGTGTAGACGAGAGCTGTAAGAAGGAAGAGTGGAGGATAGGTAGAGCTAGCTCACAAGCCAGAAATATAACATACAAAAAAGACTCAAGAGACAGGAACAAAATGTGCTGTCGAAAGGAAACTGGCTTCTTCGGACATGAGCGAGGCGGCGATAGAAATATATTACAAACAAACGAAAACAAGAAAGAGCATCGAAACGTTACAATAAGACTGCTTATGGATGTATCTTGAAGTGCTTGCACAAATAAACGCTCACTTTCGTCAAATTACTGCGCAGAATATTGCTTTTCGTTCCTTGCTATTCTTTGCAACTTACGTCTAATTTAACTCTGTTAGTAACACGTCTCAGTATTGCCGTTCGTGATTCCGATGTGTCAGGATATGTCTTCAAGTAGTAAAAATGATGGGTACTCACCTGAAATCATCAAACTGAAGAGTATTGAAACTGTGCGTCGTAAAAGCTCGAAGAACGAACGTGATCTTTTCGGGCGTTCAATATTTTAGACGAAATATAACTGAACATCGAATAAAACTGTAATGCATCCAGAGAGGAATTTTAAGGCTTGTGAGGTTTTATCGTGACTTTCTGCGTTTCCCGATAACCCTAAGAACTTTCGTAACCAAATGTCCGAGTACACGTACGCGATATCGTTCCGCTGCATTGCTGCGCATAAATTCGGAGGGTTGTTCCTCTACTAGTACCATTAAACTTGCATGTATACCAGTTCATTTTTACCGGTCTAAAGGCACTCGACGCCCTTGAAAGAATCAAATCCCTCTCTGGAATGAAGTACACATTGCAAGCGTTTACGGAGGATCTAATTATTATCTTCTTGTAATCTTCATCAGAAATTCAGGAATTCCTACCAGCTATGTCACCAGAGATATAAAGCTATTAGCATCCGTCGTGTGAGTACCATCACCAATATGTTTACGTGAAGTGAGTGCGAAACCGCTATGCGGTTTCTTCGATGCTTCAAAATAGGAATGTCGAGGGACGTTGGAATAGTGGTCAAAAAGCTCAACCAAGGCTCCACCATTCCAGCTGATAGCTGCGCCACAATCTCTTCATTAAGAAAAAAAGGAGTGCGAGTCTGAAAAACCATGCAAGTCATCATTAGGCCCCCACAAAAAGGTCACCACTCCCGACGGGAAAGTGACTGAGCATGAGGGACTGAGGAAAGCGACGCGCAACCGACGCCATGCATACTCTCCTTTCCCTTCACTCTGGTCGCCCCGCAGAAGACAGGAGTTGTGGGACCACTGGAGGCGAAAAGCAAGGTGCCCGTGTGCTGTGCGTTGTCAGTGCACGTTAAAAAACTCCAGGAGGTCGAAATTTCTGGAGTCCTCCACTACGGCGTCTCTCATAGCCTGAGTCGTTTTGGGACGTTAAGCCCCCGAAACTAAACCAAACATGATTTTCAATGAAGTGTATTGCCCTTGTTGAACGTTGACACGATCACTGCTGAACGTGTTTTCAGCCTGGCCGGCCGCTTGCGGTGAGGGCCAGCTTGCCAACATATTTTTATCTTCTGAGGGTCGGCATTGCACCCGCTATCATTTCGGTGGCGGACTTTAGCTGTTGTGACGCGCGTCTTTCTCTGTCTTTTTTATTCTTCTCTATTTTCTCTTCTGTTGTTGTTGTTGTGGCTGTAGGAAGGAACAAAAGAAAATGCCCGGGCCTGCTAGTGGCTCTATAGCTGAGCTGTCTCCGCTGCCTGATGCGGACAGAAGAGAAAATAGACAAGAAAGAAAAAAAAGAGGAGAGAGAGAAAGACGCGCGCTGCAACTACAGCCATCGTCCACCATCACCGAAGCAGTGGCGGATGCAATGACGGCCTACAACATATACAAATTCAGTTTCAGGCTAGCCCCCGCCGTAAGCGGCGTTGACCTACCTGTCAGAGCCCCATCAGGGCCAGGATCAGCCACTCTTATTTCTGCTGTCCGCATGAGGCAGCGGGTGTAGTTCAGCTACAAAGCCAGCAGCAGGCCCGTGCATTGTCCTTTCCTTCTTCCTTCAGTCGCAACAACAACAACAACCAAGAGTCGTCCATGCGTTGTGCGATGTCAGTGCACACTAAAGATGCCCTTTTTTTTCTTTATTGCCTTTATTTGACAAATTTCATTTCATGAAAAAATGAGCAAAAGTCCCACAAAACGCTAATTGCATATTACACACTACAATTCACGCCTACACAACAAAGGCTCTATTCTTGTGAGCCACTCGGGAGGTTCAGCAGCAGCTTTATGAATTGCCAAAAACCTGTCCAAGCTTTCCCGAAAATACATTCGGGCAGGCCGTGGGTCTTTATCAGAATGGTAATCAGCCATTCTTGAGCGCCATATACAGTGGAGGCCAATGATCATAATATTATCAAATGGTAAACCATCCTCACTTTGTAAACATAAGTACCGGATACCACACGGGCCTAGCGGCAACTCTCATTAGCGTTCTTTGCAATACATCGCAAAAATGAATCCCTTCCCAACAATGAGAAAACATGTTCTATTGTTTCTGGCTTCCTGCGTATTAATTAAACAGTGAGAAAGCAACTGGTCGAAATTACTCCGCAGCCGTCCACTGCAGCACATCTTTATTAAATATCCCCAGGTGGTCGAAAATACTACTCAACCGTTCACTACGCACCCATTTCTCTCAGCTGTCACTGCCATCTTTCTCCCACCCTTAGATCGCGAGTCAGGTTTCCACGAAACGAGCTTGGCAGATTGTTAAAAGTTAAGAGTTAAATTGGTTCACAGGAAGGGAAAGGCGCAGTAACTGTCACACTTGCTCTGTGGACACCCGAACCGCGCCGTAAGGGAAGAGAGGAAGGTGGGAATGAAAGTGGAAAGAGAGAAAGAGGAGCCGTAGCGGAGGGCTACGGAGTAATTTCGACCACCTGGGGATCTTTAACGTGCGCTGACATCGCACAGCACACGACGCCTCTTCGTTTCGCCTCCATCGAAACGCAGCCGCCGCGGTCGGGTTCGAACCCGGGAACTCCGGCACAGTAGTCGGGCGTCTTACCACTGCACCACCCCGGCGGGGCGCAGATTGTGCGCCTTTATTTACCTCTGACGCAATTATAAGAAAAATTATGAAAAGAGGGCCAGGATGATGCAGTGGTAAGACGCCCAACTACTGTCCGAAATACCCGGGCTCAAACCCAACCTCTGCGGCTGCGTTTCGATGGAGGCGAAACGGAGAGGCGTCCGTGTGCTGTGCGATGACAGCGCACGTTAAAGATCCCCAGGTGGCCGAAATTACTCCGAAGCCCTCCACTGCGGCTCCCTTTCTCCCTTTCCACTTTAACTTCCACCTTCCTCTCTCCCCTTACGATGCGGTTAAGGTGTCCACAGATTCAAGACTGTCAACCAATTATTATTAATAGGGCGGATTCAACAGGTGGTCTTACAGAGGCTATCGCTGCAACGCTCTCAGCTTTCGCTCTGTAACTAGGTTCACGCTTAAAACTTTCGATGGAGGCGAAACGAAGAGGCGTTCGTGTGCTGTGCGATGTCAGCGCATGTTAAAATCCCAAGGTGGTCGAAATCACTCCGTAGCCCTTCATTACGGCTCCTCTTTCTCTCTTTCCACTTTCACTCCCACCTTCATCCCATTTCCTACGGCGCGGTTGAGGTGTCCACAGAAGACAAGTCAGTTACCGCGCCTTGTCCTTTCTATAAATCACTCCATGCTTAAACCCTCATAAATATTTATTTTTTTGTGCGCAGATTTAAATTCTAATAACAACGGTACATAGAGTACGAAAGGAAATGTGTCGAGTGTATCATTTTTGACAAAGTAAAGATCGAGAAGATGCCGTAAAGAAAGCTCTTCATCGTTCTCTCAATGCGAGGACGTTTTCAGGTATGGCATGCACTTGTATGACGGCAGGTATTCCGTCTTTATCTATGGTATTCACTCAGCGAAGTCCACCCACGGACATCCGCAATTTATATAGCGAGCATTTTGCAGTCGGGTTTACGTCCCAAGGACACGACCAGGAGGAAAGCTACCGGCTCCTTGTGCGGACCTGTTTCTAGAAAACGCATGTTTGGCACTTAAGGAGCCAGATACTTAGGAGAAGGTGCGTTTTGCTTTAGGCGCAAAGACCCAATCAACGGACTAGTAGCCAGTTTTTATTGCGAAAGCAATGCTACTTTCAGTTTTCATCCCTTCGCGTAGCGGGGAGGTAGTTACCATTGACCTTTAGTGTGACCTTTGGTGCACCGCCAAGCACAGCTGCGCAAAAACAGGGGCCCCAACTCACGCCGTCAACTCGCGAGGCGGTAGCTACCAAACTCGGCCTAACTCCCGCTCCCTCCGTGAGGGAGCGCTACAAGGTTGACGACTGGGCACGTTGGTAGGGGTTCATACTTAACCAGCCAAAGGACGAGACATAGGAAAGAAGAGGACAGGACAAGGCTGGACTAGCAACTGAATGTTTGTTGATCAGAAGAAAACAACGAAGACTCCCTCCGAAAAGCACGCGCACAACCCAACCGGTGGAATGGCAGGAAATTGGGAAGTAGATGAAGAAAATTCAAAGCCAATTCAAAGTCAAGGCCTAACTAACGACTTTTCTAATAGATCAAATTCCTTACAATGAAGGCTAACCGACGCCTTAGCCACACACTTGTCCTCGGCTTTAGCAATGTAAAATGCTTCAACCAACTCTCTGCAGAGTTGATTACCATTGCTGTAAACTACACCCGTATTATTGAAATCAGGCGCACAAAGGGGCGGGTCATGCTCCGACTTACACTCTCGAGATTGCACATGTAGCGCCAGATTAGAACTCGCCTTCCCTCCCAGAGAATTAGAGTGCTCCGTCAGGCGCACATTTAGACATCTGCCTGTCTGCCCGTAGTAGCACCGGCCACAATTGAGCGGAACGCGGTAGACCACATTCTTTCTGCAGGTGGTGAACTTTTTCTTATGTGACACTGCACAACAAAAACTATCACGAGCTACACTGTTGAGCCCCTTTCTAACTCTGGCGCACAAGCCTCCTATCTTGTTTCTCGCTGTAAATACAACGTCAACGTCTTACCTTGCCGCCAGTTTCTTAAATCGGTGAGAAACGCCGTGGAGGTAAGGTATGGCAGCCACCTTCTTTCGCCGCGTCGCCACACCAGCATCACCCTGCCCCGTTTTGCTCTTCCTCGACCGTGTTAAAACACGTTCTGACAGACGAGCGAGATGGACAGTTGGAAAGCCTGCCGACAACAACTTCGAAATTTGTTGTGAAAATGCATCTTCAACACGGTGATGGCAAGATTTACGTAATGCGGACTTGATGCATGCGACCGCCAACCCATCCTTTACCAACCTCGAGTGGTCCGATTCAAAGCTAAGCAGAGGCTTCCCTGACCTGGGGCTGTAGCTCCAACACACGTGATTGTCTTCAAAGCTCAGGTTCAAATCCAGAAACTGTATATGGTGATCTTTAGGAAACTAATACGTAAAAGACAGGCCCTGACCTTGCTCTTTGAACATTCGTAACACATCTTGCGCCAAACTATCCGGAGTGAAGTCATCCCTTCTGCCGCAAAAACACGGGCTCCAACTTGCGCCGTCAACTTGCGAGGCGGTAGCTACCAACCTCGGCCTAACTCCCGCTCTTACCGTAGCTATACCACCGGATACTACGTTGGATACTATAGACCTTTTCACGGGGGCGCTTCTGACGTTCTAGCGTCGAGAGTACGCTTCAATATTGCCTGTTTGGGCTGGACTGTGACTTGCCTCGCGCTTGCAATGTGAAGCGGTGGGTATCCGTCGACGTTTGCATTTATTTTCTTCGCGAATGACTTACCCTCGCAAATAATGGCATACGCCAATCGCAAGTCTACAGGGCAGCACTGTGCTGTGTATGGGTGTACCAACAACCAGCGGAAGAGAAGGATTTTGGGGACTGAAGTGTGCCCACAACACAGCACTCCGCGGGAGCACTGCCGATGTGACATGTTTACGTTGCACCGGTTTCCTGCATCACCCGATCTGCGAAGGCAGTGGATAGCTGCAATCAACCGGGAAGATTTTGCAGTGAGTTCGTGGTCGCGGTTCTGCTCGCGACACTTCGTCGGCGGAATAAAGACCGACGTGAACGCTGTGCCCGCGCTGCACTTGGGCTACCAGAGAAAGGCGAGTTCCTCGTTCTTGCTTTGAAACGCGAACATTCTGATTTTAATTAGCGTTCTGATTCTCTGTAGGTGGTTACGGGACGGCGTCGCCTGGTGAGGCAAGAATACATACCGCCAGCTAAAAAGGTACTCAAGTGAGCCATTCCAATGGTCGTTATAATGACTTCTGCGGCTTGTTTTGCAGACAAAACGTGAACTCCACGAAGAGACTGCAAGAACATCTGACGGTGGGCTCTTAGATTCTGGACACTAAGCTCCAGAACACGAGGTCAGTTTGGGGTCGATGTTAACAACGCTTGAAAAAAAAAAAAAGTCGGACGTGGAAAAGTTGCTGCGTTAGCGACAGACTGCGATATAGTCAATTAACTACGTGATGAAATTGAGCCGAATAACGAAAAACACAGGGAGCAGTGAAGACACTCTGGCAAGTGCTACTCAGTGGCTTTTGATTTAGTATTTCAGCAACTGATTTTTGTGCAGTGGGAGCACCTCAGGCAATAAATACATGACAGTGTTAGAAGCCTGCAGTGCACAGGGAGAATAGCAAATAAGTATCTCGTCTTAGAGGAAACGGCAAGTAAAATATTTATTTTATACTCCAGGAAGGCCATATCTTGAATGGACAATTTCATACGGGAATTTCAAAATACTTCCAGCCACTTTGTGGGACATGCACGCACCCCTCCACAACCTCATCAAAGTGTGCACTGAGAGATAATCTGACTCCTGGAGCAAGTTCGATTCACTGAGACTATGATGAAGCTCTTAAATGTATTGCGCTTGAAAGAGCTGTCATTACTATCATTTATATACCAGCATTAATCTAGAGAAATATTGCTGGTCATGAGTTTACTTTTTCAAAATAAGTTCCGATATGGTAACAGAGAGCTTAGTTTTGATTTTCAATTAAGGGCGAGGATATAAGTTTTGACCATTAGCTGCGTATGCATGGAAACAATCGGTGTAAGAACACAAGGATACTAAGAAAACAACAAACATACAGTACAGTTTTCTGGATCTGAATTTGTCATGTGGTACAGGTGGGCTTGTTGGTTTTGCGTGATGAAATAAAGCGGTCGCGAAAATGCATAAAGTCTGTCACTGCAGAGTGCGGAGGGGCAATATTTATTTTGTGTGCGTGTGTGTGTGTGGGGGGGGGGGGGGGGTCACTGTCATGTGCTGCTGCACTGCATGCTTGGTGCAAAAACCTTCGGGTTGCTTATAATACAGAAGGCGCTCATATCTGACTCCGACGATGTTACCATTCAAAGTACATTTGAGACCGTAGATCCCCATGATCGACTGTTTACATCACTGATCTGTGCTTCCTATTGATTTCCACAGATTGTCGTGGATGTAGGTGGCAGTGATACTCCTGAAGTCACTGCCAAAAAAAGGGTATTTCCTTATCAGGCACTGTTTTCTTTGGCAGGAAGTACCGAACACAGCTCAAGCAGATGGTACAATGCAGCATCCAAAACCTGATGCCGTGAGTAATACCACAGAATTTTCTGATAGCAGTATGCTCTTGGTAGTACGCCTTTTTTAAGGGGGATCATTTCTAAAAAAATATTCCAGTGTCATACGAGAAAAGTAAATAGAATCCAACATATGAAGTCCCCTGAAGGCATAACATCTTCTTTTAGCACGCTTGGCTTTTATCATTATTGCAAGTAATACACACTATAAAATAAACACTCATAATGTTTTGCCAAGTGCACCACACAGCAGCCTACTGGATGGTGTTTATCTGCAGTGCGTAGCTAGGTAGCAGAAATTCAACTTCAAGACGTGAGTGCTTCTACGATAACTACCAGCAAATCATTTGTATATTGCCTTTCAAGACAGCAGCGATCAGTTTCATATTTAGAGTTCTGAAATCCTCATTAACAGCTAGTGTAACCAAAACAAGATCATGATATTGCTTCCATATCTACAATGATGCCAGCTTCACCAGTGGTTAAGGTAGTGTTTATGACAAACAGTAAACTGTGTTCAAGCAATGATTTAAATGAAGCTTTTGCAAAATATACAAGCCAGGTTATGAAAGTATTCCAGAAATTCCCATACACCCTTCTGTTAAGGAGCACAAGCGGATGGTAAACAAGTTCACGAAACAGACACACTGTAAGTTACTAAAGGGCTTTTTATAGTCTTTCTTCCCACCACCCAGTATGAGCACAAATTCACCGAATATTTTCTTTCCGTTCAAGTTATATGAAGATGACTTTATATTATAGTAATAAATTTACATTAAAATAATGCTTTCAGATTGCTTACTACACAATTGACAAGATTGTACGTGCCCTTTCAGGCCACAAATAAAAGAAAACCTCAGCTAGCCAGTCTTGATATTAGCCTATCAAAGCCTAGGAGAAAATGGACTTGTAAATCGATTCCTTTCGTGCCACAGGGCATAACTGCATATATATATTTTTTTTCAATTCTCACAGAGATGACACCAGACAGTGACATGCTCCTGTTGCTGGAAAAGTGTTTATCACCACCTTGCTACCAACAAGCAGCATAGCTCCCACTGCCCATGAAAGAGTTCAAGAAGCTTTTGTACACAGAGTTGATTGACTATGGGATATTTTTGTGCAGGAAACGCCTGAGGCAGGAGAAGCAGACTGTCAACATTTTGATGGTGCAGATACTTACACTGTAAGTGACCAAATAGCTCTGTATTGTCTTTGAAGGTTACAGGAGCCTGTACCATTGATAGACAGCATAATATCTGGCAGCTGACGCGTGCATGCTATTGCCTTTATATTCTCAGTGACAGCAGTTTTTCCTCTAATAAAAGAGACGCCTACACAAGATTATATAGCATTTTGAAAATACAGCAAGAAGCTTTTGTACAACAAGCTGATTGACTATGGGATATTTTTGTGCAGGAAATGCCTGAGGCAGGAAAAGTAGGCTGTCAACATTTTGATGATGCAGACACTTGCACTGTAAGTGACCAAAGAGATTTTTATTGTCTTTCAAGGATACAGTGGTCTGTGCCATTAATAGACGCCATAATATCTGTTACCTGACAAGTGCATGCATTGCCCTAAATTGTCATTGACAGCAGTTTTGCCGCTGATAAGGGACGCCTACAATAGAGTATAAAACATTTTGAAAACACAACGTATTTTTAAAGAATCTTGACTATGGGTTATATTTGTGCAGGGAACGCCTGAGGCAGGAGACGCAAGCTGTCAATATTTTGAAAATGCAGGCACTTCCACGGTGAGTAACCATGAAGATTTTTATCATCCGCCAAGGCTAGATGTGTTCATATCATTGGTAGACACCATAATACCTGTTAGCTGACAATGCAAGAAAGGCAAAAGCTTGGTATGGCGTTTTTAATTCACAGTGAAAGTAGTACTGTCTCTGAAATAAAAGGGAATGCCTGGCATAGAGTTAAGAACATTTTGAAAACACCTTACAATTAATGAAGGTGCAGTACAACATGCTGATTGGTGATGACATTTTTCATGCAGGAGACACCTGAAGCAGGACAAACAGGCAGTCAACATTTGGAAGATCCAAACGCTGCTGTGGTGAGTAACCACAAAGCATTGTCTTGTCTTTTAATGCTCCTACCAATAGTGGACACCGCAATATTTACTAGCTGCTACTGTACAAAAGACAAAAAGCACGCTCTGGCTTTTTATTCAGTGACTGAAGCTTTTTTCTGACAACAATGTTGCCCACCATGGAATGTAAAGCATTTTGTGAACACATCTTGTTCTGATAAATGAAGGCTTGCTTAATGAGGTGATTGACGATGCAGTGTTTATTATGCAGGTACTACCTGAGGGAACACATGAAGACTGTCAGCAGTTTCGAGCCGCACACGCCTTCACAGTAAGTATCCATGAAGTATTTGCCTTGCACTTTTGTGGGAGTTAGTTTACCACTGGTAGACACCTACACTGACGGGTAGCAGTTGCAATAGCCTACATGAGGGCATACTGTGGCTTTATCCTCATAACAACGCTTTTACCACTCACAATATTCGTGTGTACTGTACAGCATAAAGCGCCCTTGGATAACACTTTACTCAACCATAATGCCCTGGTACCCCGAGTTAGTTGACAATGTGGTGTTTTTCATGTAGGTATTGAATAAAGGAGTGTGAGCAGACAGTAAACCATTTCGAGACTGGATACTTTAACAGTAACTGCCTACAAAACATTTTAGTCATTCCATCTCAAACGCTCCACATGTGGCTCTCGACCATCAACAATTTCTCAAAAAAAAAAATCATGGTAGCTGTGGGTACATATAAATAGTAATTTGCCAGGTAAGGTCTTGCAAAAATATTTTTTCATTGTCTACGCACGTCCTGAAATAGATGCAAATACAGTCATTGGAAAATATATATATATATATATATATATATTTATATAGCACAAAACTTGATTCACATTTTTTCCTACATCCTCACATGTTCCTTTGCACTCCAGTGTAATCCACAGATGAAAAATATGTATTCAACAAATTTTGTATATATTTTAAATTTACAAAATTCTGCTATTTGTGAATTTATTTCAAAATCAGTATTGCTTTTTAGGCTCAATATTTAATTGGTAAGGTATAGCAGAAGGAAAAAAATAAATTTGAATCATGAGCTGTACTTCTGTTTTTAGAAAAAGTAGCAAATATGTAAAAAAAAGCCGCCGTGTGTGTGTGTGTTTTTTTTTTCATACCTCTTCTCACCACATTGTCCTTCCCCAATGCAGAGTAGCATGCCAGATATTCATATTTCTGGTCGACCTTTTTCCTTTCCACTCAGTAAACAGATCTATCTATCTAAAGTAAAAAAAACGCAAAAAATACAACCTTCCTCAACTTTGGGAACAGATTGCATGCCTGGCGGCCCACATAAAAAATAAAAAATGACTATATGTAGTAAACTATATTGTCTTCTAGCTCGTGCTATTTTCTGAAAACAAATCTTGCTTAAAGGAAGAAAATAATTTTTGAAGTTTAACGGCCACTGCAGAGTGCACGATGCTGCACCGGCTTACTGCTAAGATGCTGCAGCTTAACTGGTCATGCTGTAATCTGGACAAAGTGCCACCTCGCCTTACATGGCAATAAAAAGGTCTCTCCCATGTTCATTTGACTAAGATCAGGTAAGCGGCTTGTGCAAGAGGTCTCGTGTTACATTTTCAAGTGGGCTAGGTGCCCAGTGTTTATCTCAAGAAAGTACTCATGACTAGAATTTTTAACAGAGTGGCTGTCTCTTCATTTTTTTCCGAATAGCCTGCCCTCAGCTGGAAGAAGCATAAATATGAGTGATGCGTACAGCTAGGCTGCTCTGACCGGCTCAGGGGACTCTTGGATAGGAAAAGTCCTACAATTTTATGCAGTGCTATAGGTGTGGGAAGTGCTGGCCTCCTATTGCCATAATTTCTAATAAACCTGATTAGTGGCTACATAACTACAGCTACTGCAAGACGACCTTTCCCACTGACCTCCAATTATCCTATCGTGTGCTATCTGCAGCACCCTTATTCCCACAAATTTCCTCGCCTCATTCACCTACCACTCTGCTACTCCCTATTATATTTGCCTTCTCTAGGCATACATTTTTTTTGCACTAAAAAAAACCACTGGATACCTTTGCATCCTATTACTTGCACTGTCAATGCTCATTTCTTATTCTGATTGCAGCTAGGATATCTCTCTCATGTTTGTTCTCCGCTCAACCTGCCTTCCTGTCCCTTAATCCTATGCCTGTCACTTTCCATTCCATAGCTTGCTGCTCTGTCTTCAGTTCAATTTCAAGCCTATTTGTTAACCTTCAAGCTTTTGCCTCATTGGTGAGTATTGGTGAGATGCAATTATTAAATACTTTTCTCTTGAGAGATGCTGAGGGCCCACTAGATATTCATCTATTAACTGTGATGATCAGTATCAGTAATACAGGTGATATCCTAAATGTTAAGAAAAGTAAAAGCATGGCGCATTTCATATTTTTCAATATCACAGTCAAATGTCAATATGCAGGAAGTTTCTAAGAGACTGTAAGGCAGACTGGCTGTACTAATGGAGTCTATCATGCATGCATTTATCGCTTATTGAATCTACGCTGCAATGTTTAAGTAGGTTAAGTGTTGTGTGCACTAACGATATGCAAAGAATTACTTATGTGCGCACTGGTTTCATGGCACTAGGACACTGAGAAAAGTTACATTGCTCAGTGCTACGGCAAGTGATGTTTTTGAACCAATTACCGTTTTGAACTTTTTTAATTGCTTGTGGTCTCAGAACACCTGTTTCAAAACTAGGTGGGTGCACGCAGCAATTTTAGTATTAAGGATAACACAAGTGTAAAATATCGAATAAAAGCACAAAGCATCCTCAATAAAAAAAAATTGTTTCATTGTTTGGACACTTATTATGCCACATTATTATTTTTGTGGCCTCTAAATACAGCTGTATTCTTTCAACAGGTCTCAAGAAAAGACATGTCTACACAGTGGGAAAATCTTGGTCACAATGACCACACCTATTGTAAATCTGGTCTGCAGTATGTCTTTGAAAAGGGGCAAGTCTTGTCATCTAACCTTACAGAAGAGGACTGCCAATTTTATACAGGATTGTCAAAGCCCGCATTTGACAGCTTAGTCAATGCTGTAAAAGTTGAAAGCAGCAAAACGTTCTTAAGGCTCTCAGTAGAGGACCAGCTGCTGCTGACGCTAATGAGATTGCGGCTTGGTCTACTTTATGGGCACTTGTCAAGGATATTTGGCATATCAGTTTCATACGTGTACAAACTGTTCATGCACACCTTATCTGTGCTGCACAAGATCATGAAGAAAATTGTAGTGTGGCTGCCACGGTCGCTGATCAGAAACAGCATGCCAAAATCTTTCACCGAGAATGGCTACGAGAAAACAACCTGCATCATAGACTGCTCCGAGGTCCTCCTTCAGAGGCCAACGAAGCTCCTTGCTAGGGCTCAAACCTACAGCAGTTACAAAGCGCATAATA
Source organism: Amblyomma maculatum (assembly GCF_055883805.1). NCBI lineage: Eukaryota > Metazoa > Arthropoda > Arachnida > Ixodida > Ixodidae > Amblyomma > Amblyomma maculatum. The sequence goes on along the minus strand of NC_139349.1, from coordinate 90,164,333 downwards.
CGGTCAAATTCCTGACCGCCATTGCACCGAATGGCTATGTGATGTTTGTGTCACCTGCGTATGGTGGAAGAGCTTCGGACAAATTTATAATGAGTGAAAGTGGTGTTGAAGATTTTCTAGGCCCAGGTGATGAAGTAATGGCTGACCGAGGTTTTGTGCTAAACACAAATCTTGAAAGTCAAGGTGTCAAGCTCAATGTGCCAGCTTTCACAAAAGGTAAGCACCAAATTTTGTTCTATTGCACACTATTCTTGCAGGCTAGTTGGTTCATGCCGAAGTGAATGACTGTGCGAATAGGACGAGGACAGGAGACCATGGATGCAGTGTACCCATCATGTTGCATTTTCCGGCCTCTGGTCCTTGTATTTGCGCAGCTTTAGCCTTTTTCTTTCTCAGACTACACTAACCTGTTTGGTTTACCTACTGCTTCTTTACAGGAAAGTCTCAGCTCAGCGAAAGTGAAGTAACTCAAACCAGGAGAATTGCGTCGGTGCGCATACACGTCGAAAGGGCCATAAACAGAATCAAGACATTTAGAATATTCAAGCAAGCCCTGCCAATACGATCAGAGAAAACCATAAGTGACATGATATTTGTTTGTGCTGGCCTGTGCAATTTAAAGGGCCCCTTAATTGCAAGACATGTTGAAGAAAAGGATGAGTAAATGATCAACATTGTACTTCATCATAGTGTCTTTTTGGCAATAAACTTTATTGCATTGTGTTACGTGGCGATTAATTCTTCACACGAAATGAACTGGCACATGCACTTTTCCAGCTCTGAAACGTTCAATACTGCTGGGATCACAGTTCACATAATTTCATGTACTCCTTACACAATGAGAGCTTGCCATTTTCATGCTGCTTTTCGATTTCTGGCAACAGCTCACAAAAGTAGAACCTTTGTAGTCTTGGCACTTGAGCACGTACAAAAGTGCTTTCCAAAGGCACTATGATTGCATCACTTTTCACTGTCCAGACATAAAAGTAGCAGAGTTTGCGCCCAGTACAATACATCTGGAACTGCACTTGCATGTAATACCCATTTGGGCCATTCTCTGCTAATATGTACTTATCGCCAACTTCCTTGACATCATATTTACCTGATTTTATTAGACCTACCGCATCCATTACGTATGGGCATTTCACTTCTAAAAGTGAATCAGCTGCCTGCAAAACACCGTCAGGTGAGGCAGACAGCCAAGGCATTGTTGCATGCACAACTGTGCCACTGAGTGTCACATTTAGCCCGGTTTTTTTCGAAAACTGCTCACGGGCAACAGCCTCATATTTATGGCCGTGCTTAGTTGCAGCATTTCCTGAAAATTTTGGTGACAACATGGTCATTACTGCAGCTTTACATGACGTTGTGCTCTTTTTTGGTACTCTTTTCACATTTGATGCCGTCAGCCTCAAGCAGCGAGCAACTTTCCAAAGTGGGCTGTCCTGTTCTCTCGTATTTTCTTCTAGGCATGCAGCAGCTCTTGGTGAAAGAACTATGAACTTTGCATAGAAGCTGTTGCACCGGTCACAGCTCTCGGGCAGTGCACTGATGTCATCGTGGACGATGTGTTGCAAGCAAACACGTTCTTCGGCTGTTGGTGTGGGCTGGTGAGGTGCTGTGAAGGTTGCGTGCAGCAGTGTTCCTGAAAGTTAATGTAGACGCGCATGTCAGTGGAGTGAATGGAGTTCAATTAGCAAGCAAACACGGCTTCACAAGAGCTCAGTTTCAAAAAATTTCTGATCTTTAGGATAAGAAACCAACATCGGTATTCTGCGGCGTACAAAATGTAAAGCTACTAATTGCAACTGCCGTTCATTGTCCACAGTAAAACGTGCTTTATGAAAGAATAGTGTTGGTGTTAGCCAGTTAAGCAACTTTCATCAATGAAAAAGCTATCCTTTCAGACAGAACGGTGTTTTTTAAGCTGTTATGGTTGCAGCCAGTTAAGCCACTTGTCAATAACAAGATATTCTTTCATACAGCACAGCAATTTTCTAAACTGTTATGATTCCGTAATGAGTAGTGAAATTTCGGAGATGCTATAAAGCATACCTGGTATGTTGAACAGCTCCGGGTAACCGGAGTCTTCATGAGACTTCCTGATTTCGGCTTCTGAAAGCAGCACTTGTGAATTTCGTGCTGGACGTTGCACAGTGGGATCAACAGTCTCTTTCTGAAGGTGGAAGCTAATTCCTTCAATTTCAGAGGGCTGGACGTTTCGTGTAGTGCCCTTGTTCCACTTCGCCGCTTCATCTGTACATGTCCTTCCGGTAAGGCCCCGGGCGACTGCGCAGTCTACTTTCCATAGCACAGCACCAACATTGCTACAGACTCTAGCTTGGCCAGCCATGCAGGTGCAGCCTGCACGTAGCACTTCGCCTTCCTTCGTTGATGACACCCACACACGGTGAGGCTTGTTGTGAACAGCTTGTGATGGCCTGACGTCTGCCTTCAAGATCATAATGTCATTGTTGACTTTATGTAGGAGGACTTTTCCCACCCAGCCCGACTGTAAATAATTGTATGATTGCAGGGACTTGTATGACCGTACTTCTCGCAGGTCACAGGCTTTCGAATGTAGCAAATAATATATGATATCTGGTCCTCTAATTTCGGGCCAATCCTTCATATCTTCTGTCCATTCCTTGATGTTGTCTGGGTGGTCGTAGACAAGGTTTTCTGCAAAGAAAAAGTGAAGTCAGTCATCTCTATGTTTCTATTAATTAAGGTGGGAGCAAAACGCCACTTTCTTTTTCACATGCACATTTATGCTTCCGAAAACTTCCCTGGAAATAATTTGCTGAGTACGAACGAATATCAGAAATAATGCGCCGGTTAAGAAACATTTAACATTTCAGTCTAACAATATAAACACTGGCTCAATAATGGGATTTTGCTGAGCCATTTTGCGGCACGGCTGGGAGGGCGCCTGTGTTCTTGCGATGCCAGTGCACTTTAAATATCCCCAGGTGGTCTTAACTATCCGTAGCTCTTTACTGCGGCGGCCCTCATAGCCCGAGTTGCTTTGAGGTGTTGAACGCCACATACACATACCATATTTGCAAACAACTTGCGAGAAGCAAGCTCTTCGACCCAATACTTTCATGTATGTAGATGAAGCGGCTACGTTTGTTATTCTTCCAAGCACAACTTTTTCCAGTGTCTGAAAAAAAATTAAACAATGCTGAGAGTGGAACTCGTCGATAAAAAAGCAATGCTGAGAGAGGAACTCGTCGATAAAAAAAAATTAAACAATTCTGAGAGAGAAATTCGTCGATAAAAAAAAATTAAACAATGCTGAGAGAGGAACTCGTCGATAAATAAAATTAATGCCGAAAGAGGAACTCGTCGATAAAAAAATTAAACAATGCCAAGACAGGAACTCGTCGATAAAAAAAATTAAACAATGCTGAGAGAGGAACTAGTCAATTTGTATATAACACTTCAGAACAATCTGAGAAATTCATGGCTTATAAGGGATGTATGCAGCACTTTTGCCCGCCAAAATATTGCGTCGACTTTCACCTGCGCCCTACGCGGCCCTGCACATAAAGCTCATTTCGAAACATAGCACCTGGCTGCATCAGTAACGCTCAGATCTGCGACCGCTGTCTCGCGCCGGTTCGCAGAATGTACCATACTACTCGAGCGTCACGCTTCCTTCTTTTGCTAAAATTGTTAAGAGAAACCTGCGTTGCACCAGGTGCGATAAACAGGACGATTGGGCTTCTGCTTCTTCGTTGCATTGTGTGGGACAACCACCACATGTTTACCGACCGCTGTCATGCGTCGGCTGGCCGCCGGCGCCTCCTTGCCGAGAACTACGTACGCCTTTGCTTTCGCTAGATCGGGTTACCCTCAACCGCGGAACGTAAAGATCAGATTTAATCCACGACTACAGTCACTGTGTGCAGCAGTAATAAATAAAAATACTTACCACTGACTAGCACGCCGGGCCTCGAACCCGACGCGTTTGACACCAATGCCGACGACGAAGCGCCGGATCCGCTGGCTGGGTTTGCGTTGGCCATTACTTCACACTGGTCGTTCGTGTGAGCATATGAATGGCGTATTAGGTCATGCGGCACAACAGAGGTGAAATGAAAGGAAGAAGCAGTACGAAACACGGCGCCTTGAAGGGCACAAAATAGGTGCACGGCCGTCCGCCTCAGGTTCAGGTTTCACAAGCACAGTCCAAAATGGCGGCATAACCTGTTTCGACGCTAGACGTCGCCCATATCGGGCAATATGGCGCTACTGAAACGACGATTTGGGAAAAGGTCTATAGGAGGTGGCCTAGCGGCAGGTGGAACCAACGCAGTCTCCAGGGGTGCTTTCATTTCTGCTGGCGTAAAGAATGCCGTTGCAGCCGGTGCCGGAGCGGCAGTTGTACATTCTGCCTTAACCCCACCCACAACCAAGTATATCGTTGCAGCCACGGCACTCCTTGCCTCGCTACTAGTTATAAATAGAATAACCAGGTAGCACCCCGCAATAAACAATAGTTGAACCATATGCCGTGGCCAGAGTGAATCACTGCATAACCATAAGCATAACCACAAGCACCACAACCAGCTACGCCACCAGCTGAACCTAGGCGTAGCCATAGCTATTGCTTTCCAATCACCAGGCTTAACCAAGCTGAGCCACTGCCAATTTTTTTATTCCTCTTTCTTGGAAATCTTCAGTCCTTCTTTATTTAGGCTCGTAAATTATTTCTTCGAGAGCAGTGCGAAGCCACCCTTGTTCAGTGTCGGCCGTATCGATATAATCGTATCGCCGTATCGCCGCCAGATTTATTCATTCGTCATACCATTACAGCACCAGTGTATCATATATAAAATCCCATTCAGGTTTACAGCCACTCGAGATACGCCGGCGCATAGCCAGTCTTTCACTATTTTACAAGTTTGTTTACAGCCATCTAAAAACTGCACCCTATATGGTTCCACCGACACGCATATCTCACCGCACTCTCCACCGTCTCCAGATCAGCCGTCTACGTGCAAGAAACGTCATCTTCGCAAACTCATGCCCCGCCGGGGTGGCGCAGTGGTAAGACGCCCGACTACTTTGCTGGAGTTCCCGGGTTCGAACCCGACCACGGCGGCTGCGTTTCGATGGAGGCGAAACGAAGTGGCGTCCGTGTGCTGTGCGATGTCAGCGCACGTTAAAGATCCCCAGGTGGTCGAAATTACTCCGTAGTCCTCCACTACGGCTCCCCTTTCTCTCTTTCCACTTTCACTCCCACCTTCCTCCCTTCCCTTAAGGCGCGGTTCAGGTGTCCACAGAGCAAGTGTGACAGATACTGCGCCTTTCCCTTCCTGTGAACCAACCAACCAACCAACCAACCAACCAACCAACCAACCAACCAACCAACCAACCAACCAACCAACCGACCGACCGACCGACCGACCGACCGACCGACCGACCGACCGACCGACCGACCGACCGACCGACCGACCGAACGACCGACCGACCGACCGACCGACCGACCGACCGACCGACCGACCGACCGACCGACCGACCAACCAACCAACCAGCCAGCCAGCCAGCCAGCCAGCCAGCCAAACCAACCAAACCAACCAATCCCTGGAGCTTTCGTTGGTTTGCGCCAGGCGAAGGCATTCCACCGTGTTGAAAATGGTTACTTGTTCGCCGCGCTACTATCATTTGCCTTTTTTTGATGAATTCGTTCAGCTCCTACGCGGCCTTTACACAGACCTTAGCAGCGAACTGGTACTTTACCGGCAGCTTTAAGATTAGGCGGGGGCATCAGGGGTGCCCGCCCTCGCCGGTACTCTTCATACTTTCGCTCGACCCGCTGCTGCGTAGGGTCGCCGCGGACAGGTGTATTCGAGGTTTTCCCGCAGTAGGGCAGGAGGTGGTGGTTGTATTTGCATAGGTGCACGATATTTCACTCGTCGTGCGCGACAATGACAGTTTGCTTTTTAACAACTTTTCAGAATACGCAGTTGTATCTGATGTGGTAGCGGTAAAACATTTATTGTGGGAACCAGGATACATTACAAGGATTGAGGTGGTTCCTGATCCTGGCTTGTGTCTGTCAGGCCTTGCCTGGCAGCGACCGCTTCAGCTCAGAAAACCAGCATTTTTTGCGCGGGTGGGTACGAGCCGGAGACCACGATCTCCCAACCCTCTTGGTCCGTGGGGCCCCATTGGTGCGGTGGCTTGAAATCTTCACATAGAAACATTATGTGATTGAAGGTGGCTCTAGGTGCGCCACATAGAATGTGGAGTCGTTCCGCCCCGGGTGTGCCTAGGCCAGTAAGCTGGGGAGGGAAAGGTTTTGGGTTGTACCTATCGCCAGATTATTTGATGGGGTTTTGAGAGAGAGGTATCAGGTGGAGGGTATAGGAGTCGTTGTTCTCGATAGTGAAGTGTTAAGTCGTGATAGGTGAGAAGTCGGTCCCGCGTGCTTCCCCAGTGTTCGGTATGCCCCGCTCGGTTGACGTGCGCTCGAGCAGTTGATTGGGCTTCCTCGTTATCGGGGTAGCCTTCATGGCCTGGTACCCAGACGATGTGAATGGGTCGGGGAGCTGTGGAATTAAAGGTTAAGATTTGATGGGCGACTGGATGTATTTTCTCTGTTTCGAAATTTTGACTGGCCGTTTTAGAATCGCTGAAAATGAGTGTGGCAGTGGAAGAGGAGATGGCTAGCGCTATGGCTGCCTCTTCGGCTTCTTTCGACGTTTTTCCTTTGACGGAGGCAGAAACTATGTTATTGAAGTTATAAGAAATCACACTGATGAGATATGCCATAGGGTGACTGTATTCTGCCACGTCTACGTAGGCCGCTTCGGTGTCAGTCGCATGTGCTTTGTGTAACGCCTTGGCTCGAGCTTCTCGTCGTGCCTTGTGGTGAGCAGGGTGATATTTCTAGGTAGGGGTTGTACGGTAAGGTTGTTCCGGAAGTGTCGGGGGACTAGGCGGCTGTTTTCAATGGGTGGACCAATTGGCTGGAGTTAAGCGCTGCGAGAATGAACTTGCCCGTCTTTGTGGAGGAAAGTCTGTTGATCTGGGCAGTACGATGAGCTTCCACTAATTCTTGGATTGTGTTGTGTACTCCCATGTTTAGGAGGCGTGTGGTAGGAGTAGGTTTCAGAAGGTGAAGGGCTGTTTTGTATGCCTGACGAATGCGTGCGCCCACTTTCTCCGGTTCTGCCTTTGTAAGATACAGATACGGAGTAAATGGACCATTCGGCTGATGACGAATGCCTGTACAAGGCGCCGGAGGTCGTGCTCTCGCATGCCTTTGTGCTTGTTCGCTACTCCTTTGATGAGTCTGATAGTTTGACGGGTGGTGATAGTCAGTTTCAGGATAGTTTCTGGGTTTAGTCCATTGTTTTGCAGGAACATTCCCAGAACTTGGTTTGCTGACCTCGGGCACTTGGAGCCCATCTATGGTGATGTGTATGGAGGAATGTTTTTGCTTGGTAAGGCGACGGTTTGGGTGGAGCAACAGGAGTTCGGATTTAGTTGGGGAGCACGCTAGACCGATGGATGCTGAGTTCGTTGCCACTACATCCGCTCCTGCTTGAAGAGTGTCCTCTATGTTTCCGACATTTTCCGTGGTCGTTCACAGGGTAATATCATCCACATAGGCGGTGTGAGAGAGGTTTGGGATTTGTGTTGGTTTGTGGGCCATCGGGAGGAGGGTGATGTTAAATAGTAGCAGGGAGAGGGCTGATACCTGGGGAGTTCCGCGATTCCCTAGAGAGAAGGTGAGGGATTCTATAGGACCGAGTTTGAGTTCCGCGGTGCGGTAGCCGAGAAAGGCTGCGATATATTATCGGGTTCGTTCTCCTACTCCTAGGCTGGAGAGGGCGTCAACGATTGAGTCATGTTGTATATTATCAAATGCTTTAGTGATGTCCAGAGCGAGTAAGGCTCTCATGCGGTTTCGATGCTGCGGATGTAGAATTTCTTCGGAAATTTGAGCATGATGTGTTGCGTGTCACAGAAACAACTGTGACAGATACTGCGCCTTTCCCTTCCGGTGAACCCATTATTGTTATTATTATTATTATTATTATTATTATTATTATTATTATTATTATTATTATTATTATTATTATTATTATTATTATTATTATTATTATTATTATTATTATTATTATTATTATTATCCAGCGGCCTCCCCTTTGATTTGCTTATCGCCCATGTGAAGCCTCTTGAGGCCTCCATATATTACTTCTGCGGTCGTCCCAGAAATACTCTGAAGGATAAAATGTAATAAATAACAATCAAAATGCATGCGAGAACACTAACTACAGCTGAAATATTACTTGCACTCTATGCCAAACTGACATCAACAACTGTCTGCACTTACTACCTGAAGTTTAACTTTCTGGCTGCCACGCTCCTAAGAGATATGGAATGCATTTCCCGTAACCGCTGTTTTGAGAGGTTTGCCGACATCACCCAGGTGCCAAGAGTTCTTGCATCGGGTTCGAAAGCACCAGGAATAGCGTTGGCCTGGCTAGCTTACCGCGAAAAGTAGCAGGCTTTAGGCCCGGCAAAAGTCGAGGCGTCGTCTAAGAACAACAACGTCTAATTTTGAGGATCCATGTAGAACGACAGGAAGAAGATAGCTACACGGTATTAAAGATACTGAACAAGGGTAGCGGGGTGAAGCCTCAGTTCTCAGGTCCGGCCAACGTTTCACAAGTGGAATTGTCTTCGTCTGGGCAGAGCGATCATCACTGGTAGGGATTTAAATACGCTTTTTCTGCCGAAGAAGAAAAGCTGGGGAGGGGGAGTTAGGAGGGTGGGTGAGAAGAAAGTAGGTCAAGGTGTGAAAAAGTGTTTCTTCAGTACATATTTCTCAGATTGGAGCCGGTAATACAGTAGCCTCAGAAAGAAATTAAAAGCGGCAGCAGCAGAAATGCTATAATGCGGGGTGGATGATTAGTCAGCACCTAAGGCAAGTTCGATGCAGACACATCTTTCTTGAGAAGGGACAGGCATTTCAAAGGGTCCTGATTAAACATACATCTGCAGGGGAACACTTCTCAAAAGCTATGCGCAAAGGGGGAGAAGTAACAAGACAGTGAATTACGTTGGCTTGACCTGCAAACTGAGGTTCACCCCTCCCCCATCTACACTTGTTCAGTCTCCTTTCATACCGCTTGATGTTGCACCTCGCAGAACGGCTAGAGAAGTAGCTCGCAGAAAGAAAGGAGACACGATCACATACCAGGTACCTCTACGACGACTCTTTGGCAGAGCGACGGCCGCTTGTATAGTCTCGCGACATTCCGGAGGGAGGGGAAAGAATTTCAAACAATCGCAACGATCGACGAAGGTTCACTTTCAGCCGGTCTCGCTGAAGCAGACACATTGACAGTTCTCAAGCATTCGCGGGACCACACGCACACGCAAGACACACGTGGCGAAATGGCGTGGCTGGGCAAGCGAGCCCGAGAAGCGTTGGGTAGCGTTGGCGTCGTGCTGAAATATTTCGAAGTGTCCCGAATCATTGACTGACGATCTTGAATCCGCTCCCACACGGCCGTGGCGAAAAAGTAACACCGCGCAGATGTCGCATTCTTTGTAGTGGCAAAACTCCTGGAAAGCGGGCGCATGGGAAGTGAACTGTAGCGCAACTGAACCGAGGCTGCAGATTCGTGCAAGGAGTTTCGTTTTGTATTTAGGCCTACTTGGTGCGCCATTCTCAAGGCTTAGCCGGCACGGCACTCACAACTTCTGAAATCGTGAAATGCGGGCAGGGAAATTCAAATATTATATTTTATAGGCACCTCTTAAAACCACCGTAGAGATGCGCCACTATACATTATCGAGCCCGCCGTTGCTTCAATATCTGCATTCTACTGAGTAATAGCCGAAAAAGAGAATGGACCAAGAACAAATAGACCCACACAGAGCCAACTTGCAAGTCAGCGCTTTTTGTGTCGACTCGTTCTTGGTCCCTTCTCTTCTTGCTCTATGGCTCCAAAGTTTGAACCAACACGCCCAAATTTAAGTGATCCACGTTCTAGTTGTCCCTGATTTGGCTCAGTTAATATAGTTATTATATCACTTATAGTTTAGGTTGTGTAGCTATAGACGTACTGCTGGTTGTTTTCTTTACACTGCTTACACCTTCATTTTTCAGGTAGCGTGTATTTTAGGATATATTTTTACCAAGGCAAACAGTGTCTCAACACAGGGTATGGTATGTGGTAGTGCATAAGAGCGCGAACTAAGGATTCTAGGATTTCACCCCGTCACACATGAGCAATTGTCTCCCAAAGTATTGAGAGCAATTCAATATATTGTTACGTGGAAGATTCACAGTCCCAAAGCTGTCCGCACAACTAACGTTGATGAGGGCACCGATTTCACAACACTCAGCGTCGTCGTCTTCTCGGAGTCTGTTGCACTTCTTCATCCTCATCACGAACAGCGAATACAGCTAAGTAACACTACCCCTCGGCGGGAAAAGCACAGTCCCGGTGCGGTCTATGTTAGCGAAATAGAACGTTGATGATAGGGCTTTAGACGGGACACATGCACTATTTCGGAGGTTGAAGCTGTGGACGTGGACTTCGGAACCACCGATTCAACTTCGTAGGTGACGTCGGTCACGGGGCGCAAAACACGGTAAGGGCCAGTGTAACGGGGCAAAAGTTTTTCACAGAAGCCCACTCGACGGCACGGGAGCCACAGCAAAACGAGAGATCCAGGAGTGTAGTGGACATCACCGTGGCGGCTGTCGTACCGGATCTTTTGAGAGTCTTGGGATGCAGAGAGCCTGGCATGAGCTATCCGGCGGGCATCATGAGCGCGGGTGACGGCATCACTGGTGTAAGTACTGGTGGCGTCTGCCGCGGGTAGAGAGGTGTCGAAGGGTAGTAACGGGTGTCGGCCAAATAATAAATAAAACGTTACGAAGCGGTAAGCCGATGAAGACAGGAGACAGAACATGACCGATGGCGATGGTAGATGACGTTTAATGAATGTTCGCGGGCCTAGCGCGAGTGCTCCTGCCCGCGCCACTGCCCGCTTCTTCCTTGTCGTCCGTAACATGACCCGGGGCCACCGAGCGATCGTCCCGATCGTGGACGAGGAAGTTTAGCGATGTTAATGATTTTATGGCATGATGATGGGCATGTCTGGATGCTTGAAGAAGAAGAGGAAGAAGGAAGAATAGAACGGCTTGCCGGTACGATGTCCGATGCGTGGGTTATCCGCCTCCCTTGGAGCTGTCAACCATCCGTCACCAGTGTCCATGGGACCGATGGCTCGAGGTCCCGTCGGGCAGCTTGGGCGGGGGTTGCGTGTTCGTGTCCATCGGTTCCTTCGGGTCATTCGGGTCTTTGGGGTCTTTCGGGTCCTTCGTCTCGGTTCTGATTCGTATGTCTGTTCTCCTTGTCTTCAGGTCCGGGCTGGGGGCTGGGCGGTGGTAGTTGTTCAGGTCTGGGCTTGAAGGGCTGGGGCGAAGATGCTCGGCGATGTCCCTGGGCCCTCGGTGATGGTCCCGGCTTTGAAGATGGCCTCTATGCTCCAAGGCGAGGATGGGGATGCCGTACCCCGCACCTCCACCAAATGTTACGAAGCGGTAAGCCGATGAAGACAGGAGACAGAACATGACCGATGGTGATGGTAGATGACGTTTAATGAATGTTCGCGGGCCTAGCGCGAGCGCTCCTGCCCGCGCCACTGCCCGTTTCTTCTTCCTTGTCGTCCGTAACAATATTAGCAAACCAGAGTATTTTATTTAAGATCTTGCGAAAACATAAATAAATGGGTAATACTGACTGCCATGTAATCGCTACATTAGCAATACCATGGAAAATTCTGGAGCTCATATCCTTGTTTTCTTTCGGGAAATATAGATAATCGATGTCTTAAGCCCGATTTTTCTGGCCCCGCAAAGCGCCAATAGTAATGGTAACAAAATGTGAAAAAATATTTTGCTCTTCAGCTTTTAATAACGTAATACCAAAGTTGTGGTGATTGTCTAAATTAGGGCCAATCCTTTTTATCATGTAGTCACGGAAAGTAGCTGAAAGCTTTGGATCTAATGACTCGCGCAATGAAGTACCTGCAAAACACATACTTTTTGTTACGAGAAACATGTTGCTGGCCACCGCTGGAAGAAAAAATGATAGACGACGTGGAACAAAAGTCAGAGCATAGCTTTCAAGGGCCACGACCCGGTCTCTCCAGTAAAGCCCACTAGTCCTAAATGCATGAAGCGGAACGCCGAAGTATTTTGGGAGGGCACGAGACCACTCAATTCTAGCATAATAATTCGGCATTGATCCCCATGAATTGAACCATAGACCCAAACATTTAGAGTTATTCATTTCAGCGTCAGCGACAATGTCAATCTGCTCACTAGTGCTTATAATTTTGTAAATACTGGGTTTATCAATGCAGAAAAGTGCCACATCATCAGTGCATGCAAGCACTTTGACTTCATTAATAAATACAACAAAACAACGAATATTGCAGTTTCGCAGTACGCTCAAACATGTGGCTCTAGGTAGAAGGCAAAGGTTAGATGAAACATAGGACAGCCTTGCTTCACGGATGATCGAATTGGCAGAGGCTCTAAAAGGCTACGGCTATGATCTTGCGAGTAGAACAGTTGTCGTTACAAATTTCTGCAGCTTTAAATACAGCGATTCAACATTGATACGCTCGAAATGAGAAAACAGAAACGAATGCCGGACGCGATTAAAAGTTCTTCACGAGGTTAATCTGGAGTAGATCAAGCTGCTCATAAGAGCGAGAGAAAGATTCGAGAATAGTACGTGCAATGTATGTTACTTCGTATGGAGTGGTCCCTCAAACAACACGTCTGATGATGGCCAATGAGAACAACGTTATTGGCCTGTAGCCATCAACTGAGCGCAATTTTTCTTTATCCGTGATCTTTGGAATTAAACTGTGTGATTCATTGTAAATGGCTTAGAAAGAACAACTACATCTAGATCAATTTACGTTACCTTTTTTTTGTTTCATGAGTTAGGCACTTCAAATACTTGTATTATCGGATTCATTTAGGCACATGTTATTTCCACATTGTGCGCTTTTCTTGCGTTGGTGTTCAATGTGTGTTCTGTATGCCCAGCTGCTTCGGCTCCGTAAGGGCGCCTTTAGTATTGAAAATAAATTAAGCAAATAATAAATATGTAAAGTATAACACACAGCAGGTAAATGCTGCGCGAAATGGATTCCGCAATGATGGCAGAGATACGTCGACATTATTTCTAGCGCGTACCGTCAATAAACGCTGCCCTAGGGCTTGTGGCAAACCACGTGGTGCCCGGTTCATCGATCACTCACGTCAACAGCCGCAATTTTCAAACGTGAAAAGTGTGTGTAATCCATCACGGTGATTGCCGGGTTTAACCGAAGCCTGCATGGCAAGCTACCTCCGTCTCACCGGCCGTATATGAGGAAGAGGAAGAAAATTTAATATTAGAAACCAGGAAGTTTTCAACACTTTGGGCTGCCTTTTTTGTGAAGAGTGTTATGAACTGTATTTTTGTTTAACTTGATTTGAGCCTTTTTTTAAGATTGCGCAATCAAAACTTGTTTCTTATTTCCCAGCTGAACATATATAGTAGGAAAGACAGGCGTGAACCCAAGTTGATGGCCTTATAGAAAGGGACAGGAACGCGGTTCACAGAGCTATCTGTGCTCTGTTGTTTCGTTTTAAACCTTTAGCCAATAAGGGCACAGAGAAAGTAATTTATAAACAAAACTTTAAATTTTTTATTGTCCTTAATGTCTAGTACCAAAACCTTGTTCGGAAAGAAAATCGAATTCAGTTGAAGCGAGAACGGGAAAAGTTTAAAACAAACCAGAAGTATCTAGTTGGGGCACTTACTGAGGCATTACATCTAAATCTCTGCTCGAAAAACAATTGTCCAGGTTATCCCTGTTAAACTTTTTATAATGCGAAAGCACGGGAACCTAGAGTTTGAGCTGTAAATGTGCCGACATCACACAGTTGTATGTGACAGCAAAACTATATACAACTGCAGCAAGTGCCGCTGAAGCACACTCTGGGTCAACGATGCTTCTGTTTTTCTTGAATTCTGATATTCAAGCCACTTCATCATTTATAACTATGTTCCTCGTTTTTATTCAGTCCTCTAGCAGTGCAAATATTGCCTAACAGGACGGTGGTACAGGTAAACACGCTACTCTGCTTTTCTCGGGGGTGCTGTCGTAAACGCCAGATGCATAACACAGTTATGTAACACTCTGTATGTTAATAATGTTATCATTAAGTTGAAATTTTTGCTTTCTTTCTTTAATGTTTTCTTGCGCACCATCTAAGAGGAGGTCAAGGTTAAAGATGACACAGCTGCTGACAAGGTCCCTGACCCCCTTACACAATATACACACACAAAAAATAGCGACGTTTTACGATGTTCGGCCCAGCAGTCGTCCTACACAGAGGCAGTGGGGACCAATACAAGAAGGAGTATACCAGTATCCCAGAAAATCTGGATCTTGCACCGTGGCTAGTGTAAATATATACGCAATTCCTAAATTACAGAATATAAAACGGAGAATTATGCATCTGAATGGTTGAGTAAGCGTTAAAATTTCTCCCCACATCGAAGACATCCAGCCGTCTCAAAACAGCACAAAGTAAATCATGTGCGACAACAAAGTTTAGGTGCTTTGTATGAAAGGAACACCGGCCACGCGTAACTGCTAATGCAATGAATACAGCCTTTGGGAGAAACCATGAAGTTTCGATGGTTTTTACGTGCCTTTGAGACAAGGAGTGGAAAGACTTCTGTAATAATCAATTTCCTCCATCGCACATTATAGCCTGTGTTTCTTATTTAGTTGGCGCGAGACGATGAAAACAAAAATGGAAACGACAAAATTATAGTACGATTTATGAAACCATGTCCATATCTTTTCGTTGCACGTAAAATTATTTCAGATCTGCTTTCGTTTTTTTCTCTGCAACTAGATTCCACTTCTAATGCCGGCAAGGTTAAAATGTTGCAATATCAACGATGGGTTTACATACCCCAAGTAAAAGAAGTCTCAGTGAGTAAAGCTTCTCGCAAAAAATGACGATAAACCTTTTAGCTGCTCGCTATGCAGCCCGAAATATCGTGTTTGTCTTTGGAAATGGTATAGCATGACTGCTAGGAAAAGTGTTTTACGGCTTTACGTTCAACAGCTGCTCGAACAAACCAAACCAAACCAAACCAAACCAAAAAAAAAAAAAACGTGAGGACGCTTAATTTTTATTAAAACTTGTTTCCCAGTGTACATGCAGATTGCAGTTTTTCTCCCTAGCGAAGAAATTGATTTCTTCGAAGCGCAAAAGGTGGTGGGCACGCATCAGGTTTCGCAAGAACCCCTAACGCAGCCACCGCGACTCGTTCAGAAACGCCGGAAAACGCGTTCCCTAGTGATATATACCGCACGCGAGCGAACACGTTCGGTGGCGGGGACGTCCGACGTCTTGAAAATGCGATTTTGTATTTTTCAAATGGGCGGGGCAGATATATTTTGCCCACGGCGAATTGTCCTTTTCGCAACAGCCTTGTACGTCAGCTATACATCATTTCCATCCTCGGCAGCGCTAGTGCTTCGTTTTTGTTCTGAAACGGCGCACCGTCATTACGTGCGCGAGACGCGACGTGCGCCTCTTTTCGCTATTCGATGCCAACCCTGCAGGCTTCTTGGTGAAGGTGTTCGATGGTAAAAGCAAAAAGCGGAGCAAGCGAACATCTTTCAGGATCAATCCTTCCACTGCCATTTCGCCACCTGCCTTTTCTTGGGCGCCCTGCAGAGGCCGTCGTAGCAAGTGCATGCTAAGGCATGTCTTCGAACTTCTGGTCACCATGGAATCGGGGCGCCAGTTTTACGGATCGTGCCACAGTGGCTCCGATGCCGGCACTGGCGGTAGGGGAGAAGAGTGGACACTGGCCTCCGCGGTCCGTTATCAGGCAACCCATGCGAAAGGATTCCCTGGCCGGTAATGATAACCCCCCAATCCCACGGTAAAGCAGCGCAATCTAACATGCCTGTATGGCGTTGCTCTCGCTTTTGTTAATTTTATCTCTTCAAGCTTTCCCCGCGATGGACCCGTGCGAATTCTCCCCATTTTGAAGCCATGCAGACTCCGTAACGGCCTTTTCCCCATATTCCTGCAAACTTTGTGTGTGTTACTGCTGCTCATACGTTCACGCATGTGCAGAAGATGCAACTTAGTTAAGCGTTCTCAGCAACAGTGCCATACATCTGAGCTCATTATGGTTGTTTAAGCTGCTGAGCATAGATTTTTGCTCGTTTCCTAGAACGTTTTTTGCATCTACGTAGAATATTTAATTCTCGCCAAGAACTTTTCAAAGCATGAACATTGTTCGAAAGTCGGCCTATGTGCTTACATAAGCTCAAATCGTAATAAAACAAATCAAGAAATAAATGAAAGACTCCAGAAAAAATTAGCAGTTCTAAAGTATACAGAGAGGGCTCGCGCTAGTGAGCAGCTCGCAGCGGCCGCTTGCTTGCGTGATGCAGGGCGCTTGGGGTCGAGACAAATGGCCACAACAACGCCACCGCCCGAACGAACATATGGCGACCGCTCCCTAAGTACTTTATCTGGTCGTCAATGGGACCTCCTCTTTCTTCCTGCGTGGGGACCTATGGGAGCCATCGGCTGTCAGTGTGGAGGCGGTGGTCGGTGCTAACGCTGGCTGCGTGCAAACAAATTATGACGGATAAAGAAAGAAGTGTGCTGAAGGGCCGAAGTTTTGTGCTACTACCCAGCCAGTAAGACTGGCTAAAGTTGGTCTCCATTCGCATATGGTCGGGTTAGGAGAAGACACTGAAAATAAAACAACGGAGATGATTTGTGCAAACAAGAACAGCGAATGACTTGCGTTTTTATGGCTCTTTTGACTTCGTATATTGTCTTTGTTTTCTTTGAAAAGTACTTTATGGTGGCAGGTAAAAGTTTCAAAGGTTTACTACGTACAGCGGGGCACCTGTGCATCCTACATGAATACTTTGGGCTGGGGCGAGCCTTGTAATATACCTACGACGCCCGCTTCGCCCCCCTCCCCTCATCCAAAACGTGAGCAGCAGAGCCAAATTGGGAATCGGCTCTTAATCCTGTATATATATATGGTAGCTCTCTATTGGCCTCAGTTCTAACCTGACCACGTTTCATCATCTAGTAGCATCGGTCTGGTGTCGGGTACACACGAGAGTATTACAGCAAAATCCGTACTCAGCGTTAAATAGCAAATGATAGCTAAAACGGGTCATACCAGAGAAAACCGCAAAGGTAGGACATCGGCCAATGTGGGGCTGGAGAACTGGCGCGCCGACACACTACTTGCAGAGGTTTTTTGTTGATTGTCCGCGGGCAAGCGGAGCATAAATATGGGCTTTATGCAAGAATTGCTTGGTATAGCTCAACTGCGGCAGCCCACAAAAACCAGCTTACGTTACTAAAAAAAGGTCGGTGGTCACTGCAGATTCACGGTCAATATCCGTGTACAAATTCCCTTGCCGCATTTTTCAACTGGGATGCATCGGCCGCATTATGGATGACCCAAGCGGCATGTCTCCATCATATTATGCATTCGGAATTTCGTTCCTGTAATGTTTAATATATGCTTCCATGACGTACGTAGGTTATATGATATATATTTCTCTAAGCATCTTTACTCGTGCACTTCAAAACACACGTTTTTTTTGCTGTAGTGCTCATATAATGTCTGCATAAATTTCGAACCATTGGCGAGAGTTATTGTGCTACCTTAGTAGGATGCACTTCGCTACCTCCGGCTCTACACACGTGGCTAAGATTCATATCACATGCATGGCCAGGTCATGAAAGGCATGTATTAGTTTCACGTATTCGCATGTTACAATAAAATCATTCCAAACAAAGGTCGCGAGCCTTATGTATATTACCTGCAATTAACAATTAGAGCACAGGCTCAGTCTCAGTGATGTGTATTGCCGACATTGTTGAAATTTAAAACTTTGTTTCTATGGAATGCACTTCGCCATTCAATTTAGAGCCCAGGTCCTCTGAGTCTAGGCGCGGGCAGGCGACGCATTGGCCACAGACGAGATTTTTTTATTATAATTATTGCCAACTTCACAATGTAATTTTGCACTCGCAATATGATGCCCAACAAACACAGAACGTGGATTAGAAAACCGCGCCACCTCTGGCTGCGTGATGCACTAAAAATTTCGCATGTGTAACAGCACTTCATTGTGAGAAGCATTCAGACACTCGGTCTTGTAACTTCAAGCCGTCAATAACACTGCGAACGGTGTCGAGAAAATATCCTCTTATTTTCCTCATACCTATGTCTGCATGACTGACAGCACTCCAGGATAACCGAATTCTGTAGAGGCCCAATGATCATGCCCAGCGGTAGCGCATCATCATTTTCAATGGGCAGAAATCTAATCCTGAATAAATACACGGGCAGGTCTTTTATAACAATTGGTTGTAAAATGTCCCAAAATTGAAAGTTTTACCAGCAGTTTAAGAAAACTTGTTCGATAGTTTGCGGCTGTGACACATGAAGCACTGATTTCGCGCGGTACAAAGAAACCCCTTCATTTATAAATACGTTCTGACCTTTAGAGTATTGCTGTGAAGCTTGAAAAAAAAAAATCTTTTACTCCACCTGGTACAGCCATACCTTTCATGTGTAAGTACTGCATTTCATGAATCTGCGCAGTACAGCAAAATGTACAATGCGACCTGGAGGAAGATATCGCACAAGTCCTTATTTTATTGCGCAAAATAGTAGATGAATATTCAGTTCAAAATGGGGCTTGCAAGACACGACATGCTATATACACTTGTCTAAGGACGACGCCAAGCATTCTTCCTTGCATAGTCGCTAAACTTATAACTAAGTTTGCAAGGCTCTGCTCAACCTAGCCTAGCACAAAGTTTGTAAAAGGGTACCTTCTCTTCTCGAAAGAACAAAGATCCGTTAACCAGCTGGTGCGAATAAAAATGCGGCAAATTTGCTCCCCTTAGTGGACGCGCGCGATGAAACAGGCTAGCTCGTCGGATCCGCTCCCAAGTACATCGGCACACAAAATTTCTGAACACGGTGTAATGTCTGTACACTCACACAAGAACAATAAAGTACTTGTTAGGCATATCGTATCTTGGTAAAAAATATAAATTACAAATTGTATCAGGTGCGAAAATAAGCAAATCGAATTTTTGTAGTCTCTCGGCCTTGCCACGTTCTTGAAAAACTTGAAGGTTCCAACATAGCTCTGTGCCTGGAAATGTTTTAGCGGCACCCCTAAATATTTCACCGGAGTTCTTACTAAAGGCATGTTCGCGATATTGGTTGGGACTGTGACCACTAGGCACTTATTCGACGGTGTGCCTTTCAGTGCCAAGGAGTCGCCATGGCGTACAAAATTTGCACGACGCGGCTGATAGTAAGAAAGAGGGTAGTGCGCGCCTCCAGGGGCAGCCCTGACGCTTTGTGCGTCAGGGCTGCCCATTGAAGCTTTTCTGTTTGTATATTGAACCCTTATTTCTTAGCATTATCGAGAGCAGCAGTATTCGAGGTTTTCGTTTGCATGCAACAGAGATCCGCATACTCACGTATGCCAATGACATTACTGTCTTTTGTGCCGACTACGAAAGTATTTGCAATGTTGTCCAAATGGTGAAGGACTTTCGTTCGGTGAGAGGCGGAACTGTGAGCTTGGACAAGAAAGGCGGTTACTACCTAGTGGGTAAGAAGGTCACCTAGTGAAGGCGTTTTGGTGCGCATGGCATAATAATCTGTGGTTGGGATGTGTACCCATGTTATAATATCAACAATTTTGAAATCGCGATGATCTAAATATTATGAATAAAAAGGCTATGTTTCGCTTCGGTTAAATCTAGTGTAAAGCGATAGCTGAAGATGTTTACACATGGTAAAGCTCTTTACTTTTCAAAAGGTTTTTCTTCGGTAATGGCTATGAAGAGCCTCCGGGGATTCGTAAAAAAGTTCGTCTTGGCTTGAACTTGGCGTAATCACAGATATCACTGCGTGATTTCACGCTATAACACCACGTCTACTCAATCGACGATCGTAACGAGCACGGCGACTCAGTTGCCCTTCCTCCGTGTCCATGGTGCGGCTCCTGCACAGGCGCGCGGCGCGCCTATATATACTCGAGACTGACGTTAGCGATCATGCGTCCCGCCGTTCACGTCTTGCAGCATCGTTGCTGTGGCGTTTCGCAAGACGCTCCTCACGTTTTTCCTGCGTTTCCACTGCTCTTTCAGCTCTAGTCCCTTCGATACTCCTCCGCAACTTTAAGCTCACAACATGATGTCCTCCGGATCGCCAGATACAGTCAATCGACGGTCGTATCTGGCACGGCTGCTCAGCTGCTCTTCATCCGAGTCCATGGCGCGGCTTCGGTCGAGGCGCGAGGCGCGCCTCTATATACAGTCGATATTCAAGTCAGCGATCATGTCTCTCTCAACGCTGCTCACGCGTTAAGCTGCTCGCACGTCAGTTGACCTCTGACCTTCGCTTTGACCTTTGGTGGGAACACAGCTATACAAAGTGATTGTAGCTTAACTTCCAACTTGACCGCGGAGCAGTTTGAAGGTCATCGGAAGCACACGGTGACCTTGGCTTTACGTCGCTTAGTGAAGCTATCGCTTCGAAATTCGCACAATTAAAAGGCAGTGTTAGAGTCGCTTCGCTTCTAGCCTTAAGGCGAAGCTTAAGTGTCCTCCGAATTTTATTCACACAAATGTTTTTTCAGACGCCCCGTCTAAGATTTAGCATCTTGTTAAATCACGGTAATTAAAACTCAGTAATACATGTTTGCTCCAAACAGCCTCATGACTTTAAAATTACAAATTTTCACGCCACCTGTGTCTGTTTTATTCATGAGCAATTTCATTTTGCAGCCTTGTAACTTCATTCCTGTTTAATTGTGTCCCTTCTTATATTGCATAATTTGTGTATCGTATGAGCAACAATTGGCTCGACTTACATGATAAAATTGTGTCAAATATTTTGTAACGAGCAGTCTGTAGCGCTGTATATGATATCTTAGGCGCATATTTATTTCCCAGAGGCACGGGCAACTAACACCCAAGCAACACATTGAGCCGGCTAGGATTCGCCATTAACACGATAGGCAAGCTGTAGAAAATAGAGAATCAGGGCTCCAAATAGAAGTAGGAAACTAAGTGAAGTTGGCGCGAAGGGGGGGGGGGGGGGGTTGAGGGAGTGCAAGAATGAAAGTTACCCAGAGAAAGAAATCACAGAATAGAGCAGGAGTAAAGATGATGTGCTAGCGTAGCGAAGACGCGTAGCAAGACAATTCAGTGACAAAGTGTTATATATGCTCCACAGCGCTGCTTGCGCCATTTTCGCAGTAGCTTCCGGTCGTCGCCCGCTGCCCCTTTCCCAGTCTTTAGGAAGAAGCGACCTGGAGCAACACCTCATAGCCAAGAAATTTCCAGCTTTCTCTTCTACTACCCATTCTCAATCATGGCTGACGTTGTGAACCAAGAAAGGAAAGCAAAAAAGAGACACCAACGAAAAAACAAGTCAAAATAAATGAAAAGTGGTGACTTCTATTGCAGCCACGGGTGCTTACTATTTCCGGTTCATTCGAGGCAAGGCGTCCCTTTTCACCCACCCCCTTCCTCTCCTGGATTTTACGCCACACACTCACAGGAAAACTCCACCGCCATACCCGCAAATTTGGCGCAACGCACAAAGTCTGCGGCCGACACACCCACGCATTTATCAGCGGCCTGCAAGCCGCCTTCTGTATCTAATCTAAATAGCTTCTCCGCTTAACTCGAAACGGAAGGCGCTACCAGTGTGGCTTGGCCGGGGCGGCGCGACCGCTCTGTTGCACCCGCGAGATAGTTTAAGAGCTGCTTCACTCTTCGCCATTATTTTCTTAAAGTGCCGCTGCTGCGCCCGCCGCGTTGCTTTTCTTCCCCAGGCTAGGAAGTTTGAGCCCAAAATACGCCTATGTGTGCTTCTTGGAGCTTCTTTTTGTGCCCACTCCGTCCTCCGTTGCTGCTCATAGCGCAGCGCCCTTCAAGGCTGAGAGCCCACCCAACAAACATTGCAACCTTTCGCTTTTTTCTCCCTCACACCCTCTCTTTTTATTGTTTTTATTTCCATCCCTTTCTTGTTGAGGCCATTAGCAGAGGACGCGACGAGCGTGTGTGCGCGTAAAGAGAAAATTCTCTTGATTTCGACCCATTCATCACAACGCTATCACCAAGCAGACATCGGGAGTATTTCTAAAGCAAGAAAGGGTCCAAATCGCAAACTTTCTTCCCAGACAGACAAAGTCCACGGGAGACCGGCGGGGCAAATTGAAGGCCGGGATGCCTCTCTTTTTTTGTGTGTGTGTTCTTACTTCCGAGTATTGTGAAGCTATAAAGAATGTCTTCCATCGCTGTCCACTCATTCCTCTCCATTCCGCGGCCATCTTTTTGTTCCCTTTTCATTTTTAACCATTTGAAAAAGCGGGCAGTTTGACATGCGGCTTTTATCAAACCGCTGTCAAATACTGTGTTATTTAACCACCCAAGAACGCCACAGCTGAAAACAGCGCGATGCTCAATTTGATAATAACCCACCCTCAAGGACTGCCTAAAGTGATTCGTTCTAGAGAACTTTAAACACGCTTCAGATGAAATTTAATATACTACGGACAGGGCGCCTGAGATGATTATTCTCTATGATTAGCTGCTCGTTCTGGGCCTTAGAATGGGCGAGCGTATCATACGTGAATATATTACAAAATATATCAAGCAACAGTCGCACGGAGCAATTGGCTTAGACTGCAACTTCAAGCGAAAGAAATGTAGTATGTTAGTTCTATTGGTATATTTGTTGATTGATTTTGTTAATAACCCATTCTGGCCTGCGACTGTTGCGAGCAAAATAGTGCCCATCATTTATTTTATTTTTTGCGGTTATTAGCTCAGCTAGTTTACAGCCCTCCGCTGCTGACAACAGGTGTCTTCCGTACGTCGCAAGACATATCAATTACTGATCCGCTCTGACCCGCCGCGGTGGTGGAGTGGTTAAGATGACTGACTACTGTGCCGAAGTTCCCGAGTTCGATCCGGACAGCCGGCAGCTGCGTTTCGATGGAGGCCAAACGAAGCGGTATCCATGTGATGTACGATGTCAGTGAACGTTTAAGATCCCCAGGTGATCGAAATTACTCCGCAGTCCTCCACTGCGACTCTTTTTCTCTTCCCACTTTCACTCCCACCTTCCTCCCTTCCCTTACGGCGAGGTTCATATCTCCACAGAAAACGTGTGACCGATACTGCGCCTTTCCATTCCTGTGAACCAGTTATTATTATTATTATTATTATTATTATTATTATTATTATTATTATTATTATTATTATTATTATTATTATTATTATTATTATTATTATTATTATTATTATTATTATTATTATTATTATTATTATTATTATTATTATTATAGAGGCTGAAAAGTATAACCTGTACATCTTTCAGAGCAAAATAATTATTAAATGATTTAGTGTGACAAGAGAATGATTGTATTTTATCGCAAGTACAGCGGAGCAATTTTAAAGAGTGGTCATTTGCACTAGGACCGCTTTAACGTTGGAGCGACGGCCTGGTTTTATCAAAATGATAAGATATTTATCACTGCTGCAGGTGCTCGTCAATCTACTTTCGTGAAGAGAAAACTAATGTATATCCAGAAGAAGTAGTAGGTAAGTTTGCGATTGCTCCAGTTATCATGATGCAGAAAAGTGACAACATCTGCGCTAGTTAAGTAATGCAAGGGAGTGGAACACAGAATTTTGAGTCCGATAACGTGCAATTCGTCTCGTGAGATTCTGCTGCGCTTGAATTCATGCTGGAGCCTGGCATCAGAAGGGGTAGCACATCTTGTACTCAGGCCCGGTTTATAATATCACCCGATGTTTGAATTCTTTTGATCTTTTTTCCTTTCATTACAATTTTCCTTTTTCGCCTTATAAGCAGTGAGCGTACAAAAAAAAAAAAAAAAAACGTTTACTGGTGACAATAGATAACCCTTCTGCAGAGATGGACCAGGTCGGACGCAAGGGGTCAAAAAGAACTCGTCGGACGAGCACGGATAGCAGACTACGCCAATGGAGTTCAGGACTGAGGACTGCCGCTACAACCTCCCAAACATTTTCAATAAAATATTTTACCCCCCCCCCCCACCCCATGCGCAGCGATTGTCGATAATATTCTGTTATATTGTCGACTCTTTCATACTCTCTTAAAACTTCCCCCACTTTTTCCCTATACTTCTAAATGCTCACCTCAAGCACTTTTGCCGCCAATCACCCTCCTTCGGAAGCGTTTGTTGCGAGTTCTGCTGCGGCAGGTAGACGAAGGCTAATACTCCCTAAAGCCGGTTAAACGCAATGATTACCTGATAAAGCTAGGTGATATTCTATAATTCTATATTCTATTCTAAGATAGACAGGTCACGGCAGAGAGTTCTGACAAAATGTGATTCACTGGAGAAGGTAATGGCAACCCACTCCAGTATTTCCTGCCAAGAAAACCCTATGGCCAGTCACAATACCATTAATGATATGGCGCCGGAAGATGAGCCCCCAGGTTGGAAGGCGTCCCATATGTTACTGGGGATGAACAAAGGGCGATTTCTAGTAGCTCCAGGACGAATGAAGCGGCTGGGCTAAAGCCAAAAGGACGCTCAGTTGTGGATGTGTCGGGAAGCGACCGGAAAGTCCGATGTTGCAAGGAGATGTATCACATAGCAACACGGAATGTAAGATCTATGACGCAAGGTAAACTGGATATTGTCAAGCGAGAAATGGACAGAATGAACATTGATATCTTGGGTATCAGCGAGCTCAAGTGGACCGGAATGGGAGAATTTAACTCCGGCGACCATTATGTCTTTTATTGTGGGCACGAATCCAAGAGAAGGAATGGGGTCGCTCTCATAGTAAACAGAAGAATGGGCAAAGCAGTGCTAGGGTACAACCCCAAAAACGACCGAATGATTTCACTTCGGATGCAAGGTCACCCTTTCAACATAACAGTTATCCAAGTGTATGCACCGACCACTACTGCTGAAGAAGCTGACGTTGAGAGATTTTATGCGGACCTACAATGCCTTTTAGACCGCACCCCATCATCAGACGTCGTTTTTCTCATATGAGACTGGAATGCTAAGGTAGGGAGTGAAGAAATATCCGGAATTACAGGCAAGTTCGGTCTTGGTGAGCCAAATGAAGCTGGGCAGAGGCTAGTAGAGTTTTGTCAAGAAAACAACCTGACCATAGCGAATACTCATTTTTAACAGCACAAGAGGCGCCTGTACACATGGACTTCGCCGGACGGTCTGTACAGGAATCAGATCGATTATATTATTTGCCGACAGAGATGGAGAAGCGCTATACAAGCAGTAAAAACAAGGCCTGGGGCCGATTGTGGCACCGATCATCAGCTTCTTGTTGCCAAGATTAAGCTTCGATTGAGGAAAACGCAGAAAACTAGAACGCCTTTCAGGTATAATCTGGATCAAGTTCCTTTAGAATATGCTGTGGAAGTGAGGAATCGATTTCAAGAATTAGATCTAGAAGACAAAGAGCCCGAAGAGATGTGGACTGATGTTCGTGATATAATACAAGAAGTTGCTACTAAGGTAGTTCCAAAGCAAAAGAAATGCAAGAAAGCAAACTGGTTATCTGAAGAGGCTTTGCAAATAGCTGAGGAAAGGAGGATGGCAAAAGTTATGGGGGAATGAGAAAGATACAAGGTTCTCAATGCGGATTTTCAGAAAATAGCAAGGAGAGATAAGAATGCCTTCCTGAACATACAGTGTCAAGCAGTTGAGGACAACAGCCAATTAAGGAACACAAGAGCTCTGTATAAGACAATCAAAGATATCAAAGGAAGCTTCTGTGCTAAGATGGGCGTGATAAAGGACAAACGAGGCAAGGACCTCACTGAAGCCGCAGAGATAAAGTAGAGGTGGCAGGAATACACAGAAGAACTGTACAAGAAGGACCCGAATGTGCAAACCCAACATAAGACGGTTGTGATCACTGATCTCGAGCAGGGCATCCTGAAGAGTGAAGCTTTGCTAAGAACAAAGCTAGCGGAATTGATAGCATTCCAGCTGAGTTGCTTCAAAACCTCAACCATGACGCTGTTAACATTCTGCATACATTATGTCAGAAGATTTGGACAACCCTGCAGTGGCCACAGGATTGGAGGAGGTCAGTTTACATCACCATTCCAAAGAAAGGCAGTGCCAAAGATTGTTCCAACTACCGCACGATTGCGCTTATTTCGCATGCTAGCAAGGTGATGTTGAAAATCCTCCAAGGTAGGCTGCAGCAGTATGTGGATCGGGAGCTTCCGGACGTGCAAGCTGGGTTTCGCAAGGGCAGAGGAACTAGAGACCAAGTTGCCAACCTTCGCTGGATCATGGAAAAAGCAAGAGAGTTCCAGAAACCCATCTACTTCTGCTTTATTGATTATGCGAAAGCGTTTGACTGCGTAGATCACAGCAGATTGTGGCAAGCTCTCCAAGAGATGGGAGTTCCAATTCACCTCATCTGTCTCCTCAGGAACCTGTATGAAGGGCAAGAGGCAACAGTCAGAACTGGGCATGGTCCTACTGATTGGTTTCCGATTGAGAAAGGAGTGAGGCAAGGCTGCATACTGTCGCCCTGACTATTTAACCTATATGCAGAGTGCATCATGAGGAAGGCCGGTCTGGACGAGTCTTCAGCTGGAGTGAAGATTGCTGGAAAACGTATCAACAACCTTAGATATGCAGATGATACCACTTTAATGGCAGAAAGTGAAGCGGAGCTCAAGAGACTTCTGATGCGCGTACAAGAAGAGAGTGAGAAGTTTGGGCTTAAACTGAACATTAAAAAGACAAAGATCATGGCGCCTTGCCCTATCGAGTCCTGGAGCATCAAGGGACAAGAAGTGGAAGCTGTGACAGATTTTCTCTTCTTGGGCTCCAAGATTACCTCGGAAGGAGACTGCAGCCATGAAATTAGGAGACGCCTGCTTCTGGGAAAGAGGGCAATGGTTAGCCTTGACCGCCTAGTAAAGAGCAGAGACATTAGTCTGCCAACCAAGATCCGTATAACTCGTGCTATGGTCTTTCCAGTTGTGATGTATGGATGCGAGAGTTGGACTGTGAAAAAGGCTGACCGCCGAAGAATTGACGCGTTTGAATTGTGGTGCTGGCGAAGACTCTTGAGAGTTCCTTGGACTGCCAGATGATCAAATCAGTCAATATTGTCGACCATAAACCCTGACTGCTCATTGGAGGGTCAAATTCTAAAATTAAAGCTCAGCTACTTTGGTCATCTGATGAGAAGAGAGGAGTCGCTGGAGAAAGATTTGATGTTGGGAAAGGTTGAGGGTCGCCGGAGAAGGGGTAGGCAGCGAACGCGATGGTTAGATGGCATCCTCGGGGCACTGCAGATGAAGTTATGTGATGTTAGGAAGATAGTGAGAAACCGGAAAGCGTGGCGTGACATGGTCAATAGGGTCACGAAGAGTCGGACACGACTGAACGACTGAACTGAACTGAACTGATATTCTATACAAATTGTGGCTAGCACAGAAATATTGAATGGGAAAATAAAAATACGATCAATTAAACTGACAACTTCATACTGAGCAACTAAGTCCAGATGGAAACGTAACGCCTTCATAAATCAAAAATGGTTACAGAAAGGTGCAATATTCAAGTAATATAACTAATAAATTAAAAACTAGAGTAACCTTTTTAACCTGCCTTTCCATTAAATCATATCCAAACCAAAGGAGAGAAAGTTGCGTCCTGGGGGGAAATAAGAGGTTCTTTCCATTTTGACCCTCCCTGCGTCCTCACAGCACAAATGGAGAAAGTGCGTATATCAAGGTAGTTACAGAAATGATGGAAGACGTATTGAGCAGTTTTCTTGCGCAATTTTGAAAAAAAAAATATGTGGTGATTCTTCTGCAAATAGTTTTTATTTGAATAAATCATGTGCTTTGATACTCTACCTTCAACAATGTAAAAAATACTCCCTGTTTCTTGCACATTTAGAAGAAAATAGCTTTCCTATAAAGCGTGATCAAAATCTCTTTTTTTTTTACGAAGATATAATAAAAACAATTCCAAAACTGAATCGAAAACGTCGCCCTCAAAGCCATATCAGGTTAAATAATATCTTCGAAGCAAACTGAAAGCCTGGTTCGTACTCATTTTGTGGTACATCGAAGAGAGTGGGTCCCGTTAGAATTTGGTAAGCTTTGGCTTCGTGAAACATCTCGCCTTTGTTACAAATGTCGCTTTCTTCAGAAAATACGCCTACTAAGACAGAGTTTTCGGAAGCGAATATAACATCCCTAATGCACGAATAATGCATTTTTTGTCTATTGGTTTTTTAGAGCTCCTCCAGGGCTAAACAAAAAGGGTATGCTTCCCTCTAATTTTGTCAACTGCCATATTTTGGCATGAGGACCAAGTTTCTCGGCAAATTCGATTGCGCTAAAGATAGTAAAGAATTTACTTGACTTCACTTCACTTCACTTTAATACCTTATAGACCCTCATTAGAGGGTATTACATAAGGGGTGGGGCGCACAGAAATGAAAAACAGAATAGGTAACATATATGTGTAAGTAAGTTATACAAATACAAGATTTTCACTGCGCAAGTACACGTGTGATTCGTTCAAGAAATAAAGATGGTCATGTGATTTACGTGACGTTATAGTTTAATAGGAGACTAAATTTCAAAGCAGAAACGTCAAAGGCCGCGTTCACCGAGAATCGGTATCGCCGTTAGCGTTGTGATCGAGAAATCACAAACTTAGTACTCTTACGCGGAAGCTGGCAGCTGATATGGCGGCGCACTGACGGTAGGGTTGCTTGACGATACTTTTGCACGGGTTGCCAACTCAGGCCTCTCGTCTCATGTTATAGGATGATATCAAACTCAGCCTGCCAGGATACCTGTAAGCAACGTAGGCATACTAATACGGTTCGGTTAGAGCGGGGCTTTATATGAAAAACATAGCCTACACTATCGCGTCATCTCCTTCAAGGCATAGCTTATGTGTCCCCCAAAAGTTTTAATAAATTATTTTATGTGATTTGTTTCTTCTGCATTATCAGGCATTGGCAACCAATGATTTTATTTTTTAATAACAGGCTAAAATTGTTCTAGAAACGAACACAATTTAACCAAAGAAAATACTTCACCAGGCTACTAGTTCGCTATCCTACTTTGTTCTAGTCACCGGATTCATCGTTGCGTTGGTGAAGAAATCAAATTCTAAAGGTGCACGTACGGTAAATGCGTGACCAGATCTTCGTGGCGGCTTACCTGAATTCGGAAGTCATCACTGAGTTTACCTTAGTGAATTTAGGTCAAACATCAATTTTGGTGAAATTCGGAAGGGAAGACACGAAACATTATCTGGGTGGTACGAAAGGAGACAAGTAACTGGCAAAAGAACAATAGAAAAGACAACGAACCTGCTGACATAAAATGCGTCTTCGCTTCACAAGGTTTATCAAATGTTATTTTGGCACAATTAGTCTAAAAGAAAAAAAAGCTATGCATAGCTCAGATAATTCTTGGTTTACATGCGACGGCTTCGGAAACGCCTGGTTAAGCCTAAGTTGTTTGGTTAAACCAGGCTAGAGACACATATTTAGTTACATCTTTCGCTTTCCGTCGAACCAGAGGAAGGTAAAGCTCTTCATCGATATTGACTAACAATTTAGCGCGTTTAGGTTCCGTATCGCTTGCGAAATCCCTCGCGCGGTTGGCAGTGTCGACCGGATGATCAGACTCGGCGGTGGTGGAGCGCGCGGTTGCAGCTACAGCGGTACGCATTGCACGCCAAGTGGTTACGCAGCTCCGTTCCTCCTTTTCAAAGTCAAATTTGCAGACACGATGAAATCAGCACCGCTAGGCGAGTAGATCTTTCCTTTTAAAACCAGGGGCCGTCTTACTTGCTTCATGCCTTGTCTGAAAATATTTGTGCCTTTTTAACATTTTACATCCAGCATCCACACAAATCGCATTGGATATACCTCCTAAATTCCCGCGCCTGCAAGTTTTTACGGCTTCGCGCAATCCTACCTAAATAAAACTGAATCATGTACCTATTCCTTCCGGTACTAACACTGAAAGACGCCAAGGCACATCTCACGCATGAAAGAAACTCAAGATACACGAGTAGCATTGCGCAATCCGATATTGTCGCGCCCTGCGAGGCGCCCTAAAGGCCCAGCTGTTGAACACGTTGCTGCAGCAAAGGCAACTTACGTCAATGAGTACACATAGAGAAAAGCAAGAATGCAGACGAAAAAAAAAAAAAACACAGTCCGGATGCTTCTGTTTCCCGCCAGTTCTTTCGTTGCCCTCTTTCTTTTGCCAAAAACTGCGGGAGAATGTGATCGGTCGGCACAAACTGCAGAGGGAAAACGGAAGAGTAGGGAGCTGTTGAACTAGATACAGCCGTAAGAGGTAACGACAAGACTTTGCTTCTGCAGCAAAATAATAAACGAAAGAAAAACGGGAATAGGGAAACATATATGTAAAGAAATAGGGATAACAGGGCGCACGATGTCCGCCCTGCCAGGACTGGAGTGCTGACAAACGGCGAAGTCGCGACGAAATCCGCAAGTCAACGCCAAAAGCGGCGGATACATTGGCAAAACGCAGCAACAACAGCGACAGCAGCATCTGTTTCAGAGCTCGTGCTGGTAGAAACATTCGACACGCCGGCAAATCTCCAGTTGCAACATATATAAAATGAGTGGCAACACAACGGGAAGCAAAAAGCAAGTGAAGCGCGGAACTATAGTTGCGCCAGAAAGCTCGCACTTTCGACAGCGGTTGGTGAGGAGGGAAAAGAGGTGCAGGAGGAGAAGGGGATTTGTTTCCTGCTAGCACTGTAGGTCCCTGTTCGCCGGCACAGCAGCCGCCTGTCGACTTTGGGCAGGCGAACGCTCGCGCGCCACACCACAGGCGTGCGGCTGTGTTGGCGGTCGCGTGTTTCCCGGACACGCACATACAGCTGCGCACATCGAATCGTCTAGGCCGCAAAAGGACACCGTAAAAGCGGGTCCCGGGTGTTGTTGATGGCATAATCGATAGCTCTGACACGCTAGCGAGGGGCGACAAATTAGATGAGAGTTGAATTTATCCATTGTTTTCTATGCGGCCCGAATCGGGCGTTTCCGGCGTTCGGAAGCAGGAGAGGTGAGTACGGGCTGTGGCGTCACTGTCTCATTTGAGATCTCTTAGCGTCTCGATTTGTCGGATAAGAGGTAGGGAAACAACAAGAAAGTCGGACTATGGCTGTTAAGTCGTTAAAGAGGCAGATTATCTTACGCCCGTGCTATCACTAAGGGACGTGTTGAGGAAAGAGACCATAACGGCAACGCATCGCTTTCCTAACAGGAAATAATAAAAAAGACAGAAGAAGCAATGGTAACGAGACTGCTCCGTAGATTGGTGTTGCCTGTTTTGCCTCTAGCTCGGCTGCATAGCAGTAATGGTTACGGCATCACATGTTTGCTGTTCCATAGCCCACGGGCTTCTTCTGTGGAGATGAACCACAGACACTCGTCACCGGGTCTCCACAGATATATTTTGGCGGGTTCCGCTGTGCCCGGCGGCAACGGGACAGCGAACTGCCGGCATTCAGTCCTGTAGCCACGTAGAACAAATTGCGCGTGCTTGGCAGGCGTGCTGAGGCTGTCGTCTTCTTCTTCGCCGAGACAACGATGGCATGCCACACTTCCATTGATTCGAACGGCACTAAGGGTGCCTTGCCCGGGAAGAAAGGAAGAAAGGGACGTGAAAGACGGGTCGATGTTGAGGACGTGTATGACGGTCCAACGCATGCCGCATTTTTCAAGAAATTTCAGTTTGGGTAGCATACAAAGACGAACATCTGGATGCTCCTTATCCCCCGCCACCCTTTTTTTTTTTTTCGTTTTGCTAGAAGAAGCTCCGTCAACATACGTTCCTCGAAAGAAATAGAAGTTTGGTTCTTGTTTAGTACTAACTTTTACAGCACAACCCTATGAAGAGCTACAACGAGTAAGAATGAATGTTAGATTAATTTTCCTCAAGATGAACTGCTCAGATAACATACCTAATAAGCCTAAATTTTATTGAATTCCAAAGAAAGACAAAAGGTGGGCAAGGGCACCAGCGACGCAAAATTCTTTGTTCGGAGACCAACAGACGATAAAGTAGCGCTACAAGAGAAGTTTTTCTTCATGAAGTAGACGTGATAGACGTGCTAGCGTTTTGGAGCTGATAATGATAGTTATATTTTTTCTTAGTATTAGTAATCTTACATTAATCTGATTTTCCTTTTTTTTAATAATCGATCTTGCATGTTAGTCAGCGGACGCTACTCATCGTAATCTATAGTCGCTTGCGCCGCGTCTGTATATTTCAATTTTTCATAAAAGCGTTAACCCAGAGCATGAATTGTTGCTATCAGCACACATGCAGGTGGCATACAGGAGCACAAGCGTACACTCACGTATGTGCATTTGGTTTGCTTTGAGAGCAGATCATGGTGCGGAATATGGAATGCGATATGCTAAAATTGCCTAATTTTATTCAGAGGGTGAGTACAAGCCCAGTGCTTTTGGGTTTTAAAATGTGTGTTGGCATTTGGTGGCGTCAGTTACAAACATAATGGCTGGGAGCAAAGAGCCACATATATGCACTAGGGGATGGGGAAAAAAAAAATTTTTTTTTGCCCTACAATTACAGTCTATACTGATGGGTCGCCTCAATATCGCGTAGGGTCGCCGACAGCTTTTGGCTCTCAGCGAGCCCTAGAGCCCATCTCAGCAGCTGCTTTTGTGCAACCGCGTCCGAGCTGGACACCGGGATCTCTTATCGCTCTTTGTCTGGTAGTTCCCATTCGGAGGGTGGCTGGAGCTGAGAATTAATATAGTGCACATGGTAAAAGTCTGCTCGAGATTAGAGAGAGATTTGGAGCGGGAAGGGAGGATACTAAACATACTTCTTTCTATAGTGGAGAAAATGTTTGGTATAGGAAACCAGTTGTTATAGTGCACTGCTATGAGTATGTAGTTGTCCCTGCTCGGTTTACGTGTGCTCGAGCTGCATTGTGGGCGGCGAAATTCCCAGGGCTGTACAAATTAGCAGGTACCCTTAGTAGTGTAACAGATCTGACCGAGAGTTAGACAGAATTGAGAAATTTGAAAGTAGGGGTGCGAATGCTACCTCGTGCGAAATTGCTCATTACTGTTTCTGAATAGTTAAAGATTAGTATGGCAAGTGTGGCAATAACCAAGGCAACTGCGACTTCCCCTTCCTTTAAGAAATATGAAATTTTAATCGAACCGGAAACACTTAAGCTTGGAAACTATACTTAAATCATAGGCCTGATGAGTAGCGCATTCCGCGGCGTCTACATATACTGCACTGATATTAGCGTGATAGTGTTTGTGCAGCAACGCAACTCCAGATTCTCGTCGAGCTCAGTGATGAATCGAGTGGACCTTGTTGTGGAGTGCTTGAATTTTTAATTGGGGCTGAAGTGTTCTCGGGGCGGAGTGCACATCTCTGAGGGAGTTTGTAGGGAGGCTTAGGGGGGAGGAGGATATCCTTCCCGTAGTGGGGGATAATAGGCGTTCAAGTTGCGCAGTGTGAGTGCCTACGACAAGCTCATCTAGAGTGTTTGAACCCCCCAAAACAACATACGGGCATTCGATGTGTGCCTGGGGAGATGCAGGGCCGTTTTACAGGTATGGCTGATTAGTGAATTTACCTTTTCTTCCTCCACCTTGGAAAGAAACAATTATGGAAGGGAGTAGACCATTCGAGTTATTACGAGCGTTTGTAAGGCAGAGGAGGTTGTCCTGCTTCATGCCCCTGTGGCGGCTGGCAATTCGCCTAATCAGTTTTATGGTCTGGTGGACTCTGTTGGCGGGCTTAGTAATGGTGGCAGTATTCTTGTCATTGTACTGAATAATGAGGTCTAGTATGCGCACCTTATCAACCTATAGAACTTGTTGCCAACTTGTAAACCATCGACGTTGACATGAATATTGGGTAGTGAGCCCGTGTCTATGCCTCACCTCGAAGGGCGTAAAGAGTATCAGTTACGATTTAGTCAGGAGAAGACAAGAGCCAGCGCTTAGAAGTGCGTCGGTCTGTTAAAGCCCTAGCCTCCAGTATCCCGCCTAACGAAAGGAGCTAAGCGCAAATGATGAAAAGAAAAACAAAACAACAACATGAAAAAGATAGCCGAAGCAAAATGCCATGTGTATGAGGAATGTAGTTTTCATTTGTACACCTCCTTGTTTCAAGCACAAAGCAACAGAAATGTTACAGGTATTACAGTGAAATATAGCTTAGTTTACATGCTAGTCTGGACTTCAGACGAGTCTCGTAGAAAACACATGTAACACGCTCCGTGAAACGATCAGTGCACTTTTTATTGTATGGCTACTTTTTTCTCTTTTATGTCCACAAAAAGTACAATCTTCGGCGAGTTACAAGCAGTTGAGAAATGTCTGATTTAATTTATTGCTGAGAGCAAGTTTTAGATGCGAATGCTAGAAGTACTGTCGCGCTAAATCTGAGTTCGACTTATCCAAGGCTAACTAAGTGAGCCTACCTAACCATACTTAAAATGGGGTAATTACTGGCAATGTGCGTTCCGACAGCAAGGTACTACTTTAATGTGAATTTACAGGCCATATATTATCACCATGGCTTATTAGACTTAACGAAGCTTAACGCGTACATTAAGGCAGGGGACGTGTGATTATGCTAATGAGTGTTGAGTACCTTCACACTTGACGTTGTAACCGGCACTTCAAGACTGGAAAACGCAAACTCGAGGCGCGCTTCAGAGAACCATCATTCGCGGCCTTTATTGGGCCTGGCATGGCGCGTGTTCAAAGCTCCTCGAAAGAATACGAGTTATGCGTAGGTTTTGTGTCATGAAAGACGAAAACAAAAAAAAAAAAATATTAAGAGGTCCGCACAGCCACATTGCGATGAGAACAACACTGAGAAACCTGAGTGCTTCACCGGAAGCAAATAAAATACTGGGAGACACAAAGCACTGAATATAGACAAGGCTGCGAACATTAAAAGTGACATTTCATTTCATTTCATTTATTGATCCCTTAAAGGCCCGAAGGCATTACATAAGGGGGGGCTTATTGGTTTACAACGGCGATGATGGGAACGTGCATAACAATAAAAACATGGCAGAGAGTAATTCCTTTGTTTGAGTGAACTATCTGGATATGACTTCCAAACTTATATGTCTTTCCTATTTTCGCGCTGCTTACTTGACTTATACCCTCCATTATTCTCTTTTCTACCGCGCTGCAATGCTGCCCAACGAGATCGCGCCGTGAAAAGACGGATGCGCTCCACTCACCGTCTATGACGGCACCGCGCCCAATCTCGCACCAAAGCATCGTTCCATCCCCAGCATCAGCCCATCTAGTGCAGCCCGTAGAGCTTTCTGTACCAAGGTTACGTCTTGGAGGGAGGATGTTTCGTGGGTTCCACACGCTCCGTACTGCAGCATGAATTAGCGGGCACAGAATCGCAGACCGCACGGCAGAATCAAAATGGGAAAAGATTTTGCCGATCGATCAAAAATAAAAAGGCCACTCTGTTTCTTTCGGGACAGTCCGATCTACTACGTGGCGACATTTTTTGTTCTCTTCCATTGGGGCTGAATGCGTTGATTGAATTTCATAAAAAAGGCCAAGAAAAAAGGCTCCCTGAAGAGAAGCTGCCCTAAGCCTTGACAAAAAGATGACGAATACGGGACATAGTCTTTGCGTTATTTTAGGAAGAAAAATGTGTATTTAGCGCGCTTCGCTCCTTGCAAATAATGATTGGTGACCTAGACAGGAAAAGTAGAAAGGTAGGCTTGAAAATCAATATGCAGAAGACTAAGGTAATGTTCAACAGCCTCGGGAAGGAACAACAGTTTACATTAGGTAGCGAAATACTGGAAGTAGTAGGCGAATATGTCTACTTAGGACAGGTAGTAACCGCAGATCCGGACCACGAAAAGGAAATAACAAGAAGAATAAGATTGGGATGGAGCGCATTTGGCAAGCACTCGCAGATTATGACTAGCAGCTTACCGGTATCGCTCAGAGAGGAAAGTATACAACAATTGCATCTTGCCTGTACTCACCTATGGGGCTGAAACGTGGAGGCTAACCAAGAGAGTTCTACTTAAGTTGAGGACAACCCAGAGGGCTATGGAACAAAAAATGGCAGGGGTAACATTAAGAGATAGAAAGCGTGCAGAGTGGGTCAGAGAAATAACTCAAGTTACCGACATTCTAGTGGAAATTAAGAAGAAGAAATGGACATGGGCAGGACATGTAGTGCGAAGAGAGGATAACCGATGGTCGCTGAGGGTAACAAACTGGATTCCAAGGGAAGGAAAGCGTAGCAGGGGGCGGGAGAAAGTTAGGTGGGCGGATGAGATTAAGAAGTTCGCAGGGGTCAAGTGGATGCAGCTAGCACAGAACCGGGATAAGTGGAGAAATATGGGAGAGGCCTTCGCCCTGCAGTGGGTATAATCAGACTGATGATGATGATGATGCTCCTTGTTTTGTATTATTGATTTCAATAGAGGCGACTTTACTATATTACTGCGGAGCAGGAAGTAGTCTTAGGTTTCGCGAGATGATACACAGAGCCACAAGGTGAACGCTAATAAGCGTGAGATGAATAACGTTTTGTTGCCTAATGTAAGATTACCATAAAGTGTTGCATCATACTCCTACACGAATTGCAGTACACGACATATTAGGCACTAAAGCATTCTTACATACGCTACTACGTCGCACATAATACAACGAATTCATTAGTGCCCCTCTAACATGTCCTTGTTCCTGAGCGTTTGTAAACAATATCGGTAATGAAGAAAAACAAATTGTGAGCAATATACAGCGCACCCGTCTGGCACAAAGAGGGTTTAGGTTCGATCGCGCACACAGGAAATTGTAGCGGCTTATTTTTTAGCATTAATATGTTTTGAAGCATCCACATTGGAGGAATCTCTCTGCGTAGTTTGACTTCAAATGAACCCTCTCCTCATTACCTGACATATTTTCCGATTACGGAATTTTAATTTGCGACTGATGCCACCACTGACTTCGCTGGGGTACAGCCACAGGTCTGTTTTTAACGCCATTCAAAACTTCTGAATAGAAACAAAACACCTGCCTTGCTAATATGCTTTTAATTTTTATTCTGTACATATATATA
This sequence comes from Amblyomma maculatum, assembly GCF_055883805.1. NCBI lineage: Eukaryota > Metazoa > Arthropoda > Arachnida > Ixodida > Ixodidae > Amblyomma > Amblyomma maculatum. Next base: position 90,126,975 of record NC_139349.1, on the reverse strand, counting down.
TGTCATTTTTCTCCTACTGCGTGCGTTAGTAATTACCCCTTTTTTTTTTAGTTTTTCATATTTACATTTCTTTCTCTATTCCCTAGCAATTATTTCTATTTACTTTTTTTGCGATGTAATTATACATCTCAAAATCTAATATCTCTGCACCCCAATTCTTAGCCGATCCCCCTGTGTGGGTACGTGCCATCAAATTAGAGGAGAACAAAAACAACAACAGCAGCATGCGATAGTGTGCACGACTGATTATCCGCGCCGATCACAGCGTTGCTGCCCAAGAAGGAAAATGAGCGACGCGACGAACGGGGGGTGCTTTTTCCGCTGCTGGTAAAGGAGCTGCCCAAGCAAAGGCTCAGCGCAGACGCTGCCGTTCGCACCCCACCGAAGCAAAAGCTAGGCGCCGCCAACCAGGGGACCAGCGCCGAAGGAGATCATCACCTCGCTAAGAGGACCCTTAATACTCCATTTATTTTAATAACCAATATCTGCACCAAATGCAGTAACCAGTGGCTGTTAGCGCCACCGAGGCTCAAGAGCGTTGTCAAATTTCGCATTAGGGAAGGTCATAATAGTGCTGAGAATTTTTTGGACAAAAAAAAGAACAGCACGCAAAAACCGAGAGATCGGGAAAAAGAAAGAAAGAAAGAAAGCAAGAAAGAAAGAAAGAAAGAAAGAAAGAAGAAAGAAAGAAAGAAAGAAAGAAAGAAAGAAAGAAAGAAAGCAAGAAAGAAAGAAAGAAAGAAAGAAAGAAAGAAGAAAGAAAGAAAGAAAGGAGAAAGAAAGAAAGAAAGAAAGAAAGAAAGAAAGAAAGCAAGAAAGAAAGAAAGAAAGAAAGAAAGAAAGAAAGAATGAAAGAAAGCAAGAAAGAAAGAAAGAAAGAAAGAAGAAAGAAAGAAAGAAAGGAGAAAGAAAGAAAGAAAGAAAGAAAGAAAGGACGAAAGAAAGAAAGAAAGAAAGAAAGAAAGAAAGAAAGCAAGAAAGAAAGAAAGAAAGAAAGAAGAAAGAAAGAAAGGGGAAAGAAAGAAAGAAAGAAAGAAAGAAAGAAGAAAGAAAGAAAGAAAGAAAGAAAGAAAGAAAGAAAGAAAGAAAGGACGAAAGAAAGAAAGAAAGGACGAAAGAAAGAAAGAAAGAAAGAAAGAAAGAAAGAAAGAAAGCAAGAAAGAAAGAAAGAAAGAAAGAAAGAAAGAAAGAAGAAAGAAAGAAAGAAAGGAGAAAGAAAGAAAGAAAGAAAGAAAGAAAGAAAGAAAGAAAGAAAGAAAGAAAGAAAGCCTATGAGGCTGAAACGTGGAGGCTAACCAAGACAGTTCTACTTAAGCTGAGGACAACGCAGAGGGCTATGGAACGAAAAATGGTAGGGGTAACAATAAGAGATGGGAAGCCTGAAGAGTGGGTCAGAGAAATAACTCAAATTACCGACATTCTAGTGGAAATTAAGAAGAAGAAGAAATGGACATGGGCAGGACATGTAGTGCGAAGAGAGGATAACCGATGGTCGCTGAGGGTAACAAACTGGATTCCAAGGGAAGGAAAGCGTAGCAGGGGGCGGCAGAAAGTTAGGTAGGCGGATGAGATTAAGAAGTTCGCAGGGGTCAAGTGGATGCAGCTAGCACAGAACCGGGTTAAGTGGAGAAATATGGAAGAGGCCTTCGCCCTGCAGTGGGTATAGTCAGGCTGATGATGATGATGATGATGATGCTGATGACGACGCAAAAACCGAGAGATCGGGAAAAAGAAAGATAGCTTACAAGCACATTTCTCTGGTCGCTCTCTTTTCTAGAAGCCCCTAGCCTTGTGAGCGCTGTTTTAATGCGACAGCGTTAAATGTACCGTTACTCACAACATCTGGCGTCAGCGTTGCGAGCGAAAAATCTTTGGTACGGCGTTGGCAAGTGGCAGCTCGGTGATGTCATTGGTGAGCACCGATTCTTATATAGATTGTTGTCCCATTAACAATACTACAGACTGTCACAAAGTTGGTAGGAGCTGTCAGTTCGGGTTGTCATTGAGCTGGGAGGATGGAATAATAATCAACCTTCAAGTGCACTGGACAAATTAAGCGCAGCTACACCTACCTATATAGGCTACGAATTCGGTTTTATACGACTTGGCTAATATGGGTTCGAACCGGAATCATCGCGTCATAGCCTTAAAGGTGTATCCTAGTGATGCTCGTATGTATGTATGTATGTATGTATGTATGTATGTATGTATGTATGTATGTATGTATGTATGTATGTATGTATGTATGTATGTATGTATGTATGTATGTATGTATGTATGTATGTATGTATGTATGTATGTATGTATGTATGTATGTATGTATGTATGTATGTATGTATGTATGTATGTATGTATGTATGTATGTATGTATGTATGTATGTATGTATGTATGTATGTATGTATGTATGTATGTATGTATGTATGTATGTATGTATGTATGTATGTATGTATGTATGTATGTATGTATGTATGTATGTATGTATGTATGTATGTATGTATGTATGCATAACTTTATTAGGGAGCCGGCAAGCGACGGGTTAAAGCGTCGTGACGCTGGCCAAGCGTCTACCCGGGGTTAAGCCCTACTCTGCACTACCTCATTTGGCCCGTTTGTGGTGGGTTGTGAGGCTTGTGCTTTTCGAGCGCACCCCGGCCCTGCTGGACGGCCCATAGTTGCATGTCCTTGTCTGTATTCTGCACAGCACTTTGAAGTTCCGGCGGGTATGTCCTGGATGCAGCTTCGGTCGGGAACCTAGCACAGGTCCACATGATGTGCCATTGGTCCGCCGGACCCGCTTGACAAACACTGCACATATCACTCGTGTAGATGTCTGGGTGGAGGACGTGTAGCACTATAATGTTTTTGTAATGTGAGCATTAGGACTCGCCCGACAAAACATTTAATTGTTAGGTTCTTAATGCGCATTTGTCGTTGTCTGATTTCCATGTCTTCTGGTCCCTTTATTTCGTCCTGAGATAGGCAACGACGCTGACCCATTTTTCTTTGTCACTGATCCCAGGAAGGCAGACGATTATTGACGGAAACATTAAAAAAGCCATATGTGTTTGCCAATTATTGGTTGTTAGGCGGTAACTATTGCTCCAAAGGTGTAAATGAATTCGCAGATTGCACGCAATGATCATGACTAAATTAATCTACGTAACAGGTGGTAGCAAACTGTTGTCTTGTTTACTTCTGAAGGAAAACAGAATTCTGGTCGAAAGCAGTCTAGTGCAAATGTCGTGTAAGAAATGGGTCACAGAATGCTGCCGTGATGTCCACGTGTTTAAGAAGCTCTGTAAGCCACCAAGGAGGGATCCGTGGGAGCGTGTACGTATGTGAACTTCAAAGGCGAACTGGTTTTTGCGATTGGTATTGTGCGGTATATGTTTCCCTCCGGTCCACGTATTTTCATCCGTGTAATGTATATAAATAACATGCAAGACTTCAAGGTCACTGCAAATCAAAACAGAGATAAACGGCGGAAAATGTCCAGGAACATCAGCGTCAACATTTCTGTGTTTTACATGCATGCATTCTTGTTTTTTCCTGTCTCTATTTGCTTCCGGGAGCTGCGTAGGCGTATCAGAAATAAATATGGACGTATACATAAAATTTGTAGGGTAATAATAAAGTTAAGTTTTATTGTTTTATTTCCTAGATAAAAAATACGCAATTCTGGCCTAATGAAGCTTTAAACCGCTAATAATATAAAGTTGTATGCAAATGAAATTCTATGCCCAATGTTAGAAACAGTATAATTTCTAGGTAAACGTTCATTATTATCTATTATTATTTTGCTCGTATAATATATGCTTTCTTTCTTTCAGTCATATAGCGCAATCATTATTCATGATCTTATAGAGCTGTGAAGCATACAGTAAAGAAAGATACTCTCCCTCGCTGTGTGCTCCAGCTGACGATATTTCTAACACGCACTTGCTCTCGCACCGACCATCGATCGCTGACCATCGATCGACCAGTGGACGCATGAGCATTAGTCTGAGCATTCTCATGACCTGCCACCATAACGGTTATTTTAGCATTTCGGTTGGCATGGATTCTTAATGCAATGGGTTTTTAATCAAAGTTTTAGATGAATAATGTATTTAAGTATTTTGTTTTTTTTTCTTTTGAGATGGAGCTCACGGCGTCAATGCCAAGGTATAAGAAGCACTGCTGAGGTTGACTGAGGTCGCTAGTGCTGCCCAGAAAAGCTGATGTGAGGTCAACTTGTTGCGTTGAGTGAGGTAACCAAATTTTATTAGAAGTTGAGGCGAGGTCGAGACCCTGGAAGTCAAATGCCCACCTCAGTTTGAATTTAAAGTTCCCCCTTAAAGCTAAAGTGTTACAGGTAAATAGAGCTGATCTCTTAACCACTTTGTTTGCTTCTCTTCAAAGTGCAGCGCCTCATTCAATTGCCAGCAATACTGACCGCTTGATATGGTTGAATTTTTAGTTGAGGAGTAGTTCCTTTTCGGGTTTACCTGACCTCTAAGTCTATATCAAGTTAAGAACAGCTCTGGTTGGCGCCTATCTAACCGTTTCGGTGATTAGGGGTGTTGTAAATGTTCCACTATATGACGCTCAGATGCCTAACCAGTTTCCTTGTTACTTGTGGCTTAACAGGACCGTTAGCTACGTAATCTTTTATAATATATGATAGCAGTGCGTATTTGGTTGATCAACATGACATTTTGTTGATCAACATGACAGTCGAAACGGGGACATCAAGTAGACTTCAGTGAATACGAAGGGGAAGGAGGAAGGGAGACACTTTTATTGACAGTGCCAATCGAACGTCCACTATATCGGCAACCTGGCTGACCTCTGTTTGCTTATGGTTCCTCTTCGGAAGTCCGCCAACCACATAGACAAGATAAGGAGTCGGGTGTTTGAACAGTAATGGGAAATGAGGGCGACAGGAAAAGGAAACAAAGGAGTGGTACTGAAACTTAAGTAGGGTCTGCTGCGCAGATTTTACAAACTTATCTACCGGAATGGCTCCTAGAGAGCGATCAGATAAGAAACCAATGCCAAAAGAGAATCCTAAACTCTAATAGAATGCTGGCCCCGCCAACATGATTTTGATCTAGTGGTATCTAGTGCTTCACGTGAAACTGTCAACGAATTTTAACGAACAAAGAAAGTTCAGGCACGTTTCTATAAATATGGATTGTAGAATCGCAACTCTGAGAATTCCAAACATTGCACAGAAGACAACGAATTGCGTTAGAAACATTATTCATTTGTTTTATTTACGTTTCATGAAAATATATACACCAGCATTGGCTAGTAATAAAAGGCTGTAAACTTTAATGGCAGTCTTGCTCTGTATATATTTAAAAAAATATAAACGGAAATCAAAAGGAAGATGTGAACTAGCTCTAAAATGAACTAAAGAATCGTGGACGAAGGCAGCAGTTGACGAGCTTGAGGCGGCTTCTTTGATTAAAAGATACGAGCACTTATTGTGTTGTTTAGTTTGCAGTACGAGGTGACTGATTAGCTGAAAATATAGATTTTTCTGGAACACTAAAATGAAAGACAAAAGCATTTCATCAAAAATGAGCAGCTGCCGTACAAATCGAGTAGTCGTACGTATTGCAGCAGCTAGAATGTGTTTTTTAATATAGACGCATGAGGTATTTTGGCAGTGAAATAAAATCACGAATAGAGTAGTTTCATTTTTTTGGCACCCGATCATGTACCGACGCCAGGTTTAGACATATGCGTGAAATTATTGTTAAATCGCGAAACAATTGGTTTATATTCTTGAAGTTATTTTTACTTGACAACTAATTCATATTTTTGTTCATTGTGTTTTCATGCAATCTGTTTAAAATTAAAGGTTAGCTAAAAAAATTTACCCATGAAAGAGCCTCTGCATCATTCTAATCCTTTCATTTTATTTTGATTTAGTCCGCCGCGTTTTGGTTCGAAACTCTTAACTAGATGTCAGTCTTTTACACCTGCACATTTCTTTCGACTTTCAGCGCCTTCGTTCAATCTTGTTTGCTTCGTACGAAAACATAAAGGTACAAGAATGGGCAACACGAGAGAGAAGACGAAGCGAAGAAAGAAATAAACATGTTTGAACGCACTGGCTCATCTCCCAAAACGCAGCGTAAGATCCTCTTTTTCTGCACGCTGCTGCTGTCTCTTACACTGCGCCACCACCGCACACAACGAAGCACTCAAAGCACGAGGCAAAAAAAAAAACAAAAAAACAAAAAGAAAAAAAAAAACAAAAAACAAAAACCTCCATCGGCTAGTTCGCCTCAAACCTCCCAACGCCGCCGAGACCATGAACAAAAATGTTCTCCGCACAAGCCAATAGCTGCCATAATAGCCGGATTGTGAACGAGTCAGTCATCTCGGTGGGACACGACGACGCTCCAAGAAAGAAGATCGGCGGCACATCTAGCAACCGGAGGAGGCAGTGCTGCAAACGAAAAAAAAAAATTACGTTTGACAGGACGTTTAAAAAATATCCTGGACAATGAAATCGCTACCTATGAAGAAGAACACGTGAAGAGAGTGCGCTGCGCACTAAGAGGAGGAGCTGTCAAAAGCAATAACCAACCTTCCTACGTGCATCCTGCGGCGGCACCAGAGAACACGATGAGGAGCGGCGATGGGGTCCCTCTGTCTACCACGCCGGCTCTCGATGCTCTGGCGGGGATCGATGCCGAGCGCGCCAGAACTGCAGCGCGCCCGTTTTCGGCGGGCGCCCCGAAAGGCGACCTTTGCACAAGCATTTCGTCGACATCAAGAAGGAAGGGCGCGCTTTCTGCAGGAAGCACTATCCTGTGGGAAGGTGTGCTGCTAGTCTTCTGTTCTTTTTTTTTTTTTTTTTTTTTTAGTAGTGGGCTCTTGTAACTCTAGGATTATTTTTTTTTCCTTCCTGCCATACACTGCACAGACACTATACTTTTTAATTGTGAACGCGACAGACGTTGATGGTGGAAGCTGGAGCGACTGACTTGGTGCTCGCAATTCTAATTACTTGTTGCGAATGTAAAGGCCAAGGATATGGTTCGCTAATGAGAGGGATCTGCGCTGCGAGCATACTGCTGAACTGCTTCGTTTCTGACTATCTATTCTATGTTGGGAAGACAACTCTTGATTTAGTTACGGCATCAACCGACAAGCAGATGGCTAAGCACGTTAGTATGCATCGTGCTTAGGTGAATGAAATGCAGTAAAGAGAGTGGGAGCGGTCCTAACAACAGATACAGTTGAATCAATCTATAAACTGGTTACTTGACCTCGAACTCACCTGGCGCTAGTTTGCGTTCCAACCTAAATACTATTCCCCGCTTAAACTCCGTGCCAACGCAGCTGCAATTATGTTTGCTTTGTTCCCGCCTAGGTGCATTACTTTATCTCTGCGAGAGAACTCGCCTGCTAGTCTACATTTAGAAGTATACAAAAACATTCACTGTTGCGTACTGACGAACTGTGTATCCTGTTCAGGTTTTACGAATTGTTTCAGTGAAACACATAAAAACAGCCGCAACAGGACGTGCCAACTTGGTTTCTCGCCTGGCATTCTATTCCACGTGGAGGTAACGAAAGCACAGATTATTGACATGAACTTAAAACTTGTAAGCCACGCACAAGCAGGGAAGTCCATGCGCCAGTCGTTATTTGGATATTGCGATAAAGTGCGGCTCCGCTGCGAAAAGTCAGCAAAATACCATTGAATGATGCTGCCTATTTGCCTTTTGCAGGCCACCTGCCAATGCCGTAGGTGCTGAGAAGAAAGAGTTGCAGCCCGTGTGGAAAGATGTTTGAACCTGTTCAGAGCTGCAGTGGCGTCGCGAGGGTAGTCAGGGGGGTGCAGTCCGCACCGGGCGCACCCCCCGCACAGTGGGAGGGAGAAAGGGGTAGGGAGCCAAATGAATTATTGTGTAAAGACGTGATAAGGCGCGCATTGGTGCCGCTAAGACACTGAGCAGCAAGTGTACAACGAATTCTTAGTTTTTTTGTGAGGGGTGCTTGACAACACATGCTTAGTTTATGACAGAAACACTACGCCATTTTAACGTTGGGCCGGGCCTGTGTACGTACTATAATGAGCAATACGAACAGGAACACGCGAGCGCATGGAAAATATCCTCGAAACCCACTTTGCTGCCAAATGGCAGTTTATTGCGAGGCGCTAGCAATGATAAGGCGCTTATGGAGCGCATATTGCGGACATTGCTGTCTCTAGTTATGTGCTTAATTATTAGCGCTTTTTACTATCTTATGTTTTCTTTTTCTATTTGGGTGTGCTGAAGTAAAGCATGCTCTAAACGAATATTTTCTGGGCAACGTTTTAAATTGGCCCACATAGAAAATAAAGGGTTAACAGCGGTGTTTGTCGGCAAACTACAGACAGCACGGTCCGCGATCTGCCTTCCATAACCGCCTTATCACAGCTAGCGGCCGGCGCCTTGTAATCAGCTGCCGCTTTGCAGCAACGGCCTTTCTACTTTGCTTCCGACAGCGGCAGCAGTATAACGCCCCAAGTGGTTTTCGAGGGCCATGCGCTCCCGTGCTCGCGTGTTCCTGCTCATATTGCCCATAATAGTACGTGCATGTACCCTGGAAACACCTGCATTAACCCATCGGAAATCCCTGCGCGGGAGCGTGATAGACGACACTCGTCGGCGGCCGCGCCGCCGCATCGCC